>NC_080431.1:29043736-29754236 GCF_028018845.1 Melospiza georgiana
CCCTGTCCCAACCAGAGCCAGTACAGAAACACAGGTATCAGCCGTGATGGTGAACATAAAGAGTTAATGCTGTGAAGAGTGAAAGCAACAAAGAGCTGTTTGGTCAGGGATTATTGATAAGAAGGCAAAAAGTGAATTCTTTAGTGTAACTGCAAAAAACCCCAGTATAATCTACAACTGTAAAATGTCCTCTTTCCCTATTCCATATTCTGAATCAAAAATACTGCAGCAGTAAACTGATTGTGAACAAACTTTTTCTTTTCATGAAGGTGACCCTGAAAGCTAGAGATGAGTGCAACTTAATGCAGTATCAGGGCTGTGAATTGAACAATGCCTATAAACAAGAGGCAGGTCTATGATGTGTTGGATGTTCTCTCCACAAACACCAGTCTCTGAAGGATATAAAGCAAAGTCAAAGCTGCCTTAAAGCAGCAGGTGAACGTTTTGCCACCTGAGGGGCTCAGAACCTTTGTGAATCAGATCAATAGAGATTTGATGATTCAGGAGGACACTTTAACCCCTAAAAATACCATTATTTTAGCAGCAATTCTCAAAGGAAAGCTGGGAAAAGAAACAAAAATGTTGTGGTCAGCTGCTGCATAATCAAGTTGTCTACTAAATAAAACTGAGACCTTCTCTTTGTCCTACAGCTCTGTCATATTTTTTTTCCTCAAAACATTCCAAAGAAAATCAATAGCATATCAAGAACACAGTGATACCAGGCAGTTTAATTTCAGAAAGTCTGCAGATCAATAGCTGTAGAGAGGCTTACAGTTCTTCAGAATATAAGTGTGGTAACTAATGCTGGGGACTGTGTAGGTGAGCATGTGTGTGTGCGTGTGTGTTTGTGTGTGTGTCCCAGAGAGAAGCTGAGATTTACATTCATTACTGGGACTTTCTGAAACATTGCATTTCAGTCACTACCTTTACTGCTCCTTCGTGAAAAGGTTTTAGAGATGGATGTTTTCCCCTCCTTCACCTTAAATAGTTATTTTATTTAAACAGCTACAAAAGTAACTTCACATGCTCTACATTTTAGATTGAAATAGAATTTACATTGAGGTGCTGATTCACAAGTTTTTAACTCAGTCAAATTTACCACAGGTTTGTTTACAAGATCTATGCTCGGGATAGAGTTATTACTAATTAATGATGGATGTATTCAGTTAATTTAAAGTGAAAGATATGGTTTGTTTTTAAAAAAATCTTTCTTGGTATAATTTCAAACTTATGTAACTTCAACACAAAAGATGTTTCAAAGGTCTAAATAAGAAATTTTATTTATTTATCTTTTGAACCAAACAAATTTTCAATTTCATCTATTAGAAAGAATTATGTTTCCAAATATTTAAAAGTGAAACTCAAAAGCTCCGGATACAGCAAACAAACATACACCAAATATTTGGCTCTCTATAGAAGCAGCATATTTTTTGACCTATAAAAAGTATGGATAATTATGCACAGATGATTCCACAAAGCTTTATGAAGTGATAATTCTGGATTCATTGGCTGATGAGTGAATTTGATCCAATAGACAAATCCAAAATCTGTTAGTAAAATCTAAAACATATTTAATGAAAGGTCTATTACAAAAATTCTATCCCTTATTCAAAAAAATGCTCTTGGAGAAGCATGAGAAACAAGTAACAATATTTACCAGTCCTGCACTAACATAATACAGAACATGTATTCTCCATTTTATGGCATACAGTGTGATTGGGAAGAAGTCTGTTAAAGACAGCCTATTTAAATATTGGAGGTTTAAAAATTATTTATACTCTATTTTGGGTTTAATAATTGAAACCTTAGACTATGTGGTTTGGATTTCTCTCAGCTTGCTTCATGTATCTCCTACATAGTTAATGAAGAGTAAAGTAGGATATATTCAGATCATGACTAATCTCCTGATTTTAGACCTCTCTCATAGAATGAATGAGAAAAATAACTTTATAAGTGTACTTATACCTTCTCATTGCTAGACAGGAATGGTAGACAGCCAGATATGAATTGAATCCAACTCTTTCCATGGTACTCTCATATTCGTAACAAAACAAAAACAAAACAGAAAAATTTGCTGAGCAAAGTGTAACCTCACACACTTTTATGCCTTCCTGAATTGGATAAAGACCAGAAAACGATTACAGATCTATGGATGCATCTGGTTTTTGCTTGGATCTCTTTTTTCTGTACTCCATTAAGAGGATAATAGCACTAAATTCCAAATAGAAGGCCAATGGAAAATTTGAAAACTATTTCTGTTTGTTTAAAACGGTTTCTTTCTGGAAGTTGTGAAATGTGTATAATTCGGTCCTTATTTCAGGAATACATCCTCCTTCTTAATTTGCATGTCTTCAAAGGACATTCTGCAAAGCTGCCTCAATCTGAAAAGGCAGCCTAAGTGCTGAGAACAAGAATTCATAATGCTTTAGATGCCACAGACACCTCACCACCTGGTTAACCTTAAAAAGATAAGGAATCCCTTTGACTTTAAAGGGGCAGCTTATTACTTCATGGGTAAGCACTTGTCTAGACAGAGTCATAATAACTTTCAAGAAGTACCTAATATCCCTATTATTTGTCTGGAGAAATCACAGTCAGGTCCAAGCATTCTTGGCACCAGGAATAGGTGTGAGCTACAAGCACAGTAGTTTCTGAATAAGTATGTGTAAACTGATTCACTAGGAGAAAATAGATTTGGTCACAGGTAGTTTCATGTGACTGCTTCTTCTTTCATTTCCTTTCATTTCCTACAGACGGATCTGCTTACTGTACTACTTGCTGTTAAAAAAAGTATTTCAGTTATGTAATAAGTATCTCACATGACTTTCCATCCAGAGAGGCAGTCTAGCCCCTAAGTCTAACCAGCTAAAGGAAAAGCTTCAAAGACATTGGGGCTGTGCTGTCCTCTTCAATGAACTCTACTAATTCATACCAATTGAGTGTTTGGACGAAAGTCGCATTTAATGGAAGGTGATTCCTCCATTACCACCACTAAAGATTTCAAATGTCTCAATCAGCCACCTGCGGAAGAATATTTTCCTAAAATCCCACCATAGTTTTCATTGCTAAGAAGGATAATGAGTATAGCATATGGTGTTTAAGTCCTATCTCTTAATTTAAAAACCAGTTTCTATAATGGCAAAAAAATCCCAAAACAACCAAACAAAAATAATACACTTAATTCAGTTTAGTTCTCACAATTTTATTGTTTTTAAATATCGCCAAACATACTATTGTAGCTATAACACCAACCTGATATTGACATGCAAAAAAGAGTTTATGAATTGTTTCCAGTAACAATGAAGTTATAAATTGCAAATTTGTAGTCAATTTTACATCAGCCAATACTTGCACTCCATTATGCATCAACCTTAAATTATATTTAAAGCCTCAGGTTTGCTGCTCATGCTGCCACTAATTATGCAGTTCACTTATGATCATCCACACATTACTCAATTACATGATAATTCTGTCTTTTTATCAACTGACTGTAAGGAACTCCCAAAATATACTTTATTAGCTGCTTCAAGACTGACTGACTTGCTCACTCTGTCACCCCAATAAAACCCTTCAGAAGCCTTCAAAAGAGTCAATATTTTCTCATATAGAATAATATCTACAAATTGTTAGATGAGTTGAGAGGAAAAGGCTCTGGTCTTTCAGTGCCTTCAGGATGTTGTGAGTATCACTGACATCACATTGGCATCGTATTTTATATATTTATATATATATATAATTTTCCCAGGACATAGGATGGGTTCAGGATAAGTCCCTCATTTCCCAGCCACACAGGTAGAAAAAGTGTCACAGTGTTCAACATTATTTCTATTACTATTCTGAACTCAAAATTCAGCATGTTTGAAAATAAGATGGACAATAAATTTGGGAAGATGAGTGTTTCAGCTGCAGAGGTACACGGAAATATCCTAGATATAGAAAAAAATAAATTAACACAAGCAGACAATGAACAGAATGACAGAGAAATTCAAGTTATTGGGGGAAAAATTTTAAGAAACCAAGTGCTAAAAAAAATTAAAACAGATTGAACGCACAAAATATATTTAAGGAGTGCAACCCTGTCATTCCTTGAAAAATTGATTTCAGTTCTGCCTAAAGTAAGGGGAAGAGGAGGAAGGAATGAAATAAAGACACTGAGAATTTTTTCACCATGACAGGAAGTACTTGGAGTATTTGTTATGTCACCATAGTTCAATTAAAGGTTTAAAAAAGAAGAATTTCTCAAAAATATGTAATTATGAATAAATGTTAATCTTTGAACTGAATTATAGACTTATGTCTAGTCTCTGACTTTCAATACCTTTTTCTATCTCTAGGAACAGGTTGCACCATAGAAAAATCAAAAAATACAGCTGCATCAAAACATGTTTTCTTAATTACATTTCTGAAGTAACATTGCAGATACTGTAGGCACCAATTTTAGATGGTTTAGTATATTGAAACTCTACTTTTTTATATGTTTATAGACATTTGAAAACAATATTCCAATAAGAATATTAGTTCCTAAATTTTACAACACACTTCATTTTTTTGATGATGTCTGATAATCTAGGCATAGGAGACTCATTTTGCATAATTGCAGAGTCTAGGAATTAGATTATAATGCCAGGTGATGTAATTACTAATTTGTTTCTAAATTAATTCTGTTGTTGTTACTTTCTTATATTCTTATTTAATAGATTGTACTTTTTTCAGTACTGTAAAGTATTGAACAAAGATAAGTAACAGTCTGCCCAGTGTTTTATCTCACACTGCTGAGACAATTTAAGTCCATGCTAATAATAAAAATTTCAAAAACTGAACACAACACAATTGTAAAAGCAAAGAAATACAACAGACCACTTCCAACATCAGAACAAAATGAAACAGAAAGTAAATTTAGATACTAGCAAATGGTCAACCCTTCTATTTTGTATAGTAACCACATTAAAAATATTGTTTATGAGAATAATTTTTTCTGTTTTCTGTACAGGAAACTGAGGCTATATGAGCTGAATAAAAATTATTGAAAATCTATGTGTGTCCACATGCAGAAAATTAATTATTCCATATAGTCACTGATATAAGATATTAGCTGTCTGGACTGGAAGTGCTGCTCTCCAACTACAAGACACCACAGCGCCATACAGTTTATCACAAAAGGGGAAAGAGCAAGTAATTCTTATATTGTTGACACAGAAGGAGAAATTCTATGTGACACCTACTTAGCCAAGCCACAGAGTCACAGAATGGGTAAGGCTGGAAGAGACCATTAGAGGTCATCTTATTCAGCCATCCTGCAAAGAAGGGCTCCCTAGAGCACATTGCTCAGAATTGTCCAGAGAGGTTGTTAAATATCTCCAAAGATTCCACAGTGTCTCTGGACATCCTGTTCCAGTGCTCAGTCACCCCCACAGTAAAACCCAGACTTCATCTTCAGGTCCCACATCTAAAAATTCCCTTTTCCCTCACTTTTTCTCCTGCCAATAAATGGTCTCTATTAGCTAATACAGACCTCTGCAGACAGATAGTTCCAAGTATTTCTGCACAGCATGTTTGTTTTCCAGTTAGTCTGATCTTACCCTCACCTTGTTCAAGGAGCAGCCATGTGCAAATCAGATCTCTACAATATTATATGCAAATGCACATTATACAGTGCTCTGCTAGCAATAATAAAGATAGCAATGAGGCAGAGCACCAGCTTGGGACCAGTGAAACCTTAGCCAGACAAGAATAATTTGAAGATGAATTCAGACAAATCAGCCATGAAAACCCTTTTTTTTTTTCTCCAAGCCTGGAGAAGTCATCTACTACAGTTATGCACCTTCAGCACAACTCAACTCACTTGGTATTTCAGAAGAAAAGTAAAATCATAGGGTCATAGAAGAATTAAGTTTGGGAAAAAAACCTCTAAGATATCAAGTCCACAATGTAGGCTGGGACCAGAGTGTTCATCACTAAACCATGTCCCCAGGAACCACCTCCCTGTGCCTTTTGAACATTTCCACAGGCAGTGATTTCACCCCTTCCATGGGCAGCCTGTTTTAATATTGGTGTGCTATCAACATGGCTCATGGCAAAAAATCTAAGACACCATAGAGGCTGCTATGAAACACCATCCCATCAGACACAACACAATGTTTTTCATTCTTAAAGCACTGAAAAATTTCTGAAAAATATGCTCAATAATTTTGGGGAGTCATTAAAGTACCTCTAAATTAAAAGTAAAACAAGAGTTATCCTTATGAGCAGTCTGTAACATTTGATTCTTTTACTCCTGACAAAACAAACTAGGAAGAGAAACATCAATAATTTTCAACTACAAGTCATGCCACACTGCCTTCCTAATCATAACTATCATTTCATAATCTTAGAACTATACAGAGACTATTAGAAACACTGGTGAGTGAGGAAAGAGGTAACTACTAAAGCATTTGTGGCACCTTTTATCTGAAAGATAAAAAAATAAAAGGAAAAAAAGTCTGTGTCCGACTTCCACATTTATCTGTTTCTTGTTGGAATAAATTGAGCTATAAGATCTGAATCAATGGCTTGCCACTCTGTAATTTATTTTCATTCTGTTCTCATGGGTGGATGAAGTGAAGACAATTTTTGAAAGATGTTTGCTTATTTTTAGTAGTTAGTCCATTAAACATAATCAATGACAACTTGAGAGTCTGGGAAGCATCTGATGCTTAATCTAAACAGGTTTTTAAATATTCAAAGATTGATTTTAATATATGCCTTATAGACATCCATTAATTGAATTCTTATACAGTTTTTTACTGTATAATTATTAATTGGTTTACAGGACTCAGAAGAGTGCTAAGAACTTCAGAGCAAACATAGCAATATATTCTCTCCCAGGATGCAAGCACTGAACAAAAAAAGCCACTTTCAGCTTAAATTCCCTTCCATATCTCAACAGAGAGACTGGTTGCCAACATTACCTACTCAGAGCTCTCTGCTGAAACACACACTAGAGACAACAGGGGAACTGTTTAGTTCAGAAAAATACTTCCCTAGCCTTGTTAATCTCTGCAGTTAGGGAATAACCAGAGCACTAACCCTCTCTAACTTTTGATAGGCTTAAATCACTCATTTCTAAGCCCAATACAGTAAGTTGTGGATTTGCTGTATTCTTAAAATATTAGATGATATGAATCTGTATGTGAAAGTACATTTTCTCCAACATTCTTACTTTTGTGTTGCTGTTCATTTCCTAATCTGTTTATATGTGTCTTCTTCCTTTTGGTACTTTTTATTATTTAAATGCTTTTCCTAACTCTCTTCATTTTGTTTTTCCCCCCTTGAAAATTCCACTTTACTTGCATTTATTTCATTTTTTATTCTTTTACTCGGTCATCCCAAGCACCTTCACTCTTGTATTTAGCACCAGATTTCCCCGTCATCCCTCCACATCCAGTCTTCTATCTAACAGCAAAGTGTGTTCTGTACTTAATGTTGTTTCCATCTCTCAGTTCAGTCTCCTAGTTATTTTCTTTCCCAGAGAGTCTGGGAAACACTTTGTAAAGAAAAAAATGTTTTTCACACCACTTTCCTGAAAATTCTTCCCTACATTAAACAGTGTCATGGTTTGAAAGGGATTAATTTCTTCTGAGCTGATCTGTTCCCATTATATTACTTCTCTGTATGCATTTCTGGTGCTGTGCTCCTCCATTTAGGTGCTTTTTCTAGTACCCTTTTGTTTGCTGAGGTCTTATTTCCCTTCTTTTCTGTGCTTGGAGCCTTCTTTCTTCCTGCTATTACTCCTATCTTGGTTGTCCTCCTGGAGTTTTCCCTTTGACTCCAAACTAAAATGATCAAAGTGGTTGTTTGGGTTTTGGGGTTTTTTTAGTTGGTTGGTTTTATGCTGTTGGAGGTTGCTGGTTAATTTTGATTTGTTGTTGGATTTGGGTTTTTTTTTCTGCTGTGTTGGTTTTGGGTTTTATTTTAAGTTATTGCTCTTCCACAAAGTTCTTCTCTGGTCAGTGGTTCTTGCTACCACTCTGTCCCTTCTCTGCAGCATATTTTTTCCCACTCCCATCTGCATCCCCCCTCCATTAATTACGGTGCATAGGTGGTTCAGAGAAGTTAGATGTTTTGCTGGCAATGGATTCTGAAAGTTGTTGCTAGACTTTTTTCATTATATGTATTACCCACAGACATTTCCATGACATGACTCTGAGCAAACTCCCTGTTTTCAACTAATTTTTAACTGTTTTTTTTTTTTTTTAATTAAAGGATGAATTTAAATTGTTTTCATAGATATAGATAGATAGATAGATAGACTAGGACAAGAACAAAGACAGCAATGTAGACTTTATCACTTAGGGTCAAAGTTGTTCAGCATTTATGTATGTTTATGCAAACATTTATTTTCAATGAGGAATAGAACTCAGCTATAGTCAATGGTTGAAACAATCCTAATGTATGAGGAAAAAATACTTGTTAGCTATGCTTTACCAGGTGGTAATTAAAGTACCATCTACTATCAGTGGGATAAATTACACATTCATGTATGTTCTCTGATATGCAGAAGATAGAGTAAGTTTTAGAAGCATTAGTGAAAACTGTCTTTTAGGCTATAGAAAGTTGCTAACATTTTATAACTGACTGCCTGGAGTTAATGCTTCACAAAAGGAAAAGAAAAGAGAAAGAAATATGGGGAGACAAAGTGGAGACCAATAGTTAGTCATTGCTCATGATAATTACTGTCATCCATCTTTCAAAAATGCTAGGGTTTTTTTTCTGCTTTCACATTTTGCATTCATTGCTGCATTCCCACAAGCCCCCAAGCAATTCAGGTTTCAAAACTGTGCACCTCCAGTACTAAGTCATTTGTTTCCCTTTCAATAATAATAATTCTTGTTTTAATAGCTTATGATACCTCATTTGTGCATTTCCATTAAAGAATTATACTTGTTTTTTAAATAACAGTAAAATATACCACCAACAATCAGGAGACGAAACTACTGGTGGCAAGAAATTAATTATTTGTGAGTGAATTTCTGACATAATATGCATATGCAGCAATAAGCCAGAGAGGCTGAGTGGTGCTAGTTTCACAATTGTTTAAGTAGCTATTCTTCATCTGTGCGTCAAGAGGAAGGTCATGATTATAAACTGGGGAATAACCTTGAAGTACACATTGAAGGTCATGGTTATAGACTGGGGAATAACCTTATAATGGCATAGGAAATAGGAAAAACTTCTAATAGGTAAGTTTTCCTTGTGCAGATTCTTCCCCTGGCTACCAGCTTATATTCAAATAAATAATGTTTACAAAGCACAAAACTATCTCAATAAAGAGCAAAGATGGAATATTTCCTTCCTAAAAAAAATGTTAGCTATACAATGCCCTTCGATGCATTAACAACTCCTGCTAGTGAAAAGACCCTCTACAGTATCAGTCTTTATTCTTCACCTGCTTTATGAGAAAAAAAAAAAAGGAAGAAAAGAAAAAGTGAATTGCAAACAGGTTTTCTGTTTAAAATTACATAAAAAATGAGGTTTATTCTGAATTTCTGAATAACATTGCTTATAATATATCAGATGTGTAGTCAAAGAACTGGTTGAAAAATATTGAAAAATGTACCTTTGGTAGTCAGTTACTCACAGACCCATATATTTACCTTTAGCCTTTTAAAAAAAAGCAATATTTTTAAATAATTACATTATGAAGACGGTAGCTGAGTAAGCAGATTTACTGCAGATGAAAAACCATAAAAACGCACATCTGATTATCAAAGCAGTTAATGTCTCATAAAGCATTTTTTTTAAGACACAAAGATATACTTCCTTAAGATTCAAAGTAGAAGTGTAAACTTGACAAAAGTTGTTCATTGGTGAGAATGTGAGTAATATGGCCCAACCCTGGATACAGGCATGCCCAGATGTGTAAGAAAAGATGGCTTTTCTACAAAGTCCATTAGAAATATCCCTGCAAATTAGGGAGACTTTTCTTCAAAGAATGGAAAGGCAGACAAATGAAATAAGTGGGAAAACACTGTTCATTTGTGTTGGATTTCTAGTTGCTATTGCCAGTACTAGAGGAAAACATACTGCTTTTATCAATCCTAATCGAAATAATCAGGAAAAATCCTGAGAGTGAGTAAACTATCAGCCTAGAAAACACTGAAAAAAGCTCTTATTAAATGGAGCCAGAAAGAAATAATGACCCAGGGCAGAGGCTTAACCTCAGAAAAAGAAAGAAGTGAGGAAGTGTAATAATAAACAACTCACACTCAGCAATGACTTTGATGTTAGTAGAAGTTTCCAACACCTGCAGAAAATAGTCTAGGGTTTCTTTTCACTGTGATTCCCCTTGCAAATTATTCAGTTCAATGTATGAAAAAGGCTACATATCAACAAGATTCTTTAGATGATTAATTGCTTTTTACTCTCTTTGGTAATATGAAAAGATAGCGTCTTTCTGAGGAAAACACAAAAAACTAACCAGTGGATTTTTAAGAAACCATTCCCAATTATAACGTCATTGAAAGATTGCTTGCACCTGTATTTATTGTAAGTTGGTATAATTTGCCTGTATATTGAGCTTTCAGCTACAGTTCATGACTATAATTACTTGGTGTATTGTCTCATAAAACATTTTAATAGTATTCCTTCACTAATAACAATGACGAGCTAAACAGCAGTGATGGACGAAAGTGTTTAAGGAGGTCACTAAAAGTCTCACTGCTCCTATCAATTCCTAGGTGATTTATGCAACAAACTTACATTAATGCTAACCTGAGTTTTGCATATAAATCCTCTGTTCATCAGTGAGAAAACAGACCCCAAAGTGTTTGATTTAATTAATCTCTTGCCTGTTCCTTTCACTAAGGAAATAATCTAAATAATGCACAGGGATGGGGTATTAAGTATCTTTCTACAGTTACAACATGATTAATTACAATGGCTAAGCCCCTAAACATTAAGATGAATATTAATTTGGAGGCAGAATCTTGAACTGGGAAAGTGCAAAGGACACATATTTTCTAACACAATTTTAATGCCACAGTAGTGAAAGAGAATGACAGAACTTTGGCTGCTACTTCTGGATACCATTTGCATAGATTAAGATCCCACAATTGCATATGTACTTTTTAAAGAAAAGAAGATTATTTTAGATCCTTATCACTCAATATGATGCAGACCTGGGTTTTATACTGTTTCTGAAACCTCACTGTCCACCAGGAAATACTTTGTATGCACACAACACCTATAATTGCAAATCTGCTCATGAAATAAAAAGAGCAAAGGTCTAGATAGCTTTATTACTGGTCTATTAAAAGACATAATTATTCAGGGTGCAACTGTCATATGACCATCTGATGCCACAGATAATGTTTATGCAAATGTTTCCATGGCAATCTGATGCATTAATGTGCATTGATGTAAATTATAATTCATTTTCTGTGGAGAGTGTGGCTTATGTGAGAATATGAGAACAATGCTTAAATGACGAAACAACCAATTGTATTTAATTCCATTCTCATGACAATCAGCACCAATGACTAACTGAAATGTGCATAATGGGTAGATTATGGAGTACTTCAGCCAGTTTTGGACATAGTTTGTTGTGCATATATATTTACCATAGAACTCTAATTAAAATTTCAAATTGAACTTTTCATCTCAGGAAAAAAAAAACACCAAACCAGTCAATTTGCCTTTCAGAGAAAACTGGGAAAACTGGTAGAAAAGCAATGGTTATTAGGGGAATTTAAAAATAAAAACCCAAACCCTAACCAAAACCAAAAGAACAACAATCCAAAATATGCAAAAAGCCCCATATCTCAAAAAACTCAAGTAATCCCACAGAAACAATAAATGCCATATCAATCAGCCTCGTGGACACTTGCCAATTCTGTTTGCTGTAGATCTGCTACACGCAGCACCAACCCAGGTCGAGTTCCACAAAAGGTCTGTATGATGAGCTGCCACCAGTGTCCCCGTCAATATACTTTTTCTGAGGTTTGCCTGTGATCTCTGGACATTCCTTCTGCATGGCAGAGCTGCCCCCATCACTCACCTGTAGTGTCTCCTGCTGGAAGATGACGTGTAAGAAAAATACTTGGCTCCATTCAGCTCCAGGGCTCGCAGCGACACTTCATAAAATGAAGCAGATGGATGGTTGTTTCCTCAAACTGAGTGTGTGATAAATCCTGAAATCTCCACAACCACTATGCCAAGCCCATTGACATCCATTTGTCACCAGAGGCCTGGAAGTATACAATATAGAAGAGAATTTAATAAAGCGATCATATTATCTGTCATACAGCAATGCATAGATAGCTGGGAAAGTGTTGTGTTTATTTTTCTGCAACTTTTTCTTCGCTATGTTATCTTAAAAAAAAAGTTATAGTTCAATATGGAGGGAAATTTAGTGCTTATTTTGAACTAGATGATACTCTTTGAGAGGATGGAGGAGGAGAAAATAAAGTCATAGTGACGAGATTTGTCCTATATATGCTACTAAAGTTTGCCATTTGGCACCATACTCACCTAGGATGAAAAAATAATAATAAAAAATGCATAAAACAATAATCCATCTCTCCTCAACAGTCTAGCACAGATGCTTCAGAGAACAAAGCGATTTTCCACAACAGGTCACACACAAAATATTTGAAATGAAAGCTATTGCTGGTAAATGTCCTGTCTGCTACACAAAAACAATTTTCTTTTGGTCTTTTCCTGTGGTTCCCATTTCACAATATAAAGGGACACTGTCAGTTAATGTTATGCTTTTGTCTGCAAATGTCAAGTTTGAAATACTTCATACACTAACTAAAAAGTCTCCAACTGAAACAAATAAATAAATATATTCTTGTATTATTTCAGACTTAAGTCTATGCATGTGACAACATAGTTCTCAATTAGTAGTTTAAACTGGAAGTTAAAGCTTTCAGTTGGGAAACACATTCTTAAGGAATTAATAATGTAAATAGAGCATATAATTTGACGACTTAAACAGATATGTTTTGTTTTTCACTAAGTCATTAAAAAAAGATCTTGCTCTCTACCATACCATTTAGTTGAAAGAAAGATTTAAAAAAATATAGAAAGAAAAGTGTAGCTTAATTTCTGTAGAAAAACAGTCCCTGACTGCTTTTTTATCAAATACACTTTGCTGACATCCTTTTTATTTTCTAGCCTTCTCCACCACAATTACTGGTGATACTTTGTAATTTGAGGAATGTCTGCATGGCAGCAACTGCTTGTTTTAAGACTGAATTCTGTGAGAATGGACAAAGTACTCACTTTGCAGTCATTGCAGCACCTTCCACAAAACACACTCTTTTGATATATCTACTGTATAGAAGGCAGCTGATAAAAAAAGCCCCAACTATTCAAAAAGGTGCAATCCTCAAATCCCACTTGAGTTGCCAGTACAGTTGCCTCTTTGTACTCACAAACACAATAGGCTTATCTTGATAATAACCTTCCGTGGCAGTCCTGGTCTGTACTGAATCTTCAAGCTCTAAGATG
This sequence comes from Melospiza georgiana, assembly GCF_028018845.1. Taxonomy (NCBI): domain Eukaryota; kingdom Metazoa; phylum Chordata; class Aves; order Passeriformes; family Passerellidae; genus Melospiza; species Melospiza georgiana. Next base: position 29,057,228 of record NC_080431.1, read on the forward strand.
TTTTACACACACCCACGTTGTCCTCCCAGATGGACTTACTCTATTTAACTCCTGCTATAAATATATTCTCATTCCTCATGTTGGAAATTGAGATCTGCTTTTGTGCCAGGAGAGGTTTTTGCATTTCCATAATTTTCCATAATTTCTTTACTTGAAGATTGGAAACAACTAAAATCTTAGGAAAAAGAGTATAAAAAAGAATTGAAATTAAATATTAATTTGTATTTAAAAGTTCCAGCACTCAAGTTTTTTCTGTTACTTAGAATGAAGTAACTGAGAGTTCATCTTCTATGCCAAGATGAAAAACATGAAGTTAAATACCATGTGACCTTTTTAGTGTAATGATCTCTCTACATCTTGCTTTACCAGTCATTCTGTACTCATGCTGTTTGGCATTCAGTGCTAGATATCCTTAAGCTGAGCTCTTGTTTGATAAATTCAAAAGAATAAAGCATGCTTTTTTATTGGAAAAATAAAATTAAATCAGACTTCTATTTTGTTCAAGTAAAATGGGTGAATTAATGTCATTTGCATCATATATTTATATTAATATGGCATTTAATCTCATATATTTTAAAATTAATACTAAGATTAAATTGTCTTATTAACATATACATTATTTACTTTGATTTAATATAACGTGTAATATAACATTTAATATAACATTAGCCTTTGGTTTAAATAAGATATCCAAAGTTGTGAACATTTTACTGAAATCTCCTCAGTTTATATGACCGTCTTTTTGAAGTCTTTGAAAAAATATTCTAAATTTATAAGGAATTCATCAGATGATATTGATTTCTTTCTTGACAACCACTTCTTTTACTACAAAGAATAAAGCCAGATTCCATAAGCAGTAAAAAAATTTTAAACAAAATCAGTCTATTGCCAGTAACACAAAACCAACAACTACATTAATGACAAATACATTCAGAGCAGAAGCAGAAAAAAAGCTAACAAAATATTGTCAGAGGTGAAAGGACATGCAAGGGGAGTAGCATAGCAGAGGGAAGGCAGCAAAGACTATTTCTGGAAGAAAAGGAGAAAGGGATTTAGGAAGCAGAAAGGTATTTTCAGTCTAAAGAAAGGGAAGGAAGGACATTGGTATGAATCTGAATGTCTGAATATCAAAACAATTGTTAGATTTAGGTTTTCTTGCTGTTGTGTTTTTGTGTTTGCTTTTTTTTTGTTTGGTTTTGTTTGATTTTTTCTTTCCATAAAGGAATAAAAAATGTACTTAAGAAAGACATTGCATTCAGATTTTTCTTAAATTATATCAAATTTGTTATGGGTGTTTTAAATGTGTTTCTTAATTGGAAGAGGAGACAAATTTCAGTCTTATTTACTTAGTCAATGAAGCAGAAGAACTGTTCATGACAAGAGACTCTGAACCTGACTGACCAGTGGTCAAACATGCATATAAAGTAAAGAAACTCATGGAAATGAATTACAGAGTGTGTGACAAATAAACATTCTTCAAATTCATGAGTGGAAATGTGTGTGTAGATTCCAGGCATTCTGAAAACATACCTTTTAGAGAAAAATTTAATATCCAAAGATGCAATATGATATAGAAGGTCAGCTGCCAATCTAAAAGAAAATGAACCACATGAATAAAAATGAGTCTTCAAACTGTGGGAGAGATTCTCTATCAAGACTGTGAAACCAAATAAAATATTGATAAGACTTCTGGCTTGCAAATTTATTTGTAAGTCCTTCATAATTGAGGGTGCTTGACAAAATTGAATTTGCCTCCCAGACCTCCCACTTTTCTGTCATTATCTTGAATGAGATAATTGTCATCATGAAGACAAAGGTGGGAAAAGTGATGTAAATGTTATCCATCTTCTGCAGGGTTTGTACAGCCTCTGCTTTATGACTGGTTTCACACAATGACCAATAGACACTTTCTACTGAAATTTTAATTAAAAGCTCTGAAAGCAGTCAGCTGTAGGCCATGAATGTGTTGATAACAAAAAAGTGCTATTATAAAGTGGGAAGATCAAGCAGTGTACAAATTTAGTGTGAAACCATGTTAAGTAGATCCATATGCCTGCATTTAATATAATTCTAAGATCTACATGGTAGCAACGGGAGTACTAAAGTAAAGCAAAATGTCAATTAAAGCCAGGACAAACAGTTTAAGTATAATCATGTTAATTCAATGACATATGAAGTATATTTCTCTTCTGATGTTTGCAAAGAAATCCTACCAAGTGAAAAATACTTTTTTTTCCTCTGATTGTGGCTGCAAGTGTCCAAGTATCCAGATTATCATAAAATAAAATGTTAAATATATCCTGGTGAATATGAAATGTATTCAACATAGCATAAATTAGAACTATAATTTTATAGTATAAATAATTTTGAACAAAAAAGCATATTTAGACATATATTGTCAAATGAAACTTTTAAATTCATTTATTCCTCATATCATCTACAATAAAATTTAATAAAACTTATAGTGTGGAGCCTTTTTGGCTTCATAATAAACATTTAATATTTGGAATTCAATCTCTTTTGACTGAAAGAATAAATCATCCTGTGTGATTTAGCTGCTTGTTAAGATCAACATATATTTAGTACCAGCTTCCTAGTACAAAAGTATTTAAGCATTTTAAATTTAATTTTACATAAACTACTCTAAATGCCAGAAATATACTCATTTTTTAAGTACCAGCATAAAATCACAATCAAAATAGTATTATTTGGTGAGCCTAAAAAATGCTTGAGAAAAAATTTTAACTTGATCTCCTGTAAATAAAAATAAAACATTCTATTATTATAGTTCATACACAAATTCTTAGATAATGCTTTTACTAGACTAATCAAATCAATTATTTGAATAGTTAAATTTCCTATTCATCAAGTTGTGGGTAATATTCTTATATGGAATACACCTATGCAGTGTATAACATATGGATATAAATATTGATGCCACACATCCATAGAAGACAATTCTATTATATTAATCTGGAAATATATATTCTAAATTATTTACTGAAAGCTGCTGTAGTTATAGAAGACACAAAAGACACATAGAAGTGCAATTCCAAATCCATCAATATGGGCTTTAACTGATATCCATCTGGTACATTATTTCTATGGTTATTTACAGATAACAAAAGCACATAGTTATTAAAAAAGGACTCAGTACATTAGGCCATAGAATTGTGTTGTGTAGAAGCTTCTTTACTTAAGAGGGCCTCACTGGGAGTTTGAACAGAAATTATTTCTGAAGTCTGTTCTGATTATTTCATGCCTCTGCTCAAAAGCACAATCATCAGGGAGGTTGTGTATATTGTACATGAAAGCAGACTCAGGAAAGCATTATATGTCTTCACCCTTTCATTTCTCTTCCAAAAGGAAATGGTACACCGACCCCTCAGAAGTCAAGGCAAATATCTCTGATCTTTCTTGTTTGATTTCTACACAGCAGAAAGTTATTTAACATGCCTGAGATTGAAATGCAGAGTAGAAACAACTTTGGCTTTGACAAATAAGGGAAGATATGTTCCACACACAGGCTTATCCTCTGAATTTCTGGACCAGAAATTTATCTCAAATAAATACTGAAAGCCTTTCTGAGGCTATATTCTAAATACTTCACAGGTAGTGCAAACAGGTTTGGAAATCACTGTGGGTGCCCTGAAGCAATTATAAAGTTCTTGGCATCATTTGGTGTGGTGCAACTTACACTAAAGAGTCATTTTTTATTAGAATTGCTTTTTGCTCCATAAAATTATACCCAAGACAAAAGTGATGTAAAGCTATTGTCATTTTAGCTACAACAGCAAAAATCTTGGTGAAGTGTTACTAGGAGTCTGCTGAAGATCTGCTAGAAATGCATTCTATTTAACCCTATACCTACTACTGATTAAAAAGAAAAACAACAAAAAACAGGTGATGACAAAAGTATAGAGAATAGTTTATGAATTAGATGGCAAGAGTCATCTAAAACCCAATTATTCTTTCCAGCCCATGTTTTCCTAATATCTTCTCATGAGTTTTTTAGCTAGTATGCCACTCATATTATGTGAAAAATACCGTCATAACAAAATCAAATTTTCAGGAGGAACATAAACTTCAGCATCTGAAGGGAATTATTTTGGATCCTAAGCCATAATTTTGTGTCAGTACTATGCACAAAAAGATCCTGATACTTTCTGTAACGTCTATATCATCTGGAGATATAGAGTGTAGGTGTGGGATATAGGTTGTAGGTGACTTCAGATGGACTGTTGACTGTCACCTTCTATGTGCTTGGTGACCATTGTAAATGCCAGTCCTATTAGCTGAATTAAAATATTGCTTCCCTGGTCATTTTGAAACAGTGTACTTTACAATTCTTACTCAGTTTAACAGAGATGTGTGGTAGATTTAACTTTTTCCACCTGGTCAGCCACCACTGCTGTCTCTGTCTGTAAAAATACAAAAAACCCTGATTATCATCTATTTTAGGAAGCATGCAATTATTTTAGCCTGTTTATATTTTTCCAGACATAGAAGATTCTAGAAAATACATGTGCTGCACTTCAAAAGTGCAATCAAACAATTCAGCAATGTCTGTGTGGTGTACAGAGGAAGCTGTATAACCAGCAGATTGACTTTGTGAAATATTCATCACTGCAGGTGATGGAAAATTTCGTACATGCAAAACACATAATGAAAATGAGCAGCCACAAGCTAGCTACAATCAAGAAGTTTTCTTTTAAATATCTTTTAAAATCTGCTATAACCTCAAATAGAAAGTTTTCAAGAGTTTCTCAACAAGAAAATTTCTTGAAATCATGACAGTGTACAGAGCTGGACGCATCAACATGTATTCTCTGAAATGGTTGACGAAGAGTAGAAAAGAATCAAATCAGGCTTAGTTGAATCTACATTCTTGGAAATAATTCTAGAAAAAAAATCCAAAGTACGTAAGTGCTGTAAGGTGGAGAGTTGAAAATATTTCGTACTGTCACTTTCCAAGCAATTAATAGACAAATAGTTTACTTGATGTTTTTTCCACAGAAAAAAACCAAATTGAGTACTTCTATTCAAGCTTTGATTTCAGCAAATTAAAGCCTCCAAAAGAATCTGAAGGAATTTTTCCACTCCTAGTTCTTGAAATTCTCCCAGATGGGACTAAGCATTGCTACTGATCAGGAGGAAGTTACTTCTCTTCTTCAGGGTTTGCCCTCTTTTTCCTTTGCTTTTATTGGACGCTTTGGACAATATTCTTTCTGTCTTCTTTGCTTCCATATTGACTGTTTATATACATTGATAGGAACCCTTGAGCATGCCCTTTTCCACAATGAACAGTGTCAGCTCTTTCAACCACCTCCTCCACAGGCTCCAGTTCACTCATCATCTTCGTGACCCTTCACCAACCTTATGGTTTTTCTCTGAACAGCAAGTCCATATTCTCTTGCACTGGGGAGCTCTGATCTGGACCCAGCACTCCAGACATGTCCCACCAGTGCTGAGCAGAGGAGAAGGATCACCTCTCTGGACCCAAGAAGTTTCCTAATGCAGCCCCACACCTCTTTGTGGCAAGGGGACACTCTTTGCTCATGGCCTCCTTAGCCGCTGGGACCTCCTGTTTTCCATGCTGGTGACCATCTTCTGTGAACTCAGTGACTTGATTCTCTGACCAACCTCACTTCTTCCCTCTTGTCACCTATTTCTGCCCTCCTGCAGCCCATTAGTTCTCAGAATCACAGAAGTGTAGAATATGGAGAGTTGGAAGGGATCTCTCAGATCTTATCCACACTTCTGCTGAAAGAAGTTAGATAACAGTTTTGTTATCTGTAAATAACCATAGAAATAATGTACCAGATGGACATACTGATGGATTTGGAATTGCACTTCTACGTATCTCTTGTGTCTTCTAAACCTACAGCAGTTTTCAGGAAATAATTTAGTATATTTATTTCCAGATTAATATTATGAGAGAATTGTCTTCTATGGATGTGTGGCATCAGTATTTATATCTAAATGTGATACTCTGTTGGAAGCATGGGTTTCCATGGGGTTGTTCCCCCTTGCACTTGGTCTTGCTGAAATTCATGAGGTTCCTCTCTTCATTTCTGCAGTGTGAATACAATAAAATTGTCCACAGCACATAGACAAAATAGGACTATTTTGTAATTATTTGCATTCTGTGAAAAGAAAAATGAAAAAATGCATCTTTGGCTAATAGCTGCCCTTACTGTTTGCACTATACACATATGAAAATTCAATAAAAAATTTTGTCATTAATGTGAAATGTTGTGATACTGTCTTCTCTCCTCCTGAGCAACGTTCACCCTGTTTTTTCACTTACTTTTCTGGCAGCTACCTTGCTTGTATAAAATTTGCACATGCTTTAACACCGACTATATGTATTGCTGGTTGAGAGAGTGCTCCACTTATATTATCTTGTCATGAACATGATAGCCAATGTTTTAATTTTGAAACCCATAACTTATTTATGTTTAATCAAGTATGAAATAGACTTTTCGCATCACACAAGGTATAATTTCATGCTTAGAATAATTTTTTTTCTTCTTTTTCTTTCTTTTTTTTTTTATCAGCAGTTCATTTGGTGGTTTTGGTTGCTGCTTGAGATCTTCAAAACATGTGTCCCAGATCAAACAATAATGAGGTCTTTACAATCTGCACTGTGTGCAGTACTACCTGTTTACTTCAGGAATACTTAGGCTATAGTGAAAGAAAAAGTGCACATCAATATAAAATAAGAAGTTTCTAGCTACAGGGTGCATTTAATGTCAGATGCCAGATGGCAGTCACAATGTGTTATTTAGAGCCACATCTAAAACACATGCAGGCATGCAAAGGAGTAGTCTAGCCCATCAGCTTCTCAGACAGTGTTTGAATAGTAAAACTGTAGTAATTCTAAAATGATATTTGACAAAATATTGCTTTCATACATGGAAACAGATGCCTAGATATATTATCTATCATACATACATAGAGGCCCTAGATGTATTATGTATGTATGTATCTATATATCTATCTATCTATCTATCTATCTGTCTATCTATCTATCTATCTATCTATCTATCTATCTATCTATTTATCTATCTATCTATCTATCTATCTATCTATCTATCTATCTATCTACTATCTATCTTGTATTTTTTAGTCATAGAGACTGGTGAAATTCTGGCATGTGTTGCCCAGAGAGGCTATGGAGTTTTCACCCTTTTGGAGGTAGGATGTGACTGGGCAAGGTCCTGAGCTATTTGGTCTAACTGCTTTCAGCAGGAGTGTGGATAAGATCTGAGAGATCGCTTCAATCCTACATTATTTTAGTACTTGTATACTATACTCCTCTGCTTTGTTGTTGGTAGTACCAAACACAGATTGTAGGAAAATCCTAAATGAGTCTTAACAAGTATGAATTCAGCATGTGCAAAAAGGCAACTAAATGTGTTTCACAATAATTTTCAAAATCTCCTCCTCATCATTGGAGGCTATGTGAGAACTTAAATAGAATCCTGATCCTCCAGAAAAATCTAAAGGTGAACCTTCTTCTCTTAGAAAGACGTGTCACGAGTGATACCCGTACTTGAGCCTATCCCTCAGTGAAATTACTGTTCAAGATTTTTAACTTTCAATGTGAATATTGAGAGGTATGATATGGTATGCAGTGCTGAGAAACTTGAACAGTTATAATGAACCTAAAAACTTCCCAAAGGTCATTTATCTGGAACAGTGTTGAGAACCTATACAAGAAAAACATACCCTTCCTAGTAGCGAATAAATAAAAAGTAATTCAATGTGTCATTTGATCAAAAGTTATGAATTATTTTAGCAGTGGAGAGTTATACCTGTTTTTTTGGCAAAATTTGTGAAAAAAATGTTTTATAAAAACTACACTCAACCTGCAAATGTTGTCATACTTTATCTTAGTCTTCCAAACAATTTGGAAGCCCCAAAGTGTCTTGATTAGGTCACTCATCACACAGTATCTGCCACTCACTCTCAAAGCTACAGCACAATTTGAGAGGTTTCCAGATATTGTAATCTGACAACATAAAATATTCACTTGATAATTTCAAATAATATTTTCAAAGCAGTTTAATGCATCCATGTATGCCAAGATTTCTTTTAATAAAAGCAGTATCTAAAATCAGTAGGGCTTTTTTTTTCTTTTTTTTTTAATGGAGAAAAATATTTACATAAGAAAATTGCTCCCACCCGGCCATACTTAAAAAGTAGAACCATGAATAGCACGTCCTGTGATTTACTGACCACTACTGATCGAACAAGGGGATTTTTTATTCAATACACATAGCTAATTTAAATAGACAAACCCACAATTTGTTCCACTAGAATCTTCACTGAAAACTTTGGAGGAAACAAGAACATGGATGCTTTCATTTTTTCCTTCTCTAAAGTATCTTCTTGTCAACATTGTGACACTCATAAAGAGCAACAGAAAAAAAAAAGAAAAAATAGTTCATCTGATTTATAAATAAACATTTTCTAATATTTACTGAATTTTGTTTTATTCAGGAACTATTTTGGGTGAGATAAAATGGAGAAGCACATTGTACTGTGAAAAAGAAATTCATATGCAACAATCTGGATCATATAGATAACATTTTCTTTTGCCTTTTAAAAATCTTTATGCATTTCCTAACAACACTTTCAAGACAAGGTACCCTTTTGCTATGTAAAAGTAAATGTGATAAAATGCAGTGAGGACATATTGCATCTAGCTGAAGCATAGTAGGACCTTTAATATTAATATTTCATTTTTTCCCCATAGACACATTCATTCTATAAATGGGTACCAACTCATTCTTATCAAGTAAGAATTGTCACAAAGATGAAGATAGTCCAACATGCATGTTTCCTCCATTTTTCTAGATGTAATCCATTGCAAAGGAATATGAAAATGTTTATTAAACTATAAGCCTGCCGACATTGCATACATTTACTTCAGTAGATAAAGTATCAGAAAGATTGTTGCCAAAAAATATTTTTAAATTATGATTGTCATGGTAACTACCAGCTGCTGTTGTACCAGTTCCACCAATGATACAGTTTTATTAAGGATATGCTAGAACTGTAATGCAACAAAGAAAAGGAAAATAATTCCTTGATCACACAGTGATGTATTTTTTATAAGCTTTTCAAAACCTGTTGTCTTTTAGAAACACTCACACCATAACATATATAATAGACTATTAATAAAAATATGTGTAGACTTATAATAAAACTACTGAAGACTATTTGATTTCAGCAGCACTAGCTGCTTTGATTTTTAACAGCCTAAGTATGGCAACTATGCAAAATCTCATTGATAAATATGCACAAAATGACAAATTAATATGTGCTGGCCCTTCTCAACTACAGCTACAAATGTAATTATAATGTTTTGGACATTAGTCAGTTTTGTCTGTCTGGGGAAACGTTGATTCAAGCAGCATATGGATTTGCTATAAAGAGGTATAAACTGCCCTCTATGTGAGGAGAGCGTGAGCTGCATTGTGGACTTAAAAAACAAAAAAATGACCTCAAAATCATGACTATTAGAAAGCAACCTATTTTGTTAATCTGCCAAATCCATTAAATTGTTTAACTATAGAGAAGAATGTTATTGAAATCCCACTGGGACTTCTGTTTAGATAGTCTGGGAGCTTTTTTCCAACAGCTAGCGTGTACTTCTACATGTTAAGTTTCCTGATTATTTTCACTCTACTTTAGACAGGAAATTGAGAACCTATAAGATTTTTTTTCTTGTGAAATATTCAGATGATTCTGTAACTCAAGAAAGTTAACAATACATATGATAACAGGGATAACAATGCATAGGACTAGAAAACATGGTCTACCATGTTATTAAGTTACCTAATTTGTGAAATTGAACAAGTAATGATAGAAATATAAGAAATAGACTAAAAAACCTGAAAGTTTATTTTTATAGCCAAATGGACATTATGTGCACATTTTATTTTGTCCAAAATATTTTAATTATAGTACCCTATATTTAAAGTTGTGAGCTGGCAGTTTTGGCATATTTGTGTATTTATTTAAAACCAGTGATTAAATGTTCTCTGAAAACTCAAAGATGCTTTATGGAAGCAGGCAGTCAATCCCTGACATTTTCCATTGTCTTCTAGTTATGGTATTTTTTCTGTTAACTGACTTCCTTGTTCAATTTATGAACCAGATTTCCTCTGCTTTGAAAGAGCCTGCCCTGAATTATTACTGTACACAATGGGAGATGTGCTCTGGTAACTCTGGTGTAGAAAGGATCTTGACCTTAAGTCTTGCAGAATCGAGCAAACTTGTAAACCAGTACGAAAAATGAGCTTGGATTATTTCTTGCAGGCAGCTCTCAGTTGTCTATAAAATTATTAGTTGTACAGTGGAGGTAAAATTTTTATTCTGAATAGAAATTGAATTTTTATTAAGTTGCAAAGAACTTTAATGCAGCAAAAATCTCACAATTAATAGATCAGTTAGAGAATGTTGCAGAAAGTATTGAAATCTAAACAACTGTTGCTTACACAACATATTTCTTTCAAACAGTAAATAAAATTATATACTGATCATCAGGAAGGAATAAAAATTTGAAAAAATAGAAGCAAAAAGGAAAAGGAGACACACCAGGACATTTTTTTTAACCAGATAAATTAACTTTTTGATATGTGCTTGATCCAAGAAATGAATATTAAATTTTCCTCAATTTATGGGATTTCTGATGGAAGCAGTTCTAGTCCACCTGAGAAGCAGAGACCTGGAAAAACTTAAGATTTATTCCCTTGTAATTATAAAGTTTGTTTTTCTTTTTTTAAATTGCAGTGAATGCAAAAATCATTGTTGTTCAGTTAGGTAGAATATAATAAGACACAAAATTGGTTTCAGTGGTTCTCCTCAGGTCATACCAAAGCCTCCATTTAAACCTCAAAATTAGCAAATGCAAAAATAAATGTCATATTTAGAACACTGGAAAGGTAATGAGTTGCTGCAAAAGAAACAGACACTAAGAATTTAACAACATATTTCAAAAAAATGAATCAACTGGAAAAAAAACTACAGGAAAAAGGTCTATGATTCTGAAAAAGCAGTCAGAGTCCTCAATCGGTTCTTAATTTGAAATGTACACTGCAGTTCTACTTCTATTTTCAACTTTATCACTTGTCCTTAATACCTCAAAGCCAAACAAAGTCATTCAGATACAGCAAAACCCAGAAAGCGATATTTGCAATATTCTGCACTGACTTTACCAACTAGTCATCTCATGGACACTCTGGATTAAAAAAACAAAGCAAAACAAAACAGAACAAAACAAAACCCCAAGTAGGACTCCTAATTAAAATGTAAAAGAAAATGCCAATGCACTTTAACCGTCTTCCAGTGCAATTCTTGCTCAGTGCTTTCTTGTGAAGCTTTCATGCTTTCAGAGCACCCTGTCTCTAGAGCAAAATACCAAGTAAAACATAAATCCACACAGTGCTGTTATTCACTTATCAGCACCATGTCTAATTAAGCTTTTTGTAATTTCTGGAAGCTATGTCTATTTCTCTCTTTTTTGTTAGATGAAAGACTAATAAAATACAACTAATTGAAAAATTAATTTGGAAACAAACTAAAAATGGAGAGGAAACACTGTTACATAAGGAAAGAAAAAAAAACACCACATTACAAGATCATTTTGATATTCCCCTGCATAATGTTGCAGCACCAAATAACAGCAAACTTTAAGGATTGATTCAGGCACTGGTGGAAAAATCCTCTGAAAGAGAGCTGAACACATTTCTCTGCTTTTGCTACTGAAGACATCTATCCCAAATGAGACCTGGGGAATGCCACTTTTCCACAGGCTCTAATGTGGGTCTTGAATGTCACAAAAAGAGCCTTTGACCGGCCTGACTATCAAAGCAAGGTTAGAGCATGAAATGAATGTTGTTGCTTTTTTGCCAGCTGCAATCCTGCTAAGACCTCCCTTTGATTGACCCATGAGAACAGGAAAGGGATAGATTCTTTTATTCTTGGTCCATCACCTTTATCTGTTTCTGATACAATACAAAGTCCCCAAAATCACTAGAAATACACCCAAACCAGTCTAACTGATCCCATTCCCTGGTAGACTGCTCATATGTCTTTCAAGCTGTTTTTCGAAGCAATAAATTCATGCAAAAGGACTTTCTCTCCCAAAAGATCAGTCAAAAAATCTCTTTGTTCAAACTGGAATCTGAAAATATCTCTGATAGAAAAAAAGGTACTTTCTCTGTATATTTTTTAACAAAAACATATATACTACCAAAACTGTCCTCTGGAGGTTAATCTAAAATGATGGGCAATTTTGGTTGACATTTTCCTTCATATTCAAACTCTAATTTTGTGTCACCAGTAGGCACAAGAATGTCAGAACAGCTGAAGTATTTCAGTACAAAACTTCTAGACATGACCCTGCCACTAGGAGTCCATCTGCTCTTCTATTTATAGAAGGAGGGACAGGAAGAACACTCAAGCTGTGGATGGAATGGTCTTCACCTGTTTCAGTAGTTCACATCCTTGGTTTCCTCACTTTCCCCAGGGCAAATGCAGTCATTCATTGACATTATCAACTTCCTCCTTTGTTTTCTACTGCTCCCCTGGTAAATTCCAATATGCTATATTTTCTCTTGTATTTACAGTATTGTTAAGATTTCTTTTCTGAGAAGCAGTAAGTAATTTAGAAATCATCATTATAAGTGTGTTTCCATCTGTAGATTTATCAACCTTAAATTTCATCCAGAATTTTGGCCCAGTCTTTTAGTACTGTACAAGTCTTCTGACACTAAGCTTGCTTTATTGAGCCATCTTTAGCAATTTGTAACAGTGCCAAACATTGTTAATTCACTATTCACATCACCTACCTGAGCATTCAAATGAGGAAGCTCACGGATGTAATTTTATCCATCATGATAATGCTTATTTTTAAATGAAATGTTTTACAGTAATTTTAGCAGCTTATAATGTCACACAGCACTTGTCGAGCTGACATAACTGCTTTGAGGTCTAAGGTATAATTAGTAAGAAAGCACAGCAAATTTGGGATTGACTTGAATGAGATTTATCAAACATTTAGTTTTAAACCCAAACTTTAGCATGTTGCTGAATAGGTGTGTAAGCTGAGATATAAAATTAAAGAATTAAACAAAAAGCCTCCATAAAAACATAAATTCACATTTTTAAGGACTGATATTTTTGTATATTTTATTGCAATGGAATAAATAAATGTTCTAATTATAAACAGCTCATAAACCATCCCTAAATTATATCTGATTTTCGTACTTTTGATACACTTTTTGACTTATTGTTGAATGTAATCAAATCTGCAGACCAAGAAAAAAAGGCTTCAGAAGCCATCAGAATATCACTGTGCAAATATGAAATACAGCAAGCCACAGGGTGTTCAGGAATGTTTTATTTTATGCACTAAAGGCAATATGTTCTTCATTAATTGTAAAAAGTCACTTTTGTGATTTAAAATATCTAACAACGAAATAAGCTGCTCCTTGCTAGGGATTTGAAAAGCCCTGTATGGTTTGATGACAAGATTGTCACTGTCAGGTAATAATTCCATTCTCATTGAACAGATCTGACAATGTAAAATCACTGTCAAAATAAACCTTTTTATACTAAGAAAAAGTAATAATAAAATACATTTGGAACATTTTTCTACAGAGTTATTTTCCCACTTCATAAGCAAATGCAGCTACCAGTAACTGAACAAACTCTTGGTTAAAATTAGCAAAGTTACAAATAAACATTTTTTTTTCTAAATTGTCATGTCTCATGCATAATTCAAAATGAGAACAAAAGCTAAATTATAAATCTCCAGCTAAATAAATTAATTATAATAATCCTGTATTCCCCACCTATGAGTATGCAAGTACTTCACAGTCTATACAAACATAATAAACCCTTTCTTCTCTAGGCTTCTACAGCCTTGACCACACTACACTTTATGACCCTTGAAAGTTTAAACTTTAAATTAGGTCACTATATAGATTTTTCTATTTTGAATTGTCTGGCCCTCTTGTGAAGAGGGAAACATTTATCATTTATTTTGAAGAGATACGGAAATTAAGGCTGAGCATTAAAGTGTTCATATATTGAATTTTGAGATATTTTACAATTTCTTGTGTAAAACATGAAATGGAATTGAATTTGTGTGATACAACTGAAGACAATAAAGTTATACTTTCCTTGGAGTGATCTTTGTATAGATATATGTAGTGATCAGTTACAGAAAATGTGTCTGGTGGATTAAAAAGGTATATTAACAAAGAAATTGGGAAAGATAGTGAGAGAGTTATTCTCCAACGTGTGTGTTTCCTGTTGCCACTTATTGCCGAGAAATTAATTTGTCTTTTGATTAATAGAAGAAAATGAAAGGTTTTTATATGATACTGTGGTCTTGAACTTTTTCCAGTGCCTCAGACTAAACACACTTGGACATATCCTGCCAGTGAATTTACTGCCAGTTAAAAAATAGTCTGCATAAACGAACAATCCATCTCAAAGAAAAAGCAAAAGAAAGTATTTTTCAATATGACATTCAGCAAATTCCATAATACAGGAACAGGTCTTCACTGATTTATTTTTCTATATGGCATAGAAGCCAAGAACAAAGATATGAGCTCCCCAACTGCCAAATCTGAGAAATCAGACTGTCATCTACTTTCCTCAAAAATTGTGTATAGTGGCAAGGAGACAACTGAAAACTTGAGTGAGCCATTCTCTCACAACTTCTGTTAATTATCTTCACTGTTGCTCAGTATAGCATACTTAAGCAAACCTGCATGTATTTTTTATGTTTGCTGCAAAAATTTAAACCATATAGAATAATAAACAATCTGGTTCAAGTTTAATAAATGTCTAAACATCACTTCCATGGGAAGTTGAATGTGGAGTAAGGTACAGAGTAACAGTATATCCAAGTGTTGGAAGAGCAACCTGTAAGACTAAAAACAGTCCTCCCTTCTCCCTGGTCCTAAATCATCTTACATCAAGAGAAGTTTACAATAGATTTTGCTAAATATATGTATCTTATTTAAAACTTTGATAAGCCTAAATAGGCTATTTTACTGTTTATATATTGGCCAAGGTAATGGGAAAGTTTTGAATTGAGCTTTTCATTAGGAGGTCTTTTCCCTTAGGAAATTTTATCTTAAGATAGTTGGAGAAATTTGTTCTGAGATCCATGAGGAAAACTGGGGAAGTGGGACTTGTCCAACTAGGACTAGAAATGGCTTCAGGAACACCTAAGAGGCTCTGAAAAAGGAGAACAGAGCTGTGCTTCTCACAGAGGAGCACGAACTGGGGCAAGTGGGACAAGAAAAGACAATGGGCATCACCTGAAGTGAGTTTTACCACGGTGAGAAAGTCAGGCAGTGGGACAGATCTGCCTAGAGAGGTTGAGCAGTCTTCATTCCCAGAGTTTCTCATGATATGTTTCAAAAAATCCCTGAGCAGCCTGGTTTGATCTCACAGCTGATCCTTTTTGTACACAAGTTTGGACTGAGGAGATCTCAAAGTCCCTGCACATGTGAATGATCCTGTGATCTAATGCTAATGTCAAATATCAAATTTCAACATTTAATATTTTGAAGGTTTCATTCAACATATGTTTCCGCCTATTAGTGATAGATTTTTTTATTTATAAGAAATAGTTGAAATATTTCATGTAGGTTCACTTCTATATTCCATATAACGATACTTCTAAATATGAAATCCTTGCCTTTTTTATTTCAAAAATAACAAGTATTTTTTTACAATTTGAGGAAAATTCTAATAATATTTTTTTATGTTTCTTATATTTCTTTATATTTATATTTCTTCTTAGTTTTTGTTAATCAGAATAAGAGCAAGAATTGAAATACCACAAAAAATGACAGCCAGTGGTTAGGAGTTAAAAGAAAACCCCAATCTCTGCTTTAGTTCATAAAGTATATATTGTTTCATTCTTCAAATTTTCACAGTAAAATGAAATTTTGCTTTAATTTTGAATTCTAAAATTTTTTTCTTCTTAAATACATGATTTTAAGTATATAAAAACATTCCCAAAATCTGTAATCACAATTGTGATCCTAGTTATTCTCTCAACATATAAAAGACCCCAAACCAAGCTAAATCAAACAAATAAAAAACCCTGTCCTCTTCCTCTTTTACTCTCCCATCAAATCTTTTTTTTGTTTTGGTTTCAAACTGTGAGATTTCTAACTGATGGAATTGCAGCGAAGGAAAATAACCTACACAGTAGGTGGTCTAGGAGTTTGTAGGGGTCTACATATGCATTTTCTTAATAACATATCATCTGTATTTTCAAATCTCCAATGAAATATATATTTCATTGATCATTCTGTCCAATTTAGATTTATAATAGTTCTGCATATTATAAGTAAAGGCCATGTTGAAGTGGTAATCAAAAATTAACTCCAAGCAAGAGGTTGACTAGTGAAACAATGTCACCCTTCATGCTATCATTTCTCACCCACTCTATGTTTGACAGCTCTTCTTAAGCCCATTTTACTTGATCTCAATAACAATCACTACCAAATTTTCTGAAGGTCAACTCATTTATCTTGTACTTAACATTCAGGTTTCTCCTGTTCTCCTTGAGCTGTGAGCAATGTTGGCCTTCCAAGTCCAGTAGCAGGCAGGCAGCAATGGATTAGTCCTAAAGTCATACACATATGAAGAGAAAATAATCTTTCCCAAGAGGAATATCCCCCAAAAGAAGTAAAGAACCCATGTTCAGTGGCTTTATCAATTTTGACAAGCAACCTCATTGCTACCAAAGTTGTGTTGCTGAGCTTGCATATGTACAGGAAAATCCAGAGCACAGAGTTACTAATATATAATTAAGGCAAAGTTAATAATTTTCCAAAACTCAGAGAATTTAAGGAACAACTTTGAATTAGTGATGCCTAAGATGTTGTGTATTCTAACCTGAACAGTGGTTCTGACTGAGGCATCAATTGTACCATCATTGCATTCTCCGTGTTAAAATAATTTCTTTATTAGGACATACTCAATGTCAGAATGATATGACAGACGTAAGGGTTTTAAGGCTTACAAGATTCTGATCAAGACTCCTGCTGAAATAGAACAGAGAAAAGAAAGTAAACTAGTATATGTCTCATTGAATCATTCCTCAATGAAAAATGTAGGAGTTCAAACTTACAGGCCACATAATAGGAAGCATGTATTTTCCTTTTTTTTTTTTTAGTTTTGGGGTGGGATTTTATTTGTAATAAGTACCCTTCCAAATATTCTATAGAAAAAACAAACCCAAGGTCAGACATTAACTACTCCTGAATGGGGAGTGACTATGTACCCTTTTGTTAGGTACCATACTTGAAAGTTAAGAGTAATATAGATTAAAAAGTTACAAAACTGTGGAATTAAATTCTAATTTAAAAATGTTCCAAGAAAATAAAAAAGGAACAATCCAATATGAAAATGATTGTTTCAGTGAAATCGTAGTGAAAAAAACATGATTTTGCATCATATGCAAAACAAGCCCACAACCAAACATGTCATCCCTTATTTTATTTCAAAAAAACTTGTTTTGCTAAATTTCACATTCACGTAATGTAACATCCTTATTTTCAATAGGAAAGATAAAAATATGAGCTGTTGTGACTAATCTTTTCCAGCAAGTAAAGCTATTCTTTAAGTAAAAGGAGCCCTGTCCCCGCTTTGAACAATAATGATGATTTTTATTAAGTATTCTGTTTGTCTTCTTTAAATGTTCTTTAAAGTAGTTACTGACCCTTTATAATTTGATTTAATAGGAAGGTCTTGTAAAATAATACTGAGATTCTGCTCTTGTGCTCTCAACTAGACTATTTGTTCTTCTTAGCACTTGAACAATTACTGAATAGGAGATTCTATCATGCTCAATTGATATAGATTCCATTATTCCAGCAACTGAATTATCATCAAGCATTGTGTTGCTAAGCTTTATGGTATGCCATTCTTTCATTAACATCAGCAGGCTTGCTTTTTTTCCTAATACATAACATTTTTCCAAACCCCCAAATGAAATTTTTATCTGGCTAAAATTATTTAATATGAATTCTATTAAGAACTGGAAAGAGTTTAAAGAACTCTCTCTCCTGGGACAATATAATGAGATGTTACTTGGAGATTTGAAAGGTTTTACATTAAATTATTTTAGAATTTCTTCCAAAAAAAAGTTTAAAAATCCATTTATTTTAATTCTTATGATCCTAATAGGCACCAAAATACATGGTATTGCCTATTTTCTATAAACTAAATACCAACTTCCCCAAAAAAATCCTACATTAATTGTCTTTTGGACAAATGTCACATCATATCTGAAATGAAAGAAATAAGTTTTTCTTGATGTTATGATTAGGAAAGATATTTCTACAATAAAAAAATCTTTAGAACAGAAAACATCAGAAAAATTCAAATGCTTTCAGCCATTCAGCATTTTATTTAATAGATCTAGATAAATATTTAAGCATATCCAAATGCTTTTTTCTCCTTTAGAGTTTTAGGTGTGTCATAAGTGACATGTAAGAGATTCATTTCCATGATGATCAGCTGGAATTTCCCTAAATGTGGCAAAAAATCCCCACCAAAAACATGTGGGGGGTGGAGAGGTGGAGAGAGAGAAAGAGGAAAAAAAGAGAGAGAGATTACAGCGAGAGATGCTTTATTTGACATATTCTCCCTATGGAACAATTAATTTGGGGAATTTAATGGAGTTTTTCACTAACTGATAGAGCTGTGTAATGTTTCTCCATTCTTCTATTAAAATATTCTAATTAAATCAGTCATCCTAGTCCCATCTGTTATATACTGCTCTCATGTGGGGTGGCTGCTGGATTCTCTCCAGGGCAGCCACTGTATTTAGCTCTCTTCATGGCTGGTTGGATGTCAGACACAGCAGAATCTTGTTCTCAGTCAGAAATTACTGCTAAAATATATTTTGCTGTTACATCACACATGAAAGAAACCCCAGGACAATATGCCCATTAGTAAAAATTGTGGGCTGACAAGAAAAACTGAATCATATCTCCCTGCTATTTTCTGTGGTGCCAGAATGCTTTTTAGTCCTTTTGAGACAAGGAAGGACAAATACATCTTGGAGGAAAAAAGGTGTCTAATTAGCTATCAAAGTATACTTGGAGAATTTTTATCCTCCATGTCAAAGAAGACACTCCTTTATAATAATTGCTGTAGAAACTGTTTATCAAAGGAATGTTAACTGAGTGGATGACAGATTATCTGTGGTGCTACAAGGGCAGCTGAAATCAAACACACTCACAAAACTTCACATGTGCATCTCAGAGCTGGGTGTCACCAGGCCAGTTTCTTACAACACTTTGCACAAAATCCTGGCTCCACTGAAGTCACTGAATTTTACATTGACTTCAGCATAGCCAGCATTTCTGCCTCTGATGATAATCCATATGCGTTTGTCAACTAACTCAAATTAAATATGGTTCCTTCACTCCCTAGAATAAATGAGCTTTTTATTTTTCAAGGTCAAATTTGTTTAAATTGGTTCAGCTCTGATTACTTTGTCACAGGAAGGAGGTACCACCACTTTAGCTAAGCCTATAGTTGTGGTGAGAGACGTATGTTCAAGTGGAAAGATTTATCATGTTTATACATTGGGTTGATAGTTTATAGTCTGTGCCTGTAAAATTTTCAATAAATATGTAGAGTCACCTTTAAAACCAGCCAACCACCAGCTGATTCACTTAAATGGTTATGTTTCTCAAGCTTTCATAAATTTTCTTTAAAACTTCCACACAACTTTCTGTATCTATTTGCATGAATAAAATATAAATACTTGTCAAGGGGTGAAACATAGAAACTCTAAATTCCTTTACAGGAGTCACGGGGTAAGAAAAGTATTTTGCAGATTTACACAGGTAATGTATACCCTACACAGTCTAGTGAAGCTTAATGGATAGCAAAAGAGCTACAAACAGACTTCAGTAGAGACCATGGAGACTATTTGTGAAAAGTAATGACAAATGAAGCATTCAGCACACCCAAGAACTTGCAGATAATTCTTGAATAATAGCTCCTATTGAAATAATACAACATTTCTCCTCTTTTAAAGTGGTCCATTAAACTCCTAGAGAATTCTGTGCCAGCAGAAGTAGGATTTACCACTAAAAAATAGGGCTTACTTAGTGTGCAGATGGTCCTCACATCTACATATACACTGTAAACGAGCGAGAGATTTTGTTTCCTGTACCAGCTTTATGCCATTCTCATTTTTAAAAACTGAAAGAGCAGTAATTTTCATTGAAAAAATGCAGTGACTAATAAATTGAGCATTCCTTCCTTCAACTTACAAAAACAACTCATCCAATCAGAATTTAACATACTGAAATTATCATTAAGTTATCAATTAAAATAATATGAAAGTGGAAGTATGCAATTAAGATAGTTTTGAAATTATTGGGAAAAAAAACACTCAAAATTTACATAAAATGTAGAAAGCAAGGAAAACAGATATACAGAAGTTTTCTTCTAAATTAAAAGCTCATCTGACAATCATATCTTTACGCATAAATATCTATATAAATTCACATTCTAAATTACACATGAAATATCTGCAGCTACACATGCGAAGCCTAGAAGTTTTATGAAATACAACATTAGGATTACCTACCTCTAGTACTTTCCTAACTCAAAAATGTTTCCTAATCATATGTATCTCTTAAAATGAGATTCATTTATACAAAACTTTTACTCTTTCTTCAGTAACAAATCTGTCCCAAAATATAAACTTATTAAAACTAGTCTCGTCCCATTACTCTATTTAAGATTTTTAAAATATAAATTTTAGTTAAAATACAAGAATTTTAAAATCATATCATAACAAATCTTTATGGAAAGTAGTATAGATCAATTTTTAATATATCTTTTAATTATCAGGGATCATATTGGAAGGTGTCCCTGGCAATGGCAAGGGCTTTTGATCTAGAAGATTTTTAAGGGCCCTTTCAAACTAAACAAAATTCTATGTTTCTCTGAGTATTCTGCATTATTGAATTTGAATGTTGGCTTCATTCTCTCATCTTTATGAACTCCTGTGTTTACTGTTCTTCTGTCAACTATGAGTATTATTATTACTGCATAAGTAATGGTTAATATGTAAGTCTATGGTGGTACCTTTATTTTTGCTGAATTTTTGGTTTTGATTGGTTTTATAGGTTCAGTGGTTTCTGTTAGAGATCAAAAGTCTTTGCCTTTTGTCAGCCAGATGGTTCAGTTTCCATGTTGAGTGGGAGGGCCACCTTCCAAAGGCCAGCTGGACTAAAAAAGAACCAGAAGCAAAGAGTAGGAAACGACATTTTCAATACAAAGCTTTCAGAAATATCAAGGCAACCACAAAAAGCAGGAGGTGAGGTGGTAGAATAGAAAAGAAAATCAAATATGTAATATGAGTTTTGATATTTAATTATTTTTTTTAAGACGCAAGGTATGACTCTATAACATGCACATGCCATCCGCCTAACAGACTGCAAAGACCGTTTCCCCCAGTAATCACTGAACAATGCAGAAAGATAAAGGTTATTTCGTGACGCAAAATGGTTCCATTACTTAAGTGACTTTTCATAGTATAAAAATGGAAAATGTCTAATAAATCACTGATTCATTTTACTTCTATTGAAGAATTGATCAATAATTTAGACATTCCTACCATGTACACTTAATCTGAATGTGTTCATGAGTTATCACTGATAATTTGTTCCTTGGGGAAATCGAGCTTATCCTCAGTTTGTTTTACCTAATATTTAGCTTTATCAAATTATTATTCTTATTTTGAATAATTTGCTTTTACTTCCCTCTACATCCATAATTTACTTTTCTATTTTCTTTTGATATCAGAAGGCCATTTCCAACAGGATTTTTTTTCTAAGCTGTGTTTTAATTATGAAATATTCACCTTCTTTTTTTCCAGAATAAAATTTCTTGACTTCCAGAAAATCTTGATCAAGTCCAAAACTCCCCTGTTCAGACATTAGTGCTGATTTCTACACTGCTCCATGTATAATCATGTATCATTACAAGACTGCAGTATGTCTGTAAAAGACAACAAAATTGGAAAGCTAGATTTTCAAGACGCAGAAGAAAATCATTAATCCTTAATTTACTTTGGTGATAAACATGCATATAAGATACTTTGCTATTGTTTGTTAGTTTGTTTGTTTCAAATGTCATATAAAAATATGGGTACAGTATATTTAAAAAGACATTTTAAATTTTTCCATCTATGGGTAGCAATTTCACTTTAGAAGGAAAAAACATTTTTCAAATAGGAGCTAGTTCTCACTTCTAGTCCTAGAGGACTAGAGATAATGTTGTGACATTTTTATGTACTGAAAAAATATCTCTAATTTTAACAGATTTTTATAGTGCTCTTTGAGAGTCCTTTTCTATGAAGCTCAAAGCATTGCTATAAAGGAAAATCATTTAGTATCGTACACAAAAGTAAAAAAAAAAATTCAGAATAATCCCTGGGTATTCTAAAGTATTAGGTTTTATTTTTTCCTAGTCCTCATTTTATGAAATATTGCACGCTGTAGGAATGTGAGTATTGTCTTGTTTTCTTTAGCGCTTGCATCGAACTAGGTGTTGATTATCAGCTAAAGTATGTCCTTTGAAAAGGGATTTTTCCCCTTCTCTTTCACAACATCCCCAAAATGGCTTTTCCAGAAAGCATTTTTGAATCCAAGCTAAGCAGGCAAAGGAGGAGAATGAGGAGCAGTCCTCCAAGCCAAACCCAGTGGAGTTTTTTGGGCTCTTTTTGCTGGGGAAGGGAGCAGCCTTGATGATGAATTCTGAACACCAGCCATGGTTTTGTTGTAATAGGCAGTCAGAGAAAGCCAAACCAAAATGCTTCTAACCTAACTCTCATAAAGAAAGACCTGATTTACAGACACTGTCTCATGCTGGAGGCTTTGTGGAGCTTCCACTGCCCTTCATAGATAAGCAAATGAGTGCAAGCAATCAGGCTCTCAAGGGGTAACTAAAATTTAGGTGCATTTAATATTCAAGAATTAGGTAGTCTTTATTGTGCACTTTTAGACTTCATCACACTATCCTACTCCACACATAGTAGCAATTTTAGAAAAAAACATTCTTTTTTTCAAAATGAATTTAAGTAAAAAACAATTAAAATCACAATAAAATTGCTTACAAAAACCACAAAAATATTTCCATGACTAATATACAAAATATTGCTGCTACTTTTGCCACTTTTAAGCAATTTCCACTGTTTTTCATATTAATAGGGATGTTTTTAAGATATGAATATCTACTGGAATGCATATTTTTCTCAATAACTAAGATCTTTGGGGCAATTTAATTTTCATTGGCAAGAATTTTTTTTGAGGGTGAAAAGACACCATAGGTCCTTTTCTTTTCTCCTCTTGCCCATATAAGATGAGTCTAACCCTGGCTTTGGCTGAGCAGCAACTCTGAGCTAAAATCTAAAGGACAGGCATCAAGTTAATGTAAGTAATGCCTGCTATTGACACATAGCATCTGCGTAACACATGTGAACAATGGAGCAGTTCAAAAGCCTGGTGACAACTCATGCTGAGCTCATTATCCAGCACAAAATAGGCAGGCAAGGACGCAGGACTTTACTTTGCAGAGAGAGGGAAAGTGGAAGATTTTATTTATTTATTTATGAAAGAACAAGAGCAGTCGGGAACAGATAAATGAATGAGTCGCAGGGATTAAAATGTTCTTGCAATTAAATTTTGGGGGAATGAGAAGTCTTGTATCAAACGCAGAAACCAGTCCATATCTGCATAGCGGTCTTTACATTAGTTATATTAAATAAATTTTGATTATTTTAAACTAAATTAAATTTGTAAAAAATACCAAGCTATAGGAATATATACTGCATATTACGAAAAATAAATAAGGCTATCTTTCAATGATTGGAAGTAATATCTACTGAGGATGTCTTGACTAGAAAACTGTCCTGTGTGCCCTGAAAACTTTTTGTTGTTGTTTGTTGGGGGTTTTTTTGGTTTTTTTTTGGGTTTTTTTTTTTGTTTTGTTTTGTTTTTTTTATCCAGACTGCTAATAAAAGTTGCAATGTAGCTTTTTGGATCCTGTGAGAAAAAAATGACAGAAAAATGGGTAAGAATCAGAGACAGAGGTGTTCCAGGAGTGAAAAGGGAGAACATCACCCTAATCTTTCCTGAGGCAGGATCAATCATGTATTATGAACATGAAAATTTATGCACACTGTCAGTATAAAGGGTTTACCTAAATGCACTCTGCTAATTAGTATATTTTTCTAAAAAGTACAAAACCCAGACGTCAGCTGGTAAAATAAATGAAGGAAAAAAGTAATTTTACAAATTTTTTTATTATTTCTAATATGTAAATCAAACTAGAGAGTACTTCTAATTAGGGTCACAGACTTGGTAAAGAATTTGCTTCACCCTTAAATGTACTTTCTTATTTTTACTTACTCATATACTCTTCCTTCTGTCTTTTCTTCCCTTCCATCAGGAGCAATTTCCAAGTGAAATGTAAGGGAAGTCACACTTTGCCCTGATTTAACAGTAACAATTTAAGTAAATGCACTTTAAGTAAATGTTGAAATTATATGAAAAAAATGTAATAGAAATAAAATTAAGGTACTCTGTGACTTTTTACAGAATTCTCATACAGAATATATTTTCTGTAAAAAAAAAATCTAACAATTAATTTGCAATACAGTTAGCTAGCATACAATTAATACATAGTAAAGTCCACAATATCATCACTTCTAAGAGAAGTAATATTACAATGCCAGGTATCACCAAAATGTCTGAGAAAACAGGTGTGAATCCTGAACCTTTCAAACTCAGCATCCAAACCACTTCTTTGAAAATGTACAATTCAGTAGGCATTGGACTATGTCTTCCGACCACTTCTTTTAATAAATGAGAATGTTGCATTAAAATGTCATTTAGAGAGAACTGGAAAGCCTTTCAACATTCCTAAACTTTTTTAACAAGTCCCAGTCTAGAAATATCATGTTCTGTGTAAGTACCTCAGAAGGAAAGAAGAGGGCAGGGAGGAGGAATGACAGGAGTAAAGAAAGAATGAAAGATAGGAGGGCAATTCAGGCATAAAAATTTATTTCTGCAATCAACACTGGAAGTATGGAATGAGATTTCTGGTTATAGACTCATTTCATTCAGATGAAAGACAGAAATACTTCATAGTTTCATGTCATGCCAAAATGGGGTGTTGTCTAACTTTGAAAATCTTCCAACTTAATTGCTTGTATTTATAATAATGATTAATAAGCTTTCCAAATCCCATTTTAGTCCTAAGTAAGGCAGCTAAATAGATGACTGTTCATTCCCACAATAAAACTTTGACTGTTTGGACTGGAACACATTCTTAAATAGATGCCACATTGGGAAGAAAAAGAGGAGAGGAGAGGAGAGGAGAGGAGAGGAGAGGAGAGGAGAGGAGAGGAGAGGAGAGGAGAGGAGAGGAGAGGAGAGGAGAGGAGAGGAGAGGAGAGGAGAGGAGAGGAGAGGAGAGGAGAGGAGAGGAGAGGAGAGGAGAGGAGAGGAGAGGAGAGGAGAGGAGAGGAGAGGAGAGGAGAGGAGAGGAGAGGAGAGGAGAGGAGAGGAGAGGAGAGGAGAGGAGAGGAGAGGAGAGGAAAAGAAAAAGAAAAGAAAAGAAAAGAAAAGAAAAGAAAAGAAAAGAAAAGAAAAGAAAAGAAAAGAAAAGAAAAGAAAAGAAAAGAAAAGAAAAGAAAAGAAAAGAAAAGAAAAGAAAAGAAAAGATCTGTTCTAATTTGAAATGAGTTCTTGCATGAAGAAGACTATGATGCAAAGTTTTCTAATATTTTTCCAAGATGCAGTTGTCTGCTAACTTCCACATTTTTAACCTAAAGAAAATTAAAAGACTGTAGGACTTCTAAAACATCTGTCCATGAAAATGGAGATTCAGAAAGCAAATCACTTAATCCAAGCAGAATTTCAAAGAAAGTGGAAAGTGAAAAGAACACAAAAGATTGAATTAGTAATATGGATCACTAGGAGACCCCCATCTTAAATATGGTGTTAATACATGAAGTAACAAGCCTCCTATTCAATTGTGTGCACCTTTCACATGTGAAAACGCTGACACTAGAAAAAATATTTGTAACATCTTTCCAATATGGACAAATAAAAAAGTGTCTAAGAAATAGACCAAACAAAACCTGTAGTCAATTTTTCTGTTTATGGGAAATGCTGGCCATGCATGTTGTAGAAATGCCACACTAATGTTTCTAAATGCTACATATCATTAAGGGCTGCTGATTCCCAGAGACCACGGGCATGTAATATATTAACAAGTAAACACTTTCCTGGCATAAGAATAAAAGTATAATTTAAAAACAAACAAACAAACAAAACCCGACAGTGAGATAAAGTAGTTCTGTTGTCCACACCTCCTTCATGGTTTCTTTGCCCCTATCTTTCATTGAGTCTTCTGGGAGTTGATGTAGGATTTCAAGAAGGGTTTTAAGATTAAATTTCTTTCTGTGCTAATCTTTTAAGCTTTTCCCTTTGGAATCCTAACTTCAATGACAGACTGTTCATTCACAGTATCCAAACTCTATTTGTTTTACTAATGAGGCACTAATGCAGCAATGTCGCTCCATTCTCAGCTGTCTAAAGATTGGTTTTATTTTCAGAGAGGCAGATCCATCTCCTAGAGGAACACCAAAGTACTATTTAGGAGAGAGACAGAAAGAGAGAGAGGGAGAGAGAGAGAGAGAAAGAGAGAGAAATGACCCTTTACATCTCCATGACTGCGAACAAGCTATGCAGGATATTTTCATTGTGCTTAACAATCAACAGTAGACCACAGAGTAAAATAGTAAATACAGCACAACTGGAACTATCTTGTGATTTCTTTATACAGTATCTAAACTAAAAATATTATGATGAATACAGCATGATCTTTCAAATAACAACTTCCATCTACAGTTTTGCAACTTTCTATGGAAGAAATAATAATCTTCAAATGTTACATTATATGTTTTATTTTACCATGGCACTTAGCATCAAAGGTAATTTTTTTTCTTCAAATGATCTTAAAAATTAATTCAAGTTTAGCACTGTAACATTTCAATACAAATTCTCTATCTGTGAATTTAATCCTGTTGCGAAATCTGCAGGGATGGTAGAGACTGTCCATATATTTTATAGGAAGAAGGATGTTGTGTCTGGATGATAATGAGCCCAAAATATATGGAGAACCAATCTGAAATAAGATATTTCATTAGGTTCCACATAGTAACAATTTACTGTTATTATTTATCTTTTTTTTTTTTTTTTGTGGTCTCACTCCAGCCAGCAATCAAGCTCCACACAGCAGCTCACTCATTCCCCCACCAGCATGATCAGGAAGAGTTTTGAAAGGGTAAAAGATAGAAAACTCAAGGGTTGAGATAAGGACAGTTTAATAGGGAAAGCAAAAGCCTGACACAACCAAAGAAAAACTGGGAATGAATTCACTGCTTCCCATCGGCAGGCAGGAGTTCAGACATCTCCAGCAGAGCAGGCTCTATCACGGGTAATGGTGACTTGGGAAGACAAACACCATCACTCCCAATGTCCCCCCTTCCTCCTGTTTGCCCTCACCTTACGCACTGAGCACGATGCCACCCGGTCTGGAATGTCCCTTGGGTCAGCTGGGGTCACCTGTCCTGGCTGTGTCTCCTCCCAACCTCCCCTGCACCCCAACTTCCTCACCAGCACAGCCGTACAAGAAGCAGAAAAGGCCCTGTCTGTTTAAACCCTGCTCAGCAATAACAAAAACATCTCTCTATTACCAGCCCCTGCTCAGCACAAATCCAAAACACACAGTCCCAGACTGGTCACTGTGAAGAAACTTACTCTACCCCAGCCAAAATCAGCATAGTTTGTTACTTCTTTTAAACAAAAATTCTGCTATCAAGATATCCATTCTGTCAGTTTGAAAAATAACTATGATGTAGACCATTAAAATGAAATTCTACGGATGATGAAAAATTCTCTTTTATTTGTAATTTGTTTAAATTAATTTTTACTTTATTCTTCATCATGGCATATCCAGAGACTGACCCTCCCCCCCTCAAAAAAAAAAATTCTTTCTCTTCCCCTTGCCTTCTCTTCTCCCTTTCCCAAAGGACAAGTAAAATGTCTGTTTTCTGTTTTTGCAAGGTAGTATCACAAATTCTTAAGTTTCAAAACTATTTTCAGGAGGAAATTTTCTTTAATTCATAAATGTTATTTATTCTGTATCCCTATCTTTGTATAACAATTTTCAAAAGTCATAAAAGTTCCATATGATAAATGTTATGCACATTAAAACAATGAATAAATACATATTTACAACTGCATGTGCTAATTCTAGTCTGCAGTACCTATTTTTCAATGCGACAGACTTTCTTCCTGAGCCACAAAGTTTTGCATTGCTTGTCTTCACCTCTTTATCAAGGCAAGCAAGAGATCAAAGACAACACATCCAGTTTTTGTGACAAGACTTTTAAAATTTAATTCCTATTAAAAATATAATACTCTTTCTCTAATCTGTTAATACTGTGTGTGGAAATTGGAAGATATCATCTTCTGGAAAAAAAAAGAAAATAATATTTTTTCTTCTTTGCCATCTGAGATTAATTCCACTGAACTAATGAGACTTTCAGAAGGATCCCTATTAAGTAAAGCTGATTTTAGGAGAACTGTTTATGAATATTTAGGAACCAAAACCATCACATAAAACCTTGGAAAGTGACTCTACACAAATATTGTCTGACAGTGACCTAATTAGAGTCATTTGCATACTAATGAGACTTTGAAAGAGATAAGCAATAGCATTCTTGTAATAGATAATTAATTTGTGTTTCAAAATAAGCTATGGTTATTTAACCACAATTCATATGACACATTGAATTAGAGGAGTTGAGCAAGTTATTTTATAACAATAAACAACTGTTACAGATTTTCAGTTTTATTTAAACTCCCATTCAAAAACATTCCTTCATGGCAAAAAGGTAATGCTGTTCATTAAGTTTTGGATTTTGAAGTTTGTTTTGGAAAACAAAAAATGAGCTAAGGAATGAAGTATTTCTGCATTTCACAAAAGCAGCACAACCTGTACCATATGTTGTCCCTCATTTAGTATGTATATCAACACATCAGCCACTGCAGCTTCTTTCCCTCCTAATCATTTTTCTCTAGTCACATATTGTTTTATTTGTGCAAGACATGGCTATATGTCATAACATGCCTTACAATTCTGAAGTTTCATTGTAAGAGGAAATGAGTGGTTTAAGGCTGCATTATAGGCTTAAAAAAGACACTGAGTTGTGGCTTTTGACATATATTTACCAATGTGCTACCATTTTCAAAACACTGAATTTCACATCTTTTCCTGTAAGGACTTTGGTGAAGCCATAAGCCTCACTTTTAGCATATTTAAACTATATATAGTTGAAAATTGAAGTGTGTAACTGCTCCTTCAGATTAGAAAATTAGAAATTTCTCAGAGGTTTGACACTTAAGGAATAGCATAGACTTTTGAGAAAGCTATTAATATCTAACTGATATATTTGTCTGAAAATGCTTTTTACTGATATGTAAACCACACATTTAAGTCTTAGATCAATCTTACTTCTTCATTAAGGTGCAGAAAGGTGACCCTGTCTGTTTACAGCTCCTCTTTAAAATCACTCTTCCTTTTGGGGCAGAATAAGACTAAGTGACTAATGTTTGCAGATTATAAAAAATTACTGAAAAGCTACACAGAAATGTGTGAGGTGAGGGTCTGTAGTGACACAGAGTCCCCAGGCAGTGCAAGGGAGAGCCACTTATTGCAGAAACCTGGCCTTTTTAAGCAGTTAAGTGGTTCACATTACATAATTTTAAATCATAACAAACA
The DNA here is from genome assembly GCF_028018845.1 of Melospiza georgiana. Classification (NCBI taxonomy): domain Eukaryota; kingdom Metazoa; phylum Chordata; class Aves; order Passeriformes; family Passerellidae; genus Melospiza; species Melospiza georgiana. The sequence continues at coordinate 29,087,168 of NC_080431.1, forward strand.
TAATTCAACCAACCACCATGCACCACTATGTGAACACATGATGGTTATATAACTTGTTTTCCTACTCCTAATTCAGCTGAGTCACTTTCCTATAGTCCCTCTCTGCTTAACAGGCCTGAGCCATGATTTTACAAGACCTCTCTTTTATAAGGCCTTACTTATTGGTAACAGAAATGCAAAAACAAAAGTTAAAGATGTAAAAGTAATTCAGGCTGTCATTCCAGCCATAAAATTACAACTAGAAATACAACTTTGTTGATTGGGCTAAGTCCCTGTAGACATCATTGACAAGCAGTGTCCCTTGGGGGTCTGTATTGAGACCAGTATTATTTCATATCTTCTTAATGACATAGATGAAAGGATCAAGTGCACTGTCAACAAATTTGCAAATAACACCAAGCTGAGTGGTGCTGTTGGCACACCTGAAGAAGGGATGCAACCCAGAGAGACCTGGACAAGCTCAAGAATTGGGCTACACTGTAAAGGTTTCATAAAAATGATGCAAGTTTAAAAAAGTACTGACATTGAAAAAGTCTGTGTGTTTAGTACAAACAGAGCCATCTTTACATCCAAAGACAACGTATGGGGTTAATTGTATCCGGATTTCCTCTTCTAAAATTAAAAACTGCATAGCAGCTTTCTTAATTCTTACCCAATTATGTAAATTTTCCCATTTCCTCTAGTAAAATTAACCCAACTCTTAATTTTAAGTATGCATTAATAGGCTAAGTTTGGACCTAGTCTTTTTGTGAAGAGAATTTCTCTGAAAAAATCTGGAAATTGATAATAGTAAAATTTAGCTGTAATATTTACCTTTTTAAATATCTGGCTTGCAAAAACCAAACAAACAAACAAACAAGCAAAAGCAAAATCACTCCAACCCCCAACAATGAAATTTATATTTAAAAAAATCCCTAAACAATGAAACCATTGGATACAGGGCAAACTTCTTTTGAAAATATTCTATTAAAAACTTGAGACCCTGGTGAGGTACAAGGCCCTAGTGTTTGAAAGAACTTCCTAATGGATGAGTATTTATTCTGTGTATATAAGCTTCCCTGTAAACAAAATAAGGCTTAGTATAAAGTTCTACTATTTTCAAGGAACGTGGTGAAATATACTTGACTGATATATGCCCAGAAGAATGAATAGGTCAGAAGAAAACTGCCTCCAGCAAAGATGGAGCGTATCAATGTCTCTCACATTTTCATCTTTCATGAAGCAAATCACAAAGCAGAGAGTTTCAGCTAATTCACTGCAACTTAGTACAAAACTACAAAAGCTTTACATTGTCTTCCTCTTCAAAACCATCAATCTCCATTTAATGTAAAACTGAGATTTGTCTTTGGTTTATTTTCATAAAGACAAGTCACTCCACAGTAAAACATTGCTGTTAACAATTACAATGCACTTCGTAATGCTAAAAATATGCACTAAAGATATAATTGTGGGTGTGCAGTTCATATAATAAAAGGACTCTAAAAATCTAGAAAGATTTTCAGACATTTTATTTATCTTAATGGTAACTGAAAGTTCACCAAGCAAGAATGACATTAACATGTATTTCAGCAACGAACTGTCTACCTTTGTAGACACAAAGGTACCTAGATGATTAATATCACATTTGAATGGTCCCACAGAAAGCAGAAGAGAGGCTGGCTAAAGAGCAGTAATATCTATTAACAGATTTTTTTTTCATAAGTTTTCCCTATGTACGCCATTAGCTGGAGACTAATTTTGAAAAGAGTAACCAGTTCTCATGTATAGGAAAAATCATTCACTTGAGTAGATATCTAAAGGTAGAAACAAAAAGTTTGCATAGAGAATTTAGAATCCTTGTGGGATTTAGATACTTCTGAGGTTTTATCTGACACAGGAACCGTACTTTTTAAAAATATGGTATTGTCATGAGAGACAATTTAGTTCCTCAAAAATTCAATCAGAAAAATGAAGGATGGAGAAATTATACTCAATATTAATAAATTAAAAGTTGTTGAAATAATGATATTCTTCAAAAAACTAAAGCGATCTTATCTGTTGAATCAGAATAAAAATAACAGCATACTATTTTAAATTATAAACTTTTCCATTTCTTCAGTGTTTGTTAGCGTTGCTTTTCTTGATAATGCAGAAATTTATGAATCAAATACAGTAATGCTGGTTTTTCTGCAAGCTTGGTAAAATGCTTAATTCTGGAATCAGTTTAAGAAATTTTCTTGCTGCAAGCTACACGAATCAACCTTCATACATAAAGCTGGGGAGTACTTAGAAAATAAACAGATAAAAGAGGTATAAGAAACATTGTAAGAATAGTTCCTTCTCTGATAGCTCTCCTGAGAAGTCCCATTAATGGATATTATGGTGCAGTTTCTTTCAAGCAATGCTAAAGATAAACATTAAATTTTTCAATGAAGATCATTAACTTCTTGATTTTTGCATTAAAAAATATGGTATGAAGCAGCAATTTTCATATGACTCATCATACAACTAGACAAGGTAAAATGTAGTTATTGGATGCTACTTAGTCTAATCTGATCTGACTGAAAAACACATATTGTGGTTCAGAATTATATCTTGAGGTAAGTCTTGTAGAAAGCTAAGCCCTGAAGCTTCTCTACGGATAAAATCCCTGCACAGCTTTTTGTGAGGTTGTACATAAAATCCTGTGTTTGGTTTTTGGGCCCCTCACAGAGAGAGACATGAAGGTGCTGAAATGAGTTCAGAGGAGGACAGTGAAGCTGGGGAAGGGTGTGGAACACAAGTTTTATGTGCAGCAGCTGGGGGAGCTGGGTGTGCTCTGCCTGGAGGAAAAGAGGCTCAGGGGTGACCTTGTCACTCTCAGCAACCACAGAGGGGGAGGGAGGATGCAGTCTCTTCTCCCAAGTAACAAGCTACAGGATGAGAGGAAATTACCACAAGCTGGACTGGGAGAGATTTAAATTCAATATTAGGAAAACTTTTCACACTGAAATAGTAACTGGACATTGGAACAGATTGCCCAGGGAATTGGTTGAGTCACCTTCCCTGGAAATGGTTGTACAACTTATGGATGTGGCACTTGAAGATATGGTTTAGTGGCAAATGGGGCAGTGTAGGGTCTCCAGTTGTGAATTTGATGACTTCAGAAGTCTTTTCCAACCTTAACAACCCTTTGATTCTACTGCTGCAAGTAAATATTGACATTGATTCTTTGTGATTCATATGATCTCCATACTATTATATCCTGAAGTCTTCAGTGTTGTTTTGGTGTTCAATAGAGATTGTAAAGCCATTACATTAAGCAGACCAATCTCATGTATGTCATAGGTTACTTCATTGACTCATGTTAAAACTTTGTTTTTAAGCAGGAACATGTTTCAAAATAAAACTTTGCTCTCATTATGTTATAATGCATGTTCTGGCAGATTAAAATATATATTGGCTTGGTAACAAAATGTAGAGCCTGAGGTTTGGGACTAAATTTAAGAGATGTACAAAGCATGTGAGTGAGGACTTGAGCCTCAGTTTACTCTGTAGAAAAAAAATAAGCCAAAATAAAAAGGAAAAGCAGATTAGATATGGTAAAACAAGTACTTAGTTCTTTTGTCTGTAAGGTTTATGAGGTTAGTTAGGCCTGGCAAAATGGCTTGGATAGAAATAGCAGACAAGATTTCTGCAAATATTGAGGAATATTTTGTGGCAAGACAGATCATTTACCTAATTGCAGGGCTAATTGAACTCTAACTGATGACTTGCTGTTCTCCTGTACACTTGAGGCTGATAACTTAACCCTCATATTACTCCGTGAAGTACAGGAGAGGGGAGATTTGCTCAAGAAACTAAAATAATTACAGTGATTTGAGCAAGACTGCATCAGTTAAGAACAATTTGATAGAGCTGGTTTCATGTCTATTCCACTAGGCATGTAGACACTATTCCTCCACTAATGTAAGAGTTAATTAATTGTGCATAGTACTCTTCCTAGACTCTGTCAGAGTATTCAATAACTTGCTCAAATCTATCAGTAGTCAGTTAGCAGAAGACATTAGTATATAATCTCTCTATGACAGTAAATCTGTTTTCTTAATATCTGAAAGTAATTAGTATTGCTATTTTTATTATTATTGCATTATCAAAAAACCACCCACAATAAAAACAAAAACTAAAAGACCCTTTCTTCCTAAAACTCCTGGCTTGTGACTCACCTTTCATTTCAAGTATTCAAGTATTCAAATTCAAATTTCAATCTTCAAATTGTGGAAGGTTTGTTCAGAAGTACAAGCCAAAAAGTATTTTTCTGTTCTTGGGCTATGTGTTACAAGCAAGTTTTCAGAGTGAATACTGAAAATTATAAAAAAAATTAATTAGACTAAAAAGAAAAGCTAATGCAGAAAATTCTCAACGTGATTTAGACAGAAGTGTTGGGTGAATATAGTTTTTACATTTTTTTACAAAGTTCCTATATTAGTGATCTAAGAAACTCTAGTGAAGTTTCTTCAACCTCTTCTGTGTCACACCCCAGACATTTAGGCTGATTACTGAAAAAGTAATAAGTGGTTTTGTACGTTTAATAGACTCCTAGAAGGCTGTCTTTAGAGGAAAGCCAGAGTTTCTGCCGATTTTCCTATTACATTTCTTTATTATCCCCAGACACCTGGCTGATCAGTCAGGTCTGATATGACAGCAGGCACAGTAGGAAGTTATTGAAGAAGCAGATGCCTAAAACCACCAGGACAACAATGGTCCTTTTACACCCAGACTTGTATCAAATGTGAGTAAAGGTCTGTACCATCAAAGAAGAGACTTTGAATAATTGATATATTTGGGTGCATGCTAACATACAGCAGTTTCTCTCTATCCACAGTCTAAAAGAAGTCAAAATAATCTTTTTCCCAGGCCGCTTTCTCTACAGCACTCAGTCTCTCACTTTTCAACTTCCTGGCAGCAAAATTAAACTTTGTTTGTATTCTTACAGGTTCTGAGCTTGCAGTACCCGCTGAGTTCAGCTTAAACCAAAAACTTAGCTTTTGCTTGCCTGCTACTGACAAAATTTACAACTAATGAGTCTAGCAGTGACAGAACAGAAATTCCTTCTACAGCTAATTCAAAAGATCGTTGAATTTCATATTTTCAGGACAGAAATTAAGACAAATTAAATAAACTTATTGTCTCTTTTACAGTAAACTTTGATGTTTTTCTTATTTCAGATGTTTTTCCTTGTTTTTCTTCTCTAGAATTCCACTGGTTCTGTGGTAATTACAAGTACACTTCTACCTTTTCTCCCATGTTATGGAAATTTTTATTTCCCACTTGCTTTCCTGAAATTTGTTTCTTCTGCATGGTTAAGAACACTTGCACTGGTTTAAGTCACTATTACACAGTTTATAGGAGTTCACTGTAAACATCTGGAGTCATAGTTTTTCCTCTGGGATCTCCTTTCCTCTTTGATTCTTAGTGCAATTGTCTAGGATTTCAGTTCTGGTTTTCCTTCAATTTCTACTGCTAATGAGATACTTGCAAACTAACAAAGGGAGCAACAAACAAAAGTACAGAAAAGGTGGTTAGCAGTAGTCATTGCACTTCCTCAGTTTCCCCATATGTCTACATGTAATTTATTTTGGAATCTTCTGATGGAAAAAAATTACGGCTTAGCATATTCTGGGCTTTTGTTGTTTATTTTTCTCCTCCCTCACCCACCCCTTCAAAATGACTCAATAAGTTGTTTCCTACTAGCATGTCCACAATTTTTCTCTTAATATACCTCCGTTTTGTCTCTTGATAAATCCAAATGGGAGTGTCTGGTATTGAGGTGGAGAATTAGAGGGAATTAGAAAGAAAATTGGTGGCAGATTTCAGTGAAATGAGAAACTTCTTTACTTGAGGTCACTAAATCTACACTTATTTATTTGCCCCACCAAAACATTATTCTTTTAATAACATGCCTCATCTAACCTGAAACTTATAATATTAACTATATTATAACTATTATAATGACAATATTATAGTGAAAATGCTTCTCCATATGACAGCATAAATATAAAACTCTGATGCTGTGAAACTAGAAGAAAAGATTAATAAAAAATTATAGTGAACAAACCCATACAGTGCGATATTATTTTATGACATTTTTTTTAGTATTACATCCAAGTAAAATGCACAAACTTCAGGTGCATCTTCTATTTCTAAAGTGCTATATACAACCACAAGAGTAGACAAACAACAACAACAAAAAAAAATCAAAACCAAAAACTAGCAGAAAACCAGCCCACATCCATTAATTTGTTTCTTCAGCTTTTGCACATTTATCAAAGCAGCACATAAACTTTGCTAAATCTGTATCGGAATCAAAACTTCAGTCTCTACTGAACTGCAAACTCTCAGGTGATGAATCCTGATTCCTGACCTAAATCAGCCCTCAGACTTTCCAGTTGAGCTACCACTAGGTTTTATTACCTCACATTTCACTTTTCATCCTGAGTGCAGAAATAAGAGAGAAAAGTGATTCTGCTAACCAGATTCTCACATACCACAAGTTCTGTTATAGAAGATTCCTCATTTTTCAGCCTTAAGTTAAAAACCAATATGTGTAACCTGCCTGACAGGTGAGAAAATACTGCCCCAATATTGAGGAATATTGTAAGGAGTTACTCTTTTCAGAGCGCAACTGAATTCTGTGAGGGACTGCATTAAAAGTCACCTTGGCAATGTGCAATAGAAGCTGGAGCACATCACAAAAATGGCATTTTCTTAAAAAGAAAGGTCATCTGTTCTATTGACTCCAGGTAAAAATAGCAGAGTATGCCAGCACAGCTCTTGTGCAGCTTTTTCATGTCCTCATAGTCCAGAGAAGCCAACAGAATTCAAAATTAAAGTTCTGAATTAATCCCATTTTCCAAATACACATGCTGTTACTTGAAAACCTGTGGTTCTCCCCATTAACATTTCTCTTGTATAACACATGGCAGTGGATTTTCTGGGCCACCGAACAAGCGTGTGATGTGACAACTGAGAGAAGAGCAAAGGTTGAAAACATGGGTGGCTCAGTTATCATAAATGTAAGTAAGCAGTACATGCAAAGGCAAAAAAAAATCCTTTTCACTGCATAAAACAGCACCTGAAGGGAAATGTAAACACATTGGCACTTTATACCTTGTGCATTAGACAAAACAAAAATATCGCAAAATTCTGCTGAGAGACTCAGAAAAGGGACATAATTAACCACCATTATATTCATTTAGCCTTCATGAGATGCAGACTTTGACCTCTTTACTGACATGATTGTGCATTGGCCAGGTACATACTAATCTTTTACAGAGAAGCGCAATTAAATTAAGGATAGATCTCTTTACCACTCGAATAGTCACACTGCCTTTTTTAGTTCCTTTAACTGTTGTGCTTCTCTTTTCTGACATTTCAGTTTATAATTTACACCGTGTTGGGTTTCTAGTGGCAATTTCATTGTAATACATAAAAGGGTGTAAATAGATTTTTAACAATGTGTAAGCCTAACAGTCAATTCTGGCATGAGTCAATTGGGCTGATGTCAGTAGAATCAGAATAAGAGTGGTATTACTGAAAGAAAAATTTCATCCAAATGAATTTTTCGACGCATTGCCAATAACCATAAAAGAGAATCATAGAATCATTAAAGTTGGAAAAGATCTCAAGATCATCAAGTTCAACCTTTGACTGAACAGCTTAAACTGAGCCATAGAGTAAGTGCCACAGCCAGCTGTTTCTTAAACATTTCCAGGGTTGGTGAGTCCATGACTCCACCATTTTTCTGGGCAGTCAGTTCCCATGTCCAACCTGAACCTTCCCTGAAGCAGCTTGGCACCATGTCCTCCTGTCCTTGCCTGGGAGAAGAAGCCAAATCTTTGCTTAAATCTACTGTCTTTAAGTGACAATTTTACTACTAGTTTGATCCAGAATTATTTTTTGCATAATGTATGAAAGCCTTAGAACCACTGGTTTTTAACTGTTTTATAAACTAAAAAGAACAAATTGAGCTCTTTACTTATCTCTTGGCAGCACTGGTTTTCCTGCACATAGGATGAATGTGTCCACAGTAATCTGAAACCCTTTCAAGTAAGCTGATTATACTGGAATACAGTTCAGCTGGTACATTTTAAACTACAGGCCACTATAGCTATATCCCATTGTGTATTTGTAATGGCTAGAAACCATTGAAAACTTGCATTATAATCTCTCTGTTACATAATACAATTTGGTTTCTATATACTGAATTTGTGTGAGCGCATGTTTAACCTGGCTGAGTGTTTTTCTAAGGTAATTTTGAAAAATCAGCTGGGATTCCATTGGTGCCATTTCATGCAGAAGTCATCTTGCACAGTGAACTGTTCTTAAGTGTTTTCAGAGAATGCAGTCATTAAGCATTAGAGTTAGATAGAATATGAGGCATCTTATGCAGCTACTTGGGTATAGATTTACATTAGTCAATTACACAAAACCACCTGGCAAGATCTTTTCCAAAACAAGAATCAGAAGACAGGTCGGCCCTAAAAGACACTAATTGGCACAGGATGATTTTGCAGTCTAGCTAATAATCCAAGACATGTGATCATACACCCATAGAGAAAGGTTGAGAGACCTGTGTTTGACCTGCCATTTGTATATTGGATTATAAACGGATCTCAAGCAAATGACTTCCCTGCACTAAAAAACAAATTACAATATGCAAAATTGAATTTTTGATGTTTTCTTGCTTCTTAAATTTCTTTGACATGTCTGGCCCAAAAATTATATGTAAAAGTGGAGATAATAATGTCCACTCCTATGTACTCCATTTTGTCATAGATTAAATTTTGATTTTATTAACCATGGTTTAGAGTTATCTAGTCTGAATGACGTTGCAGGTATCAGTAAGAAAAACAGACATAAACAGACATCACTTATTGTATTTACTGCAATTGCTATTCTAAAAAAATCCCCCTATTTACTTACCTGTTGTTTCTTGTATGTATCACTTGAACAAATATAGAACTCTTTCCTTTCCTTTCCTTTCCTTTCCTTTCCTTTCCTTTCCTTTCCTTTCCTTTCCTTTCCTTTCCTTTCCTTTCCTTTCCTTTCCTTTCCTTTCCTTTCCTTTCCTTTCCTTTCCTTTCCTTTCCTTTCCTTTCCTTTCCTTTCCTTTCCTTTCCTTTCCTTTCCTTTCCTTTCCTTTCCTTTCCTTCCCTTTCCCTTTCCCTTTCCCTTTCCTTTCCCTTTTCTTCCCCTTCCCCTCTCCCAGAAAATCATGCTATTGTGATTCATCTTTCATCCGGAAATTTTTTACATATTGGGAAACAATTTCTGTAGTATTTTTAATTCTGAAAAAAAATTACTTTTAGGAACAATTATAAGAATATATCAAAAAGAAATATTGTATTACTAGGATGATTTTAAGTTGTTCAAGGTCATGCTGAGTTCCCTGCTTTAGATTATAATATTAATAAAAGAATCTGTGAAATGTTATTGCCATTTTTCAGTTGCACCTCAGGTCTTAAAAAATCCCAAAACTCCTCTTATTTTTCAGCAAAATAATCAGCTCTATTCTTTTGATTTACTATTATTCTTAGGTTTTTAATTTGTTTTAATGCTACCTGTTAGTTTCTCGTCTGGGAAAAATACACATCCAAAATATTTTGGTTTTGTTTCTGTTTTGACCATTATTGGTAATTTGTTTGGTAGAAAACTTGATAGACTATGTCATAAATTAACAAATTCACATTTTTTTCTTTTTAAAGATGACAAATTGTTGGCTTAAAGAAATAGAGTCAACCAATAGCTACTGAAACCAGATGTGCACACCACGTGATTATAACAAGAATGTTATAGGCAGTGCAGAAACCATGGAGCACTACATTAATCATTATCACACCTCTATCTACAGGTGGTCAAGGTTTCTATAAACTTTTAAAGAGATTTCAAAGAAGAACTGAAGAATAAAGAAATGTTTTTCTACACATGATGGAAAATGTAATGGTGAAAAATTCAACAAGCATGCACTTAAGCAGGTCAGCTGATGGGAGACTGTTGTGAATTAATGTGGTTGTTGCAAATGTGAAATAATTGGTAGAGCTGGCACATTTTAACTTTTTTTTCCTACTTCTTGCTTTTTTTTTTTTTCCTTGTGGAACAAAACTATCTACCTTTTCATAAACCCTTTTTTTTTTCCTTGTCTTTAAATCAGCCCCTAGGCATTTGTGTTACTGATGGAGCAAATTTCCAGATCCCCAGGCTTCTGCTACAACTAGGTCTCTTACTTTGATCTTCAAATTGTTTTGTCTAAGCCCAGCTAGAATCTAGACTCCTCTGGGCAAGAACTCTGTACAAAACACACAGTTCAGACTCAGGAAATACTAGCATCTTTTGTAAAATAACTCTTATAGCCCAAATATATAAAATATTAACAGCTCAGATATAACATATGGGCTATTATATCCTTCAAAATACTGAAAAAGTGGAATTTAGCAACACAGGTAAAATCTTGGTGTTTTTTTTTTTAATTAAAAAAACACACAAAGAAACAAACAAAACCCCCCTCATAATTAAAATCTTAATTTTGGAAAAAAAGGTAAAAGGAATTGAGAGGTCATTAGTTTCCATCTTATTGTGTTCCTATGCCAAGATTTTTGCTTCCCTGCCAAAGATCATTGTAATTCATTCCTAATTGTACTATTTGTTTTAAATTACATATCTAAAAATATTAATGATCAGTTGATGATTTTTGGCACCTGCCCCAGAACGTTTTATTCTTTCCTATCCCCTGGTCCAAAATCTCATCTGCTGTCCTGTTTCTCATTATTACAAGTCCTTTTCCTGACTATGTGAAGAATTGGACAACTTACTCCCATTTGAAATCTTGAGGACCTGGTTAGGGAAATTCAGTTACACAGTGTGAATCCTGAGCCCACACAGTGCAGCTAATATTTCATCTGCTCAGATTTGTCAGGTGAGATTTCAGGAGCCTAAACAGAGGTAAATAATTCCATCAGAGACATCCAAGTACCTGAGACATCTGCACCAGACTGACATACGGTGTGAAACCTTGAGGGAAGTTTTGCTGAAGTTTTGCCGAGCCTAGCAGCTGGGAGTCACAAAATATCCTGGAGCTCCTAAGGTGATACTGTACAACCTGCTCTACCTATGCATGCCTGCTCACAAGGTGGGAACCAAACATGATTCTGATATTAAAGGCAACAAGAGGCAAAGTTACATGAAAAATATGTTTATTAATGTCTTTTTTATAAATTGAAGGTAAGAAGTACAACAGTGTGAGATAGATTTGTCTACACTAGTCTAAGGTAATTAGAAATAAGAATCAGTATGTTGTAATCCCTTTAAAGCAAAGGATGCTGAACTTTTTTATTTGAATTTTTGAAAACTTAAATTAGTCAATCAATCTTTATCTTGCTGTGCAATTTTTCATCAATTTACTTATTTTTCAAAAGTCTCCAGTTTCATTTCAGCCAGGAGAGTGTTACTTTCTCACATCTTTTACTAAACTCAAGCCCAAAATATTTTTGCACTCATTTTACTCTAAACACAGGAGTCCAAATTGTATTACTTGTGCAAGTGCATAAACACATGTAAATATCTTTCTAGAATCAGAACACATTTTACAGGTTATGAACTGACAGAGAACTAGGTAAAGGAAAAATACTTCTACAGAATAATGATTTGATTATTTATTTCCTTTTTACACTAGATACTTAGATATATCTATGAAAATACAGATTTTTTTTTTGCTGTTAAATAAGCTTTTTCTGATCTTTAACTAACAGTTTTTGTCTGTTGTGGTCTGGAAATGGATAAAATTTTGCTCTAGAGTAATAAATGTACAGTAAAGCATAATTTAGTTAGAAATACAAAATAGTTTTAGCAATTTATAAGGAAGAATGAAATATATCAACTTATGTTGTTTACAATATTATAAGAAGAGAACTCCAGTGAAATTTTAGTCTTATTTTGGCAAAAGATTAATTAATCAACCTTAACTTTAAGAATCCTTTAGCATCCTTGGCATCCAACTTTGATGTATTTGAGTTACTGCTTGGACACCCCAAACCCAATTTTTTTACACATGAGTTAAATAAACAAACTATTTTGTCCGCATGTTTGCTCCACAATGATGGTAATATGGCCAAGTGAAAACAGAAATTTAGCTGTGCAAAGTGGAGTGACCAACATGCAATATTCCTGGCAAAAACATAAGTCAGAGTTAGCAGTACTCAGTCTCCTCCAGGAAGATCATTTTTCTACACCCAAATCAATTTAGACTTGAGTCTGCTTCTGTACCATGGTGAATTGACAGTAATTATTCTGAAGTCAGGTGTAAAAATAATATGTAAAAGAGATAATGACTCAAAGTATATGATACATTTAAATCTCTTTACTTAATTATCTTGAGGTCAGATTATGCTTAATTTTCTAGGGTGAGCAGTAATAGAAGGGCAAGTGATAAGTCTTCTTTTTCAGGCTTAACTTCTCTACCCATCGGAGCAGTTAGAAATCTCAACCTATATGGTGATGCACAGCTGCATGGCATTAGACTAATCAAACTGCAAATGAGCACAGAACAATTATCTGGTTCCTCGTTCTTGACCTAGAGTCAAAACAATTAAAACCATCTAAGGAGATTTAGTAAATTTATGCAAAATGAATGCCATAGAAAGGCACATCTTATGCTTGGTTATCTCCCTACTTGCTGCTGTGATCACACCCTACATGCAAAGGAATTGATTTCTCAACTTAAGTGCAGATTAAGCTTATTTGTCCTCGATGGTTTGTTTTGGTTGGTTTGGCTTTGGAGGTTTTTGGGGTTGTGCTGGGTCTTTTTTCTTTTTTGTTTGGTTGGTAGGTGTTTTTTTGTGATGAGGGTATATTAAATAAATAGTTTATTTCTAATCTATATGCATTTTCCATGGGTTTCTCTCACTTGAACTACTATCTGACTTGTATCATAAACTTCATAGTACTAAATTTGCTGAAAGCATTTTGTATCACCTGCAAATTAGATGTGTTTTAAATCTCAGCAACTGCTGTGCATTGGCAATGTTTTCACGTTTTAGTAAAAGTCAGCAAAAATATCTGCTGTCTTGTTCTGTTACTGTGGTAACGAATTCTTAGTACTATAATCAAACCAGAGAAATAAAGAATTTTCAAAGAGGAAAAACAGCTTTTATTCCAGAAACATCAAGTTTCAAAGTGGCAAAGCCCTTATTGGCAATTTCTTTTCTTTTTTCTGAATACATATAATCTGTCAATTTTTAATACTGTAATCTATCAAAGATTTTATATTTTAGAAATGTATAGAAACTGCTTCCTTCTTTTGTGACTGACCAATAATTCCCCAATGCATGAAGGGTGAATTGATATAGACGAATGTGATTGTTGTTGTTGTTTAGGAATGGACATACCTAAGTAATGGAATCACAGAATCACAGAATTTAATAGTTTGGAAAAGAGCTTTGAGACCACTGAGTCCAATTTAGGACCTAACATTACTTTATCAATTAAACCATGGCATTGAGTGCCATGTCCGGTCTCTTTTTAGCCACATCCAGGGACAGTAACTCCACCACCTACCTGGCCAGCCCATTTCAATGGCCAATCACTATTTCTGTGAAGAGTTGTTCCCTGAAGTTCAGCCTAAACTGCTCCTGGCATAGTTTAAGACTGTCTCCTCTTGTCCTGTCACTGGTTGCTGGGGAAGCCCACGAGCCTCCATGGGATGCTCCCACGAGTGCTGAAAGAGCTGACAGTTGTCATTGCCAGGGCATTTTCAGTAATCTTTGATCAATCCTGGCAACAGGAGGAAGTGCTCAAGGACTGGAGGAAAGCAACTCATGTTTTAAGGGAGGGCAAGAACAAGGCCCCAGGGAATCACCTGTCAATCAGTCTCTTCTGGTGATGGAGAGAGTAAGGTCTGCTTAGCCTTGAGAAGAGAAGGCTCAAAGAGGACTTAAATAATGTACATAAATTACTGAAAGGAAGTTGCAGAGAGGACAGAGCAAATTCTTTTCACTGATGTCCAGTAAGAGGACAGAGACAATGGGCACAAACTGAAATACAGGAGCTTTGTCCTGAGCATCGGGAAACACTTTTGTAAGGGCAACTAAGCATTGGCGCTGGTTTCCTAGAGAAGTTATGACTTCTCCATCCTTAGAGATATTCAGAAGCTACCTGGGCATGGTCCTGGACACCTGCTCTAAGCGTCTATGCTCAAGCAGGGGCTCAGACCAAATGACCTCCAGAGAACCCTTCCAATTTCAAACTTTCTGTGAATCACATTGGTGTTGAGATTGAACTGTACATTGCAATTACTGCATTTTGTAAAGTGCAACTTAAATTTATACTGTATTCTTTGCATATTTGGTATCACTCTGCTAAATCAAAGATCTCATGCAATATAAAATATCTTAAATTAAGTGTATTTCATATTAAATTTTATTTCCGTCCTGTATGGAATATCTAAAATAACCTTATTGAAGAGTATTAGAATCTGACATCTTGCCACAAACATCACTAATAGTACTTTTTACAAGCAGAGACCATTAATTTTACTGTAAATATGAGGTACACAAAAAGTTAATTCCATATGGAAGAATTAAATATTAACAGATTATTTGAAACAAAATATTTGTTCATAATGGATTTTATCATCCTATGCTGGGTCTGATATGTACTTTAATCATCAAGATTATATTTCCTCTATTGTACTTTAATACTAAGAGAGAGTCTTTGAAGAAGAAACTAGAATTTTTGCTTTTTTGATCACATTTGATTTTTTTAAATGACAGACAGCTTGACTGGCCTATGTTTTTATTTCCTATCTAAACTCTCAAAAATACTGAAACAACTTTACACTTCTAATAACTAATTTCAACTTCTGAATGGGTAATCATTTCAGAAAACAACTCCCTTTTATCTCCTATTTTATGTTTTTGCTAGAAGCCTAGTGTCACTCACAATTCTTGACAGGATGGATTTAATTGTGGGGAAAACTGATGGTGGTATGACCCTTTTTCTTCTTTAATTTACCTCAAATTGTTCAACATTATTAGCTTTAAAATATACGTGGCATATATATTTTAAAGAGAAATGAAATTTTTGTCAAAACCTGTCCTACTGTTTAGCTTCCAACAACCACAGGGAGGATCATCCACCAGGAGTAAGCTAGGGTCTTTGGATGTCCAGTCCATAAAAGATTTTAGTTTTTCCTTTTTATTTGATGCAGTATATTACCTCTTTTTTTTCCTCCTTCTTTTTTTCCCCCCAGAGCAATAACAGCACATTTTTCATTTCTTTTTTCCATGCAATGATATGGCATTTAATATATCCAGTTAATTTGTATTGATGAATACCTAGTTAAGGTAAATCTATTTTTCAAAGGAAGGTATGGGCATAAACATTGAAAACTATTTCATTAAGTCAGTGACCTTTATAAAATGAATTCATGTTGATAAAACTGGATACCACCTAAAGGCAGAAAGAAGGGAAATAGAATTTATATGTGTATTGGTTTTCAAGATTGATGTCCAGGAAGAAAACTAGAGGGACAGCTGACATCAAAAGCATAAGAAAATATCTACAAGAGTTATTTTAGCTCTGAGCACTGCAAAATATACATTTATACTTGATTTTAATTTGAAATAATAGCAAGTTCCCGGTATCTGGTTGATTTTAATTTAATACCTAGTAATACTGGAGTTTAACACTGTAATTTCATCTAAAAATTTGTGCATTTATGCAAGCATGAAACTAATGCACTTTCAAAGCTCTTTCTTTCAACTTAAAGGAAAATATATATTAGAGTAAACCACAGAAAGCAGCAAGTTAAATATATTCTCCTTTTACTTCATATTCAAATAGTTTAATTGCCCAATGAATCTGCAGATACTAAGTAGGCTTCTAGCAGTTGTCCTCCAGATTATCGTCAGAGCCTCCAGGGAAAATAATCATTGCAGTAATGAAAACTTTTAAGGTAAACAATGTTTCTATTAAATCAAAACATCAGCATTTGGGTAGACTAGAATCTCATTTATTTACATCAATTAAATATGCACCTTAGGACATGCTGGGTCACAGCTGAGTAATGTATTACATTTTCTAGTGTTTTTAGAAAGAATGAATAATGTCAGTGGAAAGGCTTGGATTCATTAAAGAAAAACAAATTTTGGAGCTGTGCAGGTCTTTATTTAGAAGGAGCTTGTGATATGAGCTGACAGTTGCTTTGTTTAGACAAGTGTCATAACTTTAGTTCACTGACCAAATTTGCTGAAATCAAATAGGACAATATTTCTGCACACACACTAGGTAAATGATAGCATCAACAGGATAACAGTTTCAGATTGATTTGGAGTGAAATTCCAGAGCAAATAATCTTCTGAAAGGAATGGCATCATTTGACTTAATCTAAACTTCTGTCAAAGATGAGCTGCAAACAGGAGGACTGAAAATTAGTCACCAAATCTCTGGATTTCCTCTTAAATTATAGTTTTATTCTCTAGCCGTTTCTTGTGCTACAAATCCTGTTTATTCTTGTACTGGATTTGCACGGCCAGGTTTTGGTAGCCAGGGGCTACAGAGGTGGTTTGTGTGAGAAGCTGTCAGAAACTTCCTCCATATCCAGCAGAGCCATGTCCAATGTCAGCCAGCTCCAAGACAGATGTGCTGCTGGTCAAGGCTGGGCCAATCAAAATTTCTTGCAATTCCTCTGTGATGACATATTTAAGAAAAAAAAAAAAAAAAAAAGCTATTTTAAAGACTTATTTCTGGCCAGAGAAGAGAGGGTAAGAACGTGAGATGATCTGCAGATGATCAAGGTCAGTGGAGAACGACAGGGAGGAGCTGCTCCAAGTGCCCAGGCTGAGGTTCCTTGACAGTACATGGTGAAGACCATGGTGAAGAAGTTTGTTCCCCTGCAGCCCATAGGAAACCACGGGGATGCAGAAATCCACCTGCAGCCTATGGACTAGACCCACACTGGAGCAGGTGGTTGCCTGAGAAGAGGCTGTGAATCCATGAGAAATCCACAGTGGAGCAAGGTCCGGGCAGAGACCTGTGATCTGTGGAGACAGGAATTCACACTGGATCAGGTTTCCTGGTAGGTCTTCTAACCCTGTGTGGCACCACACAGGAGCAGCCTGTGCTTGAAGGAGTCCACTGCATGGAAGAGTGTCCCATGTTGGAGTAGGGGAAGGACTCCTCTCCCCAAGCAATGGCAGAAACCTGTGATGAACTGACCATAACCTCTATTCCCCACCTCCTGCACCACTGAGGGCTAGGAGGTAGAGCTGGGAAGGTGGGAAGGGTGGGGGTAAGGTGTTTTTGAAGACTTATTTTAATTCTTGTTAACCTACGATTTTTAGTGATAAATTCAATTAAGATGTCTAATTTGAGTCTGTTTTGCCTGTGGCAGTATGATCTCTCTCTGTCCTTACTTCAACTCACAAACCCTTCATAATATATTCTTTTCTCTGTCCAGCTGTGGAGTAGAATGATAGAGAGGCTTTGCTGCGTGTCTGGCATCCAGCCACAGTCAATCCTACAGTTCTCAAAATCATGTTACTGATTTCTTAGGCATTAAATGACCTATGCTGTAATACCTAATGCAATCTGTCTTCTCCTTCCTTTTTCTATAGACAGTGTTTATTGCTATTCATTGGAGTCCAAACCTGACTCCCAATGCATAATTTTTCCTTGTAACAAATCAGTGTCTTCCTGGAACAGATTATAAATAAAGCATTATGGAAAGGACCAAGACTGAGAAAGGGTTTTAGGAGTAGGAACAGAATGAGCTATCTCAATGTAAGATTAGTTTAGGAATTTTTAGGAAAAAATGGTATAGATTTAGACTACAGAACTGAGCATGCTGTCTTTCACTGGTAAGAAAGTATGCTGCAAAAGTTAGTTGTGATTCTTGCTTCACCAATGCTTCAAATAATTCAAATACATCCAATGCTATCAATGTTCTCAAGCAGAGTTTTTCCACCAGTAAATGATTTTTTTCCTATGCCAGCACTTTCTGCTATTTAGCACAGTAATTTTCCTTCCTGCTTCTTTATGCAGAGGATGTATTTGTAGAGAGTAGCTGTATTCTGTCTCAGGCACCACTCGGCTTTTCTAGCCAAGCCACCCTCTCTTATGACACATTTATTCTGTGTTTTACTGCATGCATCAAAGAACAAAGATTTGTGTAAAAAGCCTTACTTTGGGGTAGGGAGTGCTATGACTTTTTGTGCTATGCCAGATTAAGAAGCAAGACTGGTCAGCTCTGGCAGTCTGCCATGCTCCCAGGATGCCTAGATTATCCATGAAAGTCTATGATGCTGGTCTGGGCAACAAAACACTAGAACTTCATTTCTGTTCCACCTTGAATAACATGATACTTTAACTTAAGACTTTTCCATTCTTATTTTTTATAATTCCCCTATTACTGGAAGTACTTTACCTGCAGAGTTTGAATTGACACACCTGGTTCACAACTGTTCTGCTATTAACAGTCAATGCAGATTTTTTTTTCCTCTAAGCTGATTAGAATACAGTTTCTGGGAGGCATAATTGCTAAAAGTCATTTATGTAACTTAAATCTTGGTTTGTTTTAAAATTTGAAAATAGATCATAAATACATCACAATATTCATGCCAAATTCCCCTGGTCAGCACACTATATTCATATTTTTGAACATGATTTTATTTACACTGCAGAAAAAAAAAAAACAGAAACAAATAATAGTTATTCTCTATAATTTTCCACTGCTTTCTGTTTAGTTTAAGATGCACATTGTAGTTTCTTTTCTTTTAAGATTTATTACTTCTGTTTACAAAATCATAAAGCTATGTTTCCCAGGCAGCAAAATCTCAGTAATCTTTTAGCATAAAAAGTTGTCCTTTTCTCAAGAAAGCCTTATGGTTTCTTCCCCTAAATAGGAAGACTTCAGTCAAATACGTTGGCTATTCATCCACAAGACTGGAAAAAATAAGAAAAAAAAATAAAGGAGCAAAGATTAAAGATGGCTTCATATATATTCTTAGTGTCTTCCTCTGCTTTCTTTTCTGTTTTCAAATCTTTCATATCAAAAACAGCCAAAATAATCTTTTCTTCTGCTAGTTCAAAAATCTTCTCTTTATCTGGAGGGCATTCTGCTCCAATCGACAGCAATACAGCACTACAGTTATGTTGGTTGTGCTGCCCTCAAAATCTTAACTATTTGCTGTTTGCTCTTATTTTCCTTGTGTACTCGGGTTTAAGTGTTGTTCTTACATTGTCAAGCTGACCACCACTACCTCTTTTTCCGATTCTACAGATTGCTTTCCTGCTCTTTGAGTGCTTTCCCTTAATGGCTATGTGGGCATACTCTTTCCTCAAACCTTTGTACATGAACATCCTAAAAGCCCTACATATGTACTTTCATCTCTAGCAACTAAGTGGCAGATAATTAAACTTTAATTAAAAAGAAATCGAGCCATCAAAGTGTTTATATATCTTGCTTAATGCTAGAAGGGAACCACTGGAATGGTAAATTCTTGGAAAAGGCTTAAAGAGGAATTGCCCACGTTTGTTTGCTTTTACTCTAATCTGATTCAAGAGAGATCAAAAAACTACAGTGTCTCATATGCTAGACCAAACATTTCTCTGAAATATCCTCCCAGAAATTATCATAAGATAAAGAAAATAAATGTACTTTCCTGTGTCTTCCAAAGGGGACCACCTGAAAGTAGCACCTGTTAGGTCATTCTGGTCAGTAAATGAGTTGTGCTTTTAAAAATATTCCTTTGCAGAAAGTTGAAAAAAAAAATGCAATGAGCAGCAGTGTCAGCTCAGTGATCCCATATGCTTCCTCTTGTTTCTGTGAGTTGAAGATCCTGGTTAGACTACATTTTGTGCTCCACTGTACTCATCAGAGTCAATCCTACCCCAAAAATTTGAGCTAGTGAATTGCAACATAATAAGCACATAAAGAGCACTTCTGGCATTGAACACCGATGTAAAAATTGAGGTTCTAACATCTCAATATTTTACCATATTTTAGTTTTTATCTCCAATGATCTCTTCTGATTTTTCTTGTTATTAAATTAACAAAGAAATTTCCATAATTATTTTCTTTAATGAACCTTAGTCCTCTGCCACCAGACTGTATTATACGGGCCCTTATTTCCTTCCTACATGGTGTCTGTCTGAGACTCTTGCCAAGATTCTGCCTACAGAGATTCCTCCACATTATGTCTCTAAATCAAGCAAGTCTTAACCTGGCAGGAAAAGCATAGAGTATGGCTCTTAAGCTTGAACTGAGCCTTAAAATCAAATTTGTCTGTACCAACCCAGAAACAGCTGTGCAAGAAACTGGTTTAAACAAGCCTGCTGTTGTAACTGCTTTATCCTACATTGCATCCTCCATCTGCAGTGTAAATCCACTCTCCCTACACATGGTACTGTAAAATCTTTGTCCCTAAAATTATATAAGCAAGGAAATATGTCCAAGTCTTTATTCTCTAGACAGAAGCATCATACTTGTAAAAGCTTTCTTCAATAGATCATATGAGAATACTGAAGGACAATTTAGACCAATGAAATTTTGATAAAAGTACAAATGTCTTCCCCTAGCAAGTTCTGCTTGAAAACACCATATTTGTTTTGAAAATCTTTAAGGTGTGTGATTATTTGTAAATAGCTAGGAAAAAAAGTAATGTCTTTATTCTTCCATGAAAATTTAAGATGAAACAAATATGAAATTATAAAATTTACCCAGTTTGATGCCTAAAGAGTTTTAGTTTTTTATATATTTTTTATGAAAAATATACTTGCAGCTTTTTAGACTGTTAATACATAGTTGCAACTTGTAGTACTTTTCCTCCCTTTTCCCATATTTTAACAAACCCTTACTAAACAGTTCTTGAAACTTGGTTTAGTCTTGCCTTTAGTCTAGCAAGGAAACTTTGTTTTGCAGGAGACAATGTAAACACAACAAAGTATAGGGCTAAGAGATAGGAGGGGAGGGCTCCAATGGGGCAGAAATCAGGGCAAAATTACCTAACCATCTGCTCATCTAATTTGACAATATTTGATACATATACTAATTAACTAACTTTTTAAAAATTGTAATAATATGGTATATCACGTGTGCATATCACCATATTGTTCACCTCAAAGGTTTTCTATTAAAAATTTGCTTTCATATTATGATTTTAACACTGTTTGGAAAAATTTTGTGTTTTAATCTAGGCAACAAGCTAACTTAGTTTGCCAAATCATTTTAAAGTGAGCAGTTTTAAAAATTTCCTTTCTTTCCAAATCTATAAAAAGGTATTATTTTCATTTTTTATTGAATTGGAAAAGTAAAAAAAAATCTTACAAATATTTGTAGATTCTTTTGTCTATCCTTTCATATTTCCTGAAAATTAATCATGAGTTAATTAAAATAAATCATAGCCTCAATACTTCAGAATAATAGAATAGCTCTAGAAATCAGAAATTGAGCTCTAGTCAGGCTAAATTCATCTCTTCTAAAGTCTTTTTACCATACAAAAAAAAAAAAACAAACAAAAAAACAAAACCGAAACCAAACAAACAAAAAAATCAAACAAACAAACAAACAGCCCAGAAAAAACACCACCCAACCAAAGAAAAAAACCCCATGTATTGTTTTTTAAAATTCTTGACATCTTCCACAGATGAAAGCTAGAATTCCAGAATGTAACAAATCACTATTGTTGCATTACACATTTGAAATACCATGCCTTTAAAGGCTTTTAATAAACAGCAGCTACTACTGCTGACAGCTTAAAAAATATTTCTCAGTTGTTTCTAAAACCAATTAAATTAGTTTTTTTTTTAAGCCTCACCATTCAGTGTGCCAATTCAGGAAAACCTTGTAAGTAAAGCAAATAAATAAATAAGATTAATTAATTAATCCTAGGCTGCAACAAAAGGAGAAGAACTAGGAGTTCAAGGGAGGGAATTCTGTCCTTCAGCTCTGTTCTTGTGAGACGCCACCTGGGGCAATGCATTCAGCAAAAAATCCTCATCACAGGAAGGACATGGACCTGTTGCACACTGTCTGGAGCAGGGCTACAGTGATGATCAGGGGAATAGAACTCCTCTGCCATGAAGGCAGGTTGAGACAGTTGAGGTTGTTCAAACTGGAGAAGAGTTTCAGGGAGATTTTATAGCAGCCTTCCAGTATTTGAAAGGGTTCTATAAGAAAGAAGAATTATTCCCCTTCATCTATAGTTGTGATTAAAGATCTTGAAGATTCATTATAGAGATTTCTTCTAGTACCTAAAGGGAGTCTTCAAGAAAGATGGAGACCCATTTTTTGACAGGACCTGTTGCAACACAGCAGGATGTAATGGCTGAAGACTAAAAGAGAGTCAGCTTAGATTAGATGTAAGGAAGACAGTTTTTTTTGCAATGAGGGTGATGAAACATTGGAACGGGTTGCCCAGAGAAGTGGTAGATTCACAATCCTTGGAAATTTTCAAAGTCAGATTGGGTGAGGCTCTGCACAGCCTGCTCTAGGGATGAGATGGCCTTTAAAGGTCCCTTTCTACCCAAAACTTTCTATGATTCTATGTGCTCATTAGATAGATGTGTATGTGACTACATGCTATAATTAAAACTTAGGATAATATGTGATTAGGTATTTTCCCCCAAAATATATTCAGATTATGACCTGCCTTGCATATGAACTTGTAACAATTTTTATAGGATTTATTTTATGGCATCTCAAGCACTTGCTTTCAGTTTTAGGAAAGAAATATTAATTAGTTTTATTTGATGCACTTTTGTGTGTTTTTCAAAAAGCTTTATTTGCAGTTTCCTATTCTAGCCTCAACTGTTCATCGCATTCAATATTGCATGACAAGGAGTTGATCAATTACATTTTTAATTCAACAAAATTGATATAGAATCTTATGTTGTTTCACATTTTGAGAAATGTTTTTCAGAACAAAAAAATTAAGACAAATACTATTTCATTTATTTCTATTTATCAAGGAAGTGTAAGGCAATTGAATGTGACATTGTGAAAATTTTAAACCTCTGCCAAAGAGATATTAATAAAAGGTGACCTAGTAAAGAGGAAGAGGAAGGCAAGTGAACACAAGCTCATAGTTACAAAATCAGGTGTATCACAAGATCTTTGAAAATTTAAGACAAAAATCAGAAGATATGTCCTTAGAGTGTAATACTAATTTTTAACTCACTTTCCAAAGTGTAATTTTTATCAGCAAGAGAGTTGATAGTAGATCTTCAGTATAAACAATCCTATTAAACATCACAGATTAATTTTAATCATACTGTGAGCAATAATAGTTACTGTTAAGTATAACTTTAAAATATTCAGAAAACAATACAGATGGCTCATGTTATATCTCTATTCAGAAGCCTAAAAATTTGATTTCATTAGCCATTATAAGATACTCCAAACTTTCATTTCCCATTTCATTCTGTTGGAATTTCCTTGGCATGCTTTGCATTTTCTTTCATCCAGGACACAGAGACCTACAGCATCTAAAACTTAGTTAATACATTCACAGCATGTCAACAGCAGTGCTTTCACATTGTGGCCCGTCCAATGGGAGAACTCCAAGACCATCCCTAATATTTACATACAATTAGGGAGTTTCTCTGGCAAGAAGGAAAGATCAGCTTAGCTGCTACAAAGGTCCCAGCACTGTGGATTGGGGCTTCTTTTTGTTTTTTTGTTTGGTTGTTTGGTTGGGTTTTTTGGGGTTGTTTTTTTTTTTTTTTTTGTTTGATTAATTGGGTATTGTTGGTTTTACTTTGTTTGAGGTATTTTTTCTATTTCAGTTTTAACTTTACTAGCATTTCCTGAACCAAATCAGTCCACTTTAAATAGCTTAGCTCACGAGTTATTCATAATTAAATAGAGTTTTACACATCACTGCAATATAATGAACTGAGAATAGGAGGTACTTTACACCCTATTTCATTCTGTCTTACACATAGAAAGCCATGTTATGAAGAAAAACTTTTGAGCTTAAGACTGTCTTCCAGAATAGACACTGGTATTACACTGTGTATTTGGCATTTAGAGAAACAAGGAATATTAAAAAGCATTCCTTGTGCTTCAGAAATATTCACTGAACTCTGACAATACTGCCAGCCAGAAATCTCATAATTCCATTGTGGTTAGGATTATTTAGGGTTCAGAGGGTCATTGACGCTACACCTCAGTGACTGTAAGGCTGGAATACACATGCAGAAAAATAGTGAAAGGACACCAACAGTGCTGCATCCACACCTTTCTAATCTGGAACACCTCTGGTGGTAGGGAACTTGGAACAGAACCTAGACTTATTTATGGTTAGGGTAATGGTTTTGACAGCCATAAAATCCACAATCCCAGGGAAACTGGTCTGGAAAATATATGCCCAGTGTGTCATTTCATGGCACTGACATTGCTGCCTTCACAGCTTTCAAATCTAGGACACCCATGGAGACTGGCAGCTGAACAGCGTCTCATTAGGGTTAGGTGGGGGTTCAGGTAGCCACAGAGCCTACAGCTCCTGGGATACTGCTACTGGAAAAGGCATGCCAATAGGATCACAGCAGGACATCTACATGGCTGACTCAACACTTATCGGATCTGGGCCAACCAAGGTGATGGGGACCTCAAGTGTAGCACTGAGATTCTACTCTGTTTAGGGTTAGGGTGCAGAGAACCAGAGAACGTGCAGCTGTTTCTGCTCCAAGTCCATCCAGCCACCTCAAACTTTTGTCCTTGGCTTCTGTATCTCACTATGGTATTCCAGTGTAATTCCACGTATTTCACACTTCTTGATACTTACATATACAAGGGACTCCCTCCACATTTCTGTACATATTTGGAAATCTCATAATCACATTCATATAGGTCTTGTCCACTCAGTTTTGGCATCCCACCATAGCCCTCTTGTCAGCTTAAAGTGACCAAATTAAACCATATTCCTAAGTATCATACTCCCAATTGACTTAATGAGTATTGTTACATTCATCTATTCACCTAGTCTACCAAATTAAATAATTAGGACATGATGAATTGAAAGTAGCCCAATCAATGAAGTCAAAAAAGAAAGGACACTATCTTTTTAATGTCTTAAACTGCTGAGAGCAGGAAAATCTCTGTTGTGAAATGTGGCTGCTGTCTCTTTATTAATTTAGATGCCTGGGTTTGGGTGAAATAACCACCAGAATACATGCAAAAGCAATTATTATCCTGTTGGCCAAAGTCACCTGAAATTAAACTTGAATAGGGTTAATAACATGTTTTTATCACAGACCTAAAAGGCAAATGTTATTACCAGTGCCTCACTGCCCAATTTACTTGAGAGTGAAAAAGTTTCATGGTGGTCAAACGTCTTGTGTTGTCTTGACTGGCAAGTATATGTCTACATATGTAAATTGGATCAAAACACAGGGAAAGGATAACTGCAGAATCCCATTCAGCCCACTGCAATTGTAAGTGAAAAAAGGACAGGGATTTAATCCAAAGGGGTTGCCAGAATACAGAAGTCATATGCTACCACATACCACAGCATAGCATCTCTGGGGTAATCTACCAAAGATTTGAGCCTCAGTAATTTTGTACATACAGTGTTTTGACTTACAGGGACAGTCCTTGCCTAATCCTCTTTTCTTGTGTGTTAATTCTAAAGCCTACCTTAGGCCTTCAAAGTCTCAGGAGTCTCTAAAATTGTGGAAAGAGTGAACAAAGAAAATAATCTCAAGATAAATCCATTTGTCCTCCATGCTGATCAGTGTAAAGACAGGAGGTATGGGAGTGAGAGAAAAGTGACCTGAAAAGACGTCCCATGTGGTTTATCTCCCAGTCTTTTTGAGAAGTGTATGAATTCTTCAATTGGAAACGGGAGGATTAATTTAATAGAACTAGTGTTGCATAGTACCTGTTCTGAAATGTCTCTCATATCACCAATTTATTTTCCAATGTTGCTGTTGATGATCCTGACACCAGACTCCTCTGCAGCCATGTGACTCAACAGAGTCAGTAAAAACCTGAAACTGTAATTATTGGATCGGTGCTTCTTATGAAATATCTAAACAATGCAAAATTGAGTAATTGTCTGTCTTCAAAATGCAAGGACTCAATTGAATAAAAAGATTCTGTTATTATAATATTTATTTGATCCTCTTTAACTTATCCCAGCAGCTCAGTGGTGATCTTTTTGGTTATTATACTCACATATTGAATCACATAAATGTTTACCATTCCAGATTTCTAAGGCAAAATTGACTAACAGTTTTCATTGAGCTAATCAGAACTTTAAACCATCCCTAACCAATTTAATAGTAAGAACCAAAACTTCACATTAAATGTAAACATTAATCAATTTTATGGTAATAAAGTCTTACCAGTAAATTGGCACTTAAGGTTTTCATTTCATTTACTCTGTCTGTGATTATATTGTGTATATTCAGACTGTGGAGATATCAAGTAAACTTATGAATTCCTAATCATATGAATAAAAGTCTCTGCATTAGTACAACGTTGGCATTCAAAGCCAACCACAAAATGTCTCATTCTGCTGTCTAAAGATCTTGAAACTCCACTTTCCTGTAATGTAATTACAGGAAATCACACATACTCAGAAGAAAGCAAATACTAAGATCCAGACTCCAAAACGCACTTCAGTATCTGACTTCAAGTAAATTAAGCAGGTATTAGGTATTTGCATACATTTGTGGATTTAGGACTAAACTGCTTTCAATTTTATTCTGCCAATGAAATTAACATGAACAGTGAGTTCTGAACCCTGTACCATAATCACAGCTATTGCCACAAGAAAAGATTTCTGCCTGAAAGTAGGTGCTGAATTTTACCAATGGGATTAGTCTTGAGGAGAGAGAAAAAAGAGCAAGATCAGAAGGCAACTATTGAACTATCCAATGAAAATGGCAGGAGGGTGAGAAGGGAGAGGGACAGGATGAAAGTGCCACCACTTTGTTATTCTCAGCACCCAGAGGAAACCTGTTGTACTTGGCTGCAGCAAATACACCTTGGCCCACCCTGGTTTGCTACCTCCCCTTCCAACTCAGAGACATGCCAGGCACTGCAGGAGAGCTGCTGAGGGAAAAACAGAAAGAGACAGTGGTTTTGCGGGATGGCTGAAAAGATACATCTGCTTCCACAAGAGTCAAGGCTTTCCTGGGGAAGGAGGATGTGCTGCTGCTTGTACAGCCAGGCTGCCACAGCTGGAAGTAAAGGAGTGTCTGTTCTCATTGAGAGTCATGCTCTACCCTGGGCAAGGGACTCAGTCCCTCAACCCAGCCACTCCATCCTTCAGAGGTATTACAAACTGCCACATGAGGGATAAATGGAAATAGTGTTACCATCCAGGCATATATTTGTGATGAACTCAGAATGAATTTTCGGTTAGAAAGAGCACAAAGCTACGGAAGACAAAAGTTAACAAGCCATATATCTGTAAGCACAATACAGCACAGACTTGAAAGTTTTGACTGTGCTAGTCAAACATTTTATGTACAGTGGTCAGCTGGAAGCAAGACAGTGTCATGGTGCTGCCCCTCCATTTAAAGCTCCCAGTTTTAAGGAGATTTTATATCTGTGATCCCACCTGCCTACCTACACTGGTAATTTCGTGCATTTTTCACAAAATAATCTTCCTTGATAAATGAAAGAAGATGTTAAATTTGATCTTGGCAGCTTGGGATTCTAAAGACATCAACTATCACATATCCCTTTTGTTCCATGATGACCTGGTGAATTACCTGGAAATCTCATTTTTTCAAGCACTTAAACTACAAGGAAAAAAATCTATCCTCATCATCAATAAAAGGAGCTAATGGTGGCAAATTAGTCAATGTGGCAAGTACAAGACTCTTTCAGAGAATTGTTCTATTTTATGCTTATTTCTAACACAAAGCTATTATGTTCCAATCTACAACTCCATTGAAGACTATTATAAAAACACCCTCATCATAATGTGACAGCTCATCATAATATAGCAACTTCAGTGCCTTAGATATCCTGTTTCTAAAGATTTTGTTGTTGTATTGATCCCTCCATGAACCTTGAAAATATGAGTAACAATTATCAGCATTTCATATTATTAACCTTGAGGGTGTCTCATAATTCAAAATCAAAAAAGCAAATCAATAAAACCCCAGACACCTACATTTAGCTTGACTTTTAGAAGTGCAGCTTATGAGTGTTCTTCCATTCATTAAAATAAACAAGTAAAAAAATAAGCCCCTCCAACTTTCTGAACTCAGTGTTCTATCCTATTAGTGTGGAAATGTGCTAACTCTATAATTCACCATTGCTGTTTATTTACAGTGATCTCATGAATTCAAGCAAATATATGCATTGTCATTTTCAGGATTCTTTCCTCGAACAGATTTGTTTTGCAGAACTTTGATATTTTAGCCTCAGGCCGTATGCAGTATGTCATTGACAATAAAATTCTATCTACTCATTTTGACAGGTAAGGCAGTATTTGCACAGAATTATGGAGGAAAAAGAGTTAATGTTATTGTTGAAAGATAAAAATTCAGGATGTTTAACTGTAGCAGCTTTAATGTGTTACATAACCATTTGACAACCACTACAAACCTGAGCAGATATAGTTTCAAACATTTTCAGTCATTTACAGTTATTCACATTAATAATAGATTACACTTAGTTAACCTTTTATAATAAAACTCCTCCTCATTGGAATCTATTATGCCAGATAATTACAAATAATTATATTCTTGTTTATAAAGACTTAAAAATATTTACTCTTACTATTATTTAAAATCAGGTATGTATCTCAAAACAAATTAGCATATATATCAGTTTAGTGATGTTTGTCAACCACACAGTGATGTTGGATTTATTCATATGAAAGTTGACTTTTATTATTGTCAACACTTACTTTAGGACATGCCTTCTCCAGTAATTCTACTACATAATAATTCTTTTTTAATGAAGCTGAGCATTTGTTGTTTTGATCTTGTCCATCTCCAAGCCTTAATAATGTTTCTATAGAAACATTCAAGGTTGTACTAAATAACTATATAAATTGTTCACAAAGTCTATAATCCACATTGTTGTTATGCAAATATCAGGGAGAATATTTCTTAAAGCTTGTCAAGAGTACAGTAAAATATTCAACCACATACAGAGGACTTAAAATATAAAAACTTGAAGAAAACCTAATAGTTTTAAATGTTATGAACTTCTGTGGACAGAGAATTAGATGAACTATTATTTAAGTGTAATTTCTTTAACCATCTGAGATCTTAGATTCAGCTGATTTAAAACAAATTTAAAAATCAAATCTGAATTCTTTTTTCAAGCATTTTCAGGGAGAGAGATTTTTTATCCCAGTGAGAGTCATCATAGATATGGATATACTAATATATTCAAATAAAACTCTTGAGGATACACACAATGGCCTCCTGCTAATAAGTGTAGCACAATAGAATTTGTTTTGAAGTTCTTTTGTGTTAATTATTATAACATTATGAAATTGAGCCCAGGGAATGATTATTCAGGCATTTTTATCACTGACAGCTGGATGCTGACATGGATTATTTTATACCACCCGACTGTATTTCAACAAATTAAGCTGCAACTGTGTCCACATTTTAAATATCTTTATAAAATAGTTGTTCTTTTCATTACCATTTTTTAATGTTGCCCAGCCACAAGTATTACCATATTCTTAAGGAAGCTCCAACATAAATAAGACAATGAAGCTGCAAAAATTTTGATCAAACTAACTTTCATTGTATGCACCAAGTATAGAAAAACAGTTAACTTGCACATCATTATCCATCTGTAAAACATGCATTAATTTGCACTCAACATTTTCCTGAAATGACAACAAATACTAAAAGCAAATCTTACTGACTTGATCCTGTAAATATTTATGTGCTTAACTAAGGAGAATGGAGTTAAAAGTAATTGTAAGGTATATTGCTCGGATCATCAAACTTATTCTGAAGTGGAATTTAGTTTTCTATAGATCTTTTATGACTTTTTTTGAAAGCATATTTTTCACTAAAACTTTTCACACTGGAAAAGAGGCTGTATTTTCTATGCTACAACAGAAGAGCAGGCTTCGTTGCAGATCAAATAGCCACAAATTTACACGGCTCTTCATCTTTGAATTTTAACATAACCTTGTTTGCATTTGTTAAGGTCACTCAACTTTCACAGTATTATTTTTCATTTTCCTTTCTTGAAAAGGTTCAAAAAATAGCAAGTCATTATACTTTTCTGCTGGCAGATTGTGATACATTGAGTGTAATCCAGAATTATATCAACTAGAACATTCTTTTGTGAAGAAATCTTAGAGGCAACTGCCATGTTATTTGGCCAAAAAAAAGAAAGAACTCTGTTGTTTCAGCTCACAGATTGCCATCAAACATTACTTTATGGCTTGCTTCTGACAGACCAAGAGATTACAAACCTACGTAAAACCAAGAAAATTATGAGCCTTGGGACCACTCACCAGTTTCCATGAATATACACACTAGATTCATAAGTGGTAAAGAAATTGAGTATTCTGCTGGCTTCCCAGGTGACCGGAGACATCTCTGCAACAGAAGTAGAGTTGCTCTGACTCACTGAGAATCCAGCAAAGGCAATATCATCTATGGACTTCTGGATCCTCCACCAGAATCTGCCTAATTTCTCCTTCCAGTGCAGCTTTGAGGAATGGCAATAGAAGAATTAAGAATGGTGAAAGAGAAAGTGTGGAGGGATAGAATGTAAGAAAATAAAGATAGTGCAGAAGGTAGTCTCGCACCTGAGGAGTTGCAGCTGTGCTAATCACCAAAGATTAGGAACAGGCCTGCCCTTAACAGGCCACAGCTGTGTCCAATAAGATGATGAGTGCTATAAAAGAGTGGGTGAGCTGGGTGAGGAGGGAGTTGGGGTTTGTTGTCTGTGCTGTGAAGACAGTTGGGGTTTGTTGTCTGTGCTGAGAAGAAGAAGGAGGGGTCACTGCTGTGAGGAGTTGTCCATGAGAAATCACCGAGAAAGTATGGAAGATTTACGATAAGGTGACAACAAGAAAGGAGCCCCATGCTTAAGTTTTGCAGCAAGCAGAGTGAACATGCTAAAAAAGGATTAACGTGCAGAAGACCTTAATTCTGTTTTAACATAACCTCTTTGTTCAGACAAACTGAGCATGGCAACCTAGCCGAGTGAGGTAGATTTGAAAAATATTTAAGATCAGCTTTCTCAGACAAACACACCTGTATTCTCTCCCAGAAATACTCCATGCCTGCATGGATGGCTGAGCCTTGTTGACTCTAATTGTTTAGACAGTCCCTTCAAAATCTAGTCATTTTCTTCTTTTAAGACAATGTTAAAAGTTGTGATATTATTAATTATGTTATTGTACCTAAGCCTGGACAGTAACACATCTACTGAATTCTAATAAATAAAGGATGTTAATGAAGCAAGCAAAAAAACTTCACCAAATCCACAACTTTTAAACAGTTAAGGCTTGTTCTTGTTTTTTTTTTTTGTTTTGGTTTTTTTTTTTTTTTTGTTTTTTTTTTTTTTTTTTTTGTTTTTTTTTTTTTTATTGTAAAGCATAACTATACCATATTCATTCCTGTATTGAGACTAAAACTTTGATTAGTAAGTCTTTTGCCCCAAAATTACATTTCTACCATTATATCATACAGCCTTCAGTGGGAAAAGTTAGCAAAAAATATGAACTGGGATAGTCTGATGTGTACTCTTAACACCACTTCACAGCCTGAAGATGCATAAGTGTCTTTTCTGTCTGTAAAGAATTCTCTAAAGGTTTCTAGTTTCCAATGGAAACTCTGATAAATAAGTTATCACAAAATTATGTATGTTATCAATGTTATTACTTAGATGTAAATAATAAAATGGTTTCAATGCTTAATGGGAAATAAGATATAAAAAATAAAATTCTACTGCTAAGCAAGATCTTCTTCTGAATTAATCATTTGTTGCTGTCACACATAAGTGTAAAATCTGAACATAGTCATGAGATACCACCTTCAACACTAGCACAAATTTATGAGACACCATACTCATAACAAGTGGCACAAGAGAAGTGTCAGAAAATTCATGTTTCCAAAATGTCAATCTAAATCATAAAATGTAGAGAGGAGGGAAAAGAACATTCATGTGCATCTATAATCAGTAAATAAGACAGATGATAATGCAGAGAAATACCATTTCATGGGCTTTAATAATTTTTCCTGTATGTTTTCTTTGTAAGTTATCTTTTGGTTTTGTTTGGTTGTGATGTTAGTTAAAAAATAAAAAGTATAATTCCAAAGGAAATATTTTCAAAATTGTAAATGCATTTGTATTTGCTAGAAAAATAGAATTATAATCTTCTTTTCCCTTCCCTTGCCCTTTGTAACTTTATTTTGTCAGCAAAAGCCTCCCATAAAACTTCATTTAAATTAAAATTATTTTCATTCTCATTTCGTCTGTAATTCTCAGTGCAACCTCAAAATGGTTGTGAAAATGACTGTGCTCTATAGCATTTCTTATTATTTGACATTCTCCAAAGAACTTCCATGTGTAAATGGTCATAACAGAAATAGCAGCCTTTATATATAGATAATTTTTCTTTTTAGGCTCCAGAATTATTCAAAAGATTACCTTAAATCATTATATTTATGATAGAAAATTTTATTTGGTGATTATATGAAGGATCCATCAGTGAGCTGTTGCTGTTTTGCATCTCTCTGACACAGTGAAGCAGCTGTAAGTTCTCTGCACTAGTTGGATTTGCAGCTGCTTTTTGCTGCCATCATGACACAAAGCAGCAAGACTGTCCTGGTGAATCTGGTCTGTAGCTGATATCCCTTAGATTAGTTATATATCTTTACACAACACCGCCCAGGACTTTGGAAATTTAGTTTACATACCATACGACATAATGAGAAGAACAGGACAGACAGACCGACAGGCTGGCTGGCTAGCTCGGCTAAGGAGTGATACAGATGCAGTTCAAAGCCTTTAGACCAGTCATTCCTCGTGGATTTCTCAAGGATTTATTTGCTGTATCTACAGCATTGTAGAGAGATATGATTTCTCATTGCCATGCTAAATTTTTGACTTCCAGAGCTTTAGAGTAGTAAAGAGAACTTGACTAAATTAACAGCACGTTCTACTTCTTTTCTGTGAGTAATACTGTTTGGTTTTGTTTTTTTCTTTTACAACCAGAACTGTGTTTTGGCTGTGTGGATCAGTTGACATGTTAGCTTTATTTATTCCATCTGTTAAAAATGATAGCTTCCTCTGAATAAATCTAATCTGAGTACTCACATTTTCATCTATGTTGCTGTGCTCATTGAATTCAGAAGTATGAGCTTGCCCTAAGCCTTTCAGAGCTCAGGAAAGGAAGGTGACCTGGTTCAGGCATTCACAGAATGATTCAAAACCCACCAATCCTCTTTGATTGCTTCCAGCCATACCCCAAGTCCTGCTTGAAGCACTTCTGGGCTCTGTCAGGAAGAAGAGGCAATCCTTGTGTGTCTCCAGAGTAAGCTGTACTACCCTAAGACGGAAGAACAAGTGGTTTGTATGGTATGTGGGTCAAGCAAGTCAGTGTAAAAGTCTGTCCATTTCTTTTTCTCAGAATTAATCAGAAGTTTTTAGTGGAGTTAGGCAAAATAAGAGATAGCACCTACTTTAGTTCTTTAACTGTTTTTTTCTTGTATTTAAAGCAATCTTTCAGAAATATCAATGTGATGAGTCTTATTCTGGCCTACTAAATATAGAAATTAAGTATTCCAGACAAAACTTTTATAGGTATACAAATACGACTATTCTATGAAACCAGATAATACCTTCTATATAATTACTTTTTTTTTTCTTGTACTTTGAAGAGCAGAACTGATTAATGCAGCAAATAAAATAGAAATAAAACCCCAACAACTAAAGCACTATCTCATTCCAGCACTAGAATATCAGATGTATTTTATTATATTTTTTAAAGAGTGGAGGACTGCTCTCTTCTTTTAAAATAGAAAGATCCATTCCCATGGTAGCTAGGAGCATCTGGGCAACCACTGTATTTAGTATAGTGAAGCTAAAAGATGGCATTTGTTTATTATGGATTGATTATTATGCAAAATAATAATCAGGGAAGGTGGGGATAATGGTCTTGTTTTAGAGGCACTATATACTGTTTTCATGTGTAAGTTAACCAATGATGTAAAGTCAGGATTCTATGACGGGAAAATTAATTTTTTTTAAATCTGTATAGGTTTTTTAGTATATAATCAACCAAATTCTGCATATAGATAGATGTAGATATACATGGAAAACTCATATATAGAAACACATTAAAATAAAAAAAAAGTACCCCTAACACCCCCCCCCCTTTTTTTTTTGAGGACCTCTTCTCATGTTATGACTCTCTTAGGGATTGGTCCTTCCAATTTCACAAAAAGCCACTTGCAGACTCCTTATTCACTTGAAAGCTTAGCCCGGGTTAATTTATTTTGTTCTGTCAGCGTTGTAACATTTAAGAAAATTCACTGAATTCCTTTCCTTGTTAGGGGTTTTAATTTTACTGGTGGGCTTTTTTTGTGGGGCAAAGGGGGAGTTGAGATGGTGAGATATGTGGCCAATAATTGAGAAAAATCACCATAGTAGGAGTAATCAGGATTTTAGTTCAGTTCTGTGAGATCTCTGGGTAAGAGTATTGCTATCAGCAGTATTTCTCATATATATTATGTCCTTGTGTTTCCAAGGTCAGCATCAGTAATAATTCAAATCAGTAATAATTCTCTTCCCTGGGAAGAGAATACACATCTATTCCACTGATGAAATTCTGACCCTTCTAAATCACAGGGAAAATGCCAATGTCTGAGCCAGTCATCCAAGTTTTCCTTAACAGTCAGGGAACAAAGGACATCCTTAGAGGCTAGTCCATCAGAAATAATTTGGAGACGAACTTCGCACACCCTTGATTCTTTTTTCTTATTATCCTTCTCATCTCTGCAATATAAATTTATAGAGCTGACGATATCTATTTTGGGTGTATGCATCTAAATCTAGGTAGATAAATCCTTCCCCTTGGTCTCTATCTGCTGATGAGCTTATGCAGGTTGCTTTATTCACAAGGCTCTTCCTGATAAGAAAAGTTCAGTGAAAAATGAGAAAGTAACAGTCCTGTGGCCCTGAAAATGCAATCTGAAGACAAAAGTGGGCATGTGAGAGACTAACCCAGTTACCAGCAGTAGAGACCAGAAGGCTACTTGGTCCTACAGAAGTGCTGGTCTAGAATAAGGTCTGTGCTCAAACCCTGCAGCATGAAGAATAGTGTTTAAAGAGCTACACATATACCATAAGCACCTTATGAATTTCTAACACAACCTGTTCAGCTGCTAGTAGTAATTAACCCTGATCACCTCCCACAGGATAAAAACATTGCTACTTGACAAATTAAAATACGGCCCTTTGCTGGATCTCTAAAGAGGTGCATCCTGTTGGGGTTAATTGAAGTTATGAAAAATGGCAGGTTAACTGCTTTGCCCTGTCAGTAGAAGGCTTTGGCAGAAAAAAAATTAAGTCTGAAACACAATCTTGCTTCTCAAACATATTTCATATTTCTCATGCCTCACTTTGCCCTGTCACTGGAGTTCTTGACAAGAACTCAGGACATCAGTTTTGATGTGACAGGACTTACTAGAAGAAAGAGTGTTGTTAGTTTACTGAATGGGATTTTTACAGAACAATTAGACATTGAAGGCATATTGAAAATCAAGATTTTGCAAAATAAACTGAGATGTTTCCATTGCTAATGACCACGCAGATTTACAAAAAAAAGAAAAAAAATTCAGCTTTATAATTACGAGTTCAGGCAGTTAACTTAGATGCTGCGTTTAGCAGACCTCAGTGAAAACTGCCCAGCCTGCACTTTTGTTGAGAACCAAAAATAATTATGTGTTCTGCAACAGTTACCATGTAATTACATGAAACTAGAGAATGTATTTGACATTTATGTTCCATAATTTAAAAGCATTGACAATAACACTAGTGACTGAATAAAACAATCCCACATAGCTGTGGAAACCTGTTCTAACATGTAGCAGTTTAGAAAGATAATGCTGTAGGAAAGAGGAAGGCACAGCTTTCCTCTATCTGTCTCTCTTTTTGCTTTTTGTTTTATTTTTTTTTAAGAAGGTACTTGCTCTTAACAACATATTTCTTTTCCTCGTTATAAAGTAGAAAATTCTATGAAACAAAAGCAAGACAGAGACACTTCCTCCTGACTGGACACATTACATGTGAAGCAAAATATAGATTATCATTGAAGCAAGATAGTTGACTAGAGTCTTTTGAGCAGCATGTGGCTGTTAAGCAGTTACAGTGCCTCCCCATGCTGAGAGAGCACCATGTGTACAGCAGCAAGGCTGCTGAAAAATCTCAGCCTCCAGCTGTGGGAGGAAGCAAGTCAGCCAGCTCTGCAGAGGTCGGGGTTCCCCATCACCCCAGGCTGTAAATGCCTGCTTGTCCAGATGCACCTCACATTGCACTGAGGACATTTTGAGTACCAAAACCAGGCCCCATCGCCTGAGCTGTCCCTTGGCATTTCTTCCAAACTGAATGCTGTAATCTGGGGATTGTCAGCCTAATGACCATAAGGAAACCTGAAATGTGTTGGAATTATAAAATAAAACTGCTCTTGTATGATTTTGCTTCGTACTAATGAGAATAATTACTTTTTTAATTATGTCTGAAAGTAGCAAGAGTGCTAACATTGCACCACAGAGCTCTTTCTGTACTGTTAAGACAGCTTTCCTTGAAAACAGACTAAGGGACTTATTTTCCTAATTTCTCAAGTTAGTCAGAAAGCAGCTCTACTTGTAACACAAACAACTTTGAGAAAATATCATGGTTATTTTCCTCTGATGTTTTATAAGTAAATTTAAATGCACTAATTCCTAAAAACTTTTGTTTAGGTTTCTAGTAAATAACTAGTACTGCTGTAATTAAAAAAAAAATTGGTTTCATGGAGCAAGACTGTTTGTCTGTGACTTCTAAAAGGAATGAATACATTAAATATTTTATGAGGCTTTTAAATGCTTGATGATAGAGATTCAACATGGTCTATTCTCATGCTGGATGGCCAGGAACAAGAGGCCTCTTTTATTGTTCCCTGTAAAACCAATGAAATGGAACCAATTGAAATATTGTGCACAGAGTCACAGGCAGAGGATAATAGTGCTTTTCTGAATGGTAAGAACACAACAAAGTGCATCTCAAGAGCTTTGTTTGTGTGGAGCAGACCTCTCCTCAGAATGGACTGTCTGAAGAGGCTTTGCTTAATGCACTGTTTAATAGCATGGCTCTTCAAGGTCTCCCCACTCCATTATGACATGTGCACTGCTGCTCCTTGGATATGAGAGCAGAAGCAAAACAACAGGGGGAAAAGGCTGAGTTTACTTAACCCAAATGGCTTCCACCCATTTTCCAAGCTGCACAAGTATCTAACAACGGAAAATATTAAATCCAACTTTCACAACATATGAATTTATAATTATAGGGGAAAGGAGACTTTCTACACATTAAAGGCTTGTTTATGTGGTGGAACTGGTAGTATTTTTCTGTAAATTGAAATTACAGAAGCCTTGTGATGGTGAAGATGAGTGAAGTACAAATTTCAATGTACTGGCAATTCTGCTACAATTCTTCTGCAGTCAGAATGTATGAATAAGGTATAAATTTTATATAAAAATCTTTCTTACAGCAATTTATTTGGCTTACTTCTTTTCCTTGACTGAACTGTGTTCTTAAATGCCTTTGCAGAACCTGAGAGTGTAAACACCTCTAATAATCATATGTTGGCACTGCTTATACAAGAACACCTTTTAGTTACCTTTACAAATAATATGGTATAGCGAAATGGTAAGCACCACTAATTACCTAAAAATGCTTATCATCTCTGAAGTACTGGTTTGTTTTCAATAAAGAATGACCAGGGCATGGGATGAAGGAAATGCAGGCATTTCTGTAAGAGGGAAAAAAAAAGCATTGCTGTAAGAGGGAATTGTGTTTTGCTTCAAACAGTCAGTCCATTTTCACAAAGAAATCAGACTGTATCAGGACATTTGCATGTGAATTCATTATGATGTCCAGTATGTAAATGCATTGAATCCTGAAGGCTTAATTGTAAATTATTGCAAGGGAACACTGGGATCCCAGTCAAATACTAATGGAGGTACTGCAGCAACTAGTCAATTGCTTCTTCTTTCTAACAGAAAGAGCAGCTGAAAAATAAATGACAAAAGATTAAAGGCAGAAGAAGAGAACATATTGTACTAGTGCCATCTGACTAAATGGAATCAACTGCTATGTTTAACTGATCAGAAATTTGAAACTGGGGAGCAGTCAGTGTAATATGTTGCTTTTCAAAATACTCAAGACTAGAAGTACACTTTTATCTTCCACTGCAAAAGACCACTAGTATTCCTAATTAAATAATTACTCCCTAACATCTACAGTCAGAGTATATTGAAGAAAAACTGATGAATGTATTTGATGTAAAAGTCTTCCAAAGAGATGACTTATTATGTAAAGGTTTTTACTGACTCCTCCCATTATTTTTTCTCATTTGGATAATGAAGAATGTATATTCTGAAACAATAAATGAAAAAAGTCAGTATCCATTTTTCCTACATGAGTGGATTTCATACCATTAGGCTATTTTAACAGGCTATTTATCACTGCTCTGAATTCTGAGGCATGCATTGCTCATCACCTCCCAACAGTCAGCAGGGAGGAGTAGTTGCCATCTCCCATGAGGCAGCAGTAGGTTCAGTAAGTGTCTGCCTCATTTGATGAAACCTTCACTGGTGGTAGAGGGATCTGGGTACTACACATTCTGGGCTAACTGGTTCTTTGTATTTCTAGTTGCTTTTGTACTTTTATTTCTCACCTCTCCATCCCACATGGAGATTTCTTGCCTTCACACTTATAACTGCTCAGCTTCTTTTCTTCTGGATGTTTATTATCTCTGCTTTCTGTTTTTGTGTCCTTTCTCCCACATGCTCTTCCTTATGATACCTCTAGCTCAACATAATCTTAGTCCTCTATGCTACATCTTCACATACTCTACAGCAGCAGTTTCATTTCAGGTGAAAAGGTTTCCTCCTGTCAATTTTTCAGACTGACATTTCCCTTTTTCATATCAAAATTTCCTTCAAGTGGATTGATAGGGAAAATATGTGAGCAAAATTATTTCCATTTATTTATGCAGCAATCTTAAAAACACACAAAGCCCTTTTCTATAAAAGAAATTAGAATGCAACATAATACTAAGATAAAACTTAACAGTATCCCTCCCTGAGCAGAGATTCACTTTATCCTTGGATATAACATCATAATAGAGAAAATTGAGAGCTGAGTTTGAGAAGTCAGAAGAATGGAAACTCAAAATAGACACTAATATTTTTTCTTTTGACTTTATATAACGGATATTTTATTATCTCTAACACATTCTTTTGCATGTCTCCATTTGTTAATTTCTGGGGTTTTTTTAAAGAATGCTTCACACATGAGCTTTTTTATACAACCTTGTGCAGTAAAAAAAGTCATCGACATTTTAAAGAAAATATTCAATTCCATATAAATGTGTGCTGTTTCAATTGTGCTTGTGTACACATAGGCAAAAACAGATTTTTGGAACCCACATTTAGTAGTGTAATTACAGTTAATATCTATAACTTACTCAATGAAGATTTTATAAAAAAGTGCTATGCAGAAGCAGTGGTTTTGACTGTTTAAATTGATTCCAAAGAACACAGAAGCTGACATTTATGAATACAAAACAAGCTTAAGACCTGAAAGGGTCATATGATAGC
Organism: Melospiza georgiana; assembly: GCF_028018845.1. Lineage (NCBI taxonomy): Eukaryota > Metazoa > Chordata > Aves > Passeriformes > Passerellidae > Melospiza > Melospiza georgiana. The sequence continues at coordinate 29,126,999 of NC_080431.1, forward strand.
TGCTGTCCAAATTTTTACACAGCTCAAATTAAGCCCCTACTTATGCTTTGCTAACAGACCAAAAAATAAGAACTCGACATAGATCAGGAAAATTAACTACAGTATTTTAATTGCAAATAAATTATTTTTCCTTCCATACATATTCAGAGTTTTTTGGTTTTAAATTTAGAATATGTAGTTTACTTATGTTTGGCTTTATACCACAGCCCAGAGTTTAAAACTGTAACAAATCAAGGACTTCTGAAAACTGAGCTGTCTTTCTTGCTGTTGTTCCCTATCCCTGGGCCTTGTATTCTCTGTCTCTTTCAATTCCCAAACTACTTCTGCTGCTCTTCCACTGGCTCCTTTTTTGGCTGAAAGATGTGAACTTCAAAAGAAAATAATAATAAACCGATTTTCACTATTATTTTTTAATCCAAGATTAGCAGGCTGAATTGACAATTAAGAGCTATTGGTGTTCTTTCTCTTCTAATCTGTGGGTATTCTCCTGTTGGGTCTATTATATTCTCCACCTTTGTTTTACTACTTGATACTGTTAGCAAATGTCAGTGTTCATCAGTATCACAGTTTGTTTTACTGCAGGAAATTATTTCAGTTGAATAGAAATGAAAGGTGAAATGCCATTAGAGAAACAGTGTTAAGCACTGAGACTCAATTCTTCAGAATAATGTTTTTATTGTTATTTTATAGCTCCAGAACACTACTCTTTCTTGATAGACAGAAAAAGTTAAAATTTTAATTTATAAATAACTGTCATTATTTATCTTCCCAGTAGTTGCTTCACTTTTTCTCCTACAAGAGAGAGAAAGCATTTATGTTGAAAACCCCAAATAAACAAAACAACAACATCCCCATAATACATGTAATCAGCAACAGACAAATTTTCTTCTTATTGAATTTCTAGAAGTTCTGCAGCAAATGTAAGGGTAAGAATAACAGCTTGCCAGTTGTGTGTAGTGTACTGTACCACTCATCCTGATCTGAAAAACGTAATGAGAAGAAGGGAAGGGAAAGTGGAAAGGAAAAGGGAAATATTTGAATATGTGTCTCAGTCAGTCAGGCAATGTGACCAAACTTAAAAATATATAACTTAAATATGTTTAAAAATATATTCACTTTATGGGTTTGGCTGGGTTGGAATTAATTTTCTCCAGTATTGTACTGTGTTTTGGATTTCTCACTAAAACATTGTTGATAAAAACAGTGTTGTGACTATTTCTGATCATTTCTTGCAAAATACTAAGGTTATACGGTTTTTGGGTTTTTTGTTTCATTTCTTTCTTCTCCAATCTGCTCCCTGCAATGAGTATGCTGAGGATACTTTTGCTGAGGATGAAAAAGAAGCTGGGAGGTGACAAACCTTAGCAGTTGACCCAAACTGATCAAAAGGATATTTGAAGTAACATAACATAGTTTATGCTCCTCTTTAAACACTGTGGGGAGACAGGCATTCCTCCCAGAGTAGCTGGGCATACTTGTGGGAAGTGGTGAGGGATTACCTTTGTATCACTTGCCTGCTTGAGTCTTTTCCCTCATTCCTCCACCCTTTAAACTGTATTCACCTAGAGCCAGGAATTTTCAGTTTTACTCTTCTTGCTCACTACCTTGTCCAGCAGGAGCAGAGGAGAACAAGCAGCTGGCCCATATGATTTTTAGGTGCCTGATGGGATCAACCCACCACCACATAGAAAACAGAGATTTTCAGGTTTGTGAAACAGAAATTGTTTCTTTGCTTAAGAAAAACAAAGGGAAAGGTAACAGTTCAAGTGGTGGCAAAGAGATCTGGTGAAAAGGATAGTATAATTTAGAGAATGGACATATGTCCTGTGAAGGTGATCTTAATTTTGTGTGGTGTGTATAAACATGAGTACTGAACATGTAAATACTCATTGGGGAGATATAGAGGAGGAAATGAGGCATCATTCAGTATTACAGTAACATACTTAGGAAAAGACAAATACCAGCGTTAGCTCTTTCTATCAATATTTTTTCTCTAGAGTTATTAATTCAGATAATATGAGAAAATTCTATCCTCTAACAGTGTGGGTACTAGTGGTTAATGAGCGCCTTCAACAATGACATAATTTAGTGTCTCCTAAATTTTCCTGTTAAAAGTTAGTCCAAGACCAAATTTTAGTCAGATTTTCTTTGACTGTTGAGTGATAATATAGCTAATTGAGATAGAAAATTTATATTCACATTGTAAAAAGCAGTTCCTCCCTTATAGCTGGAGGTTTAATTTCACTCTATTTAAGTCATGTGACTTAAAATAACAGTCTTTTCATAAGTTTGCACCACAACTGTTAGCTTAGTATTTACCTCTATGGTTATTTTGTGAATTGTATTCAATAAGTCGTTTTCCTTATAAATAGAACAAGAAAAGGAGAAGTTACCCTTCGTAAAGTTTATGTGGAGTAAATATAGACTTGGAATAGTAAAAAACAGAATTATAAAAAAGCTAAAGGAAAGGTTTTTAACTCAAAGAACTTTAAAAGAAAAATAATATTTCTATCTAAAATATTAGTCAATTACTCTGAATTATATTTAACACTTTAGTATTCAATATAAAAATAGTAAATAAAAACAAAAATTAAAGATAAATAGCTTACAACAAATATGAACAGCTCTAAATGCTGCAGCTATTCACAGGAAACATTTCTTCCCCACTTTGTGCTGAAGTGGTAGTTAATCACAACCTTTTTTCCTAACTTGTAACCTTTTTCTGTTGCTTTCTTCTCTCCACTGCCTCAATCTCCATTAAAACAGGCTGCTCAAAAGGCAAAGCTTGCTAAAAGCACTCATGGGAGGGCCAGCATGTAAAATCCATGTAACAGTTCATTATTTTCAGGAGTAAGTTCAAGCAGCATTGTGAGAATATTTTAAATAAGTAGTGAATAAACAATACAAACCAATCTATGCTGGTCCTAATGTATCTGAAAGGATTTTTTTTTGTCATTGCTACTTTAGTATTTTGGCTGACTTGATTAAAACTTTTTTCTTATGTGAGCCTTTATAATCTTATTTCTAACAGACAGCAACAGGGAAAATCATAGAAAAACAAATCAAGAAGTAAGTATCTGGAATCATATTGCGCACATAGAACTGTGCACCATTCCTGTCAAAATTAATAAGCTAAACCAGTTAATGGACAAGAGTTACTGTTTATCATGTTTGGGATTTATTTTTTTTTGGTATTTTGGAGGTGGGTTTTCATGACGCTTTGGGAAGTCCAGTGTTGTTTTTCTCAAAAAGGTAATTTGCCCATTTAATGGTATCTACTGATAAGAATTACCATATGGATTCAAAACCTCCTTTTGACCAAGGAACTATACCTGACACATGGTTTGGACCTGTCTTTTCACAATTATCCCTAGGTATTTTCTCCATGAAAACATTCAGTGAGTAAATAAATAAAATTTCTATGAAAGTTCTACCCAGACATTTTATCTGCTAGTTTAATTAAGGTTATGTAATGTAATATTAAAGGATAAAGGGAGATGTAATCCCAATCAGCAACAGAGTTTTACAATTTCCTAGTCTGAAAGGTAGGTGTAGACATTGCCAGATTTATATCAAAAAAGGATTCCTATTTCATTTGTGCACACTGAGAAAGAAGATTCGTGGCTCTGAGAGTAAAGATACATGTTAACAAGATAACCCAAATTAATGAGGAATAAAACACATAGATAACATAAAAGTAAAAAGTAAGAAGTGAAACTGAGATAGATAAGAGTTGGGGAAAAAAGTGAAAAGCCAGTCAGAGTTTTCTCCTATCTAAAAAACCTGTACTCATTTTTGTCCACAGTTAGAATTGTCTTAACATTTCAGGTGACAATTTTCAATCAACCTCCCATTAAAGTGACTTTCAGTGACCATGGCACAGCCTTTCCAAATCATCAGTGCAAAAAGCAAGCAGAGAGGTTTCTGTATGATGTTGCATATTTCAGGGTCTGAGAGACCCCAGTGAATTGGTGCATGAGAAAAGGTAAGCTGCTTCCCAGCTCGGGGTGGGTAGGCACACTGTGAGCTGGGAATTAATAAAATGTTCCTGGTAGTGAACATGACAGAGAACAAAAATTTCAAAGTCAGTGCTGAACTGCTGAACTGAGCTGGTGAAGTTGAATTATTGTTCATGTTTTTTCCTTTACCTTAGTTGTCCCAAAAATCTGTTGTCACAAATGGTTGAAGGTGATTATATGTTTTACTTAGCACAGGTATTTTGGGAGATTTTCCCTTGGTCTGTCCACACTTCTCGGCAGTTTCCCTTCCTACTTTGAAAAAGACATTTGTTCTTTTCTTATTCTTCTGAAATATTTTTACATGATTATTCTAAAATTGTGATAAACAACAAATTTAATGATAAAGAACCTATTAGTCTCAGCATAAGAGCAAAGACCATAATGTAGGCATCATCTTTGACTCAGTCTGCTCTCCAGAGCCTCATAGCCCAGCCACATCTAATTTTTGTTGATTCATTCTGCATAATAGCTATAAGATACCATAATCCTCCCTGTCTGTGCAGTTAAATCTCTCCCAAGATCCCCATCATCTCATATCTTGCTTATTGGAAAGTCTTTCTTTTCAGCTTTGAGAGATGATCATGCCTCAGTCAAATCTATTCAGAATGCTACCGTAAGGAATATTTTCCTAGCTCACTTTTCTTCCCTTTATGCCCTTCTACTGATTTTTCTATCTCATCAAGTATACACTATTTTTCTTTATTAACAGGTACCCTAATGGCCAATCCTCACACTACACACCTAGTTTCTGTTTTCTATGAGCCCAAGCCTGCACACCTTCATCACTCTTGCTACATTTTGCAGCAAGCAATTTCAGGCTTGCTCTCATACTTCCTTTCATGCCTGGGAGGATCTCCTTTAAAAGACCCCTAAGGATATCTTGTAATCCACCATCAATTCTCTTCCTAAAGCTGTTATTGGCTATGATGCATAAAAGAAACCAAAGCCCCTGAGCAATTGGGGCAGTAAAACATAGTCTATATTGCTAAGCACTGTTTGTCTCATGATCTCCTTGCAGTGCTCTGTTTTCATCTTGCATTCAATACAAAGACCTCAACTGGAACAAGAAAATACTTTAGCTCTACCTCACACTATATGGCTGAGAAGGATCATAACTCATTATTTGGATTCCCAAGCATTACCTAACTACAGACTGCAGCAGATGATAATATTCTAGGGTTTTTAGTGCTCTAGCATTATCTACAAGTACATGTTCATTTCTTACCAGAATTTTATTTTTTTTCTTTCAATGTATATTGAAAAGAAAAACCTGACAAAATAAAACACATAAAATTATACATTGAAACAACTAACTAAATTGGAATAGACCAATCTGCAAAAAACCTACATTTTTTAGTGTAAAATAGCTATTGAATAAGAATTGGACAATAATTATTGGATAATAATTTGACAATAATTTTTGCACAGGTAGGACCCCTTAGATTATAAACTTCATTATCTAACCCTACATGCAGACAAGGAAGGGAAAACATCATGGGGTTATTTACCTGTTGGTATCTCCTGCTATTAAAAGAGTCCCGGTGTGAAAGGCTCTAATGTCAACAGGTATTTAAGCTACAGTTAAATTATTTTTTACCTATCTCTTGTCCTTAAACTTTGTACCAAATACAGCAAATAAGGTAGCTGGCAGAAAAGCATCACTTTTAAAGTAAATATTAGAATGTATTTATGTCAAACCTACCTGCAAGGATTAAGGTCATTGAATAAGGATATCATAGGAGCCAAGACTTTATCTAAATCTGTCCAGATCCCTTTCCTGGATTTCTTTTCCCTAGGTATGGGGAAGAGGATGCTCTACATCAAGAACGCCTTTATAGAGGCATGGCAGATGCAGCCATGAATTTATGTCTGGTAACAGGGAAGATCTTCTAGGTTGCCTAAATAAATGAAATCTCTTCAACCTATAAAACTCCTTCAATTAAATATCAAAAAACCCCCACAAAAACAAACAAAAAAAAATTTCAAGAGAAATACTATATGAAAACAATTAAATCAAAGGCAATAAACAGTGAAAACTGAATATTCTGCTTAATCCTAGTTTCAAACTTGGCAATACAACTAGCTCTTTTTACAGTAGCAAAAGATATTTCAGTCATAGATAAAAGGCTTTATATGTCTGTCATATCAATTCAGTGTGAAAACATAAAAATCCTCAAAAAATTGTTAGCATAGTAAACATTTTAAAATTTAAAAAGAGCGATTCTCCTAAAGAAATTTCTAAAGAAATTTTAGTTGCTTGTTATTATATAATTAATTTGTATAAAATGTTAAGAAAAATAAAGAATAATAATATTACTATAAAGATAATAAGATTTTATACTTTTTGCTATATCCTTTGTAGATATATTTTTAAGGGCTTTCAAAAGCAGAGAATACATGCTACTTCTAGCACAAAAGTTCAAAAAGTGAGACTTTTGGGATAGAAGAATGGACAAAGTTTTCACTTACATTACCTGAAAAAAATGTGCCCAGGCCCTTATTGCATCTGTCACAGATGAAGAAACTACTGTTATGTATCATTTATCCATTCAATGGTTTACAGCTCCAACTGTTCCAGGAAGGTCACAAATTCACCAGCTATCAGAAAGAGCTAGATTCTGTTCTTGGAACTATGATTTAGTGTGGAAGAATTCATAATATCTGTGTAGCCAGGCACCTGCTTAGACATCTGAGGTAGCTCAAATGTGTAGATAATGCTTCTTTAGTTAGTTTGAAACTTATGCTCCATAAAATAATTAAAAATTGACCTTTTTCATGTGAAAGTGCAGTTGTTCCACAGGTCTTCCACTAGCTTGCCTATGCTAGTAAGATTTAAAGGATGTGATGTTTTTGACTGGTATCAATCCAATGCAGAAACAATTAAGGAGATCACTGCAATTCCTTCTCTACAGCTATGCTAGACAGGCAGATTACAGGAAGGTGGCAATTACACATTTGGTTTTGAAAATAACCCCAAATAGTTTGGTATATCAGACATGAATAAAGTTTAGTGCTATTAAAGCAAGCTGAGTAATTCTAGCCTTACTAACTCACTAGAATGTGAGGAAAGAGTTTCCTTCTATCCCCAGTATATTATTTGTGGAAACCAACTTCCTACAGGGCCTGTAAATGAAATTTTCCCAATGAGAGGGTCAGATTATTAAAGTGTTGCTTGAAGGCTGCCTATTTTCAACTCACCTGAGACCACTCATCTGGCAACAATTACAATTAGACTCCTTGTCAAGAAATTATGAAAGCAAAACCATTTTCTATCCAACATAAAGAAAACCCTCCATCTAAGTAGCAATACTTATGTGAATTAACAGACTCATATTTCCAACTGCAACATATTTCTTGTTTTCAGTACCTGATACATGATGCACATTATTCTTTAAATCAAATAAATATGCTGCCAGTTCTCAGGTGTTTGTTCTCTGCATTAAAAAAATAATTATAAAAAGCAACTGAAACTAAACCAAAAAAGCAGAATAAAACTACTGCATTCATTTGCTTCTGATACTTCCTAAGGACCACATAATTATATTGCTGCTTAGTTAGTCAAAACTTCCAAGGCAAGGCACTTTGTTATCCAAAGCAATTCTTACAAAAGCTTTCAATGCTTAACTATTTTTTTTTTTTTGCCAAATTGCAATTTTAAGTGCTAGGGTAGCATCCTCTAACTGACTTAGTGGCTGCACCACTGATAATCAGTGGGGAAAAAGGCAGAATGACCCAATTTTTATGCCCTACCAAGCAGAAAAGGTTTTTTTACCTTCTGTATGAAATGATCAATAAAAATTAAAAATAACTTCTTGAAAAGTCTTAAATATTACCTTAAAAAGAGGGAAATAAATAATCACAACATAATTTCAACATCACAGCTGTTAATAAGAACACAGAACTGAAACTAACAACACAAAATATTATAAGCTTGAAATTGTATTGCACTGGTGACTAAAGTAAATACAATTTATATAAGGCCATATCCAAAAGAAGAATGAGATATAAGTTGCCTATGGCCGTAACATACATATGAAGTTGCCCTCATATTGTATATTTCCAGGTGTATGAAATTTCTCTATGTGACTGCATTTTCCTTGCTGAGCTGTCTCAGGTATAGAAGATCCATACTTGATTCCTGTAAAATGAATGAACGACACAGAGTAAGCACTTGAGGTAACATAATTTTCAAAGGGTACACAGCAAGCTCCAGGTGTTGGGATGTTCCAAAACTGCAGCTGGACCATGTTCTATACTTTAAAAATGGACAAAAGAGTAGATAAGTAGAAAAGATCAGTCATGGTTTAGCTATGATATAGAGACTGAATAATAAAACCAATCTATATTTTAGTTAATCCCTAGTCAAAGGACACAATCACTGGACTTCAGACTATGCAAAAGTAGGCATATTACTTACCTGAGATGCGGAAACTCCACAGAAATAAAATCAACATCTCTGAGTGCAAAGAACAAGTATAAAAGAAGCGGTACTCTATATACAAAGGACATCTTCTAAAGCACATTTGTGAATTCAATAAACTCTGCTTTAAGGATCACTTATTTTCTTATGGTTGTGTTTATATAATGTAAACCTTATGATGTTGGGGCAAAATTTGCCTAAATTTTCAAGTGGTTTGCACCATTTGATGGACCTACCTCTGCCTTGTCCCCCTGACTCAAGGGTAGACTCATCTGTCGAATATCAGGTGTATAGGTATTATTTAAAACTCTCTCATTTTCCCATACTAAACAGATATTAAACACTGGCAAAGGGAACTGGAGGAAGACAATATTGTGGAAACTTAGAATAGTTTCATTCAGAACTAAAAGCAAATGAAATTAAAAATAGGTGACCTTACTTTATTCTACTGTATTTACTATTAAAAAGTTAGTATGGGTTAAAAAGTACAGTGTGAATACATTTTAAAGGCCAGAGAAGAGACACTTTTACTATCCTACATAGAGTATTGTACTGTCATTTTTTAGCTCCCGTCAGCAGCTGAGCCCCACAGAACCTCTCACTTCTCACTCCCCACTGCCAGGATGGGAAGAGAATCAGAAGTGTACGAGTGAGAAAACTCGTGGGTTGAAATAGAGTTTTATAGGTAAAGCAAAACCTGCTTTTACAGACAGCTACAGGGAAAGCAAAAAAGGGAATTCCTTTGTCACTTCCTATGGACACAAAAGTTCAGCCACCTCCAGGAAATCCAGGATCCATTACATGCAGTGTTGACTTGGGAAGACAAAATGTCATCACTCCAAATGTCCCCCTTTACTTCTCATTTCCTCTGTATTATGCGCTGAGCGTGACACCATATGGCATAGGACAAAGAACAACATCCTTTGGCCATTTGGTGTTGGCTGTCCCAGCTGTGCCCCTTCTCAAATTCTTGTGCACCACCAGCCTGCTCACTGGTGGGATGGAGTGAGAGGCAGAAAAGCTCTTGACTGTGTTGGTGCCACTCAGCAACATCTAAAACATCCCTGTGTTATCAACACTCTTTGCATCACAAATTCAAAACATATAGATATACAAGTTCCTAGCAAAAATTAACTCTACCCCAGCCAAAATCAGTACCAGTGCATTAGATTTTAAACACATGTTGCAATCCTTATATTGCAAAACTGAAAAGTAAAATGTCTGGTTATTTCAGGGCGATCCAGATACAAATATCCTTGAACTCCAGACTGTACTTCTGTCTTTGGTTTGGTTGCACATTGAAAGAATGTGTCCCATATGGATTATTGCCTAGTTAGGTGGACAATTTTTTTGAGCTAAAACTGACCTCAGAATTCAAGTTGAATGGCCATCAATACATACATCCTTATATACAAACATCATTTTGCTCACTATAAATTCCTCATTTCTATTTAATGGGCAGCTGTATTCTGTCACTTATATCCTCAGCCTGAATTTAAAGTGTCCTTCTATTTTTGCTGTATTCCACCATTATGGTAATAAAATTTTAAGTCACCAGAGAAGGACTCCGCTCAGAGAGGAAATCACACAAGCTCTTAACCAGATGCAGGTGGAGCAAGAAGGCTTAGTACTATTGCACTGTTTGATCATCTAGAAGAAACTGCAAATCTAATCAGATCCCTATGTTGAGAACTTCATGAACAAAAACCAGGCACATACACTCAAAGCAGAGGAGATGATATAACCCCATCCGAAGCCTCCTGTAGCTTTCCACATCCCACACTAATCATTTAAATCTGAATTGTAAGAGACTTGGCCATATTGCTCTCATCTGTGCCTGAGACTTACCCAGACACAGAAAAACATTTGACAGCTTTTTATTTGGGGTGAGAGAGGCACAAAGCTCCATGTCAAGATCATGCTGAAACCATCATCTCTATATTTTCATTTTATTCAGTAGAGCAATAGGGTTTTGTGTCAAATTCAATTAAATTGTACAGAATATCTATAGCAGTTGTTATATATATCTTTAATCATCTTTATTATTAAAAGAAGAGAGAGAGGTTGCCATTGCTATCAATATAAAACTACTGCAATACTTTCTCCAGTGAGGCACTTAAAATATTAATTCATAGATGATATGCAAGATTAAAAGATTAAGCATATTTTTATTACGAAAATATTGCTAATGCTAGTTTTACTCCCATAAAACTGCAACTTTAACAGCAGCTTTGATGTCATTGTTCTGTGCATGTGACAGTGGTGCAAAAGTTATGAGCCAGCAGTGCCCTGGCAGCCAGGAGGGCCAAGCATGTCCTGGGGTGCATCAGGCTCAGCAGCACCAGCCAGGCAAGGGAGGGGATTGTCCTGCTCTGCTCTGAGCTGGGGCAGCCCCACCTTGAGTACTATGTGCAGTTTTGGGTACCACAATATCAGAGAGCCATTAAACTACCAGAGGGTGTCCAGAGGAGGGCAATGAAGATGGTGAAGGGCCTTGAGGGGAAGCTGCATGAGGAGCAGATGAGGTCACTTGAAAGGGGCAACTGATCTCTTCTCCATGGTGACCAGTGACAGGAACAGTGAGGAAATGTCCTGAAGTTGTGTCAGGGGAGTTTACTTTAGATACAAGAAAAAGGTTCTTCACCCAGAGGGTGGCTGTGCACTGGGTGGAAGAGGCTTCCCAGGAAGTGATAGCAGCACCAGCCTGACAGAGCTCAAGAAACATTTGGACAATGTTCTTGGGTGTGTGGTGTGAATCTTGGGGATGTTCTGAGCTGGGCCAGGGGCTGAATGATCCTTGTGGGTCCCTTGCAACGCACCTTATTCCGTGATTCTGTGACAACTCTTCTAGGAGGTATGCCTCTCAAGGAAGGGTAATGGGACAAATGAAATTAAAATTAGGGACATGGTTCAGGGCTGAACTTGGCAATGTAATGTTTACACTTGGATTTGATGATCTTAAGGACCTTTTCCAATTTGTGGTTGTATGATTCTGTGAAAAGGCCCATGCATTGCTGAAATCAATGCCACAAAATTAGAGGCAACAAACATAACAAAGAGAGAGAAAGCCAGTTGGTACACAGTGACAGCAATTTTTAATAAAGATTTGTACTTCATTGACCAGATCTGAGAGGGATCAGTTGTTTCCACCACTAGAGTAGAAATATAATTCTGAAATAGAGTACCTATTTACATTTCCGCTCACCACTAGATAACTGATTTAGAAAAAATATTAGATGATCAAAATAACTACAAAAATGTACAGAAGAAAAGAAAAAGGATAACAGGTGTTTACCAAAGCTCACACTTTTTTTGAACAGCAAAAAAAATTTCTTTTAAAAAGTTCATAAACAATCTAAGTATCTGATCAACTGAGAGAAGAAGGTATTTTTCTGAGACAATATTTTATTCCCATAATTTCTTTTAAAGTGAATACAGGGATTTGTTAATCAAAACTATCTCAGTTACATCAGTCAAGAAATAGAATCTTAATTCCACCCATATTTTTTTCCATTTTCCCCTTTTAGCCAAAACATAAATATCAAGCAAATATCTACTAATGGAGGTCTGAATTTCAGATAGTCAAGAGAAAGGTAAAAGGAAATTTCGCTTCTTTCTTCTTAATCTGAACATGCAGTACAACTTTTTCTCCAAGGACATGTGCTTTGGAAGCAAATAATAGTAGTAATAACTATTATCATTTGCACGGAGTTTTACATTTACCAATCTCTGTGAAGACAGTAATTACTTTACTGAAACAGGGGTTCTGTCATTTACATTTCTCCAGGACATACACACTGTTATGTGTGAACAGACTAAGAACATATTGTAGGTATATATTCTATCATCAATTAACACTCCTTTTTAAACAAAGGGCAATCACTCTCAGAAAGCCAAATAAGGACTGTGAGCTCAAACTTTGCTATTAAACCATCAAAGTTCTGTAAAAAGAAAGAAAAAAGAAGGCAAACTGGAAAGCCTAAGGGACTTTTCACCACCTCCATCAGTGAACATGGGAGAATAGTTTTTAAAAAGTAATTTTAGTTATCATGGCAGCGCTAAACTGACCTTTGCTAATTATGACCAGGCTTCTATCCAGTGTTGTTTCTCCGTGGCCATAAATATCACATGTGTACTAATACAAAAATGGATGAGGATGCCTTTTCTCTTGTCCTGAAGGCAATGTCTCTCCTCCCCTCAGAGTGGGATGGTCTGGCCCACGCAGGCTGTGATGGACAATGCCTGACCTTGCTTTCTCCCATACCGTGCCCGGTTATCACAAGCCAAAGCAGGAAAAAAAGCAAGGAGGAATTAAGTAGTAGAGAAGTTCATGGACCAGTGCTCTTACCCTGAGTGATGAGAAACATAGCTTCAAGCTTCAGGAGTAATCCTAAATTTAGATGTCAATTAGTGAATGGAAAAATTAAAGAATATAAGGGCATTGGAAAGAATGTGTGCACATTACTTATATGTGTTTATTCTTTCAAATATGTTACAATTTTTCTATATCATTCAAATAGCTTTTTACCAGGACCTATAATTGTGGAAATATTTTTATTTTTGTTAACTGATGTTGAGCAAATCTTCATTAGAGAAACTCACTTGCTATTTATCTCCTTTGAAATCAAGAGTTACTTTGGGAGTGAATTTGATCGAATCTTTTCAGCTGTGTCCTAACATAGATTGGAGTAAAGAACCTTTTCACAAGTGACAGTACTAGAATAAAAATTAATAAAGGAGTGGAATCAAACTGTTGGGAAAATTAAAATAAAAATAATCCTTTTTCAGAAATGGAACTGCACTGTAACATTGACCATGACCTTGCCTTCCTATGGCTTTTTTGCAATTATAGCTGTAGGTTTCCAGACCAATGTGGCTCGCTCAGTGCAATAGCACAGGCATGAGATCAGAAAAAAAGATATTAAATGGAGATCACATCACATGGGACATTGATCCTGATTTACATTAAGAATATTCTGTAGTCAAGTACAAAACATGCTCTCTGACTATCTTTCAGCAAATGAGACCCTCCTTTTTGTTCCATTGCCTACTATATTTGTATTTTTTCTAATTATAGCAGCCATTTTGGTTTAAAAAATAAAAAGGAATATGACACTTATTTCAAATATTTGTCCTCAGCTATTGAAGGCAAAAGTTGGCAGTATTCTGCACATCATTGTAAAAAAAAATTACCAAATCTCTCCCCATTTTTCTTCTTGTCTTTCATACAAGACAAAATTTTAGCAGGAGTCTCCAGATCAAACTTCTGAAAAGAGACACTGAATAATTTTGGTCTAACAATCCAGAAAAGAGAGGCTCTGAATATAAATGAATGCATAATTCAAAAAGATATTTTGCTTCCTTGGAAGGAAAACAAAGAAACAAAACATCCCAAACTGGCAACCAGACTGAAGCTACTGACCAAATAACCACACAATACAATAAAGTTAAATAAACAACGATACTAAAATGTCTTGAAGTATGCCATTGTCCACATGACTCAAAACAGAAGTAATTTCAGTGATCCTCTTCAAATTCTCTATTTTATTATTTTTCTTTTCCATAGTTTAGAAAGCTTCCTTTACATGTACTTGTTTCTAATGTTACCAAGGCAAAATGAAGATATATTTCACTTAGTGTCACCATTCCAGAGATTAATGCATTTTATCCTGGATTTTTAATTGTTAGCAGCTATTCCCTTTATGCCTTCACATTTATTCTTTAAAAATAATCCAGAAGAGCAAATAAAAATAATCATATAGTGCATGATGAAAAAAAAGCAAAAGTATTGGAAGAATTGGATGTGAAGTCAAACTGAGACTTTTTCTTTTTTTTTTCCTCTTTTTTGTCCTTTTTCCCCCTGGTTTTAAAATGTTGCTGCTGCTTTTCATGGACCTGACAAAAAAAAGAGACAGTCTTATTCAGCAGGGCATAATCAATCCACTGCTGGGAGAGGAATTTTGGCACAACTAGAGGAGACTGTCTCTTGAAAATCTGTTCTGAACTTACAGATCCTTCCAGGTTTCAACTCTGACCTAAATTCTTCGTGTCTGCATCCTTGTGATTAAAAGTCATAAACTGAAACTTTGAGGGGACTTATGAATAAGAGTTCTGGAAAACACTGATTGTAAATTGATTGTTGTAAAATTGTTACAGAATTATTAACCCAAGGCATAAAATCAACTGTGCGACAATGTCTGTGGAAATGTAGCTCTAAATACATGGATTTTATAATACTATTAAATGCAGTTGCTCTTTAAAGATATGTAAAACCTGAAAAAAAGCGTAGCAAAAGATGCTCTAATATTTGTCTCTAAATATGTTTCCAAGAGAATTCTTTGCCCATTTCTGTAAAAGCAGTGGGAAGTTAATGCTTACAAGACAAAATAAAATGAACTCAAACAAATTGCCTTGTCTTCCAGGAAAAAGGAATTGAAAAAAAAAAAACCTACATGAACATTGGGCTTTTCCCTAAATTACGTTGCTTTGGTGAAATATCTCTACTAATGAAAATGAATTTTGATTTACTAACCAGTAATTCAATATCTGGTAAAATATTAATACTACTTCTTCATTCCAGCTGATAGTTTAGTCATCTCCATGACAATCAAAATGCAAAGTATAGAAACTAAAAAGGAGCATATTAGATAAACTTAGCTAGTAAAGAAAATACAGAGCCCATTTGTAGTTATTTCAGCTTTTAGATCCCAACAACAATTAGTTTTATTTCTCTTGAACTGCTTAATATGTAAAAAGAATTCCAAATTGATTCTGCAACAGATGTCTGTCCTGCCATGTTGGACTCCATATCCTCTTATTAGTAAGTTAAATGGCTGAGCTCAATCTCCAGTGCTCTCTGAGCACCCTAAATATTGAAAGGCAAAAACTTCATGGAAGTCTGATTTTTGCAGTACAATGCGCTTCTGAACCCAAGTTGTTTAATTCTTCCCTTTGCGAGTATTGCCAAGGACAACAATGTTCTGCAGTGTAATTGACTGATGGAAAAGGTCCAATATGTTAAGGACCAAGGAGGGAAAGGAGGGGTAGGAAGGGGGTGTATCTGCTCTTTCTCAGAGTCATTTGGCAATCTGATGAGCTCTGAGAATTTGTCAAAATTAAACTGACCATGCCCAGACAGAATTGTTCCTTTTCTCTTTCTTGGAGCAGCTTTGATGGCAAATGGGACATTATTTCTATCTTTCTGTCAGACAGTTATAACATACTGTGTTTATAAATCCACTACAAGTCTGATTTTTGCTAAATGGTCTTTCAAAATCTCCTTACCTCCTTGAATAAGCAGTACTGCCTAAAATGTCATGAGGTGCCAATATATATTAAGTTGAAAGTTCCCTTGATGTTTTACTTTTTCCAGAACCACTAGCTACTCTATAGTATTTCTGAGAAGCATATTTTCTTTAGGGTCATAGATGCCAAGACTAACAAGTGTAATTTTATAGATGCAAGAAAATAGTATGGTTCTAATTTGGAAGTGTATATTCTCTTACAAATGCACCTGTGGTAAAGTTTGGTTTTTTTTGTTGTTTTTTTTTTTTGTTTTTGTTTTTTTTTTTGTGAAAAGATATTGTAGTATTTTTTCTTTATTAGTGAAATGTTATCTCTCTATAGGGTATTCCTCTCCTCCTCTCACAGGCTTAACCTGCAATTACTTCAATAAAATACGGTGGGAGTCCCAGAAATATCATTCTAAAAGGAAAGCACTTCCTGAAAAGCTGCAATATTAATGCATTAGCATTTTGAAAATTACGTTCTTTGAAAGAACCAGTGTTGGAGAGAGTGGTAATTCTGAAAGATTCAGAGGCAAATGCACTGTTGCAGTGGAAGATAAAACTAGTCTGGACTTTTCCAAAACACTAAATTTGAAATGTTAACACCAAATATTAGAGTCAAACCATGTTTCAGAGTCCAGAAAGGAACTGTAACATGATAAGCTGTGATGAATCCAGAGAATTTCTGGTTTGTTTTTTAGCTCCATAGAAGAGGAGTTTTAGAAATCTTTTAATGCAAACTATCAGCAAGTCTAAACTGAAAATGTAATGCAATTAATGGCACACAGATTTTTCTTTTTTTTTTAGCATTAAATATGAATTTATAGCTCAGCTTAATTCTTATTCATAAACATGAGTCTAATTTTCTAGTAAACACCTTTCAAACTGAGTTTGTTTAGAAATGTTACAGGTTTATTTGACTGACTGTGATATCTATGCAGGGGTTTTTGCCATATCTATAAATTTTAAAGATATTTCACGAACAGTAAAATCAAACCTATTTTGCATGCACACATTCATATATTCCAGAAATACACTTCATACGCATATCCATTATGAACAAAGTGCATGCATCTGTATTTATACATCAAAGTCATTATGAAATTAGTCTGAGTAGAAAAGTTTGAACAAAAAAATAGAAAATGATGAGTCAATCTTAAGTATTTTTGTAAGCATACCAGAGGCAGTTAAGGCTGAAATGGTGTAGAAAAAAAGTGTATTTTACATATACTTCTCTGATTTCTTTCTGATTTTTTTGAATTTTATATTTTTTTTTAGAAATTGAAAATACTATGCATAAAAACCTGAACAGGATAAGAACAGACATTCTTGATCAGACCAAGGACCAAGCCCTGATCCATGATAAGGATAGCCATGCAAGCTTCTTATCTCTGATGTTAATGGTCAGTAAGAGAGAGACCTAAGGCAAGAATTACAAAAAAAAAGGAAAAGGAAAAGGAAAAGGAAAAGGAAAAGGAAAAGGAAAAGGAAAAGGAAAAGGAAAAGGAAAAGGAAAAGGAAAAGGAAAAGGAAAAGGAAAAGAAAAAAAGGAAAAGGAAAAGGAAAAAAGGAAAAGGAAAAGGAAAAGGAAAAGGAAAAGGAAAAGGAAAAGGAAAAGGAAAAAAGGAAAAGGAAAAGGAAAAGGAAAAAGGAAAAGGAAAAGGAAAAGGAAAAGGAAAAGGAAAAGGAAAAGGAGGGGAAGGGAAGGGAAGGGAAAGGGAAGGGAAGGGAAGGGAAGGGAAGGGAAGGGAAGGGAAGGGAAGGGAAGGGAAGGGAAGGGAAGGGAAGGGAAGGGAAGGGAAGGGAAGGGAAGGGAAGGGAAGGGAAGGGAAGGGAAGGGAAGGGAAGGGAAGGGAAGGAAGGGAAGGGAAGGGAAGGGAAGGGAAGGAAGGGAAGGGAAGGGAAGGGAAGGGAAGGGAAGGGAAGGGAAGGGAAGGGAAGGGAAGGGAAAGGGAAGGGAAGGGAAGGGAAGCCCCCAATACTGAACAACCAAGAAAAGAATTAAGAAAGAAAGAAAAGCAGAGAGGGAAATTATAGAATGACTAAGCCTTTCAGTCCCTGGTAGGTAGCAAACTTGGATATTTTACTGAATATTGAATATGGATTACACCATTTTAATGTACAGACAAGTGGCTCTCTCTACTTTTCCTGCGCTGCCCACACCTGCTGATACTTAACATCCCTTGTGTCAGTTTGTGCCAATGAGTTCCAGATTTCAGTTCTTCACCAAATTAATATTTTTTTAAAGAAACTATTATTGCATTGGGTCCTTTTCTCAAATGTTCTTTTCTAAGCCAAAAGTTTTAACCCATTTAGCCTTTCAGTCAAATAGCTGATCATGCTTGCTGTTCTTCTTGCATTTCTACAAGGTCTTTTTGTGACCACTGCTGACAGTTTCAGAGATCTAAAATGACTTGTACAACTTCTTTGCAATTAGAAGTAATTTAGAGTCTCCTATTCTAACAATATATGTATTGTTAATATCATTTTTGTTTATTACTTCATGTGAAAGTAATTTAATTTACAAATTTTTCACCTCTTCGTTTGATGACCTCCTTATTCAATGCTTTCTGATCTTTGCACAAGCATTTACAGCCACATTTAGATTTAACTATTCTCAATAACTTTCTGTCATTAAGCAGATTTTGCTACCTGTTTCCACAAGTCTGCTTAATGAAAGCTTTGCAGCCAAATGAGAGGTGAGATTAGATTTAAAAAGGGTATTTGATGTTTTTAAATCCACTTTTTTGCAATGTTTTATCCAAACTGATAAATAAAAAATTATTTCTTTTAAACGTGTCTGAACAATTTTATCATGAGCAAGTTCCTGTGGTGGGGTTGGGAAAGGAGGAGAGGAAAAAAGGTGGGAGAAATAAAATAAAAAAAATTCAGCATTTTTCTTCAACTGTCTTACACTTTTCTGGACAACCTTTTCATTCTTTTGTTGATACATGAAAAAAAATCTATTGACATCTTTTTTCTCAGTCACTCATATTCTTTGCTTTGGCAAAGTTGTTCGTTTTTCCATAAAGCCATACCTTACACATACTACAAATAAGATATTATTTAATAGAATTTTATGTAGCCAGCAGGACTTTTTTCTACCTTTGCATGAACATTGCATGATTTCCTTGATAAACAGGATTGACCTTGTACCACTGATACCAGGTGCTTCACTGAGGAGGCAGAAATGTGATCATGCTTGTAACAGTGGCTGCGCTTCTGCATGGAAACTGGAGATGGCATCTGGGTTTCCCACAGTCACTTCTCTGTTCTGTAAAGTCATTAGATTCTTAAATGTCCCCATCTATATGTGAAATTATGTCTATGGAAAGTTAGAGTTTAACCTTCAAGAAAGCATGTTATACTTTTCTTTTTTTTTCTTTTTTTTCTTTTTTTTTTCTTTTTTTTCCTTTTTTTTTTTTTTTTTTTCTTTTTTTTCTTTTTTTTTTTTTTTTTTTTGACTATGTTGCAAGAAAAACCAGGGGCCCTATACAGCCCTCAGGGCTGCATCCAGATTTCTAGTTATAAAATGCAGTCTCCATCCTGCAGAAACCTTACGCTGATAATGACTTGATGAAATATAAGGATGAAATAAATCCATGGATGGAGGAGAGAGGTTTAAGGTGACAGCAACAGAGGTATATCTTTGCATAGACAAAGAGAACATGCTGCAGCTTTACCTGTTGTTGCTGATTGATTGCAGTTCATGCAGAATCTCATGGAGATGGTAATCCCATGTCTCCATTTTATGCCCTTGTTAAATCAATGTATCCTACAGGTTGTTGCCACAGATATTTCAAGTAAAAATTGCAGGTACTGGTATGTTAGTTCCATTAGTTCTTATATTATTGAAGCTCATTGAGATAAAAGCTTTTCATATTTTCTTGAATTTTTGTTGGATTTTTTTCTTCTAAGATGCAGCAAAGCACCTTTTTTTTTGCCTACTTTTTGCTTCTTAAATAATTTCTCAACCAATAGATAACAGAAAATACTTCCAATTTTCAATTATCCTCTGGATTTGAAGGCATGGAAATATAATGACTGACAAAGATATTTTCATAAAATTCTCAGAGGAGGTAATCAGAACCCAGAAGATATCTTCAGGAAAGATATTACCATTTTAGCTGCATTAACTTTCCTTAAGGAATGCATTGTGTTGTTAATCCCAGATCTTCCTTACCCTTGGCTGGCTTCTCTCAACATCCATGAGCCATGAAATATTCAAATAAACCTGCTATTTAGAAATGAGAAATCAATGGTTTTGTAAAGGTACTTATAATGGTCAGCCTAAAAGAGGAGCAAGAATAAAATGAGATAATAATATCAATGTGGGTGCCTTAATTAGGGTCTTTATTTATAGCCTCCAGAGATTTATTTCTAACCTTTAGATACTTCAAATCTCTCTAGGAAAATCCCATTGACTATGTAAATAACGTAGGTTTCCAAATTCTGAAATTTTCTATTAAGTGTTTAAATTATTTCCTCCTCCTGACCTTTTTGTGTTCTTTTTTTCTTCTAAGCATTTTCATCTCTTTCAGCTGTGAATATTTAAAATAAAATAGTTAAATTAAAAAAAAAAAAGTGCAATAAAATATTTTCAGGGGACAGCAAATTGACACATCCATTTAATGGGGCTCTGAACTGTAAAACTCAGTTCTTATAGGCCCATGATTCCAGCAAGAAGCTTTCTTTGTGGTAGTTCCTCCTTGCTCCCTCTCTTTATGGCTGCTATGTTCAAATAATAGCGACATATATTTAATAGATATGCAAACAAAATTTAAATAACAAGAGGATTGTGTTCTTTTTTTTAAAGATTGCTTTTGATAAATGCAGTTCTTTTTCAAACACAGTCATGGAGTTTGCTCACTTGGCAAAAGGCATCACTACAATGTAACAGCCTCCATCAGACAGGTTTCTACCCTTTGGTCTGCTTCATTAAATATCTCAGATCTCCAGTGTCAGTACTGGGTTGTGGTCATCTGAAAATCCATATCAAATGAATTAGTTAATTTCCTGAACTCTTTGGATAAACAAACTCATTTATTCTGATAAGTGAAAGCACTTGGAATAGCATATGCTGCTGGTCTGAGCAAAAGACTGACTCACTGGCTTTCTAGATAGCTAAGATTTCTTATGCAGGTGGCCTAATTTCAGATTTACAATGTGGTCCTGGAAATCTACTTTGATTTCTGTTTTTACTATACTACTGGAGCTATAACAAAGCTGAGAATTAAGTAACACATTTTCCAGCATGTACCTCACAGTTTCTTCTGTGTTAGTCTTCCATTCCTGCAGAATCATGGCCCTTTGCAGTTATGGATATCTAATTTGGACAAAGGTCTTATTGGGACATCAATTAGAGTCTGCAGGAAGTTCCACTAAATTAGTACTTCAAAAAGTGGGAAAAAACCCCTTAATTTTGGATAAAATTAATAAACCGGCTATATATTTTGTTCTAAGATATTCCTTCTGCAGTGAGTTTTAGATTTTTATAATCCAATAATTATTAGATGGCAGATTGTTAATAAGGAAGTTTTCTCCAAAGTGGTGTGTGTGCACCCAATGGAGTGCACAAGACAATGCACTGGGGTGCAGGAGGAATTTTTTTTGTATAATAATTGAATAATAGATATATATTTTTAAAAGAGCAGATTTCATCTCTGTCTTGTTATTTTTAATATCTCATTTTATGCATGTTTTATAATGTCTATAATATGCTAATGTAGTAGTACATGTATACAAATTCTACAGAAAATACAAATGTGCATATATTGGCAGTGCATGCTAATATATTTTTTTAAATCGTTGCACAGTCAAAAAAACTTAGATACCACTGCAGTGAACAATCAGTGGCATTTACAAAACCTTTTTAAATATACAAAAAGTTTAATGTACAGGAATCTCTTGTCTAAATTTTGTGAGCAAAATTAAAATTGCAGTATAAAGCTCTAATCAAAATCAAGATAGTGCATTAAAAATCTGTGAACAGTTCCATAAATAAACACTCTTCATAATCAAAGCAGCTTGTAAAAAATCATCTTCCTATCTGATATGAGTGGCATTTAAATTCTTCCCTATTCCTTAACAATTTCCCTATTAGGAAAAAGGTCAGAGATAAAAAGAGTTACAGATGAATACACTTTAATGCGACATGGAAAAGAAAATCCTCTTTTGTAAAGAAGACTCATCTCTTGTTAAATCTAGCTAAAATAAATTTAAAAAAATATATTTCCTGCTCAGCTATAAAATATAAGCAGCTACGTACATGGAACAACTCTTTTTTTTTTTTTTGCCAGTCCTTGACAGAAAAATTCTGCTCGGGAATTTGAAACTCTTATACACCATTCACATGTACCTAATAAATAATGACAGAGAACTGGGTAAGCCTAGTGGCTTACATGTCTGAATAATATTTACTTAACCAGAACATTAATGCATCACTTTTTTTGTTTTGTTTTGTTTTCCCTGAGCTGAACGGTTCAGCTAACACAATTGCCACAGTCATTCTCTCAGCAGCACTGAAATCTACATTTAAGTGCCATCTGTGAGGCAGTCAAAAACTGGCTGATTCTGTGCCTTTGTTGTCCTGTATGATGTTATGCCTTAGTTAATAACTAAGAATTCAAGCACAGAGAAAGATGAATCTCTCTGATGTCATTCCCTTCATTGTATGTGAAGATCTGTGCCCCACCACCTACCAAGCTTTCCCTGACTGACCCGTGTTTACCTTCTGTTGGTGCCACTTCCCACTGTGTTATTGATGTGCTTTTCTGCCCAGGAAGCCGTCCTTCTCAATGCACTTTGTTAAGCTCAGGCCATGGGCACACACTGTTCTTTGTTGTACTGTATATGAGGAATGTTTTTGGAGGGGAGCACTGGTGGTATCAACGATTTGGAGTTAAAGTGTCTCCGAAGCCACAGATGCAGCACGCTGCATTGCCAACACACTGTATTGCAGGGATTTAACTTAAAAGCTATTCAACTATGAGGTTTTCTCCTCACACCTAAGTGCCTTTCATTAACATAACAGAGAGCTATGTGCTTTTAAATACACAGACTAGGCATTTATTATCTTCTCTTATTGTTTAGGTTTTCTTCATTTAGCATTGCTGAAAGCTGTGCACCATGGCAGTGAGTATTTAAGATCAGCAATACTATTAAAGGAACAATGTGCCTGTCGATTAACCTCCAAAGAAACCACATGTGGAGGCAAGGAATTTGCCTTTCTGATTTAATTTTCTTTTTTTTGTCTTATATTTAAAGGTGTTTCCTAAAATGTGGACTATGCTCTCAATCATGAGTTAGGGAAAAAAAGGGGAAAAGAAGGTACACAAAAACTCTGGCTCACAGGAGGAAAATTAATGAGCTTATGGTTTGGTCAATACATGCCAGAGCCAGATCATGAACATTTTAGGTTTAATTTCCCAAAAGAGCAGAAAATTCACCTTTAAAATAGTGGGAAATGCTTCTCCTGGGCTTTTTTTTTTTCTCTTCATGGTATTGATGATGTTTTCACTAAACCTCTAATACCTGCTTATATTTCCTCAGTAACTGTACTGGTAAACCAACTTACTCTCTTTTTAATTCTTGTCATTACTCAGAAAGAAATCCATGAAAAGGTGGCTGTTCACTTAGGAATAACAAATCCTGTAAAATTATACTCTGAATGAGGTCTTTCCTCTCCTTCCCTCTGCGCAGTTTGTCTTCAAAATTTAATCGATTCTGACTTTGTCTCTGCAAGAAATGCGAATTGTGCATTCTGATCTCAGTTAACCCACCTAGGGAGAAGAAAGTGTTTCAAAACACATGTGGAACAAGAGGCTTGATGAAGCAAAACGATGCAATGATGACTAAGTCTAATGAACACTGTGATTTAAAGTATCTAGCCTTTGGAAAAAAATAATATCTAGAGAGTTTTCTTTCCTGACTGTCACCTCAAGTGAGCTGATATTAGGTCTGTGACAGCACTACTAATTTTCTTCTCTCTCCTAGAAGTGCAATGGTCCATACTATCTTATTAGTTATGCTCTTTATTGCATAAATGCTGTGTTTTTCTTAGCAGAAATAAAGTATTAATGAACTTGTGGTGACATCAAGGGGACCAACTGGATTAATGGATGATAGACATGTTAGACAGGGGGCACTAAACACATTGTCAGAGCCTGTTTAATCTGAATGAGAGCATCTGTGATGCTCCTGAAACCAGGGGCATAAATGAAAAATTTGTTTTCTACCTTTACTTACAACATTAATAGTGGTAGTTATTAAACATTTATTCTTACAGGAAAAATCAACATACTGATTTGAAACATGAACGCTTTAGTTTCTTTTAAAGGGGATCCTTAGATATTCAGAAAGAAAAGCAAGCGAAAGAAACAAAAGACAAATCTGGACTTAAATTATTTTAAGATGTCTACCACCTTTGCTTCATTCTAAAATATTAAAATCAACTAGCATTAATAGCATATTTTGATAACATCTAATATGATGGTCACATTTACTTAAAATAATGAAAACTATTTTCTTCAGGAACCTTTTTATTGTATTTTTCCCTCTGTACATCATATGCCTGTACAAAAGGTGATTTTTTTTTCAAAATATAGCTTCTTTTTTAAGTTATAGAATAATCAGGAAAAAAAACAAAATTAAGCAGGGAAGATCTGAAGCAGACACTTTCTGATGTGTACTATCTGAATTCTGTGGGACAAATACGAAAAAAAAAAAAAGCCCAAGAGGAGAACTCTCTGCTGTTTTTAGAGATGAGTTTTCTGCTCTTGTGGGAAATGAAACCCCAAAAGAGGAGGTAGTGAGCACTACTTCTCTGGTATTTATTACAAAGCCATTAATCATTAATGTTCTATTTTGCTAGTCAATCAGTAGTAACACAGTTTCACAGAGCCTTTGTTGTAATTTGGCATGTCTCAACGTCATTTTTTACATAGCTAATCAATGGCTTGTATTCAAATTCAAGAGTTTCAGGATTGAAGAAATAGGTTTGATATTTCCCTAACTGAAAGGTCTAAAGAAAAGTAATATTTCACATTTGACACTGCCTTTTTCTTTATTGATCACTCAGTAAAGTTGGAAAAGATCACTGATGTCACTACTGCTTCCCTGCTTCTTGTTTTATTAACAATGATATATTGCTCTCTTTGGAAATAAATACACTTGAAGCAATATACTAAGAACAGGCAAAAGTGTGACATATCAGATCTAGTCATTTGTTTAATCTCCTTATAGACTAGTTATGGGGGAAATGCTACAAGCACACTTATTAATTCATGTTCTGTTTGCAGTTGAAAATATGGACTATTTCAAAGCCAAGTCCATTAAGATGGAGAGAGTTCAAGTATTCTCAAAATATAAATATTTTCTCTTTCATTTAGACAAACTATTTAACAACCTATGGATTGGTGCAGATAATTTTTCCACTGGATAAGCAGTAATTTATGTATTTTAGGTTTTAGTTTTAATTAGTAACAAGGTTTTAATTTAATTTGAAAAGGAATTAAGAAGGAAAACAGGACTACTAAGGGATTTGCATCTAGCTATACGTAATGACTTACTTTTTACATGCCAATAAAGACAATTTTAGATCTAATGAGTGATTTCAATAATTATTTGTAACATGAATAAGCATGGCATTTGCAAATATAATGATGCACTGTGTATCATCATATCTCTTAAGAGATGTAGCATCATATCTCTCAAGACAGTTCATAAAACCATGTGGCCTTTGTTCATCAAAATCATCAACACATATGCAGTTGCATCCTATATATTGTTTGTAGAACAAAAATATCCATAAACATTTCTCTTTGGCCATTTCTCAGCTGCAATGTGCTATAGACAGATATTTTAAATGCCAGCAGTGCATTATAGAAGATATGACTAATCTAGAGAATTTCCATTTGAAAGAGAAATGAGTAATAATTGATTGGCCTAGATCCAAAGTCACAGTGGGGTTCAAAAAGCTTGTAAGTGCCCTCATAAAAATAGAAGCTGTATCAACCAATTGAATTTAATTATATGTGAAGGTGATGAGGGAGCTAAACAGCCTGTAATTGGAGTCCAATTACTCAGCTGGTCTTCCATAAAATTAATTCATCTGAAAGTTTGCCATTGTCCCATGCTCGAGGCCTGCTGCTGGTTTAATTAGTTAATACTGAGCAATCTTGAAACATTACATTATTTTGTCTTTATTGCCAATTATGGGTTAAGGAAAATTGTGTATAAAATATTAACATCTGCTTCCAGCACAACTTGGAGAGGGCAAAGGCAAAATATCTCATACTTAATCATGTTAAGAGGAGGAAGACATCTTTAAATACAGAAAAATCTTCCTGCTAGTCAAGGCTTATCAAATTAAAAAATCAAGGTGCAAAACATCATTTGAATGAGATGCAATAAAAATATAAAGTATAAGAGTTTATATAGCAGCTTCATGTAACAGCAGTTTAAGTCTGTTATAGAGTTCAAGTATCACTTGTATCCAGAGGAAAACCAGAGAGAAAAAGAGTTTCGATCACTGTCCTTTTCTTTTTCCTTTTCCTCAGTGGTAGTATCCATATTGCTCCTAACAACTATGGAAGTGAGTGCAATAACACTCCCTGTCTTCCTTCACTATCAGCAATATATCATTCATGTCTAAACATTAACATTAAATAACAATATTTTATTCTGAAGAGTATTTTTGTAAAAGGCTTATGCACTCAAACGCCAAAAGCTGCTGAATATTGTTCCAGCAATTTGTGTCTCTCTTTTTCATATAAAACCTGTGTAGACAACTTGAAATTAAAGGGAAAGGAGACAGGAAGTACCTGTACTTAAATTAAACTCTAAAAGACAAAAACATTAATTCCTGGATTGTTTCAAAACTGTCTGCAGAAATGGCAGTTTCTACTGTTTTAACATATTTTAGATCAGTTTACTGACTGGGTTGAAACCCTTTTTCTCATTGTAGTCTCAGAAATGACAATCATTGAAAACAAAAGTACTCTGTGGTCAGAAGTAAGCACTATGTGGTACATGATTCCAAAACATTTTTTGAACTTGGAATGGTGAAAGAGAAAAAAATCCTTGATGAGTCCCAAGAATAGCATTCATTTATTTCCCCAAAGACTCATTCATATCTACAAAGAACTAATTACAGTATGAAAGCTATAAAAAGTTCCATTTTGGAAAGTTTGGGAAAAAGTGTATCAGCAACAGGCTTTTTTTTTTTTTCTTTTTTTAAGAGTTAAAAGTGAAAATTTAAAGAGAAAACATTTTATGGACAGTGCACATTGGATTAAAGTAGCTTTTTAAAGACTTACACACACTACTGTACTTTCTCAGACATAAAATAAATAATTTTATCATAGCCCCATTGAACATATGCAATACAAATTCCCATTATCGTCTTCTATCCCTCTTCTAGGAGTAAAACCATTGAAGTGAATTGCTTTTTAAGCTCATTTTATTTGATAGAAAATGTGGAGATAAACCTCTACTTACTGGAGTAATATTAAAGTCAGATTTTTAAAACAAAATCTACTGTGTATTTCAGAAACTGTGAGAGAGAGGCTACACTCCTAAGGGCTAGATTCACGACAACTCAGAAAGGTAAAAAACAAACAAAAAACCCTCTGTGAAAAAAGAGTCAGAAATAGAAGAACTTCATCTAACTTTTAAAGAAAAATAAATATAAGGCTTCATTTCCTAAACTTAAGAAGGAAAGTGCTGGAGCCTTAAACATTCTTTTAAGCCATAGAGATGCATTAAGTTTCTTTGATTAATCTGAACTATTTCTATGGTCTGCCAGTTCTGTAAAACATGAAGAAACAAAGCAAAAGAAAGATGTTGAACAGTCAGGAAGGCAAGGAAATTATACTGGCAAAACCTAAGGGCTTCCTGACAAGGGAGGGTCTGCCATAAAAAACTATTAGAAACTGTCCAAAACATTTGATTTTGCCTAGATTTTAACTAGATTTACTATATGTAATTAACATGTAGGATTAGTCCATCATGGGTGATAATAGGCCAACCAGTGGGTGATTTCTAAGGTTCACTTTCTGTGCTTTTCCTGCTGCTCATGGGAAGGGAGCAGAGAGCAGCTGCCCAGGGCTGCTGATGCTGGAGAGGAGGTGCTGAAGAGCTCCCTGTTGAACAGAGATGGCAGGACACTGCCATTAAAAATGTCAGCATTCACTAAGGGAGGAGGCACAAGCGTTTGTCTCAAACCTTTCATACTGATTTGAGTGCTTGCCATGCAGATAAGTAAATTCCTTTGCCATACAAAAACTCTGCGTGTTTCCTGTTTAGAATACCAGTCAGAGTTTATGCAAAGTGACACATCCTACCAAAAAATATATATCTCCTTTCTCCTTCTCTCTCCCATACTCCTTAAAAAACAGCTTCAAATTATAAGGACCAACTAAGAAATAATATTTCCTTTCCTTGGGATGGAAATACTGGAGTAAAAAAATAACATTGACTTTAATTACATGCAGATAGTGAACTTTATCCCTCTCATTATATTTACAGACTGTATATATTCTGTTTCTCATTCATAGCATAATAAGTCTATAACACTTCTACAAATTATTCTTTACAGATGACAGTGAGCAAGAAAATTTAATCTCTGTATGTCTACCAAACCTATGTAAAACAAATGGTTCTGTTGACCCTGGAAATACTGAAATTGGAGGTGTATAAAGGAGTATTATGTGTCTCTATTTTATTTATGGGACAATTTATTTAGATCATGGGCATTGAATAGAGATTTTTTATAATCTGTATAGCTACAAATAACATCAAATTATGAAAGGTTCAGCGAGGAATGTTACAAAACTCCCCCCATCTTCCTTAAATAAATATTTTGTTGAAAAAAAAAAGTCTATATTGAAATATTTCTATCAGTATATTTCATTTCACACTGACAACAAAAGTAGAGATATAAGTGATCTGTCCTCTGTCTGCATCCATGTGCTCATCAGAAAGAAACTATTCTCTCTCAAGGAGTTCTTCTTGTGTCTTTCTCTTCATGGAGAAGTTTTACCCAAGTAAATAGCATAATTCGACAGCTTCACTCATGAGCAGTAAAAGTCAGTCTTACACTTCTGTTAAAGAAAGTAAATAATTGCTTTGACTGAAAAAAAATCATTTCCACCGCAAAAGCGGGATATATGTATTGACATTTTCACATTGTTGAAATCTATAATCTTGCAAGAAGTCAGCAAACAAGCTGTACTTAAACAAAATTGCCTGCCTACACAAAGCTATTTGAGAGACTGGGACATAAAGGAGCAGCAATCCATAAAGACAAATTTATTTTTATTTCACTTTAATGACCTTTAATATTTGCAGAACACTTTAGAAATGAAAAATGATCTATCTAATTTCTACATCAGATGTGAGTGCTTCATCTCATCGATATTCCACCAGCATGTTCATCATTCAGATGGCTGTTCAAGGGCTGGTGACTGACTCTAAAAAAGTACCGTCAGTGAGAGCCAAAAAGTGGGCTGCAAAAAAAGACTGCATGTGTTTTTTGGAGTTCAAGAGCCAAGCCCAAAGATTGCTCTGCATAGATATCTAATTAGATGTGTATGTGGGTCTATGCTACATGACATGCAACTGCAAACCATGCTGTCCTCAGGAGAATGGAAGACCAAGGCTCTTTGTCATTCTCTTAATAAATTCATGGTCTGTGTAGCCCCTGTTGTACTCTTTGTGGCAGCAGTGGCCTCATAGGTAAGTGTGTCTTTCTGAAATAGAAAGGCTGTCTTTATATGTAGGGGAAGATGGCTTAGTCTTATACAGAACTTTTCATATAAGATTTTGTTACACAAAATGTTGCCAAAGGGACACACTGCTTTTACCTCTCCATTTTAAACTGAAGGCCAGTCTCCATGACAGGACTAAAAATATAACTTCTTATCATCTATACCCTTTCATTGTTTAATTTGATTAATTATTTTCACTGTCTTAAGAGAGAATAGGATTTTTAAATTGGGTTTATTTGAAGGAAGGGAGGTCTGCAGCAAAGATTTTAAAAATATGTATATTTGTGTATGTCAGTGTGTGTAATAGCAGGTGTTTTATACCCCACAGAATGATCTCCATTTTCAAAGGAATCAGGGATGTAACTGTGAGAAATTTATGTTTGATAGTTTTGTTTTGGTGAAACCATAAACAAAAGGAGAGGATTTTCCTACTTTGCTGGCAATTACAAGTTTTTATTGTTTTATTTTTCATTCATATTCTCTCTATGCGAGAGCCATATACTCTTACATTATCATACTTGTAAAATGCTGTTTTAAATTATGCTGAATGGCATTTAGAAATAACGCCAGCAATGGGCAAAGTTATGATTCACTCATAAACATGATTCTCTGTCTATTCCATTATAAGATGTTACCAAGGACAGATTGGAAGAATTTTTACTTGTATAAATATCTGACAAATAGAAAATTAATGGAAAAAAACTTTCTATAAAATGTGATAATTATAAGAATTGGTTTTTGAAATATAAATTATTTGATGGAAAAGGGAAAAAAATCTCACATAAAGCTAGGTAGCTATGTCATTAGTTTAATATTTTCTTATAAACTGCAACAGGAAAAAAGCATAGCTGTTGTCACCGCTTAAGTATTGAGATAAAATAAAGAGCATTGAATGATTTTTCATATAATTCTATAAAGCTTTTATTTAATATTTGAGGGACTATTTCTTTGTGACACTCCATCTGATAATTACTTTCCACAAATAAGTTATTATGGAAAGAAAAAAGATATTTTTACCTTACTTCCCATTCTATATTTACACAAATAATAGTCTCCCATCCCACACACATCACAAAGCTATGCCTTTTGCTCCAGTTTCCACAACCCAAGCACAACCATGGCCTTTAAAAGTGTATATCTTTCCTTGCCCTGTATTAAATGACAGAACTTGGAATAGAATTAAAACATATGAAAAAATTTGAGAAGCAAAAAAGCCAATAACTTAGCATGGAAAACCAGTATCCTTTGTCATTATTTAGTACATAACAGTCATTTTTTTACAGTAACTCTTTAAATAAACTAGAAATCTTTCCTCTCCTGAAATGCAGGAATGCTCAAGGCCTACCCTGAACTTTTCAACTCCTGTATATGCCTCTTGGATATGGCTCTGTGTTGGCTGCTGAACTCCAGCAAGATCATCTCTGCCCTTCTGACATTCAGCCAGCTCAGGCACATCTGACTGGGAGCTGCTTCCAACCAGTTTTGTTTGCAAATGATGTTTTTGATCTCCAGCTGTTTCTCCCTGCAAACACTGCTTCATGCATTGCATGTGGAAATTTTCTATTACTGATCACACACATATATGTACAAGACTTTGGACATTTTATGCTAAAGAGCAGGATTTTTTATTTGCATAGATTTTAGGTGCTAAAAAAAAAAAGAAAGAAAGAAAAAAGAAAGCAAAAAAAACCCCACCAACCTTAAAAAAAATCAACCAATCCAATCCAAAACCAAACCAAAACAAACCCACAACAAAACAGACAAACAACAGTAAATAAGTAGAATGGAATTACTTTGACAATGACAAGGAAATAATTTTTTTCCAAACATTAGCTGTGTCTGTAAAGACAAGAGACAAGTGCAGGTGACATATAAAAATAAACTTCACCTGCACAAGTTGCAGTTACTAATGCTAAAATGTTCCTCTTTCTTGTTGCCCTTAGTACTTAGGAAATCTCTTCAACAATGTCTTCCAAATCTTTTTTCACATGAGTACTCAGGGAAATCCTATAATCTGTATTATGAATCAAACATATTTTTAGTGGTTGTAGAGTGAATCCATGAATGCTAAAAATTATAAGAGGCAATAAAAAATGAATATTTCCTTTTAGTAATACTGTAGGCATCAAAGTATTACACCTAACTCTTTTTTTTTTTCTTCATTTAAGTATTCTCGGGAAATATATTTTATTAATTTAAGCCTCTCCTAAATAACTCTTCTTTGCAGAAGAAGACTTGCATCCAAATAACTCTCTCTATAAACTGATATGCAGGCAAGGTCTATCTAATTAAATCTATTACAGTAAGATAAATTTGATCTAGGAAACACACACATGTCTGTACTCAAGTAAATAGCTCATTTGCCTGCAAATTTGTATCATAAATATTGTGTTATTTGATATTAAATAAATACTACTAATTTGAGCAATGTATTTGGAGTTTCTAAGAGTTGAAAATTATTTTGTTAAGAAAAATAAGAATAGAGCATAAAAATGTGTAATTTTACAATAAAATCTGTAATCCACTGTTAATTGGATTTATAACAGGCAGAGAAGCAGAGGACAGGTTTTCAGAACCATAACAGCACAACATAGACAAGAGCAGCTGTGGTTCATTCCTTCACTGGAGCCACAAACAAAGTTTCACATTGAACAACCCCATACCATCCCATTCTGTGCTTCCATTAAGATATTTAATTTCATGGGCATTTCATAAAAGCAGACGGTAAATCAAGGAGTATTTTATGACAGTGGCTTGCAAGTGGTGGTCTCCAGTCTTCCAGGTGGCCCACACAACTACTGCTGTCACAACAGTGACACATCTGTCATTTGGTAGGCAGTGACACTTACGGGTTGTTGTAGCCTGAGACTGGTTTAGAGTTTCCAGCATATTTTGTAACCCTCTGCAGTAAAAGAAACAATACTAAACAAAGCAAAACATTAAAAAAAATCACATTTCTGTACAGTTACTCTGTATAGCTTTTTGAGTAAATCTAACTATGATCAAGCTTGCTAACCTGCTAAGTAAGAAACCTGAAATAACGGCTATAGAAAAATTGTGATCTTTATCATGAACTGAAGAGATTTGAAATGAGAAAACTTGAAGAAATAGAACCTTTTTAAAAAATCTTAATTTCTTATTATAGAACACAACATCTGATTTTAAAAGCTTTAATTCCTAGTCCTATATCAATAAAAGATGTTTCTATCTAGAAAGGAAAAAGCAAGAACGTACTTGGGGAAAAAAACTCCTGAATTCCATGCAAATTTAAACAAAATTACTGCTCTTATTGCATTAAGGGAAAGTTATTGTCATCATTTTTTTGATTTCTTGAGATCGATTGTCTAACTTTTGATCAATCTGCTCTGGAGACATGACAGGAAAAGTATGGAATTGACACAATGAACTGTGAAAAGAACCCTACACTTTTATGATGAAAATATGTATTTTGTCTTCTATAAGTCATAAGAAGAATGTACAACTTAATATTAAATTTTCAAAGAGAAAACAAAACACAAAAAGAGAAGAGGAAAATAAACCTTTGGGGTCATGCTGTCATTCTCCACAAAATTCTAAACTGATTGAGTTCTTGTTACAAAGATCTGTATATATAATTTAATTGGTCTTTCATGAATAGTTGCACAAAATTATGCAAAACCTTCTAAATCATTTAGCTATTCTGCCTGTTTATTTTCACATCTTAGTTTTTGCTGCTTATCCTTTTTATATCAGAAAAAGTAAAAAGACAGAATTAATAAATTGAAACAAAAAAATCAGTTCAGGAATAGATTAAAATTTACTGTGAAAAAAATACAATTTCTGCTAATTCTTGTTATCTTTCTCTCCTTTCCTTTCTATATTCTTTTTTTTTTTTTTTTCTGCAATAGAAGCTTTACAATTTTGCTGGAAATGCATGTATTCTGTTTGTAGCAGCAAAGCATTTTAATATCATTTCATTAAACATAAAAGAGTGCATTTTTAAAGCATATCTCTGTTTATGATCTAGTTACATTTCCTCTTACATTAAATGGAAGCTGATAGTGTCTAATATCCAATTTTGTTCCCCATGGCTTTTGACAAAAAAAATCACTACTGCATTCACATTAAAAATAAATCAAACACATTATTTTGAGTGTTGCAACATTATGAATTGCCACACTCCCCTGGTGGTCTTCAAACAATGTTAAAAACACAGCATTCAAATAATAAAGCAAAAGGAAAAAGTCAAAGAGTATTTTATAGCCCAGAATAATATGTTTTATACATCATCTTTACACACTTTCTTCAGCAATGTTGTCAAACTGTGAGTTCACTAAAGGTCTCTAGTTGACAGTGTAAACTCATGAAAATGGTTACATAAACATTCTAAAAGATGATAATACACCTGTATCATTCTGGGCTTTTTAATGCTAGCAGTGTTGATGTAGTGCCTAGTAGAAACACTAAATATTTCCTACATTTTGCTTTCGCAAGTCTACAAACTCATAATGATATTGTAATTTTTTTTAGAACAACTGCATCTGAGAAATTTGTGCTGTGATGCAAATTGATTTCCTTAAAACAGTCAGAGTACACATTGTCAGTTTCTTCATATATGAAAGAACATCCTCAAAAGAAACTGAATATTTTCTCTTTCAATTCATAAGGGCTCGAAACCCCCAAGGTCTATTCAAGATTCTGCAGGAAATCAAGGAAAAATCTGCACACAGGGTTTTTTTTTTTGGAAATGTGTTCAAATCATAAATGTGTTCTGTTTAGTTGAATTTCTATTTGCATTGG
Organism: Melospiza georgiana; assembly: GCF_028018845.1. Lineage (NCBI taxonomy): Eukaryota > Metazoa > Chordata > Aves > Passeriformes > Passerellidae > Melospiza > Melospiza georgiana. Next base: position 29,161,272 of record NC_080431.1, read on the forward strand.
AGTATTTAATTTTTTTCTTTTCTATGAGGCATTTAATATTATTTTGGGAAGAAATAGTCCATCGTTGTCAGTTAGGGTATGGTAGACCATAAAGGCGAACACTGCTCCAATGTCATTTTGATTTAGCTTTCAGTGGCGATTTTCTGATGTTCAGATTTTGAAAGCTTAATGATTGTTTACTCGAACCCAGGAAGCTGGAGGAGCAGACAGACTTTACGCAGCTCTAAGAGGATTTGGAGCACGCAACCGCTTTTGCTGTGGCTTCGTTATCTTCTTCTCCCTCTTGTGGCCTCCAATAGTAAGAGCAAATAAGGCATTTTGGCATCCAGCACGGTTGTAGCTCCTGTAAAAACTGGGGAGAAAACCAGACTTTGGGAGAAAGTGCCATGGCATCCAGATGCTTCTGCAGCACTGGAGGGGCTTCTGTGCATTGTGATGGCTTCCACGTGAGAGGGACACGGGGATAATGATGATGGCAGGGTCGGGAGCCAGGCCACCCTTGCCATACTTGCCCTTGGGGACCCGGTGACACAGGGGAGAACGGGTCAACTTTCCCCAGCTCTGCAACAAAATAAAGTCCAGGGCTGTGCAACCAAGATTTTCAGGAATAAGGTAGTGAGAAGAGAGAATTCTCCTTCCTATGAGCTGGTAGGACTCCATATCTTAAAACCATCTTGATCCAGTTGCAGAACTGACCTAAAGGTTAAAAATTAAATGGAATGTCTTGTGCAAGATGGGAATAAATTAGGGTGGTAGAGGTTCCCAGACTAATTTACAGCCAGGTTTACAACCAGCTTTGCTCTCTCCACCAAGGCAGAGGCAATTTCAAGGCATAGTTGCCTACTTCAGTTGCACAAACCAGTTCTTTCTTGGGCTCTCAATAATAATGACAACAAAAATAAACAGCATTTAAGTGCCTCTTTGCAGCCATATGAAATAAACAGTTTAATATTCTGACTTTAAGGCTGCAAATTGGTGGCTATAAATATTGTACTGCATTCAAAGTTCTGTATATGCCATCTGGTGACCATGTGATTAGTGTATCTATGGGGCAAAAGAAGGAGGGGGGGGTCTTGTCATGCCCTTATTTATTTTCTGTGCTCAACTATGCACTCACTTAAAACCCAGCCATATGCTGGAGCATCTGTTATAGGTGGGGATTTTTTGTAAATTTTCTTTTTTAAAATTGAGTCGATTTTGCCCTTTAGGAGTCTACGCTCTGAACAGTACTGCAGAATGACATTTACTGCAGACCAAATTATTATTTTTTATTAGGAGTTACAGTATCTAGTTTAAACAAACAGCAAAATTCCAGTTTGGAAATAAATTAGTACCTTACAATGTATAGTACTAAGCCAGCCAAATCATTCCTTTTTGCTTGCATCCACCAATGAATATATGATTAATTTAAACTCTGCTTGTCTGCATATTCATACACAAAGATTTTCAAGTTGATTTTTATTTTCTTCAGCATGTTAATATAAAAACATGCTTATTTGCCTTAACAGAAAGAGATGCCACACAGCAGTCATAAAAGTGAATAGCAAATTCTGTGTTTTATTGGCCCAGTGCTCATACACGCATAATCATCATTTAGTTTACAGAATACTGCTCAAGGCAGTCTTGTGAAAGTAGTATGCCAGTATGCCGTTGGGAATGAAACCAAGAACACAACAGTTTTTTGCGGCTTTCCACCATGCCTCAGAAAGAGAAGGTTAAGCTAAAATTGGCTCTGCAAGAATAATAGAAGTATACTAAAAATACCCTCATTTTTAGTCATACTATCGGGTAAAAAAAATAAAAAGAGTTATTTCTGCAGCAGTCTATGTTTGCTTAAAATATCCAGTGAAGGGAGTTTCATTTATTGATATCACAGGACCAGCTTCCAGTTTCACTGCTCCAGCTTTTTCAGGAGAATTTTTATTCTTTTGCTAACTGAAGTAAGTGCAAACTGTAATGTCAGGCTGAGAAGTGGAATGTAGAAGCTCATTTTTGAGAGCATATCAATCATTTTTAAACATGATGATATCCTTCTCCTGCTACTCTTCTCTGCCCCAAACAGCTTATGTGGGAACACTTTATTTCCTTTTGCAATACTCAGTAAGGTAATGCTGTCTTACTGAACTTTTCCCCTCTTCCAGAACTCCAGGATTATCCAGACCGACACATCCATGTCACTGTCACTCTGTTATCCTACTTTCCAGCATTAATTTCACGCACCAGATCCCATGACGAACCTGCCCTGTGCCACTTCTCAATATTTATGGTAGGTCAAGGTGGTAGAATTTAATCTTGCAAAGCAAGCTCAAAAAGGCCATACCAGCTGCCATGTCTTAGTAAATCAGATAACAGCAACAGATCTAAAGAGCGAATGAGACAGAAGTAAGTGAGATTATTGCATCTGTTTAAATCCTGTGTCCCTTACAAGCATTTTGAAAGCACATATTTTTAAGTGACTGAACAATAATAATGTTAAAACATAATTAAAACCAGCCTAGAATGTATTTTTTTTTTATTTTAATTGTGGTTTTAAAAAGAGAATCATCAGAGACCTAAGAGCAGCCGGTAAGAAGTTCAGATGCAGGTCAGCATACAGCCAACTGAGCTAAGATTTCTGCATCTTTAACCTAAATTAAAAGAACATTAAAGATCAATGTACTATGATTTGAAATGGCAGTTCTGAGCCTGGTACACAAACAATGTGTAGAAACGAGGACAGAGTGTTGTCTTAGAGTGCTGATGCATTGTGAAAGCACTGACAAAAGCTTGGGAAAATGAAAGCAAGAAAAGAGGTCTATCTCTTTTTTTTTTAACTTAAAGAAACAGAATAGAGGTATTGTATGAGAACTGGAGAACGCCTCAATCTGAGCTGTTCTCATGATTTATAATAGTTTACTTATGTTCAAAGGCCATCCAGGCTGGCAACTACTAGAGTTCATAAAAATCTAGATACAAACACTCATTCTTAGGAATGACAGACCTTCAGACCTTGGTTATTAATTATTCTTCTACTGGCTGGTTCTTATACATGGCACCATGGATTGCATCATTGCCTTGGTGGCTTGAAGAGGGCTCTGCAGTAGATATAGCCTGGCGGACATATTTAATGCCCTAGTACCTATCACCTGTCAACATCCATACGTAAGTCAACTTTGATACCATTTCCAAGATGCTTAAGTGATACAGGCAAGAAGGGATAATATTATGTGAAGAGAGGATCCACATTCTATGAGCTGGTAGGACTACATTTCTTAAAAGCATTTTAATTCTGCTGCAGAACTGACCTAGAAGGTTAAAAACTAAATGGAATCCCTAGTGCAAGATAGGAATAAATTAAAAATGGGAATAATTTATTATTATTTTCCATTGACTTTATTATCTGTCAGAAAATTAGATCTCCAAGTTTTTTTTTTAAATTGAAATAATCTCTTTCCCTCTGAAATAGAAATAATAATAAAAAAATATTTGTACTTTATATTATACTGCTGTTTTTCTTTTTATTTATAATTTGACTAAAGCATCTTTTTTCTCCGAGGATCAATCAGCAGGAGCATACCATAGAAATCGCGACAAAATTTTCCATAGTGCACTGTGCTTTCTTACTTGAAGAGGGAGATGGTGTTCCATGGTTGGTTTCCTGTCTGAGTAACAAAGACTGAGAACGTCTAAAATGTTCTTTCTGAAGACAAAAAATATATATTATTTCTGATTTGAAATTCTTCAGTAGAAGACAAAAAAACCTCCTAAAACTGCCAAATCAGACAACCAATGAACCAAACAACTAATCAACCAACAAGCCAACCATTCAACCAGCCAACAAACCTTCAAACCATCCTCAGAAAAACAGATATTCTGGTATGACTATGAAACATTCATGGCATTCCTAATAATTGAATGAGTGCCTGTGACAGGCTATAATGCAGTAACAATTTGAACATTTTTCAGCTTGGAGACATTTTCTCCGTGACTCTCTCACACATCGAAGAAATATCTGGTCCACAATCATTCTGTCAGATGAACAGGAAGGGTTGAAGCTGTGAAACACTCAGTAGGAGAAACTCAGTAGGAGAAAAGGAAGACTCTTCTTGAAACAATTTTGATTTATTTTGATCACTGTTTCTTTGGCACAGTGTTGACCCAATATCAGTATTAGCCATAAAATCTACATTTAATACATTTACATCCATAAGTGCTTAGACAGCTGTCAGACAACACAGAGAAAAGACAAACTCATGACTCTCAAAATTGAATGTAAAATGATGTGTTGAATCAGCTAGGGTGAAAGCAAGACATGAAGCCAAAGAACTTAATAGTCTAAACCACACTTCTAATGATCAGAATAAGGGACAGAAGTGATAGACAGCTTTAGAGGTCAAAGCAGGGACAAAAGCTGGCTTCTGAAACCCAGGTATAGCTCTTCACCTTGTCTGACTGGGGATCAATCAGAGTTTGATGATGAGTTAGGTGGGAAGGGCAGAGTGAGACAACCTGTGGTTCAGTTTACTTCATCCTCACAGAAACAAGTTCATGACAGTGAGAAAATGACAGACATCAAAAATGGAGAGCAGTGGCGTACTGCAGGAGAGAGCAGAAACCACAGAACATTGCATCAAAGCTAGTTTTCAACCCTACACTCAGGCAGAAGAACTTCAGCTGGGAGTAGGCTCAGCTATGCAATAATTTTTTAATATAGCAGGAACTGAATCTTCAAACCATTTTTTTGCATGATGTCCTCAATTCCGTCATAAAATTGGTGCTAAATCATCAAAAATGGCTTTTTTCATCACCCTCCAACCCTGCATCACACCAGGAGAGGGTGTCAGGGGCACAGTTAAAAGAACAGACAACGCTACCCAACAGCAAGATCCACCCTGACACAAAACTGAACAAATTGCCACACTCAAACACCTCCTGAATCCAGTCAACCTTGCTTTTCTCCTGAGAAATTCTCATTTCTCAGGCTTCTAGCATAGAGTAGTGTATGTTGCACAGTCCTCAGAGGATCATTTAAGCTTATAGACAGGTAAAAGCATCTAACAAATATCAGGTATTAAGTTACAATCTAGGAAACTGTTTACAGTGAAAGCATTGACCATCATTGGGAACAGCAACAGGAGCAGCAGCAGGAACACCTTTAGAAATGGGGAATTTTCAGCTGCTCAGCTGTATCCACCAGCTTAAGGTAAACTGGAATGAAGACAGCAGAAAAGCCTGGTGTAAATATAATAAAATAGAAAATTTATTTTTCCACATTTTAGATAACACTGATTCCACATTTTTTGTCATTCCAAAGTATTTTCAAAAGTTTGATCTTTTTTCCGCATCCCTTCCCTCTTCTTTGACTGGGGTAGGGGGTGGCAGTGAAAAACAGAAAGCATATTCATCTTCTATGGCACAAAGCCCGAGATCAAGTATTTTTTGCTTAACATTATCTGTCTTGAAGTGTGATTTTTTTTTTTTAACATCATTTTTATTTCTTGAATTTCAGGCTCAAGATGATGCCAGGACTGACAGACAGCACCTGGGTAAAAATGATGTGATTCTTTCAGCGCTGTAATTTCCCATGTATTCAGCTTTGTATTCAGACAGAGAAAAAAAATATTATTCACAAGCCAAGACACTTTTGTGAAGCTGCTGATTAGGCCATGGTTTAAAAATGGAGAGTAAGGAAAAATGCTCTCGTTCTCCTTCACAGTTGTGCACCGAAGCATCGACTGGGGAGGGCCTTGAGACTGGCTTAGTGCAATCAAAGGGTCTACACCTGTCTGTGCCTCACTCTCCTGGAGCTAGGAAAGGAAGGTAGCTTTTAACACAGTAGTTCCCCAGTGCAAAAGAGAAAAAATAATTTCCAGTATTAGATCATGGCTCGCCTTGGCTACGTGCCAGAAAGAGAAAAGCTTTCATTGGTGCTGCAGTGCCAGAGATGTTAAGAGTGAACAAGCCTCAAAGAACAATTCAGACATGTCTTTATGGAACTAACAGAGAACACAGCTTTCATAAAACACAGGCCATTTCAACTTCAGACACTGATAATTCAAAGGGAAAGCCTTTTAATTGTGTTATTTTATCAATGAGAGGACAAACAAGGTTAAATGGTGATAGATGCTGAATTAACAAGCTATTTGCCTGCAGCATTTTTTTTCCTGGGAAGAAAAAAATGCTGTAATTATTCTTCAGCTTTATATAGGGAAACTTTCTTCCTACTTTTCACTGTCAGGCTCTTCCAATTGATTTTATCATAATTCAAATACGTGACAAAATGTTTCTGAGCACAAAAGCAGAGGGCTAAGCCTTACTCTCTTTTATTACACCAGAGAGCCACTAAATAGCAAAGGATTTTGATTTAGATTCCTGCATTAAAATTAAATCACACATCCTAAGGAAAAATGATCCGTAATAATGGAAGTCACACACATGGGGATTGAAAGTGCTATTGAATAATGAAGAAAACTATAGCAGCAATGAATGTAAGGGACCACTATACTTTAATGAAGAGATATTTCCGAAACAAATGTCTCCCTTCAGTGTTTTCTATTGATAGTCTGAATATTATAAAACAAATTATGTGAAATATGAATATCACAAAGTTCAAATGAATTACTTACTGACTCCTGGTTTGAGTTGCAACATTTTTATATCTCTGCTGTAGGAAAGAGTTACAGGTAACCGCAGGTGGTTTTTAGTGCAACCTGCAGGTCAGTATGAATACACTGTTTTCAGTGCCCAAGGCTGCAAATGTTCTTCCATTTTGCAAACTCCTACACAGTGACACTGCCCACCGGTTGGTGAAATTATGTACAGTTCCAATATTTACATCTTTCTTTTGCCTTCAGGCCCCATTTATTGATTTTATGGATTAAAATATTTTTCCAGTAGCAAGTTACTAATCTCTCTGCTTTAACTATGTCAGATTTTCTGTCTCAGGCTCTATAATTTCAGTTTGATCAAGTACTTTTTAAAGTGGATCTTGGTAGTGACTCATTTTTAGCACAAAGCTTTAGTCTTGCAATGCTGAGGAGAACATTTCTTGGGAAAAAATCATGAGACCTGGCAGCATGAAAAGCTCTTATTTGACTGGCCACAAACAGTGAATATATGAAAATTACACAAAACAGGTTCATGTCTGATTTGAGCAAAGTGTTCTTAACTTGCATTGTTTTGTGACCTTTCAGTGTTACTAAGAAAATGATAAACAGCATAACATTGATCCTATTGTTCTATTATTTCTTTTGAAAGAAATTTTGTATCGCTGTGCAGCCTAAAAACCCACAAAAATAATTTCCTATCACTTTGTCAAATTAGAACAACTCACATGAAAAGAAAAATCAGTAGGGGCACAAACAAACCATGAGTCACAATTTTTTTCTGAGAAGTACAGTTACTACAATCACTATGAGATAAAATCACTTGAGATATTGTTTTGCATCTGCTATCAGTCTTTTGTGAGAAAGATAGAGATTCTGGGGTGGCGAAGAGGTTGGGGATGGAAGCTTGTAACCCTGAAGTATAGAGAAAGAAAGCATTTCTCAGTTATATATTGATCAGGTCCATCCAGGCTTCAAAAATATTCCAGAATTCTTATTTCTTAATTTCATTTTGTCATTGTTTACAACAGGGAACAAAATTCACTTTTAAAATGTAAAGTTATATCTAAAAAAGAGACCAAAGTACATTCTACAGTATTAATCTAACAGAAGATGCAAGTCATTAACATGGAGGTTTGGGAATTCAAATGAGATTTGGGAATTCTGCTTCCAAAATTATCTTTATACATGGGGGAAGATGATTTTTTTAAAATTTTTATTGTTATTTTTATTGTTACTTGTTGTTGTTGGTTTTGGTTTTCTTCTTATTGTTAATAAATTCAATTAACTGATTAATTTTAAATACATAAATGAAGTTTGTCACAAATGTGAAAAATTAAGAACTCTGATTTTTCCCCATTAATCAAGAACAATGATAATTTTTGCATGCTGGTCTTCCTGAAAGTACTATATATTCTTTGCTATTCCCTGGGACAACTTTAAACCATAAAAAAAGAACAAGACACAGATCTTCTAGAAAACATGTAGCGTATACTTTTTCACAGCTGAAGCCTCCTCTTCTGGAATTCCAGTTGAATGATGAAGACAAATTAATGCTGTTATTCCTGGTACTGGTGAGTTCTCTAACTATTATGATCTCATTAAAGATCTATGGTTATAATAGGGTTTCATATAAAATGTATATATATATATATATAAAAGCTGTGCTCAAGAAATATCTGTGTGATTGAGCCCTACGGAACTTACCTGTTCCCCTCCTTACTGATAGCAATGAGATTTAGATATGGGTTGTGCACCTACTCAGATTCATACTCAGAGGTGCAGCAAATTGAGGTAGTTTCTCTACAGAAAAATTTTGAGTCCCAACTACACCTGGCAGGGAGTAACTTTTTTTCTTTTTCCTTTTTTTTTCTTGTGATCCACCATGCCATCTTGTTTTGTGAAGGAAATCTCAGGGTCCTAAACCAAGGAGGTGTTTTCATAATATTTCTTGCTATTTCTTCAAACCTCAGGATATCCAGCAATTGTTAAAGAACTCTTCATCTTGGACTCACCATTCCATAAATATCTACCATGGGGACTGTTGTTCAATTTCCTTGCCACTATTTGTAATACCTAAAAGAGGTTTTTGTCCAGGTATGTTGCTGCAAAGATAACACAGGCTGAAATTGAAGAGACAGGAAATAACGTGACAGAAGCATAAGTGAGAAAAAATGCGCAACTGGTTCTTATAAACCCTGAATATTTACTTTTGGATACTGAATAAGTTTACCCATGTCAGTATCAGGGAACACACCTTGTTACCTCTGTTATGTCACTCCCCAGAAATGTTAACTTTCCAACTGTATGAGATTTTAGATGCAGATCTTACTTATTTCAGCAGAACAGATGGGTACGTTTTCTATTCAATAAACACACTAAGAACTCCTTTCACACCTCTAACAGTCACAGCTTTGCACACCCATGTGCTGTACATCTGTGGATTATTGGCAGTGAACTTGGCTGCACAGTAGGAGTATCTCAAGTTTAAAAATTTCCCTGTGTCTATTCCTTCCTTGTGACTCCTTTGAATGTCTACCTTCTCCTTTTGTGCATCTGTTCACAGCTTTGACCACAAAAAAGACTTGCAACCTTTGCAAGAAATTTGAGTCTGGCAGCCTCTATGTGAGAGTGTAAGAGTGTTTGTAAATGGGAGGTGGAACAAAGTGCATTTTTTTCTCTTTTTTTGTCCCCTTTTCTTCAATTTTTTTAACAGATCAGTTTTTCTCCTGCAAAGAGTAGGTACAAAGCTGTAAGCTTATTTTTAATTGTGAAGTAGAGGAAATGCAGAGGTGGGAGAGGTTTGTATTAAACAAGAAAAGAGTAGGGTTAGTATTTTCCAGTAGTGTTAGTTATCCCAAATATAATGTTGCATAATTGTAGCTAGTTTTCTTCCTACTTTGGAGCTGTTTCATTCAATTGTGATCTCAGAATTTCAGTATGGTACTGCACTGAGAGATGTCCACAAAACTGCTCAGGACCCTCAGTCTGTGTGTGTGACATCCTTATGGCCTGTCCTCCTTTCAATTTCCTTTGCTTCTAGGCAGAGATGAACTTTCTGTTTTCTTCTCATTCAGGAACAAGACACAAATGTTTATTCCCATATTGGGATATCAGTATATCAATAACTTATCCTCTCGATTTCTCCATTTTCACTTTTCCATCCTCACAGCCAACTTCTTTTCCTGTTTGTTTTTTTTTTTTTTCCTAACCTGTTCTTTCCTTTGACAATGGGAGGCATTTTTACCATTTTCATCTCCTTCAGCTCTACTAAATATCGACTTTTTAAAAAAATTTATATTGGCAGACCAGGTGAGCCCATGCTGGTGATGCAATATCCAATAACAGCAGTGTGCACTTTCCTGACTAGTAAAACAATATGTACATCTCATTTTAAATCCTTCTCTACACTGACCCCTGAACTTTAATAGAGACATGTTAATTACGTTATACAGTGAGTTAATTTCTATAGGTTGTTACCAATTATAGCATGAGACAAATTGTAGTTTGTAACAGTCTTACAATACTGAGTTTTGCTCTTTAAAATGTACTATAACACTTCCTTTTTTATTTTTTTTATTTTACTATCTTCAAGAGAGGACAGCCAAGGACAATACTAAAAATTCCACCTGGTATTTTTTTTAAACCTCATATTGTATCAACTCTTACAAATGTATGTTGTTATTTGATGTTTTCACCAGATAAGTTTGAAGATCACAACAAAAACAACAATTTCAAGTTTGTTTCACCAAATACTTAGTAAACTGATACATGTTCATTAAAAGAAACAGACATAAATACATTAAATTACTTAACTTTTTTATTTTTATATCCTGCTTGCAACTTTCTTTCAGACAAAAATATTTCAATATAGACAAGATTGTCAGATAAAGATTGAGAGCGGCAGAACAAGAATTGTAGTGAAATTCAGGTGCTTTACACCATGTAAAATGTTTGAAGGAACTTTCACAATATTCCAGTGTGAGCTGCCAGTTATGACCCTGTCCCCACAAACCTTAAAATTTAATGTGACTAAATTATAGAGTAAGATTTTTATTGTGTGGGTGGGTGACAGTGCACTGGAACAGATTGTCCGGAGAGAGGTTTTGGAGAGTGTCTCTCGCTGGAGACGTTCAAGGGCCATCTGGATCCCATCCTGTGCATTGTGCTCTGGGATGACCGTGCTGGAGCAGAGAGGCTGAGCCACAGGACCTCCTGTGGCCCCCCCCAACCCACCTATGCTGTGCCTCTGTGATGGCTCTAAATGGGAGCAACTCGGCAATACCTTCATAATCAAGCAGGATATTTTTTACAATTTGAATCAAAATATGTTTTCAAATGTCAAATAGACATAGTTTGTGTGTTAAATGCATACATTGATATATTTTTTAAATATTATTCTCTTTGCCTATGGAGGGTTGGTACTCATCTTCAGCAGCAACAGCAAAACTTTTGAAGTACATAAAATCTGTACAAGGTAATATTACTTGTAAACATTTATCTTCCTTTGAAGTCCCTCATGAGAACATAGATGAGCAATAATTGTGAATTTGTCTTTGCTTATTATCAAAACAGAAAAAAGAGAATATTAGCAGAGAGGGTATTCACGGAGTTGAATAAGATGTCTTTATCAAAACTTTTTCTCTTTGTTGGCTACTTCACACAATATAAGATCCAACTACTATATGATTCTTATAAAAATGTACGAAAATGTAAGTAAAACAAGTAAAGGGGGAAAACCAATTAGAATTTGCCTTTTGGGGTGGAATTTTACCAACCAGACATACTTCTCTTTAAAATAATTTCAGATATATTTTATGTGTAACACAAGAAATTGACAAAGGAACTAGATTAGAGTTGGAGTCAGTAGTCAAGTTAATAAAGTTTCCTAGGGTGATCCATTCAATCATTAAGTGTACATTGACAAAAATGCTTAGCTACAATGATATGTTGCTTTTAGATCAAGTAAATTAAATTAACTTCAGAGTGTATCTTATTAGACTTTTAAAAAGGGTCATTAAGTTGCTTCTGGCCTTTGAGTTAGGAGAATGAATTAACAGAAGGATGAGAAGTTGTCAAATCTTACTATCAACATTTTAAATCTATCAAAGATAATAATCCTGTATTTAATTAAAAATAATAATTAGGAGTCATTAACCAAGGATTTACTGCATCAAGTAACTATTCAAAATGTTATTTATGTAATGCATGAAAATTTAATTATTATTTAAAACCTTTACCTATATTACTTACTGATTTAAAGAATGAGAGAGGGGTAAGATACAAAAAAAAAAAAAAAATTGTCTGAAACACTAAGGAATTAATATATAGGAAACTTTTCCAGTGATGTAACTGAAGCTCTTGGTCATTCCAACCAGACTAAAATTACTTTACAATCCTTATTCATGATGTGAATAGCATTCACTCAGGAAATTCTATTAATTCAGTGATACTTCTTCAGTGTTAAGTGCCAGCATAGATTGCAGTTTCGTGCCTTAAATGAAAAATTGAAGTGAATTGTCATTCATTTATTCATTTGAAATACAATCCAGTGCACTGTAAATTCTGTGGCTAAATAGAATTTGATTTTGATATGTCAGGCTTTCTGTGTTGTTTTTTGGTGGGGTTTTTCATTGATTTCTTTTTTTTTTTTTTTTTTGGAGAGGCGAGTGTAGTAACTGTGTGGCTGACATAAAAAAAGAAAAATAAATTTTTCAGGCAGTTCAACACACATTTTTCTGGTCATTGCTTCCTTTTAAGCTCTCTGTTCCTCTGTTCACCTAAAGTAGAGACTCACACCCTAAGTTCAAATGTGCTAAGAGCTTTAATGTCCTTCACTCAAGTAAAACAAAATTATTATCTCTATTGCAAGGGCAAGCAATCTTGAACATCCATGGAAGCCCTGGGTCACAGAAAGATTTGAAAGATTTAAGCATCTTTAGTAAGTTGAGTCTTTTAACCAGATCCTCTAGATGTGCTCTTTTATAACTAGAAAGGTAATTATGGACATTTTATATACTTGTTTCTTTGTCAATAGTAGAATGAACAGGTATTTTTTTGTATTATTTCTCTGTACAAATATGTGTGCATAATTCTCTGATGCTTTTTGGTTTGCACCACCCAATTTACCAGACGCAAAATATACATGAACCAATATTTACATTCAAAGTTACTTAAATCTTTCTACTATTGAGGCCATAAGTATTGATAAAACACAATCCTTCCACTCCACAAGCTATGAATATGCTTGTATTCTCTCTTATATACATTCTGGATGTATGACCACCTTCTGCTTCCTACATGTGGACAAAAAAAAGAACCAACATCCGAAACCTGTGCCGGCAACTGCAGATGGAAATGGTAGACTCAGAAAATCTCATCAGAGATGTTGTCCAGAATTGTGCAAGGCACAGTGGAAGGGAATTAAATTCAAACATGATAAATATGGAATAAATGCTTCCAAATCCTCAGACACAAGTATTATAGGGAATAATGTAAGATGGTGCTCACACTCCGTGTACCCTTCTACAAGTTTTATGTCTACTTCAGGACTTGGTCAGAAAATTAGTTCTTTTTCTTCTGCATGCTAAAACTCCATCATTAAATGAAGTCTTGTTAAAATCAATTATCATCAATTAGTGGAGCAAAACTTCAAACAAAATTTAAAGACTTTAATATATTAATATGAAAAAGTCTTATTATTTGGTGATTTGCTAAAGGATATACATCAAATCAGAATTGTGATGTTCATCCCAAGAATGGAATAAATAGACCTATAATGCTGTTGAAAATCATAGTGGCAACTAAGTGAGTCCTTTTGTTTTGATTAGGATGTGGCTAACAGGCCAGTACTAATATTATTTAATAGCATGTCTCATTCCTACAATTAACTGGTAACTGACCAAACAAATCATATGACTGTTTAGCCCATAACAGACTGAAATATATCTGATGCATTTATTTGGCCGAATGTCTCCAATTATTATTTTCTTTATTACTGATTTAGCTACTCAAATTTACATGCTACCAGATTATCTATTTTCTAGTCAAGACTTACTTAAAAACAACTTCCTCCATTATAGTACTCAGGATCTGTAGGGTTTCCAGAAGTCTGCTTTCTCCACTATTTCACAGAGAGGTAATGGACTCCAAGAAAGTATGCCTCAAAGTGCATCTAGTTTTATTTCTGAAACACTAGATTTTTGTTCACTTTCTCCCATGCATTTTCACAAGAAAAAGTGACAAAGATTGAGAGGAATTCTCAGTAATTGAACTACTATTATTCTTTTTTTCTGGGGTGTGTATGTGTGGGGGGAGAGCTGTATTTCTGTGTTTGTTTTACTTTCGGTATCACCTGTGAAGGTGTAACGCAGATAAACTGTCTTGGTACCCGCTAGCAGAAAAGAGAAATACAAGTTGCAGGATCTTACTGCATTTTTCTACTGTCTCAGTTTCTTATTTTTTATTCTGATAAGGAAAAAAACTGACTGTTTCAATTTAACATCAATTTCACAAATAGTTCTTCTTTTACCTTACTTTGGGTTGCAAAGACATCGAAGACAATTAAGAGGAGCCGTTCTAGAGCAACTTGTGTTTGCATTCTCAGTGACCTCTGCAGGGTGTGTTTTTTCTGTTTGTATAAGCCTGACTGCTTCTAAACATGAGCTGAGGCAAATCTGTTTTGCAATAATCCGACATTTGAAAATCCAAATAAATTTATCTCTGTAGGCAACAAACCACAAGCTCTTTGGGATTTTTCCTTCCAAATGACAGAAAAAAATTTTAAAAAGGAAGTAATTTACTTTGAGTCTATGTATAAAGTATATTTTAAGGTAAGATGAGGTTATATTTTCCAGAAATTTAGAAAACCCATGTAATTTTATTCACTTCATGCAAGCAAGTAGTAGTAGTAAGTTTTGTGTGATTTGTATTAAAAAAGTGCATCAGGACAATGGGAGAAATAAGAAAAGGATAGAGTATCTCAAATTATATTCATTAAAATAGAAATAGGGACATCATTGATGTTAAAATCTTCTCTGACACATGAAAGCCTAAAAAGAAATGCTTTTTAAAAAGATTTATATTACCTATTTGTCATATACCCATGTGTTACTTTATGACTGCTCTTCTTTGATACACATACAGATTTTTTACCTGTCAGCATCCATGTATTTACAACTTCATTTGTTCTCTAATGTTGATTACTTGCATTTTTCCCCTGTGTTGACCTATCAAATTTGAAATCTCTCTATCTAACTAATTTTTAACCACAACAACAGTTGCATTTTTGTAATCCAACTTGCTCATTCCTTTACCTAAAATTTTTTGTTAAGGTGATTGCCCATCAGTACTAGTTATTTGGACAGGATGATTCACTTAGCAGCCATTGATTTGCACATCTAATTTTGCATGTGTTCAAAATGCTCTATAAGAACACAGAACCATACAGTGTAGTCATGTGAATGTCAACTAATATCCCAATCTTTCCAGTTTATTAAAGGGAGAAAAAAGTAAAATAGAAAATAATGCACATAATAAAACTCCTCTAAGAGACATAAAAATATATCCTTTTCTTTTTTTTCCATTCATTTCTTTTGCCTTCTTTTGTAAATTGAACTAGTTAGATCCCGAGATAATACAAGGAACAGAAAAAAAATATTTTAGTCCTAAAAGTCAGTCAGAACAGAAAAAACCAGCACCATCAGTTGGAAGCAGCTCTATAATGAAGTACTCAACTTGCACATCAAAAATTATATGTCAAAAATAATATACCCCATTTTGCAAATGAAATTAATCTTATTTCCTTCCAATTCACTTTTTTTAAATTCTAATATATATTTCTCCTTTTATAAACATTCATTGTAAAAACATTTCATTTTAAAAAATGCTGAGGACAAATGAGTTACTGTGAAAAGCTTCCTATACCTTAAACATATTAAACAATATTAAATAAAAAATGGCTAGAAGTCTGGGCTTCGTTTTGTTTTGTTTGTTTTGTTTCATGTAGCTTTGCTTTGGATTTGTTTTTTTTTTTTTTTTTGTGGGTTGTCTTTGCTTGGTTTATTTTAAATCTTTTGCATTTCTCAGGTTTGTTGTTTTACCAGTGGACCAGCACCCGACTGGCGCTGTCCACTTTAGCAAAGCCTCCATTGCTTTAAAATTATCAGATTATGAAAACTGTGTGTGTTGCTGTGCTGTTGTGCAGCTGTTCTGCAGCCAGAAATGATGATGTGGATGGAGGCCCAGCCAGCTGAAGGGCTGTCCGGCTTTGCCCAGATCCTATGGGAGCACAAGCTGCCCCTGTAGAGCGAATGCAGCTGCCAGGATATCCCAGTGCAGAGAGCTGTGATCTCTCAGCTGTGGATCTCACGGTGTGGCAACACTCATGGCTCCTCTGCCGCCTCTGCTGAACAGCTCCAGATCCTTCTCTGATGACCTCAAGATATTCGTTTGCATATTCCCGTTGTATATTCCCATACTCCCTCTGGTTTGCAAATCCCTTGAGGACCTGACATTCCTGGAAAAAAATTGATTTAGTTAAGGGTAGGAATGCCACAGAGGAGATAAACGTTTAACTTGTCAGACAGGGTGTGAAGCAAAAAGTAAGACGGACAGAAATGTAACAATTTATGACCAAGAAGATTTGGTTAAAAAAAGTTAATTGATTCATTGATACACCTGTGATATTATGGAAATCACTTTTCCTGGTAAGTTACTCTTTTTTTTTTGCTTACTCTGGTAAAAGTTCTCTACTCTGGGGTGGAAAGACAAATACAGGAGAATCTTATTCAAATCACCATTTAGGTTACAAGCACCATCATTATTAGAGAGGTCAGAAAGAGTCTATAAAATGGATTGTCATGAGATTAATTTAGGAAGATGAGTAAAGGAATGAACTGATGAAACAGTACTATAAGACTGGGACTGAGTTATGGAGCAACTGAGAGATGTGCCAGATTTCTCCCACAGAGAGTACAATACAAGGCTGCCAAAAAGTGTGTGGAAGCCAGTGGCTTCCTGCTGACTTCAAAGGCTTTAGATCAAATTCTGGACTCCATTCAAAGCTACTTTGGTTTTGCCTCACATTCCTCTTTCTGAACAATTATTACATTAAATTTTCTCATTATCAAATATGTAGTCAATTATTTTTTTCTAATTATTTATTATTAATTCATTTTTTCCAGTGTTTAGAAAATTCTTGCTCATTCATTTTCATAGAGATGTGTACATATCAATCATTGTCACTTGAAAATTCTGTATTCTATTTCCTTTCTTATTTTTAGGTGTGCTGCTGACATATTTCCTTCATTCACAACTCTTCTACAGCCCAAGGTCAAACTCTGTTCTTGAACTAATTACAAACTAGTTCATATTTAGAACCAGTGCAAATAATATTGTCAGCAACACTTGATGACTTATTGTCATCATAAAAAACATGATGGCAAACAGCAGAAGCAAGGGGTTTTTTCGCCTATAAATTCAAAGACAGCATTGGCATCAAAATCTGTCTCCTTTTTCTAGGATTTTTTAGTTATTTTAATAATATTTTGTTGATATTTATCACCATTCAACCCAGATTTTATTTTCCTCAGATACACTGACATTAGCCATTCAGCCTGTGCCAGGAATGCATGCCAGAAGAAAGTTACACACATCCACACAGAGCAAGGAGCACAGTGGAGTAGGAGCCATTCCATGAAGTGAAATAGGTTGCTGAGGACCCAACACAGTACAAAGTGACCTTGAAATTGCTCTAATCTGTTCTGAAGTTGGTATCTGTAAAGCACTTTTCAATTTAATTTCATCTAAAAGGATACATTTTCTGCTTTTTAAGATTTCCCTGCAACAAGAAGCAAAGAGCAATGAGGGAAAGAGCTGGGGAATATTTTTGCAAATTTATACCTGATCTGAAGGAAGACGTAGGTGTGATCTGTTGGGTTTTCATTTACATTATGGTGTGGTCTTAGACTATATTACCTGGAGGCCTTTCAACAGCAAATCTTCTGCAAAGTGTAATTTGGGATCTTGCCTAGTATGCTCAAATCAATTGCTAAAGGAAGTTTTGACCATCAGCCCAGAAGTATTCTGAAGTAGAAAAACCCCAACACTTATAGACAGGGAGTTGTCAGGTCCTCAGCACTGCTTATTTCTCTCAACAGATCAACAAGTAATTCCCTGTGCTACCTGCTGATATGGACATAGGCTACAGCACTGCAATGGGCTATATCCCTTCTCATTTTATCTGTGATCTCTCTCTCCTCTCATTTTATTTTTAGTCTTGGATACTATTTATTTAATTTACTCTTATCCAAATATTTTCCTGTTACCCACATCCTACATCCTTTTCTCTAAACTGGAGAGGGATTTGATGAGGGGACTGTTAGATGGATAAGAAAGTGGTTGGATGGCCATATCCAGAGAGAAATGGTCAATGGCTCGGAGTCCAGATGGACAAGTGGTGTCCCTCAGAGGCCTGCATTGGGACCAGTATTGTTTGTTGCTTTCATTAATTATGTGGATGAAGGGACTGAGTGGGTCCTCAGCAAATTTGCAGATTTGCTGAGTGGTGCAGCCGACACACCAGAAGGACAGGATGCCATCCAGAGGGACTGGCCAAGCTCAAGGAGTGGGCCCCTGGGAATCCCATGAGATTTAACAAGACCAAGTCCAAGGTGCTGTACCTGGGTTGGGGCTTTCCCCTGTAGCAAGACTGGGGATCAACAGATCAAGAGCAGCCCTGCCCAGAAGGACTTGGGGGTGCTGATGGGTGAGAGGCTGGACATGAACTGGCCATGGGCACTCACAGCCCAGAAAGACAAACCTGTCCTGGGCTGCATCCAAAGCAGCGTGGGCAGCAGGGCCAGGGAGGGGATTCTGTCCCTCTGCTCTGCTGTGCTGAGACCCCCCCGCCCGCAGTGCTGCATCAGCTCTGGGGTCCCCAGCACAGGAATGACAGGGACCTGTTGGAGAAAGTCCAGAGGAAAGGCACCATGATGATCAGAGGACTGGAGCATCTCTCCTATGAGAAGAAGCTGCAAAAATTATGTTTTTTCAGCCTGGAAAGGAGAAGACTCTGGAGTGACCAAATAGCAGCCTTCCAGAACCTGAAGGGAGCCTATGAGAAAGATGAAGTGGCACTTCTTACAAGAGCATGCAATTCTTTGAGGAAAGGAATATATCTGTATCTATAGGAATACATAGGACTGCACAAGCATGTATTTCTTGCAATATGTGTGTGTATGTACACATATAAAATTTTATTTTTTCTGTATTTGTATGAAGTGACCGTGAGTGTATTCATCAATATCTAATAAGAGTACTAAGGGCAGATAAGCAGGAGACAAGAGCACTAGATTTTTCTGAGCTTTGTCTCCAATATATATTCTTATATTTATCTTGGGACTAAAACAAGGAAGATATATCCTCTACCATAAAGACCTAACCCCCTAACCCTTTGTTTCAGACCTAACCCCCTAACCCTTCGTTTCTCACCATCGGCTTTGGTGGATGCTTTTTATAGCAGGGAAAAGTCTTCACCCATCTCTCCAACACAAAATGCAGAGTGTAAAAGAGTCACAGTACAGACTCTAAATAATTTTCACTTTAAGAACATTTTGTGTTCTAGCATGCCAGTCCCCAAAAAAGAAGACTAAATTTCATGTATCGAAATAATGAACATTTTCTTCAAATGATAAAGTTATATGTAGTCTATGCATGAAATGAAGATAACTTTTCTATTCTGTTCTCTTTGAGTTAAAGCATCTCCCAAACAAGACACTGAGATGTTACACAAAAAAAAAGTGTAGTTGGAATATGCAGTGACAGTTCGAAGCAAGTTATAAAGGGGATGCAATTTCAGAAAAGTTAACAATATTTTCTGTATTCACTAGTTATTACTGGACAACATAAGGCACATAATTGAAGAATGAATATTTCAAAGACATTTAAAGCCTCATGAAAATGTTCAATGATTGTTGCATTAAGACTCAGGAAAACATGAGAAGGATTCTTATGGTGTCCTCAGAAACTGCCATTCCATGTAAATCCCTGAGTGGGCTGTATACTTCTTCTGACCTGCTTCCAGCAATATCTTCCTAAGTTATTGAGGAACATGAATGCATGTATCACACTTAGGAACATTAATATTCTGTGGTTTATTTTATTTACTTTTTTACAAAAAAACATTATTAACATTAAGTTCATGGTACAAAGTCTCTTCTGTAGAAAAAAAGGATTTTTAAAAATTCTTTATTCAAAAAAAACCCAAAAACTTTAAGGTCTACGATTTCTGAAACATGAACATTTTAATTGCTCTTTATTAGACTTTAAGGTTTATGTTATCCAATTAATGAAGTATGCTAGCTTCACTCTCTCTACTTAGTAACTCAAATATCATCAAATTCAGATTTTACTCAGCAGTCAGCCTGACCATACCTTGATTTACTCTAAGCTTCTTCTGCAAAATAAGTTTTGCAGGGCTCAAATCTGAAAGAATAAAAGATCAAAGATCATCATAGCTCATCTCAAGATAATATTTTTTTCTTAATATTGCTTCACTGATAAAGTTGCAAACTTAACTGAAAAAAAACCCAATAACAAACTAAATGGATAGAAATTTCAAATGTGATTATCAATATTCTGTTATGCATAAATATATATATATATATGAATTATACCTTATAATCAGTTTTGCATTATCTATTCTATTTTATTTAAACCCTGAAGCAGACAAATAAATACAAAGGTAGGTCTCATGTCAGGAAACATGCCCACAGTAAGTGCATCTATCTCTTTTTTTCAAAATATTTTGGGTACTGACTTTTACCTTCTAAATATTGGAAAGAGATTTTCATTTATTTTAATAATCACCTTTAAGGAGATAAGGTCAAATGTTATGTTTCAGCTGATTCAAAATGTATCACAGCTGTTTAAAGTCTTCTAAATAGGAGAAATAATAAGATATTGAAAATTATCTCACAGGTAAAAAGGAAGAACATTCCAATTTCTTCTCTTTTTGCTGCAGACATCTTTTCATAAAAATTCTTTCTTTAGGATTTTCCCTTCTGGGAAGCTGAGGCCCCAGAAAAAGAATGTAAACAATGGTTATCTGCTGCTGTGGAATGCAACAGGTGCACCTGTGATTGGCCCATTTTGGATGTTTACAATTAATGGCCAATCAAGGACCGAGCTATCTCTGGGACAGAGTCGGAGAGAGCTCCTTTGTTATCATTCTTTTCTATTCTTAGCTTAGCTAGGATTCTGAGAACTTTTCCTTTTATTCTTTTTAGTATAATTATAATGTAGTATACATATCATGAAATAATAAATCAAGCCTTCTGATTATGGAATCAACATTCTCGTCTCTCTCACCCTGAAAACCCTTCTGACCACCGTCACATCTTTTATCATAACATTTTAAAGAAAATGTGAAGTTTTCAATAGCGCTTGAGAATTGTGTTATCTCACAGTGATTAATAAAAGTTACCCTGAAGACTGTGGTGTGAGAACGCTGTGTCAGCTCCTACAGTCTCACAAGACTGTTTATAATGATCCCAATGACTTGGGGCTGTCAGGTGAGTTCTTCTAAAAGCCTGGTATTGTATCAACAAGGAGAGCAAATACTGCAAAAATGTCAGCAGCAGTCCTGAAAAACACCAGGTACCTCGAGGCACATTTGTCCTCTACAATGGAGAGCAGAGGTACTTAACACTCAACCTAATACAAGTAAAGTCTTACTCATTCTAAGGCCACACAGAAATCCAAGCTAGGAAGCAGTGTACTTTTCAGCCTTTCCTGGTCAGGTCTGGTAGCTGCGTAATCAGCGCAAGGTCCATGCAAAAGTGCCGCAAGAGGCGGCTGTGCTGTTGCCTGTCATCACTGGCTAGTTGTCTTTAAGCTCTGTTTTCCATTCATCCCTTTCCCAGCTCAGCATGAGATGAGCTAGCTCAGGTGGCTCCATGTTACAGCGTGCTTTAGCCAGGCTGACAGATGTAATGCCATGAATTTTGCAAATATCCACCTTGATCTGTCAGCTGGAAGAAAAAAAAAAAAAAAAAAAAAAAAAAAAACATCTTGCAAGACAAAATTTGATCCAAAATTTGATCCAAGCTGAAATTTTGGTGCTCCCCAAATTGGCTTCTGTGTGGCCTGTTGATATCAAAAGACTCATAAACTCCATAGAATAAGATGTAGGCTCCATGAAATATAAATCTCTATAATGTTACTATTACAGCAAGGCAAGGCACCAAGTGATTCTAAAGCAAAGTCAACATCTTTATACATTTCTGTGAACAAGAACCATTAAGACAAAACTTTAATTTTAGATTACAGTCTGTCACCACATGTCTACCCTCCATGTGGTTGTGAGTTTTTACCAATGCTGACCACTTTTTTGCCTTTCCTCAATCTCAAAAGGACTCTTTTGGACCCTGCAAACCCCTCTCTGAGGCTAATGGTCTCTCACACTGGATTGATTGCACAGCCAGGTCAAACATGAGAAAGCTTTGTCACAAGAAGATTCTGATAATGTAAAACACAACAAAAACTTGGTTACTTGGTTTAGTTTTCTTCGTATTAATGCCTTAGTTTGTGATTCTTTTGTCACATACTAATTTTGCATGCAACACTTAATAATTGAAACTTTGCTAATAGTGTTTACTTCATCTTAGCTATCTTACTGTCAGCCACCTGCAACCAATATGTCTATTGTATTCTCAAATTATGTATGGGTAATTATATGCCACTTTTCTTCAGTTTCTTTTCTCTGAGTTGTAAATTGTATTTTTTAAAAGAATAATTTCTATTATTTCAGACTGCAGCCAGGAATAACAAGTAACCAAAACTGAAAGAAAAAAAAAGTTAAGTCAATGTCTCAAAACCCCTATTTAAACACATGCGAGCACATTGTTTCTGTGGGAGTGATGAGGAAATGTTCCTTTTCATTTGGACAATGTACATATCATTAGTGGTTTTGTGATTTCACAATTTTACAGCACTTTAGGAATTTCTAAAAGTATAAAGCAAGAAGCTATTTGCCTTCCTCATGGTGGCAAAAAATACATGCAGCTGTAATCACCACCATGTTGACACTTTCCCTGAAGAAGCAATTAGATGAAGTTACCTTGTAACATACCAGTGCAGGACTAATTACTTTATAAAAGCAAATCCTAAATTCTACTACCCAACACATGCCTTACTTGAGTGGAGAATGAACATGTTTTCCATATATGCTCCCATCTCACTCTCCACAGTACATGAGTTCATGCCCTGAACACAACTTCACCAGCAGAAACCTCCCTGGGGACTCCAAGCTCCCATAAGGATTCACCATCCCCAGCCCTGAGGGAGGGCACCAGGGCTGCCTGATGATTCTGCGGCATAGGCATCTATTTATGAAAATCTTTTCCTTAGGATTTTTTCCTCCTGAGAAGCTGAGAGGCCTCAGGAACAAATGTAAACAATGGTTATCTGATGCTGTGGAATGCAACAGGTGCATCTGTGATTGGTCTCATCTGCTTGTTTGTAATTAATGGCCAATCACAGCAGAGCTGGCTCGGACAGAGAGTCTGGGACAGCTGCCTTTGTTATTCATTCTTTTCTATTCTTAGCCTAGCCTTCTGATGAGAACTTTTTCTTCTATTATTTTAGTATACTTTTAATGTAATATATATAATGAAATAATAAATCAAGCGTTCTGAAACATGGGGTCAAATCCTCGTCTCTTCCCTCATCTCAAAACCCCTGTGAACACGGTCACGTGCAGCAACCAACTTGATGTGGTCTTCATTCAGAGATGAGTCAAGCACTTCCACGTGCCCTATATATTGTCTCTGTCAACATTGTACTGTCACTGATTTCCATGCAAAAGAATGTTAAATCTTGTGTTTTAAGCACAGCGACTTTTACCAATTAATTTCTCACATGTTTTTTAGAAATTTGCTATTTTTACATGAAGTTCCATAAACTCTCTTTTCTTTCTAACCAAAGTACATTTTATGTGAACAGAAAGGATAAGGAAAAAAAGGTGTAAAATGTACTACAGTGCCTTCAGGATTTATGATATGCAGATGCAGGTCTAATTTTTCAACAACTTTGGATCATCCAGAAAAGTTGAGTTTCCATTTCTACACAGCCTCGGTCTTCATTCAGCATAAAGCTCATGGCATCCCTAGTATTTGCTGAACCACTATGATTATTAGAAATGCAAATAAAGTTATTTTCTTCTTAAGCTTTCCTGAATCCTTATATATTTTTCTATATCCAAAAGCCACATATTTTCATGTAGCTATGCAACGGATTATAGCTTTGAATTTTCTACTCACCCGTATAAAAGAGATTTTATTTCCAGTAATGAAAATATTTTGTTTTATCTGAGCTTGGCAATGGTTTTTTGCTCAGGGGATATCTCTGTATATATCCTTTCCATTTTGCTTAGCATGCAATGATGTTTGTAGAACAAAAATTTCTGTAGCTTTACATAAAATGTATCAATATTAGAAAATCAGAGACAGCAATTAACATGCAATAAAAATGTCTTCTTCTGATCTGTTTCAAAAAGAAAATATTTTTACATACTAATAATGCCCTCTAATGTTACTTTTAATGTTCCCTAAACTATTTTTATTTGTCTAAAATTATTCTGAGAAAAATCCTCCTAGGAGTTTCATCAAACCACACAACTTCCATTAAGTGGTTTTATGGTACTTTAAATAAAACAAACTTATAAAATCCGAGACATTTTGAAAACCAAATTTAGCTTATAATATATTTACCATTGTATTTTGATGACTTTGTTGTAACCATTAATGGTTTCTTCCACAGTTCAAATAATACTAATCTATTGGATAATTTTGGTCTATTTTCTGTAAAACCATCTCAAGAACTTTAAGGTAGTGATTAATCCACAGTTATCAACATATGAATTATTAAAACCAATAATAATATCTTTAGGGATGTATTAATGTATTGGCCATGGCTTAATTACATGTAGTGTGATTTATCAGACATGTAAAATATTTAGAAATTTTCTGCTCAGAAGGACTCAGGTGTATGCTTCAGCAATCTGCTATAGACTTCCATGGGATTTTTTTTATTTACACCTTTTGAAATTTGTTCTCTTTTTGTTCTCTCGTATCATTCATTAATTCATACACTCATGTATACATTCACTCAAGGAAAACCAAAGTGTCAGCTTATGGAAAGCCATATACCACTGCACTGCCATATTCAAAAGGAGAAAAAAAATCTAATCCCAGCATAGATACATATCAGTTATTTACTCCGTTTTCACACTTGGTTGGTAGATTTGCACTAAACAAAGATGTACCAAAAAATATGTGAAGTTGGTCATGTTAAAAATAAAGCTGTTTGGATGTGTTAGGCTTATTTCAACAAGTAATTTTTCATCCAGGGAAGAAAATTGCTCTTAATCTTAAACTACATCACTAAAATATTTTAGAACAGTTTTTCAGATGTACGAAATATAATTTGGGAAACTGTGTGAGAGGGATACAGAGGTATAAACAATGATAGTATAATATATCTATATATATTTATATAGATATATATATAAAATCTGAGAGCTGGTATCTACTTTCCCCCTTAGGTACAATGCCAGAGAGATCCTTTCATTGCCCTTTCATTCATTGAACCATTCCACTGAGATTTAACATTTGTTAAATACATAGGAAAACCTCCTAGGACCGGTAGAAGCAAAGGAAAAAAAGAAAGAAAAGAAAAAGAAGTCCAACAAAGAAATCCAACAAAAAAACCCAACCCACCTTATCTTCTCTGCTGCTGCATTAAAGAACAGAGTACCAGTAGTTATTAACTACTCTCCATTCCACATAGCTTTCCTTTTAAAAAGCAGTTGCTTGAGAAAATCTTTTCTGTTCTACTGGATTGATTGACGTTTTTTTTTTTTTTTTTTTTCAGATCATTAACAATACTTTATGACTTCTGAGTCTGGGATATTGACATTTGTAACTTTTTGACACTTTATTAGCACAATACAACTAGTTTCTTGCTCACAATACTCTTGGAGTTGCACATTCCATTGCCATTAAACAAGAGTTAACACAGCAATTTCATTCTGCTGCTGCCACCCCAAAAGGAGCAGCACAGGTGGGTGATGGAAGTTCCACCCTCACACTGTTGGACCCAAGTGAGATGGGACTTGCACGTACTGCTGTGTGAACATTGGCAGCTGTGCCTTCCCAGCCTGCACTAACAGAATGACTGCTGTCAATGCTGGAAGATGTTAAGCATTAATACTGACACGGCCTTCAATGTGCACGAGATAAAGCCAAAGGTAATTAAGAAAAATCCATTGAATAAAAGTTTACAACCTGGAATAGAACCAAAATGAAAGCTGAGCTCAGTTTATTGAATAGATTTCTAATAGGCCATGTCCTAAATTTTCTCAAAACTCTCTTCAGCAAAGAGGACATAAGTTAAAACATCGATGAAACACATACTTTGAGGTGGTATTTCAAATCTTAAGACAAGTTTCATTTTAGCATCAATAGAGGCTCCTTCTGAGGCACATTACAACAAAAGGTTTAGATCTGTAAATCTTTTATTGGCCACAGAAGGAACCTAGTAGATTAGCCCACATCAGGTAATATTAACCTTTAATCAAGTGAAGACTTAACCTTTTTATCTCTTTTGCATGAACAAACAGTTTTGGTTTAACAAGAATTTTTTTAAATCTTTCATTTTTTTAATGACAGTGATTCCATATGAAAACATGCTTAGTTAAATGTGTCCTAGCATTACAGGGATCAAATCTGTACTATCATTCCAGGGTCTGTCAGCAGAGGATTCCACTCTGCACTCTGGCTTTAGGAGAATTAAATACAGCAGGCAAACAATTGGCTGGTTTTCTGCCTTCTTTTCAGTCCCTATCACATATCTAGAGATTTTGTTCACCTTTAAAGTGACTTTTCTGATAAGACATTTATTGCAAATGAATTGGGTGGTTTTTTTTGGTAACAATGGCATTCCAAAGGCCTCAAAATACTCAGACAGATTAAAAAAAAAAAAAAAAAAAAAAAAAAAAAAAGGAGAAAAATATTATTCTTTGTTCTTTGCTGCAGCACCCATATCTTTTTGCAGTTTAAAACTACTGTATTTCTTACCTAATTTTCCTGATAAATATCAGCCAGAAACCATTTTAACAGCTTCAGTCCTCAAATTTCTGCAGCTGCAGTAAATATATGACCTGTAGCTTTTCCTCACCTAGAATCCACATGTCTATTTTCAGAAATCAATCACTAAATTCTCAAAAAACTGTTATGATAAAGACATTTTATTGTTTAAATTTCCTCCTAGAAGGGCAGATACGACATATAAAAGTGGTCTGGGTTGCTACTAGATGCAATAAAAAGGGAGATACTGCTTTCAAACATGACCAGTTTGCCCACAGTCGTGGATAATTGGAAGTGTAACGTAAACATTTGTCTGAACATGGCTGGATTACAAGGACATGTGTGAACAGAAGTGTGTGATGTCACCAATTAAAACTCAATTGCTGTGTATTACAAAAAGGAGGAGAGCCTCTTTTCTGTTCTCTCATATTAATGTGACAAATTCTTCCTATGAATGCTGTCCAAAAGTGATGTATAATTTTAATGATTCATTCATTGTGTTCACAGTGGCTGTGATAGCACATGGAACTGATATTTTTCTGATATTCTCAATAGGTACATGAGTAGTTTGAGAGATAGGGGTAAGAAAGAGGGAAGAAAAGGGAAACAAAAATGTTGCCCAAGTAAAAAATCACCATTTTCCATTTAAAAAGTCTTTCTTTTACCCAGAAAACTGGGTATCACTTCATTTTACTTCTTATTATTGACATTTACCTACCTTTAGAGTTCTGCCTAGAAAAGTAGATGTCAGAATACTCCACTAAGGTGTTCTCTTAGGAGAACAAGGAGAACACACAGAATCTAACGTCAGGACAAGCCCTCAGAGCTGTTTAGTGAAATAGAGACAGAAAGTATTGTCATATCCTAATGAAGTTTCATGCAGGATATGCAATGAGTTTTGTACAAAGAATATATCAGGTCATGTTTGTTCCAGTTTCTTCTATGATGCAGACTTAGACCCCATGAGCATGACATCATAGAATCATAGAATAGTTTGGGTTGAAATTTGTACCATTTAGGAATACAAAGCAATTTTTTATTCATTAATATATGCAACAGTCAGGACAAATGGTCTGCTAAGTTAAACATTACATGTTCCCTATACCTGATGAAGACCCATAACTTTATAAATCTTTGCAATCCAACCACTTTCCAGTCTGGTGGGGACAGATCAGTCCCCACTGATTCTTGGAGTATCTGACCTTTGAGATTTCTGATTTACCATCTTCTTTACAACTTTGCAATGCAGACCTTCTCCTTCTCTATCTTTGGGCCAGCTTTCCCTCAACCTTCTTTTTGGGTTCTTAACTGTCTTGCGTTGATTTACCTCACATTTACCTCATATTTATTTCTCAAAAAATTAAAATATCCTCAGTGAAACTGAGCCAAGTGTGAACAGCCCTGTGGTACCTTGTGCCTGACCCTGAGGGTTCCACGACACCTCTTTGTCCTTGCCCACAGCCTCAGGGTTCTCCATACCCCAAGCACCCTGTGAGAGATCTAGAATTGCTCATTGGATGGTCCCTCAAGAAGCTAGCCAAAATGCTTCCATTACCTTAAAGTATGATGAGTTCTTCATTGCATGAGGGATGACTTCCTAAACCTTTAAATGTCAGACACACAGGGGTGTGTGGTAAATGAGGACATTCCTCAGAAACATTTTTCTCTAGCAGACAAGAAGCATCCTAGCATTAGGAAGAAGCCCTGAGACAAAGAAGCATTTAAATAGTGTAATCAATACACTAAGAGAAATCAATACCAAATGAAAACAATGATACCTCATGGTTAAGAGGAAAGAGCAAAATAATACACAAACAAATGCCAGTTGTCCCAAAATGGTAGGACTACAAATGTATAAACATTTTGCTTATGATAAAATTGATGATATTTCTTTCTCTTACCTATAGGTTTATGATTCTGACTTAGAGTATAAGGAAGATGAAACTGTTCTGAAAGTGCACTGCACACAGCTCAAGCTCATCCTTACGTCCCCTTGGAACAGACACAAAAGGCTAAATAAAAGGTTTTGTCTACACAATGAGCAAAAAAAAGTTTAGAAACACCTCCTATTCCATATTTTAAAGCTTATTATTTTTAAGAAGGGTCAGAACTTTGATTCAACAGCTTATGGAAGGTTTTATTGCTTTTTATTTTAAAAAGCATATTTTTATAAGGCAAAATATTAAAAAATAAGAGAGAATAAATAAAATATTTGTTCCTGCCAATGTGAAAATCAAAATCAAATTAAAATAAATTGAATCAAATTAATAAAAAGCTTTCCTGAATTTTCAACTCATCTATTCACAAAAAAAAGTCCATTATTCTCTTGGCTCTAATTAAAACCACATTTATATTTATGTCAGCATGTTTCCTGCTGGCTTGAACTCAAGGTTGCTCTTTGGTTTTAGAAAATATTAAATGGACATGGTAAGGGAGATCGTGGCCCTGATGAAGGCAGAGGAAGCTGTAATACTTACTTTGATCAAGTCAGGGCTTCAATTTATGGGAATTATTTTTTTACCTTTTTTTCTGCCCATAATTTTTCTATTAAATATTCCCATTCTCATCTGCCTTCAAAACTCATTAGTCCTTCAGAACATTACCTCATTTTTTGCATCTGTAGCTCACACATCCTTGCAACCCTGAAGTAAGACAGAGCAAATCACAGGTTACACTGACATTAAATAATACTGGAAGGGGTAAGGGTAGAAATTTGACAATGATAATGGAAAAAAAGAATTTAGAATATGCTGTGATAACTTAGGAAGCAAATGAAATCCATGAAGTACAATCAATAAAGAGTTTTGAACTTAATGGAGTGGGAAAGCAGTAATTGCTTCCCATGACTTGAGTTGTATACACTACACTGGGTGAAAATTATTGCAGGAAGCTATAGGATGAGGCCACCTCTGCTTGACTTCCCATTTCACTGAGAAATCCTAATCAAAATAGTATTATTGAAACAAATAATGCAAAATTCTTTCCTATTTTGACCTCCATGCTTTAAATGAACTGCAATAATCAGAAAAAAAGGACTCAAAAATAGCTACAAAATGCAGTAAAATTCATAGAGCAGTCCAGGTAGCTACATCTGTTTTCATGAATTAAACTTGACACCTAGCACAGAATGGATTTGGTCTTTATGTTTAAAAACTTTTCCAGTCCAAAATTGAAAGTCTTAGTACAGTTCAACATGCCTGCTGGGAATGGTACCAAGTTCATGCAAATTTTCAAGTTATACAAGAGTATTAATTTGGAGCTTGATGATTTAAAAATGATAGAATCATGTTTGGAATATATTTAACAAATAAAATTGTAAACAGGTGAGTTCCAGTTCCTAATGGCATTTTATCACACTCATGAGTACATATGTAGCTAATAAAACCTAAAGAGCTTTAGCCTATAAGACTTAAGGTGATTTGTTCAAGATTCATAGAAGAAGCTTTAAGAATAGCTTTTTGCATAAATGGATAACAAGATTTTAATTTCTCATGAAAAAATTTCAAAAGTCACTGTTAAATTGCAATATTGTTTGCTGCATATTCAATAAGCTGTGAGAGATGCGGGGATTGTTTCAGTTTCAATTCTGCATTGGACTACTCCTAAAATTTATAAACTTTTCTTAAAATTTCAGACTACTAAAGTTCTGAACTAATAGGAATATTTCCAAAAGAAGGGCAGCGCTCTATATTACAGGGATAAAGAATTTTATTAAAAAAAACCAAAGAAATCCCCAAAACAATGCAATAACAATGCTTTGTAAATTCACATACTTTCAAGAATCCAGTTTACCATCTTTTTTTCCACAACATTTTCCTTCCCCTAGGTGAGAAACCCACTGGTTTTTATGATGCCATTCCAACTTGGGCCCTATTTCAAATCTGTTATAACATGAAGTACTAAATATTTTTTAAAGAAATATTTATTAGTTACATATAAGTATGTATCCCTGAAATTCAGTTTCTTTAGGGAAGAAAATGAAGGTTGCCCTATTTTAATATACAATTATCTCTGCTTTTCATCTTATCAAAAATTCTCTAGTGGAATAGATCTTCCACTATTATGAAAACTGAGTTAGGATTCACTTTAGAAAACATTCATATTTCAGTAAAGTCAGGCTTGAAGATCATTACTTTCTATATATCATCTAGGTGCCAAAATATTTTTTTTCCATTAGTAGTTGCAGAGGGTATTTATTTGGGTAATATTCTGAAATAATTTTCTCTAATCTCTCCTAAAGTTAATATTCCTCAAATTCTTAAATAGGAAAGTACAGAACAGATGAAAGAACAAGCAAGACTAACAAATCCACAATATCTAAAATATATGTAGCAACTTCTAAATCCTTTTATTTTCTCAGTTGATGAAATTGGCCTCTGTTTAAATAATATAATATATTCTTTATGGAAAAACAGAGAAGAAATAAACAGAGAAGATCAGTAAAACTGTCAGATTAACAGTACTGGACTGTCAGGTGGCAAATGCGTATCAGAATTTCTAGCAGCACAAAAGCTTTATTGCACATTATGATGATTCTTGTGTCAAGATGGAGGTGGGTCAGGACCAGAGATGCAGCAAATTAGTGTCAAAATGAAAGAAAAGTAGGTTTATAAATAATATGAACTGTAAATGCATATTAATATAAAAGCATAAATGCATATTCATATAAAACTATTCAATATACAGTAGATAATCATCTCAGTTAATTTATTATCTGGTTGGCTTCTCAATTGCTGATGCAATTCAAATAAACAGGTCATAACAGAAGTCCATTGTGAATTAGCTAGCTTATTTTTTTGATAAATAATTCCTATGTACTATGATAAAACACAGTCAGTTCTTATTTATATGTCAATGACTCATAAATTGAAGAGACAAGAAACACAAAGAGGCCAATAATTATAACCACAGGTAATAAGATTTTTTTCTTCCAGGTCTACATCCTCATCAGAGTCAGTTTGATCTTATGGAAAAAAAAGGCGAGAATTTGCACATGTCAGCTTGTCCTACCATCACTTTCAGGAAACAAGTACAGTTTCTTGGTGTATGAATGAATTTTATTATTTTGCCCAAAAAATTGCAATTCCTGATATATCATTTAATAAACAACAAATTGTCAAAAATAATTTAATCTGGCTACTGGTGCATAAGACTACTAAAAATATTTCTGTAAATGAATTAGCAACAAAAGGATGGCTAAGAACAATCTCCATCCTTTACTGGATGCAGAGGGGAAACATAGTGACTAAGAATGAGGAAAAGGCTGAGGTACTGACTGCTGCCTTTACTTCATGTTTATGGAATAAGAAAATGATCTTCAGGTTCTCAAACCTCTGAGTTGGAAGACAAGGACAAAGAGAAGAATAAACCCCCTACAATCCAAGGGGAAATGGTTAGCATTGTGCTAAACCACTTAGTCTTACCATTTTTACAGATTCAATAATAGCAAATGCTGGCTATTGAAAGCCCGTGCTTTTCTAGATGACATCACAATGTTTTAAATTAAAAGATCAATTCAAAGGCAAATATGATTTTCCTAAGTCTACCTTCTTTGTTAAAATACACACTTTATCTTAGAGAAAAAAGCACCTTATATCAATTGTAGTCAGCCTCAAATCAAAAATTTTCACAGAAAAATTAATTTGATGCATTGCAATATATGACTACAGTGATATGGTTTTGTTTCTGAGGAAGAATTAAAATAAACAAGATACAAGAATACAAGAATACAACAGGCTTATCTATTGCAGCAACAGTAGCAGTGTGTCACTTTGCAAACCTCTATAGAAATAACCTAAAATCTGCAAAAAAGTAGAAGAGGAGAAAACATTGGCCATTGTTCATTTTCTCAGGGCCCCGCTGTGTCGGGCTGGGCTCTGCGGGTGAGCAATTTTACATGAAAATCACCCTCTCTTTGTACACTTTTGTTATTTACATTGTTGTTGTTACCGTTCATTTTCTTATCTCATGACTGTTTCCAGAAAATTGTTCTTATCTCAGCCTCTAATTTTCAGCTTTTTGTTCCTTCAGTTCTCAACCCCATTCCCAGAGTCAGAAGGGGGAGAATAATCAGAGGCTGTTTTTGGACTGCCACAGGGGGAAAGGGAGAGGGGCAGGAGAAAGGAGATGAGGGTACTAAATTGAAGGTATTAAATTGCCATTCCTAAACCACGGGCAAGGACATTTTGGTGCCCGAACATGTATGGTCTCTACATAATTATGTCACACAAAATGTAAATTAAAAATTGACTTCATTACAAAATATTTAGTATTCAAAGTATCGAATTTCAAAAATATAGTGCCTAATTGACACAGGAAAAGTAAGGATTAATAAAGTTTTTAATAAAAGTAGTCAAAAATATAGTGTCCTTCACCTCTAAAGGTATATGCAACTTGTTCTGACACCTGAAGTTGCTGTGATAAAGCTGATTGTACAAAGTTGTCATTTATTGATTATAGCAATATTGACAACCTTCTCTACAAAGAGAATGAAAAATGCATTTCAGGTCTCACAGTTCAGCTTCAAGATGTTATTTTGGTTATTTCTGTGGTTTAAAGGGATTGTCTGTAGAATCATTTCAGATGATTCAAAGACAGGTTTCAGCTCCAGGCTGAAACATCATGGCTCATAACACAGTTAAAGGGAGAAACACACATAAACACATTCACTTCAAACAGTAAAACCCCCCAAGATAATTCAATAGATATTCAATAGAATTTTCATCTTTTATACAGCAACAAACTTTTTTCTAAATCCCAGAGTTAATACTTGATTTTTTTTTGTTTTTTAGCAGTATTTATTACTTGTATGGACTCATTACATTTTGCTGAAATATGGCTAACATGCATTAGGCTGGAATGTCTTTTTTTTCACATATGTAGAAAAAAAACCTAAACAGACTATGTACCTAAATTGAAAAAAAAAATAAAAAGGAAAATCTTAAATATCAGAACTAAGATGCAACGTCTTTTTTTTCTGTAAACTTTAATTTGTGAATATTTACTAATCTCAACAGACAGAAGCTGCCATCCCATTACTGGAACACTCATCATAATAGTAATATAGCTATAGCTGCAGCATTTCTACAGTTATATATGTATTAGGAGTTGGATATGGAAGATGGAATCTGAAATAATTTTTTATTTTATTACTTTAAAATTACTGGATAGATAAGATCTGAAGAGTGAAATCTGTCTACTTATGAAAGTTAATTGTTCAATGAGAGATTTTTTCCCATACCCTTTACACCCTTCATTCTAATATAATTCCAACAAAGGATCAATTTAGGTGATCATAGGAAGCAGCTTAAAAATTATAATAACATTTTACATCAAAACCAAAGGCAATTGATAACATCAAAATCATCCTTTGGAGGCCTTTTTTTTTTCAATTTAATATGTCTTATGATCAAAGTTCTGAAAATGTTCTTTAGCTTATGATCTAAGCTAAAATATTCTTCTTAATTCTCAGTTAAGCATTATTTTTTTTTTTTGCAAAATAGAATTATTTGCCCTTAAATTACATATTTGTAAGAACCTCTGTCCTTCAGCCTGGACAAAATCAATTTTCCAGAATATAACAAACTTTTTAATGATAAAAAGTATATTTTGCCTATCACTGGAAATATACAAAGTCAGATGGGATGGGCATTAAACAACCTGATTTAGCAAAATGTGCCTTTGCACATGACAGGGGGTTTGGAGTAGATGGTCTTCAAAGGAAGGTTCCTTCCAGCCCAAACCATTCTCTGATCTTATTAATTCAATGAATCATCTTGGTACAGACTTTGTTAGACTATATTTTTGAGACTTATATAATTCATTATATTCACAGAGTCATTCCAATAAAGTTCCATTTGGGAAAGCATTCAAAATAGTTTTAAAACTTTTTTTCCAGAAAATATGGGAGATCATTATTCATTCCTTTTTGGTTATACTTCATTTTCTAATTTATAAACATTTCTTGCAAAGAGAGCACAAACCTGTCATTTTTACCTAGTTTTTAACCTAGCTTTGGGTTTGTGTCTCTTTCCTGTTGCTTTTATTACTTTCTGACAAAAAAGCACTGGTAAGTTATAAGTAGAAAAAATACAGAATCATGAAATGTGCTTGGCTGGGAGGAACTTTAAAGATCATCTAGTACAACCACTCTGAAAATGGACGTGGGCACCTTTGACTAGATCAAGTTTCCAAAGTCCCATCCAACCTGGCCTTGAACAATTCCATGAATGGCACCCACAGCTTCTCTGGGCAACCTGTTCTGATGTTCACCAAACTGCAGAGGAGAGATGTTTTAGCCATCTGATCATTTTCATGGCCCCTCTCCGGACCCACTTTAGCAGGCCCATGTCCTTCTTGCACTGGGGACCCCAGAGCTGGCCACAGGTCCCTACATGGTCTCATTAAATCAGAGTAGAGGGGCAGAATCACCTCCCTTGACCTGCTGGCCATGCTTTGTTACGCAACCTAAGATATAATTGACTTTCTCAGCTGCAAGTGCACAACTTTTTCTCCTCTAGGAAGAGAAATAAAATACTGAACATAGAATACAATTATCTAAAAAGCAAAGCTTTTAGGCACCACAATTAATTTTTTGAAAGGCTTATTTTATGAATATAACACTGTCACACTTTTAACACAAGTGTTACATATTCATTATAAATATTTTATATATGATCCATGTGATTCTTTGTCTCAATTAATAAACAAACAAATAAGTAGCTTTTAAGTGATCACTTGGATAATTTTTTTCCTTCAAATTGCTTACTCTTGAACTAGTTCAGTGACTGCTATGGGCATAGGCAGGATGTTTGACCAAATTTGAAAGGAATTCCACTTGTATTAACACATTTAACAAAAAAGGTGTATTTTTATACTTTATGAGAAAAATTGTTTTAATAATAATCTCTATATACTCTTCCATCCAATTGCTTCCTTCAGCCATATTTGTGGTAAGTTTTTTTGGTACCTGAGATTCTGAAAGCAATTAGCACACCCTTCTACATTGACACAAATCATGCTAGTTTAAATTTATTTTCTACAGCAGACAAATAAATTTAAATATTTCTATTTTAACAACTCAGCGTTCATTTATTTACATAAGTACCAAGTTTGTCATACTTATCTTACATGTCAAAAGCCCATTTATTTAAAACATTTCAGTCTGTCATTTGCTCATATTTCAGCTCTTTAGGATATCTGTTTGAGGATAATGTGCTAAGTTTAGCAGGTCAAAGACTAGCACTGTGTAAAAACACTAAAGACATTTAGATTTTTTTCAGTCAAGATACTGGGGAAAATAAATTGAAAAGCAGCCAGTTACTTGATTTAATTTCATAGTTTCTATCAGGAGCAATCCAACAAACTCCTAATAACTCCCATTTTTCACAAAATGACATGTCTTTCCTTCTAAACAAAACTAATGGGCAGTGGAAACATTCATGCGTGGACCAAAATTTAAATGAATAATGTCATTATAAAAAATGTTGAATTGCTGAGTCCATAAATACCTATTATGAAATTAATGGTGGACGCTATATTTACTTAATTTTAATAATCTGTATAACTCCTTAAAGACATTATTTCTCTTTCATGCTATTACACAGTGGAATTTGCATCTGATTCTAATCATAAATGCATATTCTAGCCCTACATAATTGTACTATATTGTTGCTTGTCATGCTTCACCTACATTTTTCATATATTCCTCTAATTATAGTATCAATTTATTTAAGTGAATGTTCAGATTTTTGTGTTATATTAAAAATGATGCAAAGGGCTGCCCATATAGTGAAAAAATATATTCAACCATTATCCACCCAGCCAAAAATTTCAGAGCTTCAGAAAGTAGGTCATACCATAATAGTGACATTGAACTTTTCAACTGGGAGTAATTAGGTTTTATTTTCAGTGCTCAGTGACCTACTCTGAAAAATAAGATAATACAAGAAGGGTTCAGCTTTTTCTTTTTTTTCTTTTTCTTTTTCTTTTTCTTTTTCTTTTTCTTTTTCTTTTTCTTTTTCTTTTTCTTTTTCTTTTTCTTTTTCTTTTTCTTTTTCTTTTTCTTTTTCTTTCTTAGTGCCTTGCTTTGTTATTTCTTTCTACTGTATGTACCTTAAGAATCCATAATTGTTACCTATCCAGAAAATAGTAGTTGACAGCTGTGCAGGGTACTTCTGCTGTTTAAAATGTCGTAAAGAATCTGTTGCAAGCAATGATGTTATCATTAGGGAACAAGGATACTGTCTATTATTTCAGAAGCAAATAATTCAGCATTAAATCATTTCAACTGCAGTGTCACTTGCAGGGAAGAGAAAGCAGAAAAGTTACTGTGTATGAAACAAGCTTTGCAGTAGTACTTACAGCACAGAGGGCATTTGAAGCACACTTCCATGTGTATTCCCTCTAGGGCACTCTAGAAAGCTTTGCTTTTATTTAATGGCAGCTTCCTAATGCAAAGAGACATAATAAAATGCACTTGCATCTGTTAGCTCAGATAACAAGACACATTTTCCCTTTTTGGGGTTGGTGTTCTAAGAGCCTTTTGACACAATTCAGGCTACTGTGTTGCAACATGAACTTAATACTTCCCAAGAGTCTTAAATTTTTTATTTGTTACTAATGTCATTACAAGAACAAATACCCTCCCAGCCCTTTGGTCATGAATTTGTCCTGTGTCTCAGTGTGTGCTGTGGCCTGCTGCATCATGCCAACGTGCAGTGCAACGCAACAAGAAGTGTAACTTTGATAAAGTGTGTCAGATGCTAAACAACATGAAAAGGCACGCATGAAACTCTCACAGACAAGGGGCTGTGCTTGCTCAGAGGCAGACAGCTTCTCTGCCACTTGCATAGCTGTGAACTGGGGGTGGGAAGTCTGCAATGCCTCTGTCCTCTTACATGGAGCATACAAAGGGCACATTTTTAACATAGTAAACCTGTTTCAGGCAGTGTTCCCTATTTTACTAAATATGACTATCCCCAGTGGATGCAGAGATTACCACGTGTAGTAGTAGATGTTCACCAAAGAGGAACAGTATTGGGCACCCAAGAACTACAGGTTTTTAAATTTTTTTTTTGCAGTCATTATGTTCTTTCAGAGAGAAAAGTATTTTTAATTGGTATTTTAAAACATCATCACCTTGAAATTCACAACACTGGACGAGTTCTCAGTGGCAGAGTTAGACTTGACCAGTTTATCTCTGACTGTTTCCTGAAAAAATGTAATTTTATTTTTTTTCCAGAAGCTCAGATTTCATCCTTTTTTTTTCTATATAAGAACATGAAAATAGTTCAAACTTTGCCAATTACCCAAGAGCACCCTCAGCTTCATATTCATTTAAGAACCTAGTTTAAAATATATCTTAATTGAAAAATTCTTTGCTGTTTGGTTACTGATGAAATTATAACAAAAACAACAAATATATACAGTATCTTCATGCTCTGACAATATTTGTGACAAAGCAGAACAAGTATCTTCAATGTACAAAGAAGCAGCAGCTCAAATACCACCTTAATAATCTTCAATAAATCAGGTCTGTATTCAGGATAATAAGCTTTTGTATTTTTACAAGACTTCAGAAAATTCAGTGGCAACTGACTGAATTTTATGATGTTGATACTTATTCTCCAATATTTTTAAATAGATTAATTGTGAGCTGTTCTTCTGTGGGGGAGGTGGGAAAAGTATGATGAAAACATTCCTATTGCTTCTTGAACCCTAGGTCATGTTTTCCCAAATATTTTCAGTTCTATTGAATTGGGTGGAAAAATAGATATGCTATTGAGTGGAAAAAGAGATGTTACTGGTCTTTTTGTCTAATGGCTACACTGTCCTGCTCTATTAAGCAGAAGAGTGGTAAGTTTATTGCTTTAATTTCGCTGATATATCAAGAGAAACATGCATTTCAAATCAAAACCAACCAGCAGGTCACTAGAGTTTTGAGGCAGTGGGAGGGCCTGTCCCTTACACTTCACTAATTTTACATGCATTTGAGTTTATACCCGTTCAGCACAGTAAAGAATGCTATTAGGTATTTCAATGACTAACAATCTGTAAGAACATTTATAAAACAACATTTGGAAAAATCCTAAGTGTTCAAATACAATGCTTAGGAATTTTTTTTTGCAAGAAAATTGGTGAGTTTCTGTATTCCTGTCTAGCAATTTTTGTGGAAATGTGTCGGATACCTACTGTGAATAATATTCTACAATAGCAAGTATTTTTTCATTTCAAGGCAGGTACAAGAAAATTCTACCATTTTGATTTCAGTTCTGGCAAAAGATACAATTAACTCTGAAGGAGGAATTGTGTACAAGTTCCAGAAGAAGCTGTTCTAGGGAAGAGAACAGAGACCAAACCAACAGATGATATTTTACAATGGAGGTTTATTTTTGTTTCTGTGAGAATGAACATATGCAGAATTTAGCAAGTGTCAAAGTTTGTATTTTGAAGAATGGCAGTACATGGAGTGTGTAATATTTTCTACTTAATTTGCAAGACCACAGTAATTATGGTGTGTCCACAAAAGTCTGAGAGAAAAATCAGATATGAAAGGAATGTTAGAATCAGGCTAAACTAAAACATGCTGTGAATTAAAACCCTTTTTTTTGACATTTAGAATTTATACAAAATTTCCTTTAAAATATTTCCGATTTAGGGTTCAAGGACATCAAACAGTTATTTTCCATTATAAAAAGAAATTCTGTCACTTTTAAAGAGGGAAATACTTTTTATGCTGAGTTTAGTAGCAGTTCACAGTATTCAGTAGCAATTACACGGGTGGTGAAGAGTCCACAACACTGTCTGATACACTTTACAGAGAAGCATAAATTTCAGTTTTAATGTACTATAAAGGCATCTGTTAATCACAGAACAAGTTAAAAACAAACACCAAAGAGAGAATTAACACCACAGCCTGAACTTTATTGATACAAATCAATAGTCTTTGGTCTTTGAGCAGAATAAAACAGAATTTCACACCACAAAATACATTGTCAGTTTAAATGCCTATTAAAACATACCCTTATACTGCACAACACTTTTCACACTTAAAAATTTTTTTGCAGCCATGCCCTGAATAATATTTACTTGCATGAAACCCTTACTAGTATCAGCAGGACTAAGGATCAGGTAAGACATTGTGCTGTGTAGGAAGGGAAGAAAGA
The DNA here is from genome assembly GCF_028018845.1 of Melospiza georgiana. NCBI lineage: Eukaryota > Metazoa > Chordata > Aves > Passeriformes > Passerellidae > Melospiza > Melospiza georgiana. The sequence goes on from NC_080431.1 coordinate 29,201,169, forward strand.
GTACACATGATTTTAAGATGAAAAGCACTTTTAAAAAATAAATTACGGTGAGTTAAAAGAGTCACCAGTAAAAATCTTGTTAATAGCCACTCTTTTTAAAAACTGGAGTTGGGCTTTCTTGGAAAAGTGTTAAGTTTACACTGCATGACAATGCAACATAACACATCATTTATTCACTATGGATTCTATTTTGAATGACTGGAGGAAAGCACAATAATTATTGACTGATCTGACATAGTAACAGCAAAACACCTCAATACCAAATGTGAATACCACAGATTTTAGAGGAGTTGCTTTGCAAATTAACATATTATGGTTGTGTCTCTGACCAAAGGTCATGCATGTACTCATAGAAACGTATAACATTTTCAGAAAACCATTTTAAAATGCATCATTCCTAACCAATCCATTCAAAGGACCCCAGTGAAAGACACAGCAGTGATTTATCTCAGTCAGTAACTTCCTTTTAGCTGAGCTGAAGCCGGAAAAGAGGAGTTTAAATATTCAGTGAAAAGCCAACTAACTGCACTTCCCAACCTTCTGCTTTCAGTTTTTCAGACATACTTTTCTGTCTACTGTCCTGTGTCAAGCTGGAGTTGAATTGTATCAAATAATATTTACTCTGCTCTCCGTGGCTTGTCTCAGAAAAAATCCTTTCTAGTTCTCTGGAGCTCAAATCTGTTCTGTCCACTGCTGTTTCAGAGGTTGGGGGTTTGTTTGGATAATTTTAATGACATTTTTCATTTCTTTCATAACTGAAATACTTTGTGAAAAATTTGTAAGTGGATAATGTCTGTGTCCAGACTATCTACCCACAGAAGTTTGTTGACACTATTACAGGGATAAGGAAATGAACACTTTGTCACTGGTGTAAAATGAATTTGATCTGCCTTTATTTTTTGTAATCAATTTAAAATTAAATTTTAAAATTGCAATAAAAAGGCAGTTGGATGTTTTTTTTATTATCCAACAGAAAATTGCAATAGGTCAAGTAGCTACCAAGGGAAGAAGAGTAGATGAATAATAAAAAATATTCTCTTTGAGAATGTAGCCCTGTTAGTGATCTTCTATCCCTCACATTAGCTTCGAAAGAACAAAATATGGTGTTGAACACAATGGACAGGAATATTAAAGGTAGTATAAAAAGGATAACATTTGTTTGTCTACTTGCTTCTTTTGCACATTTGTGGAAACATTGTGATAAAGTTCAAGTGCACTATCACCAGTCAAAATACATTTGCATCAGTGTTAATGGATGACAGATTGTTGACACTGCAGTGTTGCACGTATTATTCTTTGAATCACATGATGCACATAACCTAGAGAGAGCCTGAAATCATTGGGGTTTTTTTGCCATTGTTCACATTTGAACATGTTAAATTAATAATTTGGGGTTTTTTACATTTCAAAGCAGAGCTTTATGCTGAAATAGTTAATTGGACCTATTGCCAAATTTGTGTAGCCAAAGAAAATGAGTATTTAAAATAATTACCAAAAATTTTCCTAACTGAGACTCTGCAGCTTGTGTGATTCATTTTAACCTTCTCTGAATCTTGAGACTTCTTAGAAATGCTTAATGATTAATTACGAGTTATTTTGAATATCTGAAACTCTTTCAATCAAGAGAGTTTTCAGGTAATTTTTTTATTCTTAGAATCATTATCAGAAAATGTAGTGCTTGCAAATTATCACTGATGGCAGAGTTAACAGTGTAATTTTCAGGTTCTGAATATCTGAATACTTGTTTCCCTAGGAAAAAATTGTAACATGTTAATAGTATTTTAAATATACATAAAAACATCTCTTCATATTCTTAAGTCCTGTGAACTGCTAAAGTATATATCCTAATTTTGTAACGTAGTAACTTGCTTCTAGGGCAATATTGCAGAGTTGCTAAAGAAATGACAAGATTAAAAAGAAAGAGAAACCCTAAGTGTACTTGATAATAATCTAGTGCTATGATGATAGTTGTTATGCAAAACTGGAACAAAATAGTATTGCTCAGAGTCTACAATGACTTTTTTTTCTTTAAAAGATAGCTCTGCTCTAAATAAGGCATCTGACAAATACCAGTGCAAAATAGATCCTCAGAAGAGATCTTATACGCTGAGAGACCACCAAATACCTCCTAACTTCACAATGAATGCTGACAGTCAAAGGTTCACACAGAACTAGCATCTGCAGCAAGTTAGCCAAGAACAGCAATGTTCTTCAAAATCCCACATTTCTTGTGTAATGATGCATGGAATGGCAGACATCCCAAGAGAATAATTTATCTTAAGTGCTCCCTTTTTAATGGTCAAATAGAAAACTATGAGTGACCAATATAAAATTTTCTATAATTTGTATTTTTATTTTTTGCAGCTTTCAAGAGATTTTTTTTTCTCTCTTTCTGAAGGTGCTTTAAATGCCAGCTTTGCTTCTGAGTCTTTCTCAGGTTGATGTATATTAGGTATTACTCTCTCCATATTGGTGTGTGCACACTGGAGACTTTTCACCTTTCTTCAGGGTGTTCAAAATAAATTGAATTCCAAGCTGGCAGCAAAATTCCAGTTTAGCAAAAATAAGCAGTCAGAACAATCCTTAAAGAAATAGAGATGTTTGATTAATTGGATTGATCTTTAGCATAACCTGAGTGTTAGTGAAAATTGGCAGCTTGGTCTTCCTTCAAGTAGTCAATGGAAAAAATTTTCTTGTGAACAGCATATACTGTCTAAGATGAGCTAATGAGACACCTCTGTAAGAATCTAAAAAAAGTAGCTTTGAATAATTAATCTGAATTCTAAATTTTATGGGGCTAAGTCAAGTCAGATCAATTCTTCCCACGTTGTTCACAGAAGAAACTATTTTAGGAAAAATCTATGATTATTAATAAGGTAGCAAGCACAAAACCATTTCTTCTTGTGGTTCAAACTCTTCAATTTCTTTAGATTTTCTGTATTTTTACACAGATGCTAGGGAATAGCAAATAGTTACATCATCAAATTATCCTCAGAAATATTTAATGAGATGATCAGGTAGGATAGTAGGTTGTGAGTGAGGGAGTCTAAAACAAGGCAAATGAGAATCTAAATTTTATGTGTGCCCAGATTTTGCATTCCACAAGAGTGTTTACTCTATTGATAAAACTTTGTTACACATTTCCTATACGGACTTGAACCTTATATTAAACTCTCTGGAATTCCGATTCTGGTTTTGATTACTTCTTAGCCTGGACTGAGATTTGTTGCACTTCTCTGGCATTGTTAATTAAGGTATTTGCAATTTAATGAGCTATGCTACACAATAAAATTAACACATTGGGTTTTAGTGTTAAAAGCCTTCATAAATTAAAAAAAAAAAAAAAACCAGCCAAAAAACTCAACAAAAATACCCTAAAAATCCCAAACTGACAAAAAAAGGCCCGAAAGTAATTCAAGAAAAAAAAAAAAATCAAATATTTAATGCTGAATGTTTAGAGGATCACAAGTTTTATCATCCCAGACTTCTAAGGACTTAATAGCAACACGTACTGAAAACTCAATTGTATCAGATTGCAATTTCTGCTGACTAGATGGGAATTTTCTACTCTGTTGAACCAAAGCTTTACACTTTCATTAGCTCACATTCTCTGCCACGACACCAGTGCCCTCTCATCAGATCGAAGGCTGAGCTGAGTGGTACGGACAGAGAGAGGCAGATAAAAGGAAACTGATGAAAGTGCGAAATGTTTTCCTTCTGGGTAAACCTGCACGTGGCTTTGCTGACCACTGATTTCCTCTATCTTGTTCCAAGAAGTGAGAGTGTGTTTTGTGGTCAGTGCATATAAAATAATAGCTTCAATTTAAACCAAATTTGATTTTTAATTCGTTTGCAGACAACAGATTTTTTTCTTGAAATCCGAAGGGAAAAATTGCTTTCTTTCACAAAAATCAACCAGAATTCTGAATTAAAAAGATTAAAGGTGGAAACCCTGACTATGCAATTGAATTTTCAAGTTCTTTACCACAGTCAGTCAAACATCATTTACTGAAATTTTTAAGAATCATTTGATTTCCTAATAAGCAAGGAAGCTTGATCAAGTGATGCAGGAAGATATTTATTTTAATAACAGTTGAATTTATAGCCTATCCATGTTTCTGAAATTTGTTTCAGTCTCAAACCTGACCAGAATGTATTCAAGCTAAACTGGAGAATTATATCTGAGAATATCAATAATTTGAATAACTGTTTCTTTGTGAATCCTAGTGCAAGAATCAAAAAGTGAAAACACTATAATCATCAGTAGTCTGATCTGAGAGATTCACATTTGAAATCCCTATTTCATGTCCAGATGGATAAGTATTGGAAATCCTCTCAGTAATCCATTTCTTGTTAAAGCTAAAGCCTCAGTTTGATCACTAAACCACATAAGTATATAAAAAAAAAAGAACAAGTAATATAAGCATATAATAAAAACCTCTGAGTAATTTTGTAAATCTAAAACCCAAAATTATTCTGATTCATTGAAATATACTAAAAATCCATTAGACTGTAAAATTCATCAAGACTATAAAAATTGTTCTTTCTGGTAATAGGTACACAAACAGAAAAAAATACTGAATAGTATCTTAGTATTAGAAATCTATGACAGGAAAATATAAATCAAATACATTATAAAATATAGTATAAAAGATTATGTTTCTAATATTTTGAAACAAAAATAAGGCAGCATCTATTTATCAATATAACACTATTCACTGTTCACCTAATCATAATTTTTAATTTCCTGTTCTCAGAATAATATTTAAAATATAAACTATGAAAGCAGAATTATTAACACACAATGCACAATGGTGACAGATATAGGACGTTTTAAGTATCTTGTTCTTATTTTAGTCTGTTACACATAGCTATTCAGAGCTGAATTCAAGTCAAGCAGGAAGACGTGAGGGCAAGCATTCAACTTGACAAATTATTTTCAGCTTTGAAACTCTTGGAGATACACACATTCACAGCAGGAACATATCAAGCCAGCAGAGTTTTGAGAGCAGTTTCAGAGAGCCAGACTTGGGAGTTACTTCTCATCTGAAGAGTGGTGGTCATGGCGCAGACCTGGCATAGAAAAAACTGTCTAATCCAAGTTTTCCTATTGCTAGCTACCATCTGTCTACAAATATGTGGCTTCAGAAGTTTTAATACAGTTTAATATCCATTTTTAAAAAATTATGTACTTAATAAAGAATGTTGTCAGATTAATTTGCTATGAAAGACAAGTGATTTTCTATGTTTATGTGCATAGTATTTTATGCTGGTTTGAAAGGTTGATATTTCAGAAACTTACCAAAACACTGCAGTAATTTCAATTAAGCTTTTCTGTGGGTTTTCTGCATTCTCTTGTTTTCCTCTGTATGCAGAAATTAGACCTTGGTTCTTAAAATAAAGGTATTTGAATCCTGTGAAACATTGTATCTATATCATAGAAAATAGAAGGAGATTGCCATTTCAAGCATTATTCAGGATGTATTCTATTCTCTTACCTCATAATGTACGGCAGAACATGAGAAAAATCCATAGCTCCAACAGACAGCATACATATTTTAGGTAATATTTTTAGAATGCAAAAAGAGCTAATGTTGCTTCTATCGGTTTCTGAAAGTCTGTTCTTGATTTTATCCAAAATTATCTCATTCTTCTAAGAAGAGGAGATCCAGCTGTAATATTTTCATCTGACTTAATATACTTCTAAGATTATGCACTTCTTCATATTGCTATGCATATAACGTTGTTGACTTTTTCTTATGAGTTTTCTTTTCCAAATATTGTATTCAGACAAATGTAGTTGCTTTATGAAAATTTAGAATATTGACAGAGCATAAGAGCAAGTGCATTTTATTAATTCTGTCAGGAATCTTGTAAAATCGGTTGTAAAATCAATAAGTTTAAATGTGTTAAATTCTAAAGACGCCAAATGAAATCTAAACTCTATAATATAAAAATACACATAGGTAATGGGTGTAAAAGAAACAAGTCTCATTCTGCTATTAATGCGTTGTGTGTATTATGCTGGTTGACAGTGCTCTTAATATCCCCATTATACCCATTTATTTTTTTTAAACAAAAAAGGATAAATAAAACTAATACTCAAATTTTTCCACTGGTCAAGAGCTTTTTAAAAGGCCTCTGATAAACAAGATTTATGAGACTCGACGTGCTTTGCCCTAATTTTGTAATGTTTTGTTTCAGTATAGTAATTTCATACACTGGTGTCTCTGGTCTTCCTCACCCCTTGAACTTTTTACTGTTTAATCAGGCAAATGCAGGCTTAGAGTATGTTCAAATTTCTTTGTTCTACATTTAAATCTGAAGTTTAAAAGGAACAAGGCTGATTATCGCTTCTCTTCATACATAGCCCTGAGATTGAGTTAGTTGTCTCTTTACCTCTTAATCTTCAATTCAAATGTCTGGAAATGGGAGGTTAGGCAGAAGAGGGAAGAAAGTGAAGTGATGTAGACCTAACATTTGGCAAGCTGTTCACTTCAAATATGGCCACAAAAGCACAGAGGAAAACAAAGCCACCCACAATTTTCAAGGTTCTACCATCTGCAAAATGTAAGTATTTTTGTTTCTTCTTGAATTTTAACATAAGAGTTATTTGCTCTTTCCAAAGGTTCACAATAAACCCGCAAGCCATCAAATTGCATATTTCACTGAAGTGCAGCCATCTTGAATATATTGTAGCCCAGGGATGTCAATAAAATGAATGTAAGACACTGCATTTACTCTATTTCATGTGAAAATGTTTTAAAAACAAATCTATTTCAGAAGAATGGTTCTTCGTTCACTTTGGGCATTAAGAAATTAACTCACATGTCATTTTAAGGTTTTTTTGCAAAGAGTAAAATCTAATGTCGGGGTGTGCGTGAGTGCTGTAAGTGCTGCCATTTTCCAAACTTGATATTATTAATCGGGACTGTCAAGTTTAGGTCAAGCGTTTATACACATTGTGCCTCAGTACTTCCAGTGTTTCAAACATATCTGTCATGCACAGTAAATGCAGAGTGCAGCACAATCCGTGGCGCTGAGAGGCAAACATGAAATCTTTTAGCAGAAATGAGCCAATGCTTTTACCTCATTTATCTGAGCTGTTGCTTTTACCTCATTTATTTGACCTGACACCATTTTAATAACAATTTCATTTATTTGACAGCTGCATACACTTTCTAAATAAGCAATTTCCTTGAATTTGCTGATTTGCAACACTTTTTAAAATTGTCTTCTTTTTTTTTAATTTTGTTTTCCTTTTCATTTTTTAAAACACTTTTTATATTATATAGAGACAAGGGAGACAAGCACCATGTTGTAAAGTATAGGTGTGTATTTTTTAAAGAAAATATATCTTAAAAATGTACACTATCTTTAATGCTAAATTAAAAATATTGCTGGAATAGTGTTATATTAACCTTTCAGCACATGTGATTTCAGCATTCACTTAACTCTGGAGTCGTCCTGTAAATGGGACTTATGTGTCTGTGTAAAGTTCAAGGCAGCCAGGCTGAATTCATAGAAGAAAACTGCTTGGAGGGGCTGATGTCCTAGAGAAGGAAGTCTGCCCTATCTGAGGCAGACAGACTTTATCACATGGCTACATGTACTAAATTAAGAAGTGGGGAAGTTCATCCAAAGTGCACAGATTAAAATTTTCAATAGGCCTAAAAATGACTCTAAGGCATGAATGAGCCTGTCACTTTTTCTCTGCCTCTTCAGCAAATGATGGATTCACTATATGCCCATAACATAACCCGTGAGATATGCCTGGCTTCATTGGTTATTCTTCATTCTCAGTCAAGCTGAAATAGAGGCTGTGGTTAAACAAATCTGCTTTTATGGAGCAAAGCACTGTGAAACGGAGCTGATTATGGCCTGACACATTGAATTAGACTGTTGTGTAAAGCAGTGCTGATGATTCTATTGTTTCAGGGTCCCATTGGTCTGCCTGAGCCCTTCCTTCTCTCTAGAGCCACACACATTTCTTTTCCCCTTAGCTTTAAAATCTTTCTTTTACTCTATTTACTGTTTGTGACTGACTCCACAGTAGAATGTAATTTAAAAGGTCTATTTAATAAGAAGTTTAGTGACGAATACATTAGGGTAAGAGTATCACACATTTCTCTATCACTATTCTCAAAGACATATTGCGTTATAAAAATATCACAATGACATATAATCACCTTTAATTTCACTTATAAAAAAGTAGAAGTGTTGGCTAATTAGTGTCACTGGCTAGCAGCATCTACTACCATGTGCCAACAGTCAGAGGCCAAGATAATATTGAGTTCCAAGATCTGATGTTACTGAACATCTCCTCTTACTTTGAAGAAACATGAAACACTTAAGCTTTCTACTTAATTTTCCATCTTTTAAGCTATTGGTCTTGATTGAACTTGGCAATGAATTCCTTGATTTATTTCCTGTGTTTGAATCTGTTGGCTACTCTTTCTCTATTGTTCCAGTTGAGCTGTGAAAAAGAATAAATAACAGTAATTTTTCAAATAAAAAATTATTAATTTATAACCAATTTATTAATTTATAATCAATATTATTAATTTTATTAATTTATAACCAATATAAATAGCCAATTTATTAATTATGAAAAATATCTCACTTTCTGTGTCTCCATACACCTTAGAAACATCAGTTGTTTGTTATTTGCTTAGTTTTTATCACTCCCAGTGCATTTCATCTAAAACCTTCTTAACGCTTCTAGGAAAAGTTTTTGGTATAAGATGCCCAGACTGCTCAGTCTCTGAAATGAGAGAACTGCATGCCAATGCTGCAGGCACTGAGTCACTGCAAGACTCATCCAAGATAAAAAATTTATTTCCTTTGGCTGCCATGACTAATTGATGCTAGTAGTCAAGCTAACTAGTTTAAACCTATCTTGATCTTTTGTGATCTGTGATCTATTGCAGTCACCACTGCTACTAGTTATAGTGAAGATGCAGATAACACCACAGACCTACAGTAAGGTTTAATACATAAAATATATGAAATTCTTTGTTTCTATACACATTTACAGATTCAGGTGTATTGACTGCTGTTCTCACCATAATGCATTATGGCAATGTTTTTACTGAGCTAGTCATAAGCACTCAGGCATTTCAGCTCCCTCCATAATTTCCTTGTCAATGCATATCTGGTATAAGAAGAACCTACGCTTATCACTTCAGATTTTGAGTATTGAATATAATTTATGGTGTACACAGTTTTGTAAGCTCTTCAGGTTTCAAAAGAAACTTTCAAAAAGAAGCTTTGAGCAGACCAAAATTTTGGTATTTTTCCTACATGCAAAACAGAAATTTATTTCTAGTCATTGCCTGTTTATGTAGGGTTCACATCTAATAAAGTTTGCACAGGCTGCTCACCTCAACTTAAACACTGCTCAAAAGTATGAGTAAATGTTCTTAAAATGGTGCCAAATAATGAAAATAATGAAAGGGGTGAAAAAAAATTTCTCTTTGTAGAAGAGACTGGTAGGCTTTTAGTCCCATACAGAAGATAAGACTGGGGCCAGTGTAGGGTTAACAGCTCATACGTATGATGGGTCAAAAGTTGCTGCTCTGTTCAAGTGCATCCCAGTCACCTGATGGAAGGTTCTGACTCCACAGCAGTGGAGGCAGGGAAGGTGAGATGTCCTCAAAACCAGAGTGAATATAGATTTGATGCACACTGCGACAGTCCCCACAGCTTAATGGCACTGAGTGAAGTAGATTCCTACATGCTGTCCCTATGGTACCATTTCCATGGCATCTGTAAAAAGAGACTCCAATTTTTATTTTTTAAAATTTAATCCAGAATAAAGTGAGCTTTTTTAAATAAAAAAATGGAAACAACATTAAGCATGGAGATAGAAGCACTTCCACAAGAAAAGGAAGGATCAATACAATAAAGATCCACTATTCAATAAATGCAAATGAAATTATAGAGAAATTGACAGAAACTTCTGGAGTTTATTTCTCTTTATTTAATCTTTTATTCTTAGCTTTTATTTATTTTATCTTGACTGCATTATATTGTTCTGTATCATCTGCAAGCTTTTCTATTCTCTCTTTACATTTTTTCCTGCTATTCATTTGCTGTGTCTATTTTCTATGAGGGCTACCTTACCAACAAACAGCTGCTTACTTGGCTTGGCAGGAATCTCCTATTGGCAGCATGAAAATTCTGCATTACTGAAAGCCAGAGTGAAGCCAATTTGTTCAAAGCTTCTCATCAAGCAAAGAAAACTAGTCTTGTCACTCTAATACAGTTTCAAGCGTAGTGGATTTTGCCAGTAAATAAGTAAATTGCTTCTCAGTTGAGTCAAGAGACTGGTCAAAGAAAACCTCCACAAGGAAAATACTAATTTCATCTCTTGACTTGCAGAGGAGGAACGTTTTTCTTTTTTCTTTTAAGAACTTATTCTTACAAAAATATATACTGGTATCAAAGCAGACTAGTGTTCTCTCTTCATAAATAGTGTGGACAACAGATGAATTATGTAAGTTTTCGCAAGTTAATAATTCTTAAATAATCCATAGTGAGTTTAGAAATCCAGTTTTCATATATTCAATATAGAGTTTTTACTGAAGTCTGTGTGTAGGAGAAAGGCTTCAGCCATATATTTGAATTATGAGACTTTGCTTGCTCTTCTGCAACAGATTGAATAATTTTAACATTATGAACCCTTGTGCTGGATAGAAACACTGAATTTAATTTGCTGAAAATCAATTTTGTTCTGGAATTCTTTGACTCCCCCAGTAAAACTAGTCTTTGTTTATACCTCTTATTCCAAGGTTGAAGTAAAGGTCCAAATAAACTCTTACCATGTGGTCAAGTATTTATTATGACAAGTAAGTGCAAAAAAGTCATATTACTCTGAAAAATGTTATTATGTAATATTTTAATTTACTTTATTCAACGGGCCCATTGTATATTTTAAGCCATAAAACAGATTAGCTTTGAGCTGCAGTTGCAGTTCCTTTAAGTTCAATGCACGAGCAAGTGGCAGGATAATTAGTTACATACATTTTGGCAGCTGCATTATACGTTGCAATATTGTGTAGCAGTTTCATTATGCTATAACAGTGCAGGTGATCAAAGAGTCAAAATAATTATTGGATTTCAAGATAAACAGGAAAGGAAAGTCACACGGATATATGGAGTCACAATGCTTACTAATAATCTGATCTTTCAGCAGTCTGGAAGTACAGAGGATTTCTGGAATTCCTTTAAGATTTTGTATCTAATGTCAGTTAAGGGAGATCAGTAGAATCTGATCCTACTGAAGCAGGATTAGGCTCCAAATACTATGGTGGAATGAAGTTCATAGAAGCAGTTTTTATTTTATTTCAGCATCAATGCATTAAAAAGACTTCAGGGAGAAGGGATGGGGAGAACGGAAAAAGGTAAAGAGCTTATCCCTGAACTGCTGGCTTAAAAATATATTCTGATATGTTAAATATATTTATAGTCTGGTCCCATGTGCACATGTTTTCAATTTCAACAGTAATTATTTATATGAAGCTTTTAAATAATTAAGTACCAACTGAGACTTATCTATCCTTGATACTAAATTCATGCAGTCAAATTCAGACCAACATCTTTACCTTCAATCTACTTTATGGAAACTCATTGTGAAGACAGCTAAATGGGATTCCACCTTTGCTAGTTACACATTTCTTATACTCATTATCATTAATAGCTTAACAGCCTCCAAACTGTTACCTTAATCTTTTTTATGTCAATGAGATATTCTCCAACTGTCAACATTTTACAACCATTATACACATTAGAAATCACTATATTTTGAATCATGTCCAATTAACGGAAGAAATAATTACAACATTACCTTTAATTGAACGGAAAATGTTGACCAGGTTTCCTCTATTTTTCCTCTGGATGACATTTATATTAGAAGTGCTCTACACAAACACACAGGTTTAATGTAATGCATCATCATAAAAATATTTAATAGTCCTAATGTAATCTTCAGATAATTTTCATTTTTTGCTGTTTTCATATTTGTCCTACATTATATGTACTTATTAGAAAATGGGATACCTTGCTGCATTGGGAACAGATGGGATTTTAGAAAACAAAGCTTCATATGTGTTTGCTACTCATGTCTTCCATATTAGAATCAAACAGCACACACATACAGAAAGGTACTCTGTTCCTTTTGAGAGATCCACTTCTCTGCATTTAGCACAATTACAGCTTCATATTTGAAATGATACTGCGCAATGGAATTAATCCTTCCACACTGGTTTGGCTGCAAATAAAGGATATTCTAAGATGCCCCCCAAAAGGCAAAAAAAAAATTCTGTAAAAGATGTGACTTTTATACATTGAATTATCTTATTAAAAAGTTGAGATAAAAGTGCAATTTAAATATGCACTTTAATATGCAAGGTAAGGGTAGTGACTTGACCAACGCACACGGTATTTCAAGCATGAGAAACTGTGAAAGGAACCAGACATCTGAAGGTATTTACAATGAAAGATTTCAAATCAATTTAGAGAAAGGACAAACTGAAATTTGTGGTTTAGGTTTTCTAAGATTATTCACTTCTCTGAGACTGTTAAATAATATTATGAAGTATTAGATTGCCTAAATTTCTTGGAAACAGCAGCAAAGGATCTTTGAAGATATTTCTGCACAGTCCCCTTCTGACCGAATTTAAACAGGAGTTTAAAGGTGATGAGAAGGAGAGACTGCATGGCTAAAGGCAAGATCAGAGTTCATCAGAGGTTCAAGTGCTGATGAACAAGCCCTTTAGCTCTGTAAGATTCACTTGTTAAAGCCAGAAAAAGTCACCTGCCATTTGAGCTATACGTGGAATACCTGCCAGAATTTCCTTCCAAATTGTATTTGCTTTAATGTTTTCACACTGAAGATAGGAAACTGAGATTGGAGCACACATGTGAAAGCCGCTGAGACCTAGGAGCAATATAATTCAGAAATGTGTTTATCTGATAGTGAAGCCTGACAGGAAATGAGAAAAAGATGATCCAAGCTAATGAGAAATTCAAGGAACTTCTCAGTAAATAAACTTTTTTCTTTTTTACATAATATTTTCTTTCCTGTAATGTTAATTGGCTAAGCTAGAGGATCTCATAAAGTTTAGGAGAGTTTGCTGATCACTTGCATGCAGTTAAATTTTAATGACTTCTGTGAAATCTCTACTGGCTAACTGGCTACATCATTACAGATAAAATGAAATACTTAAAAGTGAACACACAATTGATGTCACATCATATAATAAACAGGTACATCAAACAAGTCATTAGTATGGCTTTTTTTCTCTTATTACTATGTAAAAAGGATTTCAGTGTTCCTTCCGTGTGCTGCTAATTCAAATATTAGGAATACTCAACATGTTTGAAAGTAAACTAACAATAATGAAGTGTAATTGTAATTAAAATAGCAGCATTTTCAGAAATGTTATTTTAAGATTTATGCTTTGAAGATCTCTTATGCTAATAAAACTTTCCAACCTCATTACTTTCTTTTGCCACCAATAGGATTATTAAAGAAAAAAATGTAAGGACTGATCTCAAAAGGAAAATTAAAATGTAAAACATTTGCTAACCTAAAGGAACAAAAAAAAAAAAAGAAAAAAGGAAAAAATAATAATGGAAGACCTAAAAAATTTCTGGTTTTCTGTACATTAAACAAGAGCTTCTTCTTTGGCTCTCTGTCTCCCCCCTTATTATTATTCTTTTTTTTTTAATACCATTTCATCTCTAGGTCAAATCAAGTTCATCTATGTCCACTAGATTATTCCAGTTAAAAGGAAAGACAAAGATTAAAGAGTATAGTAAAATACCTTCCAATCTGCCATGGATGCAGTGTTTAATATTAAAGTCAGGTGACAGGACTGCATCTAGGCTGTGGTAGCTAACCTAGAGACCTCCGGGTGTTGAGCTGGAAGAGATGAAGTCTGATTTTGACTTCGTCGTATAAACAGAATGTCATCCACCCATCAAAATTCCACCCACAGTGAACCCCCAGCATGGTTAATGATTATAATCTTCACATTTAATCATGGGAACACAGTGACAGGCAAACAAAGGTTAGCTAAACTGACAGTGCAGGCTGTTTGAATGGAAAAGGGGGACTTCACAGGTTTTATTTTAAAATGTGTATCCTCTTTCAACTGTACTTTTCAGCTTTACACCAGAATAGTGTACAAAGCCTGGCTGCTTGCAGGCATGGGCAGTGTGCATAATTAACCTTTAAACTGCAGAAAGACTGGAAACTTTGATGCTTTCTTTAAAAGTGTTGCTATGCCAATACTACTTTCAAGGTTAAATTAAGCTAAGGGCACTTAAAGGGTAAAGGCAGAATAACTGCACCAACATGTCAAAGTGTTAGACAGAAAAGATGTCATTTTAGAAAAGACATAGTTATTTTTTAGAGATGCTCTTTTTTACCTACATTAAAGGACAGTGACAAGTTGCTTAGAACAATATTTCAAGGTACACTTCTCTGTACAGTTTTCTGCTCATGAAACTGTGTGGATTCTGCCGTGCCCTTTCATATTCCTACGGTCATGTCCAGACTTCTGAGCAAATGCATGTACTTCAAAATTTCTTTTATTAAAAGTATATATTCATCCGTCTTTTAGGCATGCAGGCAGTAAAGATACTCAGTTTTTGTATGGAATAATGAATAAAAGCGTAGCAATTGATCTTTACAGATAAAATGAACCTAATTTAATCCCTGCAGAAAAAAAAAAAAAGAAAGGAAGTGATTTTTATATTAGATTGAACTATTCAGCATAAACTAAGCATTTAAACAAATACTCAGTTGCTCTTTAAGCCATTGAGCTATTGTATTGTTTTTGATGTTATTCAGGGGGCACTATTTCATATGTACTATTAATACAAAAAATCAATGCAATAAATTCACACTAAGACGATAATACAGTTTGTATTATTCTCAATGCTTTTGCAAAAAGTTTAGGTGAATTTTTCAAGTACAAATACTATTTCAAAGGAGCAAAAAGACACTCAAAACATGAAAGATTGAGCTCACCTGCTCCAGGTGAGCTCCAAAGTGCTTTTCACGGCCCAGGACTCAGGTGGTCTCCAGCCTGAAAGACCCTCTGTCTCACACTGTGGCTTTCTTTGCCACTGGTAGTGCACTGTGTTGAAGGCCAACATCTACTTATGCTTCCCAGTCAGACACACAGAGCAGGATGAATGCATCACTGGTCACACATCTGTGTCACTGATGCCTGTGCAATGTTAAAATATTGAACCTCCTAAACCTGCCAGGAAAACAGGCAGGGGAGGAAGTTATGGTTGGAAATTGAATAATTATGGCCTATCTAAACAAGTTCTAAAAGGTAAGCAGTGGCTTTCTGCAACACCAAGGAAGGAAAAGTAAGGAAAGTCATTAAGAGAAGGATAGGAACAGATTGTTGCGAAGTGAACCTGAATGCATTCCAGCTGAACCTTAGAGTCATAAACATGGTAAGAAACAGGAATACTGTTCTAGATTTTAAAAAAAGTAAACAAAATAATATAAAATGTTTGATAATTTATTTTTTGAAAGTATAACTGTGAATGGCAGTAATAGCTGGGAGTAAAGAGTATGACCAAGGTCCCTTAGATCCCTTTTTTCCTATGTAATGAAATAGCAGTTCAAGTCTAGCTGACGATTCTCACCAAAGGTTGTAACTATGCTCAATGGATCCAATAAATAATAAATTGGTTTCATTTATCTTTTGTCAATTTAAACTGCTAAAATATAAGATTGAATTCTTTACTGAATGTCTTTTTCTGCCATGAGTTCACAGTAAAAAAAAGTAAAGATCTATAGAAAACACAAGCAGAATTTTTATGTCCTCTGTCACAGAAGATTTGCTCTGGTAACACAAATTTAAATTCTCCTTATATACTGATGCTGACTTCCATGGTGACTAATTTAAAGCCCAATATTAGAGGTCTATGTTCTCATTTCTATATTTCATTTCAGATACTCTTCGTGTTGTGGTTTTATCTCTCAACACTTTTTTTTCTCCTCTGGAAGAAAGGCTTTTTGAGAACACAGTGAGTAACATTATTCTCTAAAAATAGTTTCTTCCAAGCTTCCATATTTTCCTTTTTATTTTGTAACCTTTTTTATGACTGGAAAGAAACTATTTCCACAGTTTACACCCTCAAAATAGCAGAGAGCAGCCTACCCTACATTTCAGTTATAGGGAATGCATACACTCATTGAAGTAGAGATGACAAATAAAAATATGCAGTCATCCCTCGCATGCTCCTAACAATGTATTACATTCTGAATAGACTACAAAATACCTGAAGATTGGATTTACATGTTGGAACTGTGGGGTGCTTTGTCACACAGTTGAAAGCCAAAAAGGAAAACAGGAACTAAACATTAAAAAATCTGCCATTTCAAACTTTTCCATTCAAACTAGTACATTTTTAGTTCACTTGCTCTTTTAAAGTATTCTAGAATTTATAGGCATAAAGATACAGTTCTCATGAGAACTATTTTTCATGGTTATCTGCTAAACCCTTGCTCTGAGAAGGAGCAATAAAGCCCCCATTTGCTTTACAAGATAAATGTTGGTCTCTTTTTCAATTGCAGCATCAGCTCAGAGCCAGGGACCACCCCGCTGCTTCAGATGGTAACCACTTTCTTATTGTTATTAAACTTCCTAGCACAGATCTGATGACTGACCCCTTGAATCTTGTCTATCATTATTGGGCCTCCAAGAGAGACAATTTATGAAACCTCACCATGCTTTATTTATTTTTTTTTTAACGAAACTGCATCCAGTTATGGCCCTCTTTAAAGGTTTTCACCCACTGTACAGCTGAACACAGATGCAATTATGCTTGCTTACATACATCTTAAGCACCAATATAACATTACAGTGTTGACTTCAGTGAATAGGAACACACCACAAAAAAAGATCTCAGATTTAATTTTTTTTAAACACTGAGAAGAAAAATAGCTATTCATTAGAGAAATCAACAGGAAAACAAACACAGAAAGATTAAACCAGAAAGAAACAGGAGACACAGTGAAGGGAACTGTGTGAGGCAAACAGTTTTGGTCCTCACCAGTCTTCTCTTAGACATAAAATGCATTTCAGATTCATGAATTCTTTCTCCTTTTCACTCTAATAACTGAACATTGTCTGATCTAAGCACACCATGAAATGTATTGATGGTGCTGTGAGAGATGTCTGCCACAGGGAGAAACATTTGCTACAGCTGTGGTCTGATCAGCTGAAAAAAGAGAAAGGGCAGTGAGGGAGAACAGCTACTTAAATTCATCCCAGTAACAATGAGGGCACCACCAAACTGTATTCATTCTGACCTATTAATCCAGGTTTGTCTGCAAACAATATCTTTATTCAGATTAACAAATCTTTGGGAAAATTCAGACCACAGAATAGGTTGCAGTTTAAATTCTTAATATAACAAGAACATAGATAAGTGTAACAGAACATAGATAAACCAAGAATGAATTAAACATCTTGGACTGTAAGTCAAGGAAATAATATTTATTAATCAGACAATAACAGCCTATAATGCAGTAATGTTTTGGGCTGGATCAGAGTACTAATAATACAGAAGGTTTTATGCCTTTTATACATATAGATGTGAGAAAATTCATGTGTTGTTTGCTGTATACAACACAATCAGAATGCAATTTTTTTTTTTCAGTTTCCATTTCCCAGTGATTTTAAACTAAGAAGGAGCCCTCAAGAACTCTTTTGTTTCTCTTTTCTTTTTCTAGAAGAAAATTATTTGACGATAGGTATTATAGGCACTTCACTTTTCCTCCTTCAGCATTTCTTTCCTCAGTTTTACTTGCAGCCAGATTAATATATATTAAATATATACACACAGAAAATGTAAGGATTTCCTTTATTCATAAAAGTACAAAGTATTTCCAGAAGAAAATAGATACTAACAATCAGCAGACAGCTGAGTGTAAAGGAGAATATTCATAACTTGAAGATAGGACTTCTGCAAGTGATTCTAGACTTACAAAACTCACGAGAACTCAAAGCGTCAGGATGGCAAGAAAGTCATAGATGAACTGTGAGTAAGGAGCTCGCTTTCTATATAGTTGAGAAAGCACAGGAAGAATTAGCAAAGCACAGCTACTTTTCTCCTACCTACACCTACTGTTAGAAGGTGTAAGAGCAAAGTAGCCTTGCCCTGTTGACAATTCTTTGTCCTTTACCCTTTGCCTAAAGCTGTCTTCCTTCTTTCTATTAAAAGGAGGGGGGGGGAAAGAAAAAAAAGAATAAAGAAAAGCTTTACAAAGTTTTGACAGGCATCTCAAGAGACTCCAGAATATCTTAGAACCTGGGTGTTGAGTAGCTCTCCAGGAGAAAACAGTCAATTGAGAGAAGATGTCCAGAAAAACACTTCAGAACTATTGTGATTTTTAATTGTGAGGTTCATCTGCCCTTTGGGATGGCGACATCTAAGGTGACATCTATGAGAGACCTTCATAGGCAATGTGAAGCTCTTCAAATTTTCTTTACTTCTAAGTAATGATGAAATCTTTTTGAAGTGGCTCCTCATGCACAGAATTGCTGAAAACAGTGTGACCTTAACCCAAAAAATTCTTGTTGTCTGGTCTTACATTCATCTTCATCAACAAGGATGCTTTTTGTCTGCTGATACAACAACTGCAGCATATGGAAATAAAAAGAAAAAAAAGCTCAATTCTTCTTTCAATTGAAGATGCATGGTTTTAGGGTGAAACTGAGCCTACACCAAAACCTGAACTGGAACTCCTGGAAGAGAGAATTTCAGCAAATTTAGTGCTCTGAAGCTTTGCTGCACATTTGCCACCACACTTGTAAAGTGCAATGAAGCAACAGTCAGGACACAAAAAATTAAAGCTCATCAAAGAGGAGCAAAGGAACAATACTGTCATAGTATGCATTCAAATCCATAAATAGGCCGGGATGTTGAGGGGAAAGTTTGCCTTCAAAAAGTTCTGTAATCCTTCTCCAATCACTTTGAAAAAAATTAAGGTTTAACTGGATACTGAAGAGAAGCAGAGTATACTTTCATTCATAGCTACAGTTTCATGGGCAAAATACAAATCAGTGGAACTACATTCTATGAAATTTTGACTGCAAGTACAAAGAAATCAGTGGATGAGCCCTGAAAATCTGTCTATATGTAGTTTTCCTTCCAAGTATAAACTTGTCAAAGAGCACCTTTTTTGTGCATTTTTTAGCTGCACATCCTACACAAATTACCTTATTTAGTTCCCTGTAGAACTCGGATCTGTATATCTTCTGGAGGCTTCCTCCTTCAAACTGGGATCTGCCACTGCATATCTGAAAACCTTGGTCCTTCTTTATAAAATGCACTGAAAAGTATTTTACTTGGAGTATTTTACTTATTTTGTGATTCATTTCAATGACTAAATAAAGACTGTTATATTAAGGAAAAAAAGTGGATTTGGGATTAATTAAGAAACTTTCCACCAAATGCACAATTCCCAGCAAGGCATAAAAAATTGAAGATCACAAAGGGAGAATGAGAGAAAAATGGAAATAACCAGCAGTCTAAATCCATCCTTAAGAAGAGAACTGAGAAGGATCAAGTCAAAAAGTCCAGATCTCACATAAAACATCATTCAGAAATTCTCTCATTTTATGAATTACAGTTCCTCTTTAAGAAGAAACGGTATTAAATCTGCCAATTTTTTAATCAAAAACCTGTTACAGTAGAAAACCCACCATTATCAGAGACAAAATGAGCCTTATAGAGCTAATTTAGAACGCAATACATTTTAGTCCTTTCTGTGTAACATTATCACACAAATATACACATCAAATGGAAATAACAGGAGCACTGAATAGATCTGCGATAGCTCCCTGAAGATGCTGGGCTCACAGAAACAAAAATTGAGGTTTGTTGAGAAATAGCTAAAGTATTAGAAAACTACTCAGCATAAATATGAGTTTTTCTGCTTACCCCTAACTATATAAGGCTGACTACTTCAATCATATATTTTATGGAATTTGTGGATTTACACACTTGTGGAAGGCTAAGAAAGTTTCCTGAGAGAAATAACCCTAAATTCTGAAGCACTTAAAGGCAGGCCATAGCACTTTCAGAAAATTCAATCTCTTCATATGGCTGAATAGCCACTGGAAAAGGAAACCATTGTTGATTTTTTTTTTTATTTTAATGCCAAACACTCTCTATTCTGCTTTCTCAAATGATTTAGTATATCTATTCTTTATTGAAGTTATTTATTCAAGATGTCAGACTTGTTTCCATTTCTAATTATCAAAATTCCTCAGTTACAGTAAAAAGTCACAAAATACCTTAAATATTCCATTCTATAACTTTCCAAGATATTTCAATATGTTAACACATAAATCAATATGATTCATTTTTTTATATTTATTTCACATATCAAGATGATTTTTTGTGATGCCAGTGAACATTGTATTTTTAAAGCAAATATTCTTAAAATACTGTAAAGAGGGTTGTTTGTTTTTTTTTTCAAAACTAAAAAAATATATACAGAAAAACAAATACATTTTTGTTTCATTTTTTTAATTTGAATTGCTTATCTACTAAGGACACAATTTTCAAGACCAGAACAAAACCCTACCAGTTTCATCTTTACCTTCTTTACCAATTTTTTAAAATCTTATATTTTTCCAGGTTGTTTCTCTGACTGTGGTTGTTTCTTCATCTTTTACAGCTTTCAAGGAATAATTCAAGTTCAATAAAACAACAGGTTACACATTTGATATTGTTTCTCACTTCCCCCAAGAAGGTCAGGTCATGAAACAGGACTGAGATGTCATCCAACTTTTACTTAATTCCACAATTACATGAGAAATTGTAATCCATTTGAAGCTAAAACTTTTAAAAAAGGTTATAGGTCTTACATTACGAGCCGCTATGAAACACAGAATAGCTTTGCTTGAATTGTCCAGACCAAGAAAATAAAGAGCTCATTATGACAAGAAATAAAAACTAGGTACTGGTTGTATCATTGCCTGCTGCAATTTGGATCTGTATGTAAGCAATAATTTTTTTCCAATTGCCACATTAACTGGCATGAATGATGGTGACAGTGCAGGAAAAGGAGATTTTATGTTAAATTTAGATTTGTTTTGTAGCACACAGGAGCTAAAGTATTAAAATATTTTTTTTTTTAAAAAAAAGAGAGAGTGCTATTCATTCTTTATGAGAACTTACCCTTTAGACTGGAAAAACTCATAGGAAAGATGTTTACAAAAGTAATGGGAAATAACAGGAAGATAATCAGAATGCTGACATTTTAACCAGATGCACTGCCAGTTTCTAGATCTGAACAATATCATCTCAGTATGAAAAGAGTAATAAGCCTTTTTTTGATGCATTCTGGCAATTTAAATGTGGAGCCAGAGAAGATACAAAGAACAAAATAGTTTCAAAAAATACAGTCAGGCTGTACCTGAAAAGTAGGAGTAAGACATAGTAGCACAGATCAGTAATAGAACCCTTATGAGCACTGGTTTGTCATTTTCAACTGTGGAACTTACATTTAGCCAAATCAGAGCTTTCCATAGTTTTTCAATTTTCAAAATTAATATAAACACCACCTTCCTAGCATGATCATCTATAAAACAGGTGCTTAACTATATTTCTTTCAGAAAATGCTGTATAAGCTTTCACTGAACCACAGATCTTTTGGGGCTGAAAGGGACCTCTGGAGATCACCCAACCCACCCCCCCTCTGCCATAGCAGTCACCTGGAACAGGTGACACAGGAACACATCCAGGTGGGGTTCGACTGTCTCTGGAGAGGGACACTCCATCACCTCCCTAGGCAGCCTATTCCAGTGCTCTGCCATACACAATGTAAAGAAATTCCTCCTCATCTTGAGGTGAAACTTCTTGTGTTTGATTTTAGGACCATAAATATTAATTATTATTAAACATATGACACCTTGATGATGTTAGATGACAAGACAAATGCACCATTGCTGATAATATCCTTTGTACTTCATGCTATATCAGAAGACAATCTAGATAACTGGACAATTAAAAATGCTTTATCCAGGGATATTTGTATTTTTATGGGAGAAAAACAGGAATCTTAAAGATTGTTACTGTCACAATAGACATTAACAAAAATATCAAAATCTCAGTAAGGCTGAAATAAAGTGGAAAGAATAGGGTGTATCTAACAAACAATATCACAACCATATATATGACAGAGGCTGAGACTCAGGATTTTCCAGCAGTCAGTAGTAATTGCAATAAACACAGACTTCTACAATTAGGGAGAGATGATGGAAATAATTCATCCACAATTAAAAGCATGCAGACTGGCAGAGGCAATTATAATAATACATATACAGTCAATATATTCACTAATTAAAAAGTCAAGATGGAATATGGATGTATTGGGAAATAACAGGGAAATGCATCCTATTCAAATGTAATTCAGTATTTGAGATATAATTCTTTGGAAGACTCCCCAGTTGGCAGCAATAGCCTAGAAATTATGCTGTATATTATATATAAACCACCCTCTGAGTGAATACTTGTATAACAGCACCAGTAATCTCAGTCCCAGTTCAGAAGAACATAAATAGTTTGGACTAGTTCCAAAAATATGGAGTATGTTTCTGATTTTCCTCTCATTGAGCATCTGTACAATTCTCATCAGGAATTTCCACTCTGGGGCATTCTAAAAGCACAAGAGACAGATTTTCTGATTTGAATAATTGCCCTTTAATGAGCGAAATAGTATCTTGTGGTAGCATTTGCCTGCTGTAGATTAGGAGAAGACAATGGCATCAGTGCTGTGCCATTACACTGTTCATTCAAAGTCAAAATAAGAATTATATCACACACCAATCCTCAAGATAGGTTCTGCTTGAAATCCCTGACCTGCATTAGTATTTATTAAAATTCCTGGATTTCATTGATGCATAAGCATTGCAGAAACAATGTTCTTGATGTTATTGATGTTAAGGTCCAGTACAAACAGATAAGAGGTGCATCAAAGACAGGATAAAAAAAAAAAAAAAAAGTAAGATTCCTTGACCAGTATTTTCAAAAACTTTAGAAAGGACATACAGACCTTATAACGTCACAAATATTGGTGGCTATCTTTTAGCAATCTCAATCTTTAATGTATTTTTCAAGTTTAAAAACACCAGCTTTGGTATTTCCCGTCTGTTGGTGAACCTGTGTCACTTAAACTCCACAAGAATCAGTTTATCCAGTGAAATGCTCCTGAAAATATATCACACTTTCATCTCACATGCATTTTCAAGTGGTTTTAAAGTGATGATTGCATGAGATCATGAAGAGATAGAAAATTATCATCATTCAGCTGCAGGAGTCATGCAGCAGCTGTACCTCCCAAACACATGAAGGATGAAAGGAGGCAGGGGATCCCACTAAGTCATGGAAAACATTACAAGATCTAGCCATGCTTAAATCTCACCTTTCACTCCATTTGCCACATTGCCTTACCCAGCTGTATCACTCAGGGTGTTGGGCAGCTCTAGCACAGTAGAAACAATAATTACAAAGACCTAAAACAACACAGAGAGGAGAAAAAGAGGAGGATGTGCTGAAGAAGAATGTTGAATGCTATCTATATAGCTGGAAACTGAAGCTGGAAAATCTTGTTCTTCATCAGTTTCAGCAGAAACTTCTTTCCATGAGACTGAGTCAGAATTATGGATCAGGTTACATAAAAATTCTGGTCTTCTGATAACACACAAAATGCTTTAGGAAAATCTCTGTAAAGACTGACACTGATCAAAGCAGCAGCTACAACATGGAAGCACACCTTAACAAATTTTATTGTCAGAAAAGAAGTGATAGCATGAAGAGCAGAATTCTTCAGGAAATTCTGAGTGACCTATTAAATAGAGTGCATACAATAAATGCACATCTGTGCCTTTTCAAAGTTGTATCCTGGTCTTCACACTCCATGACCTCATAAGTCAGAACTTGGGTTTTTTTGGCTTAATCTCCCCATTTTAGTTATAAAGAATTAGTCAGACATATGTGTCTTAAGATTTAGTGAGGAAAAAAGCCCCAAAAATGAGTAATAGTAACTCCTAAATTAATTCTTCAGAAAATCTCATGATTTCAGTGTGTCTTTCCAAGTAGGCTAACTATATAAATAGGACTGGCAGTGTCAGATCTGTCTTTTGGAATTTCTTAAGTACTTTATCTTCTCAGTGTCAGTGAATTAAAGAAATTTTTGTCTGAGATATTTCTCTGATACATTTGAGAAAACTTTACTGGAAAGTTTAAGAAGATAACAGTTCTTCCTTATTTGAGAATAGAATAGCTATAACCATGGGGGAAATAGAAGAATGAATTTAGTAAATCCATAAACCAGAATTCAAAATGAGCAAATAAAGGTACAATAGCTGGCAAATGTTTGGAATTTGCAAGGTAAAAAAAAAGGTGGAGGATGAGAGTTTTCAACTGATCTAAATCACCTTGCTTCTGCATGCTTGAGATGAATCATGTCCATTATCATGCAAGAATCTAGTCCAACTTTTTTTTTAATAATCTCTTTTTAAAATAATTAATTTTAAATAATGTAAGAAATTTGACAATGAGATAGTATTTTAGGCTAAAGAAATATCTGGCCTATCTCTTGCAGTAGTGAATGGAGGATGCCCAGAAAAACAAAACAAAAAACAAACAAAATAATCCACATTTAGACAGAAATTTGAGCTACTTTTTATTACCAGGAGGTTCTGGAATTTCCTGATCTGTATTGCAATACATGCAAGTACATTTTCTATTTATTCATTGTTGGTTTCCTTAAAGTATCCTAGTGCACATATTGAATTATTGTTGAATACTCACATGATATTTTCAGAGATTACAGTTAGTAAAAATTATTTTCCCAAAAAAAATCTCTGAATCTCTGAATATTTGAATATTTTGCTTCCTTCATATACATTATTTTGCATTTACTGTCATTTAATTTCATCTCTCATTTTAATTACTCAGTCACTCTGGCTAGACTCTTATGTAACTCTCCAGAATCAGGATCAGATTTGATTATCCCAAATAATATTGTAATATTTAAAACCCTTGTCAAGTCAATTTTCATCCTTTTCATTTCATGAGAAAAATAACAACAGTTTGGCTTTAAAAATTGGTAACTTTCTTATTCTTACAATCTATAAATTATCATGTACTCCTACCCTCTTTATCTACCTATTAAACATTTATTAATCCATAACAGATACATAGCAGCTTGGTGTCCCTTGGTAAGAAACAGCATGTAAAGGAAAATAACTTAATGTACCTTAGTAGACTATAGACAGGATCTGTCCAGAAAGACACTGTTTTCCTTCATTGCATCAGATAATTTGTTAGAATAAATATAAATTCAGTCACATAGGAGGATTTCTGTAGACCTGAAAGCTTTTCCAACTTTTTCACCTATAAAAATTAGACTAATAAAAGAATGCCACTATTCCATTCAAATATTAACCTCTTAAGCTACGATGGCAACACCTTCTACTGCAATAATACTTATCGAAAGCAGAAGTGTAATACATTTCTCAACCTTAATTTTGTAATAGTTTTCTTAGAAACTATAGCAGGGTTTAAATATGTGCTTGCACAAAATCTATAAAATCTAATCAGTTGGTAGAAAGTAAAAAACCAGAAAATATATGTTTTGAATCAATAAGAATTGTTATACTTCGTTTTTCACTTGCTAACTAATTTTCACATTTAAATTACAGAAAACCAAGAAAATGTCAGCCAAAAATGTCAGAAGTACAACAAAACCAAACAGATGTTCTAAGAAAATGATTGTCAGGTTGAAAGCAGAATCATGTAACTTCCTGATGAATATATTCCTTAGTCTGCAGCCATTTCTGCAAAGAGCTGAAAGCACTGTTTTAAGGCTTTGTAAATGAGGGTGGTAAAGAGAGAAGTTCTTTGCTCGATTCATGTTGGGCATTCATCCATAGCTGGCTGTGAAGCACTGCCACCAAGATGCATTACTGCATAAGAATTTTTGAAGCCAAATCTGTTTTATGAACCTATTTTTCCTAAGGCACTTTCATTTCCTAATTTATATATTCTATTTAAAATTATGTAAGATGCTAAACAGAAACCTTTCCCTCGTCCCTTCTGCCACACTGACAGGAGATTCCCACCCACAAACCACAGGACAAGGTGCACCAGGATGAAGTGTTGGGAGACTGGAATAATGTCAGCAGTTTCTGCTGTACTTCTAATAACTCTAGTTGATTCAAGGGCTTTTTTTTTTTGTTCAGTTTTGTTTGGACAACTTTATACTATTATTTTTTGAGGGTTTTTTCTGCCTGCAAAGAGCTGAACAAAACCAGCTCCTGGGTGTCTGGATGCCAATATTATTTTGCCTGATTGCTAATCAAGAACAACAGACTGCTCATTTTATCTAGAAAATATTATTTGCTTTTTTTTCTTTTTATTCTAAACAAAACTTAAGCTTTATAAGGAGTCATTAATTAATAAAACACAACCAAAAGCTTTTCCAAGCCTCATGGAATTTTTTTTTTCACTATCTCTTCACCACAGAGTTCCTGACACCAGCACCAGCCAGACTGTGTGCCCTTTCACACCAAGGACAGGACTGTCAAGACAGCTTAGTTTCTTCATGGGCACCAAAGTAACTGTCCATGCATTCACAAACACTCATAACTTAGCACCTCCAGTATGCCTCTCAAGACCATGTTTTTCAGAGACTCAGCACTCAAAAAGCCAAGCTCCTGAAACCATTAAATTTGATGCTCCAATAATATCTGAGCTTTTCAGAAGTTCTGGCTGAATAAATCATAAATCCTGAATATGTCACTAGCTCCTTTGTTCCTTCACTGTTCAAGTACTGCTGTTTGCTGTTCTTTCCACTTCTGCTCTCACTCTCCATGGAAAAAATAAATAAATTTTAAAAATTGTCTTATTTGAAAAACTGAAAGAATAAAAGAATGAATCCAGTGAGACTTCCTCAACTGCAATAAACTGGGACCACCTCTTTTCCCTTTCCTTGCTGGAAACATAAGAGATAAAATAAGCAAGCAACTTTCTGAGTATATCTTTTTTTGTTTCCTTTTCACACCAAGAATGTTTCTAAAGATCTTGTTCTGATTTTACAGCTTAGAAAATGTAGAAATGCTGAGGGAATTAAAGAGGAAATAAAAAACCACTATTTAAAAAAAATTAGTATGGGTAAAAAAACAGCACTGAAAGCCTAAAGTATGCATTATCAATTGCATGGTTTTTCAGAATGTATGTTATGAAACCATTAATATTTAACTCTTTTGGTAAAGGTCCAGTACTAAAATAAATCAAAATCATGTGTTCTATAATTGTAGCATAAAATATGCTCACTTGCATCTCTCTGGTTAAGTGTCAGAACACAACCTGCTTCTTCCATGAAACATATGTTACGGTTCTCATCAGCAACACCCCACATGAGCATCACACTGCAGTTGCCAAGGAATAATCAATTGAAATTACACAGATACTCTGAGCACTGGAATAGTGCCTGGCACACACTGACTACCAACAGGGAAGACACTGCAATAAGTTCTGCTTTGGTGCATTTATCATAAAACATAGCGGTGGTGGCTTCTGCTAATCTATTAAGACACAGAAAGATTTTTTAGAAAAATTTGCATGATTAGATCATTTAAGGAGTGGGTTTTTTACAACCCAAATAGTCAACATTCGTAATAGTTGCAAGAGTAAAGTAAACATTTCTGAGATATTTTGTAATCCCAGACATTCTCCATGTGGAATTTAATTATTTGCATAGATAGTAATATTTTTTGCATGCTCAGAGGCCCATCACTTCACAGCATGCCAAGTAACACCCAGATTTATCCAAAGTGATAGCATTCATGGCATTCATATACATCTCAGAATTTGCTATTGCCACTGCTTGTCTACAGCTCTGGTCTATCCATGAAAAAAATAGGTCCCTTGCAACGACTATCAAGGGATGGGTGACTCAAGGGAAAGATTATAACACATGTGTAGCTGGATCATCTCCTTGGAGTTTTCCTTCCCTCACTCTTTTCTCTCCAAATTCTCATATTCAGTGTCATATTTTACAAGTAATTATGAATCTGTCCTCCCTTAGATCATTCATCTGTACCCTGCATTGCTCTCTAAGCAATGCAGATTACACAGCACAAAAAAATAAGTGCTTGCTTTTACCATGTTTTTCTAAAATTATTGAATGTCCACCATCTCTTAATTTGGAAAGATGAATTACTGTTTTCTTTCACCCTTCTCCAAACCTCCTTTGATTTCAGAGCCTGTCTTTATTAACTTTCTTGGTCCTTCTTTTCCATCTGGTCGATCTGGTCCACTCAACTCGGTAAGTGGGTAAACGGATCTGTGCATTTTAAATAAATTTTAAATAAATTAATTTTAAAAAGCACTCAAACTGCTTTTAAAGGAAATAAACTCTGCAGGTAACGCTTATCATACAGTTAAATACCCATTGATTTCATATAACCTGCAGTTCAATAGAAGACATTTTAATAACAATTTCAGAGCAATGCATGGCTCCAGATACTCGAGACACGCACTGATCTAATTGCAGAAGCTGTTATCTGTGGCTCTATTCAGCTCGCAAGCAGCCATTCACTGCCTGCAGAATTACGGCCCCACTTACGCTGAACTTCAATCTTCCTTTTCTCATAGCAAATGTTTTGAAAGTGAAACCCACTTGACTAAATTAAGAAGACATATTTAGCAAACCGTCTTAATTAATAATCAGTCTGTAGTTTTACCCACTTGTGCTTACTCTGTGTAATAAACATTTATTAAGATTTTCTTTTTTATATCATGAATGCTGCTAATGCGCTTTGAATTTCTCAGAGAAAATCACATGTAACATTTGGCTCCAAATTGCAAAAATCTAGATCGGGAGGTTCTGTGTTGCAGGTTCTTTGCCTCCCTTCCCACCAAAACATTCTGAATCCACTTGTTAATTTCTTTGGGTTATCAGCCTATTCGTATAATTTAAATACTACGATTTTTAAAATCACATCTCAGAAATCCCTCACTTATTTAAGTAATTATATATGTGAGTCATAATAAAATATATTTGTAAGCATGTTATTTTGATGTTCATAATTTATTTTATTATATACATAACTAAAAAGCAATATTTACCAATATATTGCAAAAGCAGCAAGTTTATACTGTGTTTATTTACTGAACAGCTGAAGGGTTACTAGACATACTAAACAAGAATAAGTTCGCTATTTTTTATTTGTAACTTATCAAGAAATGTATTTCAATTTATATAAAATATATTAATTATTCAAAGAAATTAGGCATAGTTTCATTGTCTCCTATCCACTTTCACTCAAACTCTAATACATTAGTTTAACCCATTTCAGTTAATATTAGTCTAAAATATTTTATTTATTAAAATCAAGAATTTAATTGAAATACTTTAAACACAGTCTTATTTTTATTTGAATTTAATAATGCTTTCCATTGTATAGCATTTCTATGAATTAAAAATCAAAATACTCCAGTTCATAAAAAAATCCTGATATATTCTGGACAAAAAGTTGATGCCATTACTTTAATTTCCTTTGTCCTTTCTGCATTTTTTTTTTCTATTCGCAATATAGAGAATTAAAACTTTTTACTAACCACGTATCATGTGCTTTCGGCTCTCACTGGATCCCTGAGGAGCCCGTAAAGGCATCTGGGTCTCTTCCCTGAACTGTGACAGCCTGGCTAATCAGTGGGGACTTCTCAGTAATGCTCACTTATATCAACCATAGCTCTTATTAACTACTAGGGGCAGCAAATCTACCCCTAACCTTCACATTGCAAATATTTATTAAAAAAAATCACAGGACTACATCTTCATTATTTACAATCATATGAAATCATGATTGGCAACAAAATAGTTTGTACAAAATATTGAAGTACAAAACATAGAAAATAAGTGAGAAGTTTTGTCAGTGCTCCATTATGTTCACATATTTCTTTGGGGTGCTCTGTGTATCCACCCTATGTGCTGGGCAAATTGATTATCTAACAAAAAACAGAGGCTCAAAACCTCTTTTATGAGCCGGATATAATTCAGTTAAAGAGCGAAGCCTGATGCCTTTGTACAAAAGTAGGTATTGATTACTCGGTTAGACAAAGCCTCCAAAACTAAATGTCCTGTGGTTTTGAGAAGTGAGCCTATATGGCCACCGGACAATAAATGCTGTGCAACCAATTAGTATCTTTTAAAAGGGCATTCCTAGTCCAGCAGAATCCTAACTGATAGAGGGAACTTTGTGATCTCCCTGAAACCTTGGACCCACAAAATTATATAACCCAAAAAAGGACAAAAAAATTGACATTTTTGACTTACAGTGAGATATATCCACAGCGCAATTATTTTTCTATCAGGCTGTAAAAGAACCAATAATATGTAACCATATTTACCTAGGTGAGTCATTGAAGCTTGTTTTTGCTTTTAGTTGAGCATCATAATTTGTCCTGGGTTACAATATAAAGATGTATTCTACTCCCATCCTCAAGAGCTGCTGAGACCAGGAGAGGCAGTGTTTCTTCCTTGTCTCCTGTTAATAGGCCCATCAATGCCTTGCCACGTGACACAGCGATAACACCCTTCAGGAGCCATTTCTGTTTAATAGGCAATCAAGGAGCCACCACATGGCTCACAAAATGATTACAGCCCATCGCGAGATGCTCCGCCCGGGGGGGAGGAACTAAGCATGCCCACCTGGATATAATCTGGGTTTTGGGGCAGAGCAGTCAGACTTTCCGCTGGATGCCAAGAGAAATGGCTGTATTTTCCACTGGATCTGCAAAGGATGATTACACCCTTTCTACAGGATCACTGCTCCAACAGATCCATATTTGAACTGTAGCCACCAATCCAACTGAACTGCTACCGACACCCTGACCAACAGTGTCAGGTTGTATTCTGACTTTGTCAGGGGTTTTTCTTTTGTATTATTGCATGTATTTTGGTTTTCCTTTTCCCTTCTCCTAATAAATTTTATTTCTGACTTGGGATCTCTTACTGGTTGTGCTTTTAAACCAGAACATAATTACAAGTGATTATCTCAGTCGACTAGGTGTAAAGGAAAGACATCTCACGACTTTCCCTCCAACACACTCAACCAAGCCAATGTTAGTCTATGAAAATTCTTTGGACAAAATAAATCCCTGGGCATTTTTAAGTCCATCTCAAATTCCAGTTAAACTCAACAAAATATAACAGAAAGTATATTTGATAATGTAGGCAGCACAGGAGTGTGTTAAAAATACTTTTTAGTACATTATTACCTATAACTTGATATTATTCTTCTCTTTATGAAAATGCAGGGAAATATTGTACTGTGGAAGTTTTATGAACACTTCTAACTCAAGTTTCAACTATATAACAAGGCAAGTAAAAATACTCCATTTTAAATTGAAAATTGGAATATTGTGAAGCAAAAATACTTTGTACTTTCATTTTCAATGCCTACTTCAAATGGTATATTTGGCACATTATATGAACAAATAATTTTCATTTTTTCCAAAGTAAGTATATATGTATTTATTTTGTTTGAAGAAATGTATTCTCTAAATATGTTTATACAGTCCCAAAGTTGTTACAAATCATTTTAAGATACAAAGAAAGGTGTTTTTAATGACCTAATAACTACAGATGGAAATGGATATCAGGAAAAGATAAAGAGCAGTTGAGACAATTTTTAGCATAAGTTAGAAGTTGAAGAGTCTGGGATTTTTCTCCTGACTGATCTACAGACCCTTCTCCTCCCTCCCTGATCTTACACTACTTTTCACCCATTGTCTACCTCCAATTTATTTTTTTGGTTTAGAAAAAACCTCAATAAAGGTATTGATACTCCATTTAAGTTTAATTTAATTTCATAGAGCAAAGAGCAAAATATGTGTTAAAAATATGGGGAATATATAAATTATCCTGATTTTATGAATATAAAAATCAGGAGTGTTTTTTGTTTAGTTTTTCTTTTTTCTCTGCTTTTAACATGTTTTTCAAGTCTGCATCACACAGAACTGTTATGCTGTACCCATATTGCTGAGTACTTGAATACTGTTTTGGGTATGTGAAACTTTCCTTGAACTTGTAATTAAGCATGCATATTCATAGCTGAGATTTAGGTTTCCGAGAAACTATGTCACAAAAAGGATAATATTTTCTTTAAGATCCACGTAGGCACAAAAGTTCTCATAAAAGAACAAGACCAACATTTCACAATATTTTTAATGTACAACCATTTTTGAAGCTCTCACCATTAACATCTCTACTATCTTACTAGAAGTTGAGCCTTCAGCCTTCTGATTATGTTTGCTGTGTTCTTGCTTCAACCCTTGGACTTGGGAGGCAAATTTAGATTGAATTCATGAAGATTTCAAACCCAGGACAAGGTACTCATATTTAAAAGAGAGAGAAGTGAAAACACTGGAGCAGAGACTAAAGCCACTAATTTTCATTTTTTAAATGTTTTAAGGCAGTAGTATTTGCAGAGTCCCATCATATTCTTACACCAGTCCTGTCTTCATCCTAATCCATGCTGACTTTCTTCTTTAGACGTTTTACAAGTTACTTGTCTTACTGCAATACTACCTCTAAAACAGTTAACTTCTTCATTTTTATAGTACTTACTAGTCTTTAGTCCTTGAACTTATTTCCTAAATTTTAAGCATTTAAGTTTTATTGCTACCTGGAAAGGCCTGCTGCTACTTTTATTTGATCACACAGAAGTCCAGAGAGGAGAAATTCAGTAAGAGGATCTTTACACTTTGCTGCAGTTAAAATTTAAATTGCTCCCCAGAGACAATGACTTAAAGAATTGTACTTCAGAATGGTACTTATCTTCTTTTTTTATAATATGATTAAAATACTTCTTCCTATCAATTAATGAGTTAGATTAAAAAAAAAAAAAAAGTAACCTGGCAGCTACAATTTAGGTTGTGCAAAAGCTAACTTTTAGCCATTTGTTCCAGATGGATTCCACAAGTGTATGTTAGGTGTCTGGGAGTCTGAAAATCAGTATGTTCTCTGGCGAATTAAAGGCATATTTTGGCTCTGATCTGGATGCCATCTGGGTGCCAGCTACCAGAAAGGTGATAACCATTGTTTGAATGCAAACCTGTGGCTTTTAGAGGGAAAATAACACTGTCCAGTGTTTCAATGTTTTCTAGTTCCAGTTAAAATTCACTTTCATCTCTGCCTTCATCTGTCATTGTGTGCTGACAATCTCCTGGGAGCTGAAGCTTTGAGCCCCCAGGTAAGGAAGGGCAGGGATGTGGGATATCTTACCACCACAATGTGGGATATCTTACCACCACAATGGGTTGGTGGTAGCAGTGCATGCACTAAATTCTCTAAAAGTCACATGCATCATCATCAATGCTGATCTGCCTCGTGTAGCTCTGCCCTAAACACAAAAATATTTATCATCTTCACCATTATATTTGAATTTTCTCTAATAAGAAGCACATTCTGATACCTCCATTCTTTTCTTAGTAAAAAAAACCCCAAACACAAATCCTATTCTATGTAGTAATTTCTTTTGTCTAAAGGTGTTTGCACTGTGAAATCAACATGAACTGACAACCATCAATATCACTTGTTCTGAGCTGGAGTCAGATCAAGTGTAAATATAAGCTCTGTAAATATGACAAAAAAAGGGCACAATGAAAAACAAATACGTGCATTCATAGACCAGACAAAGAAGACAAAACCCAATAACATTACATTTAATATAAGGAGGAGAAGCTTGCAGTACAAATAAATGATCAAAGAATAAGGATTTGATTTGTCTCAGAAAAAGAAAACACATACAAAAAACAAAAACCAACAGACATCTCGAGTCAACAGCTCACATGATGAAAAATTTGTGCAGTGGATTCAGAGATACAGTGCTTTAAAATATCTCTGTTTATCAAACGCACAGACTATGCTACAGCTCTCTAGAACATGAATTTCTTGATTTTTAATTTTGTCTAGTATTTGTACTTTGGTGCAAGAACCTAACTGTGGAGAAGGGTGAGGAAAAAGGACACCCAAGTTTTCAAATTTTTGGATTAATTTTAGAACCCTTATTTTTAGGTAAAATTTTACTTCTACAGGGAAAAAAAATTAACTTTTGTTAAAAGTTAACTTTAAAATAATCAGGTGGTTATTTGTTTAACTTAAATAAAAATTATAAAATTAATTAAACAAGTTAGCTAACCTAATTGCTCATAAATGTCTAAATAGACACTGACACAAAACCACACATAGTCATGTATCACATTGGAAGTAAATGGAGCATGCTAGGCATTGGACATGTCTATGTCAAAATGAATGTAACACTTTTTACACTAAATTAAAACTAGAACTTATAATCACTTCCATTGTTTCCCACAGTTTAGAAGTAAGCCAACCGTAATTTTGAAGGACTTCGGCAGGAAAAAAAATTGCAGACTATATGAAACGTGTAATTTCATAGAAGAAAGTACACTCACCAAACAGTAAGGATGGAGGGCTCTGTGGAGGAGAGGATAGTGGCAGTCAAGACATCAATAAGAAGTATTGCTTTCAAAGAAAGAAGCAAGAAAGTGTCTACTGGGACATGACAAAAATTCCTCCCTAGGTATACTTTCTGGAAGAAACTGAAATTTCTAAATTGGATTTTGATAGTTTAGGTGATGAATCAATCCTAATGTTCCTGCACATGCCTTTTGTTTAACACATGCTCAGTCTTTTTGATTTTCCATTTTATCGGGTATAATTTTTATCTTACTTCTATTTATTCTTCTTAGTTGCACATCACAGTATTTAAAAAGAAAAATCTTTTCAGACACATATAGGACCTTTTTTACACATACATACTCAGATCTAGCCTGATGACCTTAGAACTGAGACATTGCTCAGCACTGAATGCAATAAAGTAATTCAGAATGTAAGCCAAATTTAGATTCCCTCTTATTATGTATAACAAGCAACTCTGTTTGAAATGGAAATAGCAAAATGCCCACATATATTTGAAAGAACTGTAATTAAATATCACTGGACTGAGCAGTGAGATATTTGTGTCATTACTTTTGTCTGGAAATTTCCTGAACATCTGACCAATATAATTAAACCAAAAGGGTTAATCTGTTTCAAGCACTGGATCCAACAAACATTTGGATAAATCAAATTTTAATGCACTAGTGTTTACTCTGGACCATACAATTTTAACTAATGAGTAGGTTTCATGAACAGGCCTTTAATAATGGATCATGGCTGTAAACCATGGCTATAAGATCTAACTAATGAATATGATGGCCTGACATCATTTGAGTTTAGCTGACTTCAAGGTTCAGAATATCAAGATTGCATGCAAGCCAACATGCTGACCACAGCAAAAGTGCCCCTGAGCAGCAAAATGCACTAAGGAGAAATGACATCTAAACAGCCGTGTTGGCTGAAGCACCTCTGCCAAAAGGCCTGACTAATTAGAAATTGGGAATAGCTACTTGCTCAAGTATTTATTTACAGTACTTGAAAAATAAGTTCTTTATGAGAGAGGCTGGTGTCTGATGTTTAATTACCCAAGTGATTGAAATCTACATTTGTAGAGATCCTGGTGCACTAGTAGTCTACAAACTCTATATTCCAGTATTATTTTATATTTTCATTCAGTATTTCCTTGAAGGACTATAGACTGTCAATTTCCATCATGATTAATTAATTGAGATTTTTCATAATGCATTAGCTTTAC
This sequence comes from Melospiza georgiana, assembly GCF_028018845.1. Lineage (NCBI taxonomy): Eukaryota > Metazoa > Chordata > Aves > Passeriformes > Passerellidae > Melospiza > Melospiza georgiana. The sequence goes on from NC_080431.1 coordinate 29,236,949, forward strand.
AAGTGATATTTAGTGGTTACAAGTGATCAACAGAAAAAAATATGAAGAGTAGCTTCAGGTTGAAGCATGGTTTCTATGCTAGGACTCAGAAAGAGGCTCCCTTATCAACTCTGAATTTGTTTCAAATAATTTTAAAGTGAATTATGTTCTCAATTTTTTCACCCAAAGTTACAGATGCCCGGTAACTTACTAAGAAATGTAAGACTTCACTGAAACAGACCAGAAACAGCATAAAAATATGGCTTATGTTTTATTAAACTTCCTAAAATCTTCATAAATATTTTGTATACAGCTAGATATAAAGCTAAAATTTTGCTGTCCTAGTAAGCAACTGGTATGAGGATGTACTTTCTTACAGAATTAACCAAAGAAAATTTGGTTTAAGTTTTCAATTTTATCCAAAATACCTATGCAGAGAAGCTGCTTAAGGCATACATTTTGTCCAATTTGCTGAGCACTCAACATTTGCAAATTCCCTAACACCTAGCCAGCATACATTTTCAAATCATGGTGTTTATTTAACCTCATGCTTTTTTCCCAAGTAATGTAGGCATTACTTAATATTTAATTCTCTTAATACTTGAACAACTTTCCTTTAGATAATTTAGACTGTTTCTTTTCCTAATAGGCACAGTATAAACATATTGCTTACTACTAAAAATCATGGACAGTGAGACTGAAATGTTTAGCAATTTTGTGCACCCAGTCTTTGCACTGACCTTTTTTAGAATAATAACATATTTTCAGGAGCTACTGATTAGTTTTGTTATCAGAAATGCTTCAACTGTCTTACCGTCAGTTACAGAAAAGATTGTTGAAAAGAGACAACCTGCTACATTTAGAAAGACCTTGAACAAAGTTATCATTCAAATAAAATTTCACAAAGAAATCTTTAGGATTCCCACAGAAATTTTTAATGACTGTCCTGTTTTTTACATGACTTCACATAATTTTACAAAGATAATGAATGTGCTCTGGATATTTGTTGCACCATCACTATAAAACCATCACTAATTATGAACAGAAAATGTCATCACTGAGATATGTATAACTAATTCAACTAATACTGGAAGTTTTGACTGCCAGATTCTCATACTCTCCATTTTCCCGTTTTTTAATTCTGTGCACCTGGCATTCTTTCTATCATCCTACAATCTTGTATCTTTACCCAGAAAGGAATCTATTAGCATAAAATAATTTTTAACAGATCCATCAAAAAAAATCTTTTATATAGGAATTACATTATACTTGAAGGTCATTACAGTGTACATTCCCTTGTATAAATGTACATCCATCAAGAGTCCTTTTCTGTTTTCTCTGCACACACAACAGCAGCAAATTCTAGTCACTAGACTAGAATTTTTTAGTTTAGACTAAAATTTTTTAGAATTTTAGAATTTAGACTAGACTTTTGATTTTTAGAAAAACTTTATGATGCGAACATGTGAAATATTCATTATTAATCTACAGGTACCACATGATGTTCTAAAATAAGAGTTCATTTTAAGTCCTCCAACTTAATTTTTCATTGTGTCTTCAATTTCAATTTCATTTTATTATATAATTTGATATCTTTCTGTCCTTGAGGCTTATAGGACAGGTTGACTGATAAGACAGATATAAAATAATTTATTTAATTCTCCTGCCATCCTCACATTTGGGTTCCTGAATTCCTCTCATCGTTTTTTAATGCCTTAAAAATAATTAATAATCTGTGATTAGTGCCAGCTTTGGATCTGTCCAGAAATTTCACCTAGAAAATCGGTGACAGATGCATTTTGATTCATGATGTTACCCAATTATAAGGCTACTTGTCACTCTTCCATCTACATCATCTGTATTTGCAGCACTTCTTTAGCACACAGTTCCTAGAAAAGATCTCTACTCATCACTACCAGGAATCATTGTGGAACACATAGTAATTTTACTCTACTCTAATGGTAAAACACAAGTGAAAAAGCTGCTATGTGCTCCAAAGCTGCATGCTCTACTTTTATAGAAACAGCTTAAACCTTTCAGAATTGTCTTAACATTGTGCTTTCAAGAGATAATTTACACAGAAATATTTGAGGAACTGAGAGACAGGCTGATGTGATGATTAGAAAACCGGTACAGTCACGGAGCAATGCTCAAAAGGGCTACAGAAATTATGTTTCTGGTGATAATCTTGCTTCAGGATGATATTTTTTTCCCTACTCTGATTCAAAGCATTGAGAGAAAAAGGAAAATTGTTGTAATAGAATACATGTATCTTGAGAAAAAAATAGGGTTTTTGGACAATTTAAGAAAGTCACTACTCAGAATAGACATAGTGAACAGTGGCATAGAAAGAATTCCTAATCCAGGTTTTTCTGAGTGTTTAGAGCTTTTTCAGTGGCTATTGATAGATTTCCACCTATTCCAAATATTCTTCATATTTTTACTTCTCATTTACCTTATCTTAACAAAGAAATGAATCATAACATCTGCGTTGATAGAGAATTTGGTTTTGTAGATAAGTTCTAAGAGAAAAGTCCTGAGTAGGCTGGTTAAGATAGATGACAATTACAAGAAAAAGTCAGATCTAGAAACCTGACTGAGTCAAACAGCTGAAATTAGGAGCAGAATTCAAGTGCCCGACTCAATGCCATGCAGAGAGTGTTGCATAGATTTGCTTCAATAAATCCAAAATATATACCAAGATAATTTGAATTAAAGGTATTGCCCTATATGAGAACGCAGAGTATATTTAAAGTGCATATAAAAATATGAAAGCAGCATACCAGTGAAAAACTGGACAAGGAAACAGCTTATGTAGAATTCAACAACATCATCAACATATGTCTGTCTGGTTATCTGACATATACTAGTATCAACTTTCTCATTATGGCAGAGTTCTGAGTTGTTAGCAGTTTCTTCAGGACAGTATAGCTCTGATAGTGAGAAACAATGGACTTAAAAGGTTCTCTCTTTATGTAAACCTAACACAAGATGCAGCATAGAGAGGAAATGAAAGCTGAAAAATGAAACTTAAAACTTTGAGAAGTCATTGTTACATGGGATTACTAGATGCATAAGTTCAAGATTTAGAACACAAAAAAATAAAAAGCTAGCATTAATGATGGCAGAATTAAACAATAGCCATCTGTCTGCTGTTGTTAGTTGGCATTTTCTGTAGTTTCATAGTAAAAGAAACCTTGAGATTAATGTCATCTTCTTGTGGGTCCCTAAGACCACAATACCTGAGTTGACTACTTATTTCAGGATGAATGTGACATTAGTGACTGAGGATCATTTTTCAATTTAAATTCGGGAAATTTTAGTTCTGAGCAACTACTTAGCACAGGATAAAGAAGAAAACCAGTGGGAATCAGGAAGAAACTTTTAGGACAAAACAGAGAAGGATTACAAATAGCTTTAAATATGGAGATAATCAATAATAAAAATGTAAACAATTAATAAAGGATCACATCAGAATCTCTTAGTTATTTCTTTTATTTCAATCCTATAGAACTAAGACTTAAATAACAAGAACCCTCAATATGTGGAGTTTTGTCAGTGGGACTGTAAAACACGATGCCTCATAGTACCCAAATCTCTATCTTAAGTACACTTCTTCATATGTAAATTAGGGAAGAAGAAAAGTTATGTCAGATAAGTACTTTTCAATCTTCCATTCCAAAAGACTGAGGGAAAAAAATAAAGGAAAAAAGAATGTCACAATTTTAAATGATCATTCATCAGTACTTTGTAGAAGTTTTGTATTTGGCATGTGAGTAAACTGTCAGGTATAGTTCTAAAAAGTTTACTGGACACAGTTCATAGTTAATTTCGCTAGTCTCATTGACAGCTTGGAGTTTCAAGAAATTATTTTGTCTAACTATTTTATTAAAATTTTGGCCAAAGGCAATACCTTATAGGTCTATAGGACATCTCACTAAAAGACACCAAAGAACATCAGAAATCTACACGTTTCATTATCATAATGGTGAGATGAAGATATTATATGAATATTCTAATTTAGTAAGTGGGAATAACAATTTGGAAAGTGACATTACTTTTCCCTCGGTCATGCATACTTCATACAGGTGGTATCAAAACAAAATTCACCAAAGAAGGGCAAAGTTAATCAGTGTCTTGTCCTAATCAGTTGGCTCAATTTTTCATGTCAATTTGTCATTCAGAATAGACTCACTCATCTCTCTTTGGGCTTTGGCAGACAGTCAGGTATTTTTTCAAATTCTGTGTCTCCTGCCAGAATGTCTCTGAATGTTTCAGGCAATTGTCAGATTCAATTTTTGTTTAAAACAGCAGTGCAATGTGGGTTCTTTGAAGTAGGCCCACATCTAAGAAAACCCGAATTCAACTGTATCTTAAATTCCACTATAGCCTAAAGAAACATGAAAATGAATTTGCATCATGTTTAAAATACACATCTATATTAAAATTCGACTGATTTATAAAGCATGACAGTACACTATACAGAGTAAAGAGAGTATCATTTTATTTTGATCCTTTCAAACTGTTACAGAATGTAATGGCTTTTGCCATTTCATCTTTTTAAAAAGCAATAATTGCTATCTCAATGTAAGAAATTAGGAAATAGGTGTTTTTAATTTTATTAATGAAAAATCATACATGATAGATTATGATGTGGGGATATCAATGTCTAATAACCATTACAGCTACAATATTTAATACAGAAAAACAGCTGCTACTACAAATATGCTCACCACTCAAGTTCTTTGGGTGATTTATACTTTCATATACAGAGTAAAACTGGTACACTTTGTTCACTGTCAAAGTAAATGAACATCAAGGCTCCTTCAGACATAATTGCTAATTCTTGTCATCCTCTTCTCTCTCTTTGTCGTCCCAGAAAAATACTTTTCTTAGACTTTTCTCTGGTGCAAGATATTCCTTAATAGTAAACTGTTGGAGGCTGTGAGAATATTTTGTAAAAGTCACATAAATTTCTGTTGTATTTCAAGCTCTCCCATGCATCATGAAGAGTAGATTTGGCAGAAAGCTTGAAACCCATGTAATGCCTTGGAAAAGTACATATATTATTCTATATAATGAACAGAAGATGGGTAAAACTTTGGTCCTATGCTAAATTCCTGATCTTGGTAGAACTTGTTAATGAAACAGTGACATTTGGAATTCACCTGGAAAGGGACATTCACCAAGAAGGGAGAAAGTTTAGTGCTCATTCTTGTTACACATAGACAAAGCTTTTTGAAATGTGCTTCTTTGCCTCCACAACTTAGAAAATATGAATAAATATTGAATATTAAAAAAACAGCATTTCTATTTCAAATTTTAGACATAAATTTAAACATTGCAACTAGGAAAATACTGATTGGTAAGAGAAAATGTAATTAATCTCCTGCCTATGCACTTATGTAGCTTATATGTCAGACACAGACTTCACTGATTTTTGGACAAGGCCCCTAATTTCTCAAAGCTACACTTGCATACACTGTGTTAGACAGTCGGGGTACTGTTCTAGATTACATTACATGATCTGCCAGGCTTTCAACTTGTACCTTTCCTCAACTCCACAGCCTGACATAGGCAAAACTCCATCCTTAGGAAAGTTTGGACATACCATGCCCTACACATACATAAATTGAAACTCCCCAAAGAAATACTCCTGTGAGCAAAACCATGCATTTCTCTGCCATGAAAAAAAAAATCAGACCCCATCAACCTCTGCAGAGCATCCTGCAAGCCAATGTCCTTCTCTGCCAAACCACACTGGCTTCTTTCACAAGGAGTCGCTGTGCATTCAAATGAAACAAAAAATATTTTTCACTTTATTTTGTAGTATTTGTACTTTTGCTCTCCATATATTTGCTGTATCTAAATATATAGTAACTTTGGTGACTGTACCCTCCATATGCCTTTGATAATGACAAATGACAATAAATCTACCTTTTACATATATAAATATAAACTCTCATTCTAAAAATAACCTGTGTAATAAGTAAAGGTATCAAAACCATTAACAGTCATTGAACATTTGAGGATCACTGAAAACCTTCCTGTTCCTGTTTTTATCAGTTTTCTGGGAATAAAAGCATAGATCCTTGAGCACACTTTGAATATTTTTTTAAATATTTTTCAATTTAATTGATATCAATGCTAAAAAATCAGATTCATAATATCTGTGCCTTTTCTTGTTCTAGGCTTGTTTGCCCTTTTTTTCATCTGAGCCATCAACATCTTAACTAAAATAGACAGGTGTCAAATAATTGAAAATTTTGCTTTGCTTGAATTCCATGTCTTTGGTACACATGAATAAATAACAGATTAAACACCCTACTCCTTGTTAAAGTGGAATTTTACTTGGATTTAAATGGGAATGGAAGTACATAATGGTCTGACTGTGACTTCATGTTATCATAGGCTTCTTTTACATGCTTTGAGACCTTGTTATGCTACTGGTGACTTTTGACACATTCCTAGCTAAACAAACTTTTAAAAAAATTAATGCACATTTCAAAACAGCAGGAGATAATTAGTAGCATTAATGAGGCTACTCATTGGATTCCACAACAATATCTTTCACAGCAGGAGAATTAGACTATGTGTGTGTCAGGGACACTTACCCTTGACATTTTCTAATTACTTTTTGTAGGTTTTCTTAACTCACCTTAACTACCAGGAGACATTGACATTGAAGCTGACCATGGTGGTCACTGTGCTCAATCAGTTACAGGACAGCAAGGTTGTGAGACTGTCAGACACAAAATGTCTTAGTACTGACCGAGGATCAGTGCTGACCTTAAAAGAATTTATTTTCTGGGCTTAAGAACTTAAGAGTTATGACATTATATAAAAATATATTCGATTTAATCTCTGATTTATGTTAATAGCATAGAACAAGTATAGATCAAGATGCTTATTTTAAGCAAGTACAACTGGGCCATGCAGCCACGACATGGTTTCTCTTAAAAAAATGAAAAAATATCTGGATTATAATCAATCTTAAGTACTTTTTGAAGTTTTTTATAGGTCCTACAAAATATTATAGAAATGAGCAAATTATCTTTTTAGTTATTCAACCTTGACCTAGCTCAGCTTCTTTCAAATTTGATAGGAGTTTTATCCGTTACTTCAAACAAAAGTCAATTAAGGTTTCATTGAGTACTCCTAAAAACTCTGTCCGAGTCTGTATAACTGAGATACCTTAAATTTCAAAAAATCAGTATCTTTATGTAATTAAATAAGAAATATTGAAAGCAAAATTCTCATAGCTACATTTTCATTTGACTTCTCACTTCCTGAAGGAAAAGTGAATGACATGTCAAGTACCAAGAAGAGGTTTTCTTCTGCTATCATGTGCCTCCCTAACTTTTCTCTGCTTTCTATATACAGTGCTATTACAATTCCTGCATCTACCTCTTAGCTTTACAGCTGTTGCATTTTATATTTTCTTCTCATTGTCACATTATTAGCTATTTTTGAAACATCTGGAAAACATTCTTTTTCCGTGGGGATTTGTCTCTGATACCTGCTGAACACACTGGGAGATTTTAAGGCAGATAAAATACAGTCAGTAATAAAATAGTGAAAGTAATTAGAAAGTATTTAATAATAATGGTAATTTTTTTGTCCTTGGGTACAATTCTTGCTTTATTTGAGGTATTTCTAATTAAATTTCCTCCCTAATAAACTGGTGGATTGCTTTTAAATTTTCCATTTTCTGCTCACATGTAAGCAAAAATACAGGTGCAGAAAATGCCAGGAGGGACAGGAGAAAGTTAGATAAGGATAGGATAGGACGGGATAGGATAGGATAGGATAGGATAGGATAGGATAGGATAGGATAGGATAGGATAGGATAGGATAGGATAGGATAGGATAGGTAGCATTTACACTGTTTGCAATCTTTTAGGGCATTTAGGGTTCCTTTTCACCTCTGTGAAACAGAAAATTATTATTCTCTTCCTCTGATCAAGCTGCTACAATCCAGAAATATTTTCCTTCCAGGGCTTCCCTAGACAATTATCCACCTCAAAAGACCCTGAAGGATACAGTATAGACACAACACAGACATTGCTTGACTGAGAAAGTAGCACTGCTATTCTTCAATACTCCCACCAAAATTCCTAACAGCTCATGCATACCAAAATAAAAGGTAAAAATTTCCCAGTGTCTCATCTTGTGTGAGCAGGAAGGTGATTTTTGTTTGTTTGTTTTTTTTTTTTTTTTTTTGCTGTTTTACAGCCACTAATATAAAAATATTCACAGATAAAAAGATTTTAAAGTACAAAAATTTAAAGAACAAGATTTCTGGCACATTTTCTGTTGTGTCTCTTATCCTTAATAAGTACAAGTTCTTTGATTGAGCAGGCCACTTGAAAAGATTTTCCATGACTGTTTATCTTCCTATTTAATTCTAAATTATTGCAGTTATCTAATGATCTGAAACACTTTTTTTGCCTTTGCAAGGGAAATAAAACAGTAGAATATAATGAAGACTATCGTAGTATCCAAGATTAGTGTCCTCTACAGATTTTGTACCCAGCTTTATTAGTGCATCTGATTTTGTAGCTAATTGAATAAGAGCAATTCTACCAAGAAAGAAAAAAAGAAGAAAGACTAAATGACTTCTACACACTAAGGAATTGGTGCAATAAAAGAGAAGGTCACTACTCAACGGCTTGTCCTATACCCTATTTCTATTATAGGAGCCCTACCACTCTTATCATGAACACTTGAAAACTGATTTGATTAACTTCTGAATTTCATCTGACTGACACATGGCTGTTACATGTACCATGCCTGTTAAAAATAGTCTCATAGAAAACATTTCTTCCCAATTCAGAAGGCATCTAAATAGCAGGAAAATTACTTTCCAAAGTCATATTACCCCTCCACGAGGCACTTCTGCGATATTGAAAAATTTACATTCCATTGAAGAGACATTTGTTTAATTTTTCAGTTTCTCAGAATACAAACTGCTTCCTGAAAAAGTCAAAACTCAGACTGATCCCTAAAGGTCAATGGAAGTTTATGTGATTTTTTTTCATTGCTGTTGTTAGTTTTTTTTTTCTTTCCAAATAATGCAATCTTGTCTCTAGCACAGCAAGTGAAGGGATATCAGACAAATGGATTTCAAGGATGATGTTATACACATACATTTTTAGTATTTGGTTTGGCTTCAACCCTGGCTTTTCACATCCTGAGAATGAAAGGTTTTGTTATTTGTCCATAAGCAAGCATTATTCTTTCCTTTTCCTGGAATTATTTTCAAGATACTTTTCTAAATATTTATCAGCACTTTTTCTCATATCTTGCATTTGACAGATTTTTTTCTGGTTATGTCAAAAAGAAATGGATCTTATTTTGCAAATCCTGATAGCCTGGTAGCAATCACAGGATGCTGTGATTGTTAAGACCATCACATTTCATTTATCATTCTTACGGCTTTTTTTCTGAAAATATGTGGAAGTCAAATTCACACACTAAATGCCAAAACCCAGTCCCACTGTCATGAAGGGAAACTCCAGCACAAGTGGCCCCCTGTTGATATTCTTTCTCATACTAACAAGTGGGCTACAGTTAAGTTTCACTTTTATCAAGAGAACTGCTTGACCACAGTCAGTATGAATGGAAGTAAATTGACCTTACCTCTACTAGAGTTAAAACACTCACACATACACACACAGAATCAAAGCATCACAAAGACCACATTTAACCTTTGAAGACACTTAAGTTAAGGCTCAGCAGTTCTCCCTGGAGACCTTCAAACACTCCATTTTCTTTTCATTTACTGTACTGGACTTAGCAATTTACCTGTGATTTAAAAGCATGGATCCAAATGCCTAAATTAGATATATCTAGTCTTTCCCACATTTTTAAAAATGTTGCATCTTCTCTTCTATGTGCTTATAAACAATTTGAATTCTTCTAAATGTACCAAGACAAATAGACTTACTAATTGATAAAAGTAGAAAAATACAACTGGGAAGAATATTTCAGCATGTAATGATATTTTGCCTATAGCTATACAAAACCTAAAAGCTGAAAGTTCTCTGGGTTCCATTTTTAATTTCCCACATGAAATTTAAAAAGAAAAGCTTTTAAAAAATATTTTTATATAAGGTTACATGTATTTTGTGGTGGATACTCACATACACACATATACTTACTCATTCCACAGGTTTTCAGTTTGCAGGTATAAATGAAAAATTTCAAACTGGTGCTGTTCTTTCAAAAAGACAATATTTTCTCAGCTAATAAAATGCCAGCAGTATGCACAGGTGAGTGTATTATATTAGGTATACCTGTCTCTTAAAGGCAAACACTTTGGTTGGTACAAAATACTTTGCAAAACTGAGATAAAAAAGAAACATTGAAGAAAATAATACAAAATCTTTACTTCCTTGAAGTGCTGCATAGCCCTTTATGAAAGGCAAATTTTAACAGCTTTGACAAGAAGATGGTGATATTAATCATAATTCAAACAGCAGTACTAACTGATGCTGTGAGGAAAAGATAGCAGCTGGTGTATTCCAGAAAAGACCCTAATTTTGACATTTCATTCACCTCTTTCTGGGCAAAGGTGGCTCAGCAATATATCATTTGTCTTCATCAGTCTTCCCAGCACTGCAGCTTGACAGGATAACAGCATAGTTGCTTGGTGGTCTGCAGTGGCAACCTGCCCTTTATCTACCTAATCACAGTTCAGTGTAGCATAAGGAAAGTAATTTTACAGGTGTGTAGCAAAATCTGCATCCTCCTGGCCACGCAGTCGTGGGATTGCTTTACAAGGTGGATCTAATCACAGCGAGATATTTCTGGTCGGCTACTGATGGCTGCCAGCCTTTGAAGCTGCACTCATGTCAGATGTAAATAACATAAAATGAAGGCACAGAACATTAAAGGCAGAAACTATGTAAAACCAGTTGAGCTGATTAGTACTAAATTACTGATGTTCCATCTGCCAGGGTGGTAGTACTTGTTTTCAAACTGCCTGACTGCAATGCTTCATTTCACAGAGAGCCCATGTTCGATGGGCCTATAGGGAACACTTAATAGGCACTGACAATGGAAGGAGATAGTGACAAATACATAATATCTCTTTGAGAGTGCAATGTGTTCATTAAGAAAACTAGAAATTTGTCTGTGTTACAGAATACATATATATAAATATGTTCCCATATATGCACAGACTCTACAGACTTGAGAGCAGAATTAAGGAAAAATTTTTGGATCCTCACCAATTCGAAAAACAAGAAAATCTGTAACAAATAGAAATGTAGAGCATATTAAGTTAAGAAAAAAAGCAAAAAACAAAACTGAAACCAAGCAAAAACCACCACAGGCAATATCTAACCTGTATATAAGTTTCAATATTTAAGAAATTCACTTTGACATTTTTTAAGCTTGTTCAATCACCTCAATTTATTCATGTTCTTCAGAAGAGACAGTTTTTTAGAAAGAATTAGCAATACTGCAATACTGTTACCACTGGCACACCCTTAGACAATATCCCAGCTGTAATACTGAGCAGCACTTAAAATGGGATTGGATTCTAATGAAGTGAACTAGGAAGCAGAATTAGGAGCAGTGTTAAGCCACATCATAACATAAAAAGCTGATGGAATATGCTAATACAATACTATCTGACAATTAGAATTCCTCCTCCTTAGATCGTCTCCTACTAATACCATCATGTTAGCTCCCACACTGCTCTTAATGATTAAGAATTCATTTTTCCTGTTCACTAAATAACTCATTTTATTCTTAGAGCTGAATTACTCCTGAGTAATTCAAAATCTCCCATCTTGACAAATTCTTCTAGAAGTAAGTTTTCAGAAAATCCAGATTTTCTAGAAAAGTTAAGACTAAAAGTGCTCCAGGAGACTGCTGAGAAATTTGAAAGGTGTTTCTGTCTGGAAACTCTGTGAAAGAGGAAGTTCAACATATTTTTTTGTCAATATGTTTTGTTGCCGCATGTTGCAATTCCTAATGTAAGCCATATTGTTTAGATTTTCTTCTGCACTGAGTTGGGGAAAAAACACCATCATGGAATAATGATCCATAAAGGAAAACAATTAAACATCAGGCAGTAATCTTAATCCGACACAAACAGTAAAAAAAGATGAAGAATTAACCTTCCTTATATAGACTGTGCGAATGAAAACTTTGTAGTTATAAAGAGAATGGATACTATCAAAATGAACAGCTATTTGGAATCCAGTCAAACAAACTGAAACATTGTGTTATTCAAACAGGTTTGGTCTGTGAAAAAAAAAAATAAAATAAACACTAATATAACTCTTTGATGCAACTAATAACACATGGGGAAAGGATGGTTCCTGCAATCAACTTAGAAACAACTTTAACAATGAACATAATATTTTCGTTTGGAATGAAGATCACTCCATGCATCTCAAGTGTAAAAAAATAAAACAATATCCTGTAACTTTCTGTTACAAAAGACGGGGAAGAAAATCTGAAATATAAACTAGGGAAAGGAGAAAGCAAGAGGAACCGTGCACTAATGCAGACATAGCAAAGAAAGTTGCTACACTGGAAAAAAAAATACTAAAACCAACCAACCAACCAATCAAACAAACAAAAAACAACTCAAAAAAACCCCAAAAAACTCGCTGAAAAGACAAAGTTTATGTCTTACTCATCTGGGGCCCTTCAACTTTGAAAACAAGAGTGCTGCCACCTGTACAGACAGGACTAAATTAATAAATCAGTGCCTGAAATGCACAGCCATTAATTGGAAAAAAATTATTAGGAAGCTGAGCTGCAGTCCTGAATATCAGAGACAGCTTTAGATTTGGGAATCAGCAGCAAATAGGCCATAGAGATAAGGCATCTAAAGACAGATTGGATAAAGCCCTGAAATGTGCTAAATTAAAACTAAAATGAAAAATTTTTGGCTATTTATATACCTTGTTAAATAACATAATGTCTGTATTAGGATTTTACCTTGTCTTTGTACTTAGACACCTGGCAATTGGAAATATGCACTGCTGTAAGTGCCCATTGTTAATTAAATATAACTGTGAAAGTTATAAGTGCATTAGAAGTCTTTCACCTGAATTTTAATTCATGTCCCATTTGTCTTTGCAGAATGGACTTCAGACAATTTAAAGACAATGATGGCCTCTCCAGCATCCAGCTCCCTGGTGATTAAGAAAAATGTCCAAAGAATATTTTCTTCCCATAAAAAGTTTGTGCTTCAGAGAAATTGTACTGTGCCTTGTAGCTTCCGTGAGTGTCCAATACATGAACAAATCTAACAAGAAAGGAGCAGATATGACACAGCCAGAAGGCTTATTTATATTTTAGAACTATTGAGAAAGCTGACAAGGAATGTGTGATTTCAAATTATCTACTCTGTGGCCCTCATTTGCAGACTAATTCAGTTACAGTGACAATTTCACAAATGCCAGAAATTGATTGAATAAAAACCACAGATAACATTAGATATCATTAAGGGTTTTGAACATTTATTAGTTATTTTAAATATGCTAATATGTATATTGTGATTTTATTTGATAATTGTATTTAACATATTAAATATATCAAGTCAAATGCACTAAATGCAAAGTAATATTGTAAAGTAAAGGTTAGCAAGCTTTATAGTGTATTCCCTACATGACTTTTATAAGGCAACACTGCATTTTCACAGCTTTTGATGCCTTATTTTTTATTAGCATGCTATTACTGAAATCATTATATATAATAAAAAATCTCTTAGTAATGCCAAAATAATATTTTTTTCAAAATGGTTGCAAAATCAAAGATATGGACCACTTTTTCTTTATAATGATGCCTTAGGTTTTAGCTTTTATATTTTTCAGATTCTGTATGTAGTGTGTATTTCTGGGCTATGTATTAACAGATGGTACACTCTCTTCACAAAGTAGCTAGACAAAGCAATTCCTTTCCTAGCTTGGGACCAAGGACAACCACTCAAATTTTGAGTCCAAGAGCATAAACAATGTGGACTGAAAAGAGAAAAACAAGAAGGATGGGGTTTCGTAACCTAAAGCTGTAATTGGACAATAACTCCAATATGCTAATGGACCCAAACTTATAAAACTGAAAGACCTTGTGATTGATTGTACATTTGGTGACCATTTTGGGTTCATCTTGAGTGTAGCTTTGGCCAGGCTCTTGTACTGCCCAAGGTGTGTCTTTTAATAAATATCGACTTTAACTCTGCCTCGCCTCTGTTCTAGGTCTCCCTTGAGAATGCATCAATACACTCAGTCACTAGACAATGATCTCAGTTCACAGCTATTTGGAAAGTCCATTGTTATAGTGAAAAGATCAAGGAGAAATAGCTTCCACCTCTCATCAGGGTATCAATGTTGTAAGTGAGAGACTTTCTTGTGAGTTCCTGTGACTTTCATTTGCTCATCTGTGCATTTCTTAAACTTTAGCAAGCATTCAGATATTCCTCTAAGCTTAAGCAAGACATGAGAATAATTAAAAAGAAAAACAACTTCTCTAAATTTCCCATTATTACTGCAACATGCAAATATACTTAACCCCCACACACAGCCTCTTGACTGATACTAGACATATATTAAAAACTGTATTGGGTAGTATATAGACACATTTCTCAGTCAAATACGTATATACACAGAAATATATATATATATATATATATATATATATGTATGTATAACAAGAATAATTATAAGGAATTGTTATATTTCCAGAAAAAAATTATCTGTTTCCTGATGTTCATTTTCCCAAAGGGAGGCCCAAAAGGATAAATTTTTTGTTCCTTCTCTCTCTTTTCCTTTTACAACTTTAGAGAACAGACTTCTTAAAATAAGGTCTTAGACATTTCTATCATTTCTTCCTAAATTTTCCATTTTACTTTCATTTTCCCTGATTCTAGACTATTCTTCTTCATGCATTTTCAAATCCCTTTGTTGGAAGAAAAACATGTAAATAACTGCACAGAAACGAGGTTAATTCACACAGAAAAAAACCTTAAGTATTTTTTACAGAAAGATCTCCAACAATTACTTGAAACTTAAAATACCTGTAATGTGCCTTACTACCATTGTTTTTGCAATAGGCTAACTTTATTCACTGTAAACAAAAGCCAAAGAAGGGCTAGCATTTGAACAATAACCCACAAACTAGCAAAATTGAAATGTTTGTCCTATTAGCATTGTCAAAAAGGGTAAAGAGAGAAAAAAGGTGAAATAATATTGCTGTTGATTTTTTTATCTCAGAATTGAATTGCATGATCCTATTATATTTCTGTGTTTGTAAAATACACATTTCCCTAATTTCCATATTATCTTTTTGTAATAACAGAAAAATTTTGTTTTTAAATATTGTTTTTATATGCCAGGAAGAAAAATTGTAGCAGTTTTATTATTAATCAATATTTTTTCATTGAGTTGTTAAATCTGATAGAAAATATAATACATCTAAGTAAATTGTGTTCTATAAGTATTACTTTCATTCTAAAGATTCTGAACAGAATTTAAACGACTATTCAAATAAAACTGTTTACCTAGCAGACTTCGAAAACTGGGTTTCATTTAATCAAACCTTATGTTCTTGAAAGAAATATACTTAAAAGCGCTTGAGACCTAAGTAAAAACATGTCCCAAACAGAATGTATTAGATATTATACTTTGCTATTATCACAGCAATATATCTACTAACTGCATACTATCATTGGAGAACTTGAACAAATTAGCAACACATTTGGACACATTTTACTGTTTAAACAGTTCAGTGTTTTTATTTTACTATATGAAGGGAAAAATTTCTTTATATGGAATTCTGCAACTTAGGATTTCATGTTTCATAAAAGTCAATATGTTCCATTAAAATCAGTATGTTCCATAGAAAAGCTCCCGAAGCAACTATATTTAAGTCTGTTTTACCATATTTTGCAACTGAAGTGCAAAAAGATTATTTTATAAATTTTATGTGATGCTGTATGCACTGTGTGCAATAAAGCACAGTTCATAACTAAACCTCAAGAATTTGAAGTTATCCTTGGTAAAGCAGAAGTCAGAGACATTCAGTATCTTTTTAATCTCAGTTGTTAGAGGTGTACATTGCTGCAGCAATCTCAGCAAACCAGTGGGAAAGTCTGGGGTAAGAGAAGCTTATCCTCAGTGCAGATTATGTATGACCTAAAAGAACTGAACGCACAGACGACAGCGATGGGCACACCCACAAGTGCTGAGGGTGCTGTTTGATACCATTGCAAGCCCACCCTTGATCATCTTTGGAAGCTCATGGGATCAAGGGAGGTCCCTGATGACTGGAAGAAAGAAAATGCTCTCTTTTCAGGAAGAGCAAGAAAGAGTATCCAGGAAACTATAGTCTGGTCAGCCTCACCTTATGAAACTGATGAAACAACCAATCTAGAACCAGTTTCCTAATATATGGAGGGCAAGAAGGTGATCAGGAATAGTCATTGTGGATCTCTGAAGTGGAAAATATGTATGTCTGACTGACCTTTTAGCCTTCCATAATGAGAAGACTGGCTCAGTAGGTGAGGGAAGAGCAGTGAATATTGTCTACTTTAGCAAGACTTTTGACACTGTCTCCCATAATTTCCACATAGGCAAGTTGATGAACCATGGGCTAGGCAAATGGACAGTAAAGTGATTAGGAAATTTGCTGAATTGCTAGACTCAAAAGGTTAGCATCAGTGGTATGGAGTCCATCTGGATGCCAGTCACAAATAATGTACCCCAGGGGGTGATATTGGCACCAATGCCATTTTGCATCTTTGACAATCTGGACATTGGGGCAGAATGCACTTTCAGCAGGTTTGCAGAAAATGCAATGTCACGGACATTTTTTCATAAAGATCCATTCTTTTGGGATTTTTCCCTTCTGGGAAGCTGAGGCCCCAGAAGAAGAATGTAAACAATTATTATCTGCTGCTGTGAAATGTAACAGGTGCACCTGTTATTGGCCCATGTTCCATGTTTACAATTAAGGGCCGATCAGGACCAAGCTCTCTGGGACAGATCCACAGAGACCTCTCTTGTTTATTGGGATTTCCTATTCTATTCTTAGCTTAGCAGCTTCTGAACTTTTCTCTCTATTCTTATTAGTATAATCATAATGCATTATATATAATAAATAATAAATCTAGCCTT
Source organism: Melospiza georgiana (assembly GCF_028018845.1). Classification (NCBI taxonomy): domain Eukaryota; kingdom Metazoa; phylum Chordata; class Aves; order Passeriformes; family Passerellidae; genus Melospiza; species Melospiza georgiana. The sequence goes on from NC_080431.1 coordinate 29,254,066, forward strand.
CTGATCATGAAGCCAAGATTCTCGTCTGTCTCTCTCACCCTGAGGAACCCTTGCAAAGCCATGTAACAATGCAAAACTGAGGCAAGTCTCTGATACACCAGATGTTTGGAGAAATGAGCTGACAGGAACATTACAAAATTCAACAAGGGTAAATGCCAAGTTCTGCACCTATAGCGGAATAATGCTATCCACTAGTAAACATTTGGTCAAACTGGTTGGAATGCAATTTGTCAAAGAACAGCCCAGCGGTCCTGGTGGCTACCCACCAAGCAGCACTGCAAAGAAGGCCTGTGGTATCCCTGATTGAGTTGGGAAAAGTTTCACCAGCAGGCCAGAGAAATGATTCTTCCCCTCTGCTCAGTCCTGATGAGACATATCTATGTTTTGGGCCAAGGCTAGGGCCCCCCAGCACAAGAGAGAAATGCACTTAACTGGAGAAAATCCAATGCAAGACTGTGGAGACAATGAAGTTGTTGGAACATCTGTGACATGAGCTGAGGACGAGAAAGCTGGGAGAATTCCAGCTGGAGTGGCTCATGAAAATCTCATCAATATGTCAATATCTCTTCTGATGGGAGAAGCCAGACTCTTCTTAATGGTGTCTAGTGACAGAGCAATACTCAGTGGACACAAAACAAAACACAGGCAATTCCACTCAAACATAAGAAAAAATTTAGATTTTTAATTTTTCTTTTCTCATGATTGCGGTCATACACTTCAACCTACCTTGGCAGGTTGTGGAGTCTGTGTCCTTGGAAGTATTCAAAAGCAAATAGGCACAACCCCGATCAACTTGCTCTGGGTTACCTTGCTCTGAGCAGGAGGGTTGAACTAGATGAGATGATTTTCAATTTCATTCATTCTGTGATTCAGTTACCTCTATCCTTCAATGTTCTAATGGAACAGTTGTGGCCATGCTGTGATATCCATAAGCTTTATTGAATTGCATTTTTTAGGTATCTTATAGTTTTTTATGAATAAAATAGGAATCCTCTAAAATGGAGTTTTCTGCTTGCTTTTAGTTAATTAGTGAATGATGATATATTTATACTCCTATTTAAATTAATATGTAGGATTTAAGGAACAAATTCTTATGCCAAATAATGTGAATTTTATGTGTGCAAATAATTGAGAAATTAAAAACCTGAGTTTCTTTTTTTATACTGAGTTTATAGATAAAATTCAATTACTTATGCATTTGAGATAGAAGAAAATGTTTCTTTTTTTCCTTCTTCATGTCTGAATTAATATGAATGCAATGAACCAAATCCCACTCTCAGGTACACAGGTATAAATTATATTTCTAATTTCTGTATTTAATAATTCATAGAATTAAATTTATAAATAATAAATTTCCATATGTGTATATGTAAAAATAGAATTTAGCTGGGAAGAAGGTCAGGAAGAAGATAAAATTTAAATGCCCTCTAATTATAAAAGTAAGCTCTATACAGTAGTAAAAAAAAAAGATTTCCAGAAGATAATAACTTTGGTCGACTTCAGTAAGTTGGGAAAACTTTCTCTGGATTCCATAATTGTTATGGGAGCAAATAGGTAAAGAATAAGTTGTTTTGTTTACCTAATAATAAGAAGATAGAAATATTCTCTGTAATGATGTCATTGTCATGGTTAGAAAAATTTGTACACTAACATTTGTGCTAATTCTAGTATTAGTCTGTTTCCTCTGAAACAGGAAATATCAAAATTATCACTAATTCAAAATCATTGTACCTTATTGCACATGTATTTCATTGCTGCATTTACATTCATCCTTCTGTCCACTTTAATCTTTTGCCTTTATTGGCCTTCCCCACTGAAATCATAGAAATATTTCCACTGTCAGAGACAGTTCAGTGTTTCTTCCTCTACAGTCCTTTGACTGACATTTGTGAAGAGACTTGCACCTTAAATGGTGCTCTGTAAAACCCAAACAGAGTTACAGAAACCTGAATCACTGATGATTTCTTTATTATTCTCAATTTAATTATTGGCTAATTAGTGATAGATATTATGACTTTATATAATTTCAAATATTTGCAAAATTTATCAGAGTACATCTAAAGATAGATTTCTTCTAGTTTTTTTGGTTTTTTTACTTTTTTTTCTGTTCCTCTTTGTTAGAGATGATTGTCTGGTTTTCATCTGCTTTGCTTGCTTCTGTTTGGCATAATTTAATATTGCTGTGATTCAGCATTACAGTGATTCAATTTGTGAAGAAGACACCTTCAGTGCTGTCTGTGCACAGAAACACTAGACTGGGATAACAGATGAAAATAACCCAAAATTATTTATTTTTCCTGTTGGATTTCTGCCTTGCCCTCTACAAAATACATTGAATACTTGACATTAGTCATCCACAATATGCTGGCTTATATGGTTGGAGCACTACAGAACCATGCACAATTCAGATTTATGGAAAAAGATCTGCAGGAATGAATTTATTGCTTTTAGGAGATCTTTTAGATGGATCTACTTTAACCCTTCTAAAATTGTTATGGATATGTTTTACACACCTTCTGTAGACACCACCACTACCACTTCAGGCAGAGAACTTCAGATTTCCTTCTACATAATTTTCTAAAACCAAGTTTCCATTGAGCCAAACTTTGGTGAAATGCTTTGGCCAGATTGCAGGGAAGGCTTTTCATGTCCCTCTGAGTAAATATGTAGTCTCCAGCTCAGGTAAAGTAATTTCTACTGCTCTCAGACTAATGGAAATAGAAAGCCAAGACATAGGGTGCATACAGCTTTACTCCAAAATAGCATATTTGCAGTATTCAGAAGATGAGAGATCTCTGCAAAAGGGTTTTTCACATTAACATATTTTCTGAAGTTTCCCTTGGTATTCTGTGGCTATGCAACTCACCTGCTTGGGTTTGTTGAATAAATAATGTACCCAAACATGATGTTTGTGGTTTATAACAGGTCTTCCATCTTCTACTCAATAATTAAGCAGGAAAAAAAAAAAAGTAAAAGAGCTTTGGATTCACAATTATTTAGTATGAATATGTTATCATGAGTTAGCCATCAGAATTGGCACTGCTACTCTTTGGGAAAATAGTCTATTGATGGGTAATGAAAGAGTGACATTGCCACAGCAGGGAACGGGAAAGTCAAAAGATTTTTTCTCAGTCTAGTTTGCTTGATTAAGCAGTAGCCAGTGACATGGTTTAACTGTATTTCCTTGAAAATATTTTACTGCTATGATTATTGGTGGTGGCTAGAGTGTGAGCAAAGGACCAAAGACATAAGCATTCATTATGACTTGGGGGAATGAAAGCCAAGAGAAAACGCGGGCAAAATAAAAACAACAAGTCGCTTGTAGGCAGTAATCTACATTCAAACTAGACAATAGGGCAGACACTTCTCACGCCTTGGATGCTCTCACCCCAGTAGGCATGCTATGAAGAAAGACACATGAAGGTCAAAAGTTCCATGTTAAAATGCAGGACCTTTTCTCTGCAGACAGAAATATGGTTATGAGAAAAAGCAAAAATCGGGGCAGAGTGCACTGAGATAAAAATGCCTTGTGATACCATGAAATTGAATCAGTTTCAGATGTGGTACATTGCCCCAATACAGAAAATGATGAGAGACTCTATCAATCTGAAATACATCCTGAATCTTGAAAGACTTGGGTGAAAAGGCTCAACCTCTCCCATGCCAGCTTGTCTGGGGACAAATTCTACCATCATGCTCTTTCCATGAGACTAAATCTCTTAGAATAAGTGTCTGAGTCACAGACATCCCCTAACCATTTCATCATCATCTATAGCCCAACAGGCCTATCCAGCCTCTCCTTTACTGTCTTTAACCTCAGCAGAACAACTCAGGATTACTGGCTCCCATTTTCCTTCTTAAAGGCTTTTAAATCACCTCTAATCTTCACACTTAAAGTTTGTCAGGGACATTCTTCAATTCACAGTTTTCACATGTTATTTTAAGAAGACTTATTTCTATATTTCTTTCCTGCATTGACTTTTTTCTAAATCTTTTCTGTTTAAGTCCTTCTGCCAGGCATAGTAAAATCTAGCCTATTAAAATGTGCATTTATGAAGCAAATATAAATTGTGATATAAAAATACACAATCTCTGAATTCATATGCAGGGAGGTATTAAATAAAAGCATGTCAAAAGAAACAGTTGACAACAGGTAGTTTATTCAGACTTTATATTTTTTTCATGTCCCAAAAGCAATGAAATAATGAAATCATCTAGGATGATCAAGTTTAATTGATCCATATAAAATAAAATCTAAACGAAAAAGGAAAACCAGAAGAGGATTTAAAAAAATAAGAATAAAAATTCAGATAAAGGGTCATATTCAAATGTGTATTGCCACCATTGACAGAATAGACCTTCTTCATCCACAGAGTGAATGTCATAGCAAAAAGAAAATTTAAAAATCCCACAAATCAACAGTCAGGAAAACTGTTACAACTGGAAGAGCAAAAGTTTGTGTAACTTCTCTGAGCTTGACCTCAGCAAAAGGTTTCTTTAGAAAATTTCTTCTTCCTCTGACATCTTAAAATAAGTTTAACTAGTATAACTAAATGCAAATACCAAAGCAAGTTAAATAAAAAGAGCACATTCGTCTCGCTGTCTGAGTTGCTTTCAACAGGTTACTAAACTGAAATAAAATATCTGGTTTAAATAAGCATTACATAGCATGCCCTCAATTTCACTGGTCTAGTGTGTAAATTTACTTTTAAGAGCACAAGTATTATATTTGGAAAGGGTGAAGACAGGAACTGCAATAGAAAATCCACACTAACTGCATATTATAAAAGAAAATAAGATACAGTTTTGTGTTTTCATAAATTTATGGCATTTAAGGCCAGAGAACTATTATATTGTGTCATTGTGTCACAGGCTATCCTTTTCCAGCTCACTAAATCTTTTTAGAAGAATAACTTGTCTGTGACTGAAGCATAGGTTGTGTTTACCAAGAGCACCTCTTGCAGAAAAGCGTTTCATCTTGATTTAAAGCCATTAAGAGGTGGAAAATGAACTACCTTGTTCCGTAGCCTTTCTGAGAGAGTAATATCTGTTGTTTAAAAGTGTCTCACTTTTTGTAGCAGTCAAGCATGTAGCTTTAGCATCAAAGTCCTCATTTTGTTGTATTCTCCTAAACTAAAAAAATTGCACCCCATTCTCATTACTGCTTTTACCTTTAGAAAGAACTTATCTACTACACATAAGTAATCTTTCAATTTAATATTATACTGAATCTCAGATTGTATATTATTAATATTAAATAACTAATTGCTTTTTCTCAGACTTTTAATATCCCTCTTAAAATATAAACATACATTTTTTCAATGAAAAAAGTAATATATCTCTCACTAATAAAAAATTATTTATGTATTTAACCACATTGCCCCACTAGACCAAATATGAGTTGCTAGTTTATCCTGACACTTTTTGCAAGTCACTGCCTTTCAGAGGGTCATTGCATCCTCTGTCATTATGAATCCTTTTAATATGGAAAAACATTCAGTTACCCTGTTTGATTTTCTTCACTTCCACAGGACTTTATACTTGATGACCTCAAACCTGAAAAAATGAACTGCAAAAGTAAAACAGCAAAAGCTGGTAGTGTCTTATATTGTCCAAAAAAAGCCTAGCAGGAATCTTCCCAGCCACGCAGAAAAAAAGAGGTAAGCCATTTTATTTATTAATAAAATCTTATAGGTGATTTTCTGAAATATTTCTCTTGATCTTGTTTCATTTTGATATCCAGAAACTTCTGTGAGAATGCCAATAAATAAATCCTTCAAAAGTCAAATAATGCATTTTCTTAAGATATTGGCAGAAAATGCTAGTAAATTTTTACCTTTAGAAATCACTGTAGTAAATGAAAATCATCTATATGAATTGAATCTATTAATCTTAAAATCAGAGAAATATTGGAAAATCACTGGGATTTTTTTTCTGATTCTGTGTCTGAGTTGCCCTATAAATACCTGTTTATTAAAGCATACTCGATTTATCTAAGACCAAAAATTCATAAAGGAAAACAGAGCAATTTAAATTTAACAACTTGAAATGTTGGTTGGGGCATTTGTTTCTTTTTAGGTTTTTGATTTTTTTCAGTCCTGCTTTGTTTGTTTATGGTACAGTTTTTTTGCTACAAACCCTCAGTGTTGGCAAGGACACCTTTCAGCAAAGCAGCTTGCCCATCATCTGGCCTTGAACACTCTTACACAATCCTTTCTACCTACAGATTCATGGAAAGTGTTGTACAGCAATGAAAAATGAATCTGCAAGTAAGCCTGGAAATAAAAAAAATGCAAATTAGTTTCTCCAAATTAGTGCATGTAATGGCAGTTGTAGAAACAATGACTAAGAGAAGGTGAGCCATAATCACATCTAAAGCATCCTCAATGTCATTTTTAATTCACTTTGTTCAATATGAGAAAAAAATAGCAAAACCTATGCAGTAGGAAGTCTTGAATTTCATCCAAAGGATTGTTCTCTACAGTTTCCTATTGATTACCCTCATGTATTTTAAGATCTCAAGAACTGAGTATTGGAAGTAGAATATACTTTTAAAATTCTTCTTTTTCTCACAAATTCTTTTGTGAGAAAAATTCAAATTACCTATTTGAATTAAGTTTCTGCCTGAGTGTTTCTTTCAATTAATTCGGTCCCTGTGGATGGACTGTCTTTTTTCAGCTGTCTAGGATATGTCTTGCAGATAAATTCCCACAAAAGATGGCACATTAAAATGAATTCTAACCTGTTCAGAGGTAACAAGCCCTGGAAAATGTCTCTATGGTCAATAGACCTTTGGCATGTCATGTTCTAGAGATAGCATCTTCCAGTTCTGGAAGAAAGCCAGGTAGCCTGCATATGCAAGGAGAACTCTGGCAGGGTGCCAAGCTACCCGATTGCTTTCTCTTGCCTCCCACACTTTTTTGAACAGCCAGTCCTCAGAAAGGATGTGCACTGATCTCTAGAGGAAGCAAAATTTCCAGCTCATAAATCAGTCTGCAAAGAACAAAAGGAAGACAATATATTGCTACAGTGCCTTACTATGTGGGGTTGATTCAAGTGTCTGTAAAATACAGTTGATTCTAAGCATTTCAAGCTGCAGCTGCCAATTACTGGATTTGTGGATGGATAGTTAATGTAGATTATTGTTGTCTGTCTTTGGTGCTGAAACAAGCTGCTGGTCAGCTTCTTGAAACAAGGTTTCTATGTACTTGTCCAATTCCTTTTCATGAGCAATTTTGGAATAGAGTTACTGGAAGCATTACTTGAAACCTGCACTTAGAAAGTCTTCACATAATGTCTTTTGGATAAATTGGCTAAGATTGACATTCCACAGATACATTAATTCCTGCAGCGGTTGTTGCAAGAAGAAATTATTAAAAAGCTTTTGATAATTGTGTTCCTTAAAGTACTCCTCATCTTCCTAAGAAAATCCACCCAGAAACAGCCCTGAGAGACCTGAGAAGGCATCTGCAGCTCCATAATTTTGGGAATCATTATATGTAAATTCTTGGTTAGTGCTTATCTGTGTCAGATGGCTGTGGTTTCCAGGGAGATACACCTTAAAAGTGTTTTTGCCTTTTATTTTTTCCTTTTCTTTGCTGCTTGTAAGGGATACAAGGGGACCTACCTCATCTTTTTCCAATTGTCATTTGGGAACCTTCTCGTGCAAGAATGTTTTTGAGTGAAAAATATCGAGGGATTCTCTGCTACCTTTGCAGACCCAGTACACTGAGCAGTATGCCTGCCTGTTGTAGGTTTCTGATATGTCTCACATATATTGACATTTGATTTATATGCTAATGATTTGAGTTAGATATAAACCTATTAAGAAAAGAAAAGGTGAAAAAGAAAACTAAGGAATCCTTATTACGGCAAATTTTGGTGTCCCTAAGACTTTGTAAAAAGATGTGTTCAAGAGGTAGAAAAAATGAAAGAGAAGATGAAGTGCAACCTTGTGTAATGATATAATTTTTAAAAATACTTTGACCATAGTTAAAATTAATTTATGGAGAATTGGGAACAATATGATGAAATAAATAGCTTCTGAAATTATTTTTCCATTACTGGGAAAAGACTGCCCAAAAGAATCCAACATAGTGCCTTCTGCAAAAAGGAGACCATGAAACAGTTTGTTTAATTAATGTGATTTTTGATGAGTCTGTCTCTGAACAAGACAGAATTTCCAGTTCATATGAAGTTATAGGGTTTTTTTTCAGCATATTTAAATGTTGATTTACTTGGTCTGCAGTCTTCTGGACTTTGAACTAATGTCATGGTTGGGTCTCAGAACCAAAGGCATGTAATTTCTTTCACTCAAAGTGGTGGTAGAAAATGGAAAAAAATTGAGACAAATTAAGACATGAAGCAATACAGTTTTGAAAACCTGAATTTTATTGTATTTATTTAGTCTGTGACTTCTCAGACTAAACTAACGTTTTATTCTCCTTTACAATATCTATGGAGGGAGTGCAAGGGATATTCCTTAGTTAAAGTATACATTCTAAAAGTACAGAATCCTCTTTCAGAAACTGCATTTGTTTTTGGACCACCACCATCTCTTGTTAGATTGAGAATCATCAGGTCTTCTGTTATGCTTACAGTTGGATGTATCTGTGTGCAAATGATATTTTGGTAATTGACTTTTAGTTTCTAGGAATATTAAACTATTGAAACTACTTAAACTACCAAGCAGCTTTGACAATCACTATTTTCTGCATTATGACATTTGACCTCAACAGATTTTTCATTCTCATCTGAAAATTCAGTTTCCTCAGAAATCTCCATAATATAAGTCTGGGGGTTTTTTGTTTGTTTGTTTGTTTGCGGTTTTTGGTGTTTTTGTTTGGTTTTTGTGGTTGGTGGTTTTGTTTGTTTGTTTTGTTTTGGGGTTTTTTGGTTGGTTTGGTTAGTTTGGTTGATTTGTTTCAAGATGGGTTATTTTGAATTGTTTTTAAGGAAACCAGGTAAAGAGGTTTATAATTTCAATTCTTTCCTAATTTATTTCAGTTAACTGTAAGGTACATGTAGAATTCAAGGCTGTCCAGGGTCTGTACTCCAAACTAGCAGTGTTTTTATTCACTGATAGTTATCTCTACTCAAATAGTCCGCGGGGAATGTGTGCAGCATGTGTGAAGACATACAGATAAACATGCAGACTACACTGCTTCCCTAATTGAGATAAATATCCTGTCACCCTTAGCTGCTGCATATTTCAGACTTGGTAACGATAAAAACTCTCCTAGGTCATAAGGAAGGGCTGTGGAGTAGAGGAGAGCCTTCATTGTTATACAGCTCTCTTCACAGCTTCTCTTGCAACTATGGCACAACTTCCAAGCAGTGCTCACCAGACAACTGAATAGGGGAAAATCCTGATTTTACATCCAGTTTACACAATAAACACAATATTTTTTTAAAAAGACACCTCTTCTTTGTTTGGTTTATGGTAATACCAAACATGTTTGTGCTATGTAGGGTAACTGGTGTTACATTGTGACTCTTGTCAACATATTTGTCTCACATTTACCCCAAAAACCATGTTCAGGTGAGGTTCAGCACAATCTAGAGAAAAAAAATTGAGCTTGAATATGATTGAATCAGGCACCTACTTCCTTTAGCACCATAACATGGGCTTTCTGATAGCTCAGCCAATTGAGATGTAGATTTCAAATGCACATATCATGCCCTAAAACAGAATGAATTTTTTGACAGTCTACTTTTACACTAAAATTAAAATCTTGTGGTTGTGCATGCAGTAAGTTTCATGCAAGCAGTAATTTAAATAATTAATCTCTTCCTCATCTTCACCCAACTTTGAACTTTGGCTTCCTACTTACCTCAGAAAGTCTCCTGGATCCTAGGAGGGTCATTTAAGATAAAGAGGGGTGAAAAAAAAAAAGGGAAGAACATAAATTAATCATACATTTACCACTAGAAATATAAGTATGATACTGTTGATATAATAATCATAAAGTTAGCAAGCTAAAATCATAGGCAGTAAAAGCAAATTATCCAAAGGAAGATCCCAAATTTCGCCAATTTTCTTGCAAGAACCAAAATATTTTCTCATCAGACTGTAGTTGTATATAAAGAAGGACTTCTCCTATACCTAGGCAAGTTCAGCATCCCTTCATTGATCACTTTTTAACAAAAATTTTTCTCTTCACTTATTTTTTTTTTACATTCAATTTTTTTTTAATAGAAATAGATCTGGTGAGACAGAAGTGATAAATATCCCAAGGCAGTGATATATCCAAAGAATTTTGATAATGTTTCAGATATGGCAGTGTGATTCTTGGTTGATTTGAGAGACAGGTGGCTTTCAGCTAATATGTGAACACTGCAGAATAGGTATTATTAAAAATCAGCATTTTAATTCAAGTCCTATCAAAGTAAGAAAGACTCCTAATAATTTCACTAGTTCTTTGATTGGATCTGAACCAAAACTATTGCAGGATCAAGGTGGAAACTGCAGCGCAATTTTATGTTTAAATTAGGTGCTTGCTATGTTGCTACCTGAGAAAATTGCCTACATTCCTGATTTTGAGAAGATGAAAGCACATTCATAGGAATACATATGTGGAAAATCTTTAAGGGCACACAAGTGCTTGCAATTTCTGTGCACAACAGAGAATTTGAAATAATGAAAAAAAATCAACTGCCTTTTATAAGTGTTTTTTCTTAAGTTGAGCATGTTAGACCTAACAATAAAAAAATTCTGTCACAAAACAACAATCAAACAAAAAACAACCAGAAAAACGTCTTTAACCAGAAAAAGAGTCTTTAAGGACTCTTCCAACCTGAGTCATTCCATGATTCTAAGACTCCCACAGGTAACTGACATAAGACTCAGCTTCACCCTTGAGTCCAGTGCCATATAGCACATGCAAATCTATTCAGCTTCTGTCTACAGAAACTCTTCTATCAAGAGCTGGCTGCAGAAAATCAGTGGCATCAATTGCATAGAAAACATGTAGCTCCAGATTATTATAAAACACTTCAGCCTGGAAAAAAATTATTTGAGAAACATTAGTGTAATTTATAACAGCTGACATAAAGATACTCTGCCTTGGACCTTGTTCAAACATTTTAAAATCACTTCTCCTGCTTTAAACAAATAAACCCATGATATAATACAGTCAAAGGTCTTATGCTGCTCTTGTTCATTACAGCAGATCTTTATAATCCACTGTAGATGAGTTTGCATTGCCTTTAGAAATAACTTTCTGTCAATGGGGAATTTTTAAAAATAGCAATGAAGTATAAAAGCTTCATGATTTAAAAAGAAAGAAAATAAGGTTTTCATCTCATCAGGTACACATGGGATGATGGAATTGATGAAAAATGCTGTTGAGAATGCAAATAATTTTGAACTAACTGAAATTCAATTCTGCTGAAACACAACTCACAATTTAACAGGTAAGGAATAGACCATGTTTTATTTTTGTCTTCCCATTTTACCTATCAAGACAGCACTCTAACAAACATTTATCAGAGTGCAAGGGAAGAAAGTCTTTCCTGTGAATAAGTTTTAACCTGAGAAAAGAAGCTGTCTTCGAGGGCTGCAACTAGATCTGCTTAAAGGAGTGGAGGATATTTCTGCTGACAATACTGCTATTTCAGTTCTGGCCAGGTAAGTTCCAGGAGAAAAAAAAAAGCAAACCAACGAACAGCAAAAAATAACAACAAAAAGCTTAATAAAATGTAGCAAAGATACTGTTTTCTGAAGTTTGAGGGTTAACACATATGCGCCCACCAAAACAAAAGGGCAAAGGATGTTGTCAGCACAGTTTTGAAACAAATATTTCCCCCTCACTATTCCAACAGGAGATTATTTTTTCAGAGATTCATATCAGCTTTATTCCACTCTAAATTTGTTCCACTCATAATTTATTCTCCTAAATCATAATTAGGAGAATTCTTAATTTTCTCACTGCATTAATTTGTTATGTATAACTTTTATAGAACTAGATTCTTTATCAACTTTATTATCTCCAAAGACGTAAAAATTTTCTGGAACTCCTGTTATTCATGTAGCTCTTTTTTATCTCTTTTTGATTTCTCATAATTGTAAAGGAAGTTTCAGAAAGGTCTTGTACAAAAAAAAAAATCTCTCTCACAAGGGCCTCGACTGAAATTTCCTTGCTTTCTCCTTTATCATAACATGGAGTCACCCTGTGACCACATAATATAGCTAGGACTTTTCTCCTCATCTGTCATTTCCAGTGGGTCTCAGCTTACAGAGAAAAATTGCATTACTGCATAGATGATCTTGTACTTCACACCAATAAATTTTGACCTATTTATATTACTAGTGGACTGCACACTTCAGACTGAGTCAAAAAGGTCAGCCATTTCTTCCATCTCCAATTATCCACAAATATTTAAAGAGAAAAGCTATCTATCAGTTGACTTCATGGTCAGAATTCAGGTTCTGTTGTAAAAGGCACTACGTCATTGCACAGGTCCCTCCCTGGAGGAATAATGGAATAAAGGGACCTGCACAGGTTCCTCCCTGGAGGAATAATGTTCAAGAAATTGTTGCTATGAATATGTATAACAGTACATGGCAACACTGCTTGTAACTACTGCAAATGCTTCTGTAAACAGTTACGATACAGAATTTTTTTATTTGTGTGCTGTGATTAACAAAAATTTAATAATATTTTCTGCTTCTAAGTAGGTTAATTTTCTCTCTGAAATAAAAATTTAAAGAGTTTGAATTCTTCAAAGTTACTTTGAGCTGTCCCCAGCTCAACATCTGCTTAGTAAATTCATACTTCTGATTCCAAATGTGCATGAAGTCAGGACAGGAAAAAGATCATGTAAAAAGCACTACAGTCTGAGTTCAGAAATTTAAGGGAATAATGGTTGCTTAAAGAAAACTTCATCTCAAAAGAAAACTATTCTTTCTTATCACTATATAATTGAAAGGACAATGCGATATTAGGTGGTACATTACTGGCTGAGATAAAAAGGAAGAAAATAAAGTCTGTGTTTTTGTGAAAGAATACCCCTTATGTGACAGATGTAAAGATACCAAAGCAGTAGCAATTCAAATTCCTTGATGTTATATCAAAGCCAAATCACAGTCCTACTGTAGTTTTGTTTCACTTAAAATCCATAACCCTTTATTGGAGAAAAATTCCTTAATGAAAGGAAACCAGACTGATGGAAGAGACAACAAAGAAATATAGCCATTGAACTCTAACAAGTATGCAATACACAAGGTTTTGAGAAACAAGGTGGGCTACTAGACTATAGCATCTTCCAGTTAGTCCAAACTCTTCAATAAAAGTACAAAATACTCCTTTGGGGTTCCTTTCTGGCAGTCAAAATGAGAAGAAAAACATACTGATGAGGAATATTAACTTTCAGCTCCATTCAGGTATGCGTAAGTAAGGACAGAAATGTAGTGAGGGAAACCCGTAAAACCTCTTAATTTTTGCGAGTCAGCATGATTCAATATATTACTACTCTTTGCAGAAAAATGACTTGGAAACACACGGATTTGGTATTGGAACAGAATATAAGCCCAGCAATAAAGTGCCAGACACAAAGACATTAAGTTCTGCTCATTTAGATTCACTGAATTTGACACATCCATGCAGGTAACTCACTCTCAAAACCACAAGGTTAGATCTGTTTTACTAGCATGGAAACTTCCTTGGTTTTCTCTTTTACCCTGAAATTGGGAAGAAATGTGCTGTTTGAGCATTGTTTGACATGCCTCCTGTCCTCTCCAAAAGGATTCATTTCTAGGACTCTGACTAGAAATCTACAGCACATTTATTAAGTAGGAAATAGAAATCTATTGAAGTGCTTTCTGAGAGAGCAAGAGCAATGAGCCATTGCAATATCTAATTCACATAATACTGAGAGTAACTGCACAGGAAGAGTGAGCAGTTGAGGTAAGTTATATGAGCTCATCCTTGTCAAGGAACCATTAAGGGAGCTAAACTTGAGACACAATTGGATTACTGAAATTTCTTGTATAACATCAACGTTAATAAAGTAATAATAAGTGTATTTCACAATCACAAGCAAATTGAATTCTGTCAATTTTCTGGGCTCTTTTTATTTGCACTATATGTACTGTCTTCTAGTAATTGAAAAGGATTTATTTACTTTCAAAGTATTCTTGAGTCACAAATGTCCAAAATAATTTTTATATAGCAGGTTTAGATCCTGAAACTTGAAACAGTGGTGACCTTATATAAAGCAGTGCAGTAGAGTTTACTTAAATAAAATTAATTTAAATTTAAAGGAAATCCATTCCAGAGATGTTTATACATATATTTTAAAATTAATACAATAAATCCCCATTTTTTTGAAACAGTTATATTTATCAAAAACTAGACCTATGTAAGACCTGTCCCATCTAATGAGGAAAACAGTATTTCTCCTTTACAGCAACAGCTCCTCTAGATCCATACAAACATATGTTCCACCTGGCGAGGTAGCCCTAATTTGGAAGTCCTCAAAAAAATTTGAATTTGTTTGAACAATGTACCAGCACATATAGAGTGAGTCAATGTAAATTTATTGATTTCTTCCTGTAATCAAATATATCCTTTAAAACAAGTGTCCTGAATATAAAGTCAGCTTTTTCAGTTGTTGTGTACCTCTCAGCCTTTCTTTGAAAAAATGACCACTCCAAAATTTTCCATGGACAAGGTAATTTTGTTGTTGTAGATGGATTTTCAATAGTCCTCCTCAAATCGTTCTTTATATCTGTATATCTTGATACATTAGATCTCAGGAAATGGGGAGTCATAGGACAAATGTTTGAGATACACTCATAGTAACAGCAACAATAGAAAACCAAATACACTGAGTATATTAAATGCATTAGTATTTAGGACTGGAAGTTCACTTAGCAGTGAGTGCTGTTATTTACAGCATTGAGAAGAGAAAGCTCAGATTTAACAAATTCGGATTTAACTCCTCCCCTATCCATGCTGCTAATTTTTGACCTAACAAGGTCTGAACCTCACACATTATTCGGTTGGTTTTAACTTGGCTCATTATGCGGAAATCACACCATGCTCTCCTCAGGGCCTGCTATATGTCTGGATGGCTACTAAAGGTAGTAGACAATTGGCTTTTGAAAAAGATAAGTTCTAATAGACTGGCTAGGAGCAGAGATGACAAAGAGGTAAAGGTTATGTTGTTTTTATTCTTTCTAAAATAAGATTGATGTAATGCTATGATTGGATTTAATGAGTTTGGGCAAGCTTGAGGGCTTATGCTAAATGTATCAGCAAAGCCTGATTTTCTAGGCCTAGGACAAAGCATGTTTAAATGCTTTATAGCTTAGTTAAGCTGGTTTTCTCTCTTCTCAGCTCAGTATGCTAACCTCTCAGTGTCTCCAACTATTTACTTGTTGAATTAGGAGAGATACCAGCCCAATATACTCCATAAATTATCTGAAGGAGTACTCAAAGAAAACTAGATCAAAAAAAAGATCAGTCCTTCCAATCATGACAGGGAGCTGAATGTTACATGACAAACACCTATCTGTATAAGCGTACCTCCAGTTATTAAAAATTTTAAATGAAAAATGTTCTGGTTGGTGTGTTACCTGATAAGATTAGTAAACTGATGAAACTGACAGTCATATGGCAATGGAGATGGTATCTGATTTGAAATGATAAGAATAATATAAAGAGACCATATTCAAAATTATATAAGGCATCTAGAAAAAGAAAGGTGTTCTCTTTAAACACTGTGTTGAACATGTTATACAGTCTTAAAGTAACATGCCTATGTGAATATATATGGAAGCTGCTCTGACCTTAGGTTATCCATCCCAGTGAAAAGAATGCATGTAAGTGCTTCATACACTTCCTCCTTTTTTATGTTATCTTTAATTCTTCGCATCAAAATATGCACGCAGTAACTTCAAAAGAATTTCATTGTAAAACCTTGCAA
This sequence comes from Melospiza georgiana, assembly GCF_028018845.1. Classification (NCBI taxonomy): domain Eukaryota; kingdom Metazoa; phylum Chordata; class Aves; order Passeriformes; family Passerellidae; genus Melospiza; species Melospiza georgiana. The sequence goes on from NC_080431.1 coordinate 29,269,996, forward strand.
CAATTAACATCAGGTCCTTGCTTTAACAGGTCATCAGCAGTGAGATATTGCCTGCTCTGAGAAGTAACACTGTGACCTGAAAGCTTCAGTCCTGAAAGCATCTTGGCTGTAACACCTCAATCTACATAAACTATTTTTTATACACCTGGTTTGTTGATGCATTCCACCATCCCACTCATGTTTTATGTAATTGCTGCTTTGAAGATGTTAAGGAAATAGACTTGATTTTGACAGTTATTTCCTGGGATTTGGAGAGTGTGATTGTTAATCTCTTGCTAAAGACATTCTCATTATTTGAATAAATCATAATCTGAGGTTACTTTTCTCTTATCACTTTTCTTTTGACTTATGAATTCTCTTTTTCATTTCCTCTGAGCTATTTTACTAATTGACAGGCGGTCCTGATGTGGTTCACTACAGCAACCTCTCTCAAGTTACTGGATGACTCTCCAGATGTTTAATTTCATCATTTTAATATGCTTCAGTGACTTTCTAGGCTACTTCTACCTAGCACTGGTAGACTTATCCCTCTCTTCTGTTCTTTCCTCCCATTAGAATAAGTGGCTTGGTGGTGGCTGTTGTTGTTGCTGTTGTCTCACAATTAAATTAATTCCCCTGGCATAAACATCATGATTTTAAAGAATTCATCAAAAAGTTAGTCATGGATAGCCCTCAAATCTCATCACTTTTCCATCTGAAATGTGAATATCTTTGTGCCATCATGTAAAATTATGATGTTTGATAGTACAAAAGCCAGCAATACATAGTCATTCCCACTGAGATTCAAGATCCTTTTTTTACAGACCGGTAGAAAGACTGCATGGGATTTATGAATGCTATAATTGTTTCAAAATTTTGTGTTGAAAATGCGTTTCATTTATTATCCCTGGGAACTGTAAATCTCTCTTTTGTTTGATATGTATGACACCTATCATGACAAAATGTTCTGATCTGTACCATTTTGTCCAGGGAACATTTTACAGGCTCTGGATAAAGAACATAATAATTGGTCTGCAACACCTGAAGACTCCTGTAAATTGTCTTATGCTGCCAACTTTCCTGTATTACATTTTTCATGCCATAGATCTGTAAATGAACCAGCCTTTAAGGTGACACTTAGTTATTTAACACATTGCTGTGTTTTTGGCAGTCCTCAGTTAAATTGATTTACTTCCATGGGTTCTATAATATGGTGGCTACTCTACCTAGGCAAAGATCTGCATTCAGCTAAAATTTAAACCTACCAATGTTCATGATGTAATCTATTTTATTTACCACTTTTGAATCATAAAAGTTTATAATCCTTGTTCTTCAACTGCGTCGTGTTAAAATTAAAATCATGTGCAGATAGTTTTTGTAAAATTCCACAGTTTTTTAGAACTTGGATGTATATCCAAAAAGTTTCAAGGGACCCCTTTCTTAAAGCATTTCTAAAACTAAAAAGCCTGCCTATTACAAATTTCCTCAAAAGATTTACAGACATGTTTACCTATGAATTGTTCAGATAAGGTTTGTGCTAACTTTTGAACTGAACATTCTGGGAGTAGCTTATGGCTCTTTCCTATCTCAAGTAATAACTTCTTAGGGAGAAGCATACATTTTAAATTAGAAATTACCTTAGTTACCAAGAGAAAAGAGCTTTCAACAACAGAAAAGTGTTTTCTTTTTCTGCTAGCTATATTTCAGTTACTCTTAGAAAATAATGCAGGACTATGTACTTTATTAAGGACTAGAGCAGTGTTTTTCAGCTATGCCAAGATCACAGCAGTCCATGACTCCCTCTTCTAGTTTCTTCATGAGTTTAGAGCCCATACCCATGTAGCTATGCTTTGTATCACCATCATATGTCACATGTCATAGATCATAGTCTCCTAGAGTGTTTTGTATTGGAAGGGGCCTTAAAAAGCCTGTAGTTCCACCCCCCCCTGTTCATGGGTAAGGGCACTCCCACCTCCCACTAGACCAGGTTGCTCAGAGCTCTGTCTACTCTGGCCTTGAACATTTACAGGCATGGGATGTCCTCTCAGTGTTTCAGGAGTCTCTGTGTAAAGAATTTCCTCCTAAAATTTAATCCAAATCTACTCCTTAACAATTTAAAACCCTTACCCCTTTTCCTGTCAATACATGCCCTTATGTCACTCCATCTTTCTTACAAGTCCCCCTTACATACTGGGAGTCTCCTCCAAGGTTTCCCCAGAGACTTCTCCATATTGAACAAGCCCAGCTCTCTCAGTCTCTCTTTGTAAGAGAGGTGCTTAAGCCCTCAGATCATCTTTTTGTCCCTCCTCTGGACCTGTTTCACCAGGTCTGTGACTTTCTTGTGCTAGGGATCCCAGAGCTGGTCATAGTACTCCAGGTGGGGTCTTCTGAGAGCAGAGGAGAGGGGGACAATCAACACCCCTGTCCTGCTGCCCATGTCATGTCATGTACCCAACTATCTATTCCAGTATGTGTTTCAGTACGCTGGTTCAGGCTAATAGCAAGAATGGGCAAACAAAAAATCTCATGCCCAATAAAAACGATTAAATATTGAATAAAATTATTCCAATTCAATCATGAAGTGAATATCTGACATTAAAGAAAATCTTAGTTCTTGTTTTTTTTAAATATGATCTGGTTTTTATATTTTTTTTCTTGCTATTAGAGGACACATAACTGGGGGGAGGGGGGGGGAGAAATGAAGATTCTAGTTACAGTGTTACCCTGCCTTGAAAGTGTGAAGTTTCACAAAGTAAATGAAGCTCAGCAAAAAAAGGTACATGACAAAAATATAGGATCCAGAGTAGATATTTGGGAAGACCTGTAGTAAAAAAAATACGTATTCATTACAGGGTCCAAAATGTCTGAGTCTTTGTATCTAACTAAAATGAGAAGCTGTTTTGTGACTGAAATTGAACTCAATACTTAATGGTGGAATTATTTAAGAGTGAGATAATTTTTCAGATGAAAAAGACAAAAATTTAAGGCTTCATTTTTTCCTATTTAATCTGTCAAAAATAGTCCTTCATCATAACAGTAGTGAGAGAAAATGAAGTGTGAAGTCACACTACAGTGTGAACTTTATCACGTACTATTCTGTGAAAAGTAACATTTGGTTTCTTAAAGAAAAAATAAATTTAAACAAAACAAGAAAAATAGGAGCCATCACATTCTGATTTTATTCCTGAACTGCAAATTCGCAAATGTCCTTAGAGTATTTGGGTGTTATAATGAAATCTTAGCATTTCACTTGGATATACCTCCATGAGATGATAGCTGAAACAGACACTCAAAAATCCTGAGAATCTTTTAAGTCAGGGAAGAAAATTTTGAAATTTCCAGTATGAATGTAAAGTACCTGTTACGATATTCAGCAGTTATATGCAAATGTTAAAAATATTACTGCAGAGATTCCATGGGTAAAATTATGTCTATGCAAAGCACGCTGGCCTAAAAAAGCCCAGGTGAAGCATGTAAAGTAAGATTTATATATTTTACATAATTTATATAACAGCTTAAACTGTAATAACCTATACATGCATGCTGGCTGCATGAGTCTTAAGCAAGAGACTGCCAGCACATTAAGTGTTTCACTTATTGTTCTTTATGTGACAATTTATGTAACATTTGGGGAGTTTTGACTTTTTTCATTTCTCACATCTGTGTGAGAACCAACCAACAGCAAGTTTCATTCTAAGATGAATTTTTAATAGAAGCTTAAAAACCATAGAATTTAGAGTTCTGTAGTCTGCCTCATGGCAGTTCCATTAAAAGGCAGCTGTTTTTCCTGTAAAGATCAAACAAAATATATAAACACAAGAAAAGAAAAACAAATGGACTTATAGACAGCTTTAAATTAAAAGCAAGGAAAAGCATGTTTCATTATTTCTAAATCAAGGGATACACATGCCAAGAAATGTTTTACAGATATGCCACAAAAAATACTTTTGTTCACAAGGGTGAAAATTCAGAAAATTTAGGCCTTCTTGTCATAGGTATCCCCGTGTAGAATATTTACACTGGAGGAGTACATCTGTGCTCCTGTTATTTTCAATGAGAATTCAATTCATTTGGCCAAAAAATTTTAAGAGATTATCCTAAGACAGACTTTCAGAGGAAGAGGTAAGCAAAGAAAGAGGCAAATAATTTGGAATAGGGGTTAGAGACAATGGATTGTAACAAAATAATGCTGCATTGAACAAGATGGCCATGTTTAACTTTCATTAAGAAATATGTCATTTAACAATATGTTAATATATGAACTGAGGAAATGGCATGAAGCTGTGTCAGAGGAGGTTTAGGCTGGATATTAAGAAAAGGTTCTTCCCCCTCCAGAGTGTGACTGGGCACTGGAAGAGGCTCCCCAGGACAATGGTCTCATCACCAGCCTGATGGAATTCAAGAACCCTTTGAACAATGCTGTCAAGCACATGGTGTGCCCCAGGGGCTGTCCTGTGCAGGGCCAGCAGTTGGATTCCATGATCCCTGTGGGTCTCTTCTAACTTAGGATATTCCATGGTTCTATGTTTTATTTGGTTTCATATAATACTGAGAAAATATTTCTCACACGCGCAAATTATTGAATTTGCCCTCTATGTCCAAATAATGTTTTCTTCCACTTAAGCGGCACAAGGTATCAAAAATGGCTAAAACTAGTTAATTAAAATTCCCTAGTTAGACCAAATCTGTAATCTGGCATCTCATTCATTGTCTATGCCCATTAATTTTGGCATAAGACATGAGAGGACTCCTCATTTGGCAAGAGAACAGTCTGCACTATAATAACTAACAGCGTGAATGTTCCAACCTTATGTGTGTCTGAAGCTGCTTTTAAATTTCTGTAAATTAAATAGCCCTGATTCTTTTAGACTGAGAAAGGCTAAATGTCAAAGACAACCAGGGGGCCAGCTTACTACGGAACAGCCCATCACTCTTTTCTGTTCTGTGCCTGCCTAAGTGCAAGTTACCTGGACTGCTGTATATTTGATTGATAAGATCATATACTAACACAGATTCACCTCATTATACTTGCAATCCATCTTTTTCATGAGGTTATTTAATAAACTGTAGCCTCTTGGTAAGATAGCCATAATCAATGTGCATAAACTAATTTTTTTATTAGTTATAATTATATGAGGCCATTTTATTGGTGCTAGATTTATAGATAGCTCTATAATTGTTTTCAGAGACACAGACAGCTATAATACAATTAAGTGACAAAGGATTGATCCTTGCTACATCAAATCAATTGAAACTGATGGCATGCAGAAAGTCACAGAAAAGCTCAATAGGCTTTAGAATTTAAGCCTAAACCTAAATCAGCTCACAAGCTCTGTCCATTTTCCCCTGAATTCTTGTTTTACTCTGTATTTAATAAAAAGTCTTTAAAAATTTAGAGTTACAACTGTTTGGTTTTTTTTTTTTTTTTTTTTTTTTTGTAATACAACATAGATGTCTAAAAAAAGCCATTGACACAGTCTTTTCAATAGTTTGGATTCTTTGTTGGTGCTACAAAGCTGAAGGGCTAAAATGCTACCTAAAACTGTGAAAAATCTAACCTTTATTTCAATGTGACAGATGTACTTGCCTTGAGCACTAACAAGGCATGGCTAATTACTGATACAGCTGCAGAAAGACACTCTGACAGTCACGATCTATGAGCAAATTTGTCTTCCAAGTGACAAGTCAACCAGAGGTTACAGAGGATCTTGGGCACTGGGTGGGTTATAAAAAAATTTTGCACATTCATTTTTATTGCTGTAAGGGAAATATTTCACCTTCCACTCAGATGATGTCAGAGGTCCTTTCATTCTCATAATCCTTCCATTAAAGGCCCCAATATTTATTTCTATATACTGGTAAGAGGTCTATAATCAAAAAGATTTTTGAGCTATCATTTTTCCTAAGTTATTTCATTATGGTTTTATCATAAAGTATGTATTCTAGTTTTATCAACTTATGAATAATTAAACCATGTAACATAACAATTCCTCATTTTTTAAAAATTAGAATATGTAAAAATGTTACACGTAAATCTATTTTAAAGTGACTATTTTCAAAATATCTGAAGCTTTATATTTTCTGATAATTTCAAATACAAGGAAAATTTCTGAGAACTTGCATTTCAGTGGAAGTAAATGACAAACTGATGGTAATGCTAAAGAATCATATAATTCTATTACAAATTTAATTTTTAGCAATATTATTACTGAAATAAAGTGAAAAACATAGCTAAAAATACTTCCATTATCTCTATTGGAAGATAAATGCAAGATAAATATTGAGGATATTATCTATCCTCATTTTACAAGGGTTTCAATCTTGAGATAAAAACATTCTCATTTTCTTCTGTCTGAAAAGAGTTCTAGTAAGACCAAATAAATACACTGTTCTTTATCAAGTTAAAATAGTTATTTCTATTTATGATATATGTGAAAAAGTATTTCTAATGGTCAAACAGTTTTCTCACTGCAGCACTGGCAGGTGTAATTTCAGGACTGAAATGTACTAGTAATTTGAAGAATTTTTTTAATCAGCATTTACTCTCCTCAAGTACACACATTATCTGTATTTATTTCATAGATATCAGAAATCTCCTATAAAAGCTATCGCAATGCCTTTGGGTGTAATAAGATTGAATCATTTGGGTCAGTCCCAAATGGGATTAGGCTTCCTGGCACAAAGCATTGCAGCAATTCAGTGTTAGGCAGTGAGCCCAGGTGTGCAATTCAGGGATTTCTTACATTCCCACATTCCATGTGCAATGAAAGAGGAAAAACTGGCACTTCATAATGGGAAAAGAAGTGTGACAAAGACTACTTAAACTAGGCAATATGAGCACCAAACCCCCAACAAAATGAAACTTCATTTCTCTTTTCTGCTCTAAGTGCTTTTGTCTCACCAAGTTTCTGAGCTTAAAACAATTTGCTCCACATTTTTTGCTTAAACCACACTGACCATTTGCAATAACTTTTCTTACACTCTGAATGCAGCACGAGCTTAGTTTCAAGAATATAATTGCTTTCATGAATTTTAAATTCACTTCATACATTTGATGTAGAGGTATGAAACACACGGGAAAAAAACCTGTTTGTTTATTCCCCTTTTATAAATCTAGTGTTAAGGATTGCACAGAAATGCAGCTCCTGTTGGAGAAATGGAGGTTCATTCTTCCTGAGTTTTGCAGCTTGCTGTAGGTCCTTCACATAGAAAATGGGAGTTCTCACTTTCAATCGAGAACACCAAACCCAGTTCTTCTCCCCTAGGAATAATAATCATTACCATTGTTATAAAGTTAAAATATTCTTTTTTTTCAGTATTCCTCTAGTGAATATTTAAGTTTTACTTTATTTTAAAGTATTATGCTACATTAAAGAACATTTTATTTAAGTATCATTCATATTCATATGACATGCTTTTAAACTGATACTATATCATGGGCCAATTGTGTTGCCAAAAATTATAAAATTATATTTTTTTCTTCTTTTTTTAGATTTGTCTTTTTGCAAAGGTTCATCACAGCTCCAGTTTATAGATCCAGTTGCATTACTGCAGAGTAAGAAACATTCATACCAAGCGAAACCCACTTAGTGAATACCCAGAGAGGGAATTTTGGGTGGTGTACTTCTGAAAATTAGACACATTCAAAGACCCTTTAAATAACAAGAGGTTTTCTCCACTTCTCTTTATTCTCTGAGGAAACTGAGAAGATACCTCTAGAGTGCTATCCCCAAATGGGTTTTTTCATGCTTTGATATGAAAAAACTAGTGAAAAAGTTCTCTGCTTGAGAGAGATTTGCAGAGAAGCAGTGCGGCGGTCTGTAGACAATATGTGGAGGGAGAAGTTGAAGGGTATTCTTTGTAGGCAAAAGGAAAGGATGGGCATGAAAATGGCTTCAAAAAAGAACCCTTTTAAAGTGGTTATGACTTTCTTATCACCCTTGAAAACCTTACAATCCCCACTGGGGCACAAGTGATCCTTAACATGTGGGAAATGTACAATACTGACATTATGCTAATGTTGCCACCTCTCCAAACAGGGAAAGTTCAAATTAATTTTTATTAATTTTACTGACCTATTTTTCCATCCCCATAACATCCTTTTAAAAATATTCATGCTTCTGCATAGCTAACATAAGAAAAAACCAACCAAACAAAGCAAATCCCTCAGTCAGAGTGAAAAACTAAGAGCTCTTTCTTTGCTTACTTACAGAGGCTAAGTACATGCACCATCATGTAAATAAAGTATATTAATATGCGTTTTCATTTTATGCAAGGCTTTAACCAGAAAGATTTTGCTGATAATATTCATGCAATAACATCCTGCTGTTAAACATTCATTCCTGACTGAACTTCAATTCTCTGTCCTCTCAGCTGTGCCAACACAATGCTGGGGTGATGCTGTAAATGGGACTGGTAAACTAATCCAGAAAGTAATTTTTCATTTAATAGAAGCTATGATATGTTGCAGGTAAATCCAGAAGTGTAATGTTAGTGTACTACGTTATGTTCTGATGAGAATTAAATAAAGGGCTAGCTGAAATATTGCTGTCAGCACAGCATCTGCTCGTTTGATCCTTTAGTCATAATAATAGTGCTAATTTACAGCATATCGAAGCAGACGTGGAAACTAACACACACAGTGCATCTTCTGAATATTCCCTATGAACTGCTCATGAGCAATCTGCAGGCCAAGAATTTATTCACTGAGGAAATAGATGAATATTTTCTAGGTAATGAATAAATCCACAAATTTTGCCATATGTTTGTGGACAACTGGTGAACAGAAAAAAAAGTTGGTGAAATTTAACCCAATAAATAATTCATTGCAAATGTATTGCCTAGTCTAAATTTAAACACACAGATTTAACTACCTCCAAGCTCTTTTTTATGAGTAGCACTAGCACCCAGTGCCTTCATTCATTATATACTTTGCCATCACCATTGGTTATCATCAACAGCCTTTCATTGAGGCAGTAGAGGAAGAGAGCAAGAGCAATCCCTTCTGGTTAAAATGTTAAATCAAGTTACATTTCACCTCACTTTTTCAACACTGAAACCATCACCTGCATTTGAATGACCGAGAGACTGAGACAGATCACAGGCATAGAATAATGCAGTGGATTGGCTGCCACTTAATTTGCCTCGACCTCTGCTTTGTAACCTACCACTACTGAATTTTAGAGGAAAAATTACTAGAGATAGACAGCCTGGCAGAGTGAAAGTCAACATCATCATCTCTCTCCCTGCAGGTCAATAGTTCAGCATCATCATTCCGGAAGAGTTAATCTCGTTTCTGAAACCTATTTCTAAGTGTACAGTGGTTATCTGAAAGAGAATCTGGAGACTTTTTTTTCATGCTATCAGATGGAGGAAGTTAAAACAAAGCAAAACAGAAGAATATAGAAATGAACTTCCACTGCCCTTTTATGTGGAGAGAAGAGGTATTTAAGATCAACTTTTCCACTTAGAGTACGAGGACATTTTGCATAATCCTTCCCAAGAAGGTCTGCTTGAGTGACTTATTTCAGTTTATTGACCTAAGAGTGGTTTACATCTAATGAATAATGAAGAAAATAAAAACTCAGAAATAACAACTTGTTATGAACACCATCCTGGCAAAGAATATAATGGCTGCCACTGTAAATTATCCCGGAAACTAAGGCCTTAATTTACTTTCATAGGAAGAACAGCAAAAAAAGTAAAATATAGTGATGCACTGTCTTACACAAAATTTTAATATAAACAACTTATAAAATAAACTGTGTTTCCAGCACAGTTTACATTTTATCCATTTTCATCATATAGTCCTTGCCCAAAGAATGCTGCAGATACAAATGGTTGATGCAGATGCTAGTGTGGGAGTTTTAATTGGTTTGATATGGTTCAAGACCTGCTATAGTCTCAGGAGGGAAAGGAGTGGGAAACATAAATGCATACTGAGCAGTGAGGTCTTTTGTGACTTCGCTTAGGATGACAGAAAAATTGGTACACTCAGTGTTTCACTGTAATGACCCTACATTCAGACAAGCCAGAGTTCTAAAGAGGGTGATTTAAAGGGGATTGTTATCTATAAACCTCATTTAATATGATTTCATTCACTACATAAGTGAGAATCTGCAGTTACCCTACAAAGTCAAAGACGATTTTAATATGTAAATACTAAAGGATCACGATTTAACTTTTTTTTTAAACTGCACTATGACTGTTTGAAATCTGCTAACTTCCAGCAAAGATGATAGAGCCCTGATCTTTGGTAACAAGCATACTTATATAACATCTACTGGCATCATTGCATCTAGCAGTGGGGGAGAATATTAAATTTTCAAAATCAATTCTAACGTCATCTATATTATCACTCTAATGTAAATCTACCTTTTCAAGTCCTTTCCTTTGAGACTTTGTTTCTCAGGCTGTTTTTCAATTCAAAAGTTGAAGAATTTTGAAGAACTGCTCCAAGTGTTTCCAAATTAAACATTTACTGTAAGGGTTTATACAAATGGATCTTGATACATTTAATCTAATCTCTTAAAAAATACCGATTTCAAAAATTAAATGGAGGCCTAGATTACCACCAGGGAAGTGACAGCACAAGATGTTGCCCATAGATCACCATTAGAAATATGATTCAATCCATATATTCTCAAAAAAAACCCATTGAGATGTTTGACAGCTTTTCAAAAGGCCTTCATTCACCTCCAACCATATATTTAGCTGAGCTAATTATCACATTGAAAAAAATTTACATGTACATAAAGTTCACGTATTTGTATATTTCTGTTAGTTGTGGTCAATTATGTCAGTAGCCAAATGCACATTTCACACCCACAGCAAAAGACTCCAGAGCAGCTGCCTCCTTGCCACTGACTTGGCAGCTATTGCAGCTTTTAAGAAATATCTCAAAGCATCAGTTTGTTCTTCAGCCCAGCTCCTGACATTTTTGTATTACTCTAGAGTAATTTCCAAATTAGGATGCCTCTAATCACTGTTGTTAGAAAACTTATAGAGCACATCTGAATGAGTAAGCAGCACAAAGAGATGTCACTCTCCTCTCCCAAACTGTGATTTTCAAGCTAATCTAAATTGCCAAGGCTTAATTTATGGTTCTTGAAGGTTTGTGGTAAAATGCTGCCTTTCTTCTTAAAAATAAAGTTAGCATTTATTGCCAAAGTCTAATTTTTCTGTTTACAGTGTCTCCAGGAAATGTGCAATAATACTGCCTTTTGTTTGTTTCCTTCCTTTAAAAAAATAAGGTAGTTAAAGGAATAAAAACAGTGCAAAGATAAAAAAAAAAAAAAAAAAAAAAAAACAACCAAATTGGGCAAGCAGGAAAATCAAGATTTTTAAGTCAGAAAGCTAAATAAGAAAAATTAAGAAAAGAGGAGACATAAAATTACAAGGAAGAAGTCAATCTAAATAATTTAAAGTCAGACAATGGACAGATTTAATTCCTTTTGTCTTCCATATTTTTGTACTGATCTCAAAATTGTAAGTCCTGACAGAAAATATCACCATATTTAAATTCTATTTTACTGCTGCAATGAAACAAACAAACTTTAAACCACGTTTCCTAAATAAAACATGCAAAAATCTACATGTACTTAGCTCTTCATAAATTCTTATTTAGAATTTCTGAGGAATAACTACAAGGTGAGGCCAAACAGACATATTAGACAACCAAATTTTAAAGCAGCATTTTGAGTTTTTGTAAATATCATTTACCTCATTTATGGCTCAAGATAATCAAGTAAAAAGGGTTACTTCCCTCTAAGGAAAAGGAGATAATATTAATTAATTATTTAAAATTGTTTTTCATTATTATGATGTATACCTAAAATTTGATTATGCTATTATAATGGTATTTTATACATAGTATTTTGATTATCTAGACATTTTGAATATGTAGAATGTATTTGTGGAATTTCTAAGATATTATGAAGAAGTCAACATAAAAGGAATAAAAGGACAGAAAAAGCCTATTTCTGATAATCAGATAGTGAGAGATGATTGCTGGCAAACTGGCAAAATAAGGTGCTGGTACAAATGCATGTAGTATTACAAAACCAGAACTCAGAGCCAAGGAAATTCAGCTCCTAACACTTGGAGGTAGGTCACATTTTAAATTTTGCTATATTATGGTTCTTGCCCTTTCTTATTTATTAGATAGTCACTTACACATTTGGAAATTGATAGATAATTTTTGGCAGGCTTTAGTGCATGAACACAGACTTGCTTTCCAGTTTAGCCAGTGTAGCATTAAATGGTAAGCCTCAGAGATCTGGAAAAAATATATCCAATAATAAGAGTAAGTAGGTTCTCTGCCTTTTGTGTTCTCCTTTATTTCTCTAAAGTGGTCAATATAATATGTTATGGAAGTAAATTTCAGTTCTGATCAACAGTAATGGAGGTCAGGCTTTGGCAGTTATATAAATCCAATGAGGTTAACTAGCCCATAAAAAATAAGTGCTGAAGTGTTCATTTTTTGTGGGTTATACTGCTAGGTGACTTGCTTTTCCTGTTGTAACCATTTTATTACATGTTTCCACAGCAAAGAAAATGCTAAGTGATTTCTGGAGAAGATATGAACTGTAAAAGTCACTATAGCTTTTATATGATAGGTAATATTTGTCTATAACAGAATGAGCCAAATATAGTTCTATTAGGTTTTTTTTCTACAGTAAAAAAGTAAGAAATAGATCAGATAGAATGGTTCTATATTTAGTAAACATTTCTTTTAAATGGCAGGTGAAATACATCTTACTTTCCTGATGGTATATTTGATTTTGAGATTACAATAGCTTTTGAAAGTATAGTGGGGTTTGTTTGTTTGATTGTTTTTGGTTTTTTTTTTTATTTCTGAACCCAAAAAATAAAATAGAAGCCTGGGAATTAATTGATTAATTTCTGTTTTCCACTGACCAATGTCAGGATGTTAGAATTTGACCTTTTTTTTTTCATAAAACATTCAATATTTGCTTATAACCTTATATTCTGCAGTTACTTTCTCACTTTCTGCAGTTATTTCATTCTGCTCAGAGTTATACTGGGAATTTTCCTTGTTCTGTCTGAATGAAAAGTTTGTACATGGGCTAAACTTGCAGCAGCAGAACCTTTTCCCTTGTGAGAGGCATTTAAATCTTCTTTATAACCCTTATTACATTGGCATATCTCTTCAGCTTCCAAAACACACAACATTTACAAGCCAAAAGTTACATACTTCAGTTACCATATATTTAGATGGCTTCTTCTGGAAAAAGGAGGGAAAATAAAACAGTATTTAAATTAATTTTACATTTCTCACTTTCAAAAGGAATAATTTTGACAGTGAACCTTATTTTCGTTACATATGGGATCAGGTATACAGTAACTAGAGCATTTTGGAAATAGATAAATCCACATTTGTATGTATTGTATGTATTTGTATGTATTGCATGTATTTGTATGTATTTGTACATATTTTTATATATCAGTTAGCAGAATTGTTCCTACGATAAAAATTTAAGAGTTTTACTATCAGGCATGGAAATCTTTAAAGTGGTAAAATCTGGTACAGTTTTGAAATTAGCGGACTATTTAGCAAAGTATTTTGCCTTTGTGAATTCAGTCTTCTGTGTTTTTCATAAACAGCTTAAATAATCAGACTTTAAAGTTTTGAAGTTAAATAAATTTCAAGAGGAAGGGGTAACACTGACTCTATTCCACACAATTTACTGAATTTAAAGTTTTATGGTTCCAGTGGTTGTATCCATCTCTGTCATTGACCTTTCACCAGGCAGCTGAACTATCTCAGCCTTTTTTGTCTTTCAACTCTTCAGCCTTTTTAGTCTGTAAAGCCTTCTAGAGGAGAATTTAGCACTTATAGAGTGTGCAAGTAGATCCTCCTGTGGTGGATCCCCACTGAGACCTCTGCCTGATGTCATTTTACAGGTAGCAAACAAGAGCTGTAACATGACAGGCTGGAGTTCTTCCATACAGATTTGAAGTCTCCCAAGAAGTTTCTTGAAGCTCTGCATAAAAAACGACAGAAACTTTGTAAAGGCAGACAATGATTTCTCCACAGAATAGTAGGAATATCCCAAAAGACTGAGTGTTAAACAGGAATACTAAGGATTTTTTTATGAAAAGAAAGATATCCTCAGATAAAGTCATTATGATAAATAATCACTGTTAATCTGAATCTATTTCTCTGCAGAGAATGAATTGATTTTAAAGCACTGAAATCAATTGGAACTTCTGCTTAAAACCTGATGGTGCAACCATGTTATCAATTGTTTTCATTTTCACTCCACAGTCTAAGATTTTCACTTGATTGTATTTTGGGTTAGGTATCAAGCTTCTAGAATTGTGGCCCAAAGTTGATCTTATGTAGGATAATGCTTTATTAGTTTCATTTCAAGCAAGTTCTACTCAAAGTATCAGCTACATAGCCTGACTTAATACAGTTCTCTTAATGGAAATTAATTATTCTATGATCACGTACCCTATTGCCCCCCTGAAGACCAGAATTTCCCAACTGGAATTTTTTAATTGAATGTGGTAGCTCTGGAGTACTTTATTTAGCGTAGGTGACTGCTGTTTCATATGCAAAATCTTTTCAAGTAGTCTACTTTAATGCTTTGGGAGGGCATTGCTCACTACCAGAGAACAAAAATACTGGTCTATGTCCTCTGAAGACAGGAGGATCTGAAGGACTGATACATAGCTCTACATATTTCAGCCTTCTTACTACACAAACTAAATTAGTAAGTTTCTGTTTCACCATACTTCAGCATACAGAAGGTGACTTAAAGGTGACATAAATGGAGAAGAGCCGAAAAATGTTGGAAGAAAATCGGTGGCCTGAAACACCTGAAACACTTGAAATACTGTTTTGAATTTAAGCTGATTGCTTATCAACTGTTCCTTTCACATAAGCTTGAACCTTTCCAAGAAGCTAATGAAAGGGACATAAATGAAATATATAGAAATAATGAAAAGGACATAAATGTGGACTGTTAGAACCACAGACCTGATTCAGGATAGCTGTTCTGCTGAAGTTCTGGGAAAGGTTTTGCAGTGTTTGTTGCTTTTGTTTTGCTGGGGTTGTTATTGTTGGTAGTGGTATTTCTAGCATTGTCTGGTGCAATGTATCTTTTTCTCATAAGACAAGTTTCCTACGGAATAATTGGCAAGGATTGCCAGACATCTTTTTGTGTGATCATATGAAAGTTACACAGGTTAATCTGTTCATAACTCCTTGGCCTAGTAAAAAACAAACTTGGTCACCATAACAAAATAAGGAATATCAAAAGCATAAAATGTGTAATGTAGACTTTAAATTTAAATTCCCTAAAAGCAATGGTACAATATACAAGATAGACATGTTTGGCTTATATCAAAATATGAATCAGCAGATAAAGTGATTTAATAAGAAAATAAATTTGCTTGGAAATTACTGAAGAACAGAATAATTTAGTGTATTTTAAATTGTAACTCGTTCTTATGATAATAGAATTGAGTCTAAAGCTACTCCAAAGAAGGAATTTCTTTCTGTCCTTCTTCACCTTTAATTCTATAGACAAATATCATGACTATTGGAAGTAATAATTACACAATGAGGTTTTATTAACTGGTCAATAAGAATAAGAGAATTTTTTAAATAAATAAAATTGAAGAGTAAGTGCATTTTCTCCCTTCTCTAAGAATTGCCTGTCCTAGTTTTGAGCTTACTGTAAGTCTCTCATACCCACAAAAAAAACCCCTCTTCATTGCTCTGCTAAGTCTGATTTGTAAAAGGCGGGGTGAAGAGTTCAAGCAGGCATCTAAGCACACCCTGAACAAAATAGCTCTGATTCCTGTACTGTACATGAACAAACAAGAGATGCATCCCATCAGACTCTCGACAGATCTGTCATTGTTTACCATTAGCTCTGTCATCTTCGCATGCCTTGTCATTCTGTGCAGCAGGGCAAGGGTTGGCGCGCTGCCCAACTGCTGATGTGCAGAGCTGACTGTCTCCCAGCCTCCTGGATGCTGCAGACAGCATAATTCCTGATGAAAGTGTGCTCCCTAGTGTTACACTGCTACAAAGGCCAGAGAGCTCTGGTTAGGAAGGCAGAGATGGGGAAAAAAGGTCTCCAATTATGATTTTTGCAGATCTTCTTGTTTCTGGAAGGCTTACTTTGTTCAGGGTATCTATGTTATTACACAATTTTGAAAATAAAAACAGGTTCAGGAAATTTTCTCTTTGTTAAAAAAAAATGGAAGGACTATTTCATTGTTTATGACTCAGCAGCAACTTTAAATAATCTGGCATAATAAAGACTCTGTGCTTAAAAAAAATTCAGTGACACATTACTGGCTGACTTTTTATATTTCTCAATGTGAACAGTGGCTTCCAACTTCAGCAACATTTTGATTATCAACTTTCTTAAAACAAGGCTCAAAGAACTCAGGTGCACTGGTGACTCAGCTGGTTCCTATAATCAATTGCACCTGTTGTACATTAGAGGATGAAAGTTTAAACATTATGTTTTTAGCTCAAACTCCTGCAGGATAGAGCTATCCATATTCAGCCCTTGTACACTGAGTCTAGAGTGATGACAAGTTAAGCCATCCAACTTTCAGCCTTTAAACTTAAGATTAAAGACCAAGCTTTTAATTTGCCATCAAGGCTAATGCTGTGTATAGCACAGAGAGAGACAAATCTCCCAGGTACTTGTCCATTTTAGCTGCATGAGAGACTCATTTTAGCCTGGAATACACTACCCTATCACCAGATTAAAATAGATGTTGAATTTTTCACGTGACCAAAGTCAAACAAGGTGAAATCTGCTGTAAGTCCTAAGTCATAAAATTTTTATGTGGTAAAATGTGAAGACATGTAAAATTGTATATTTGCTCATTTCTCACAGATGTACATTGTGACACAAGGCGCCTCCACACTGGGGAATAAAACAACACAGTATTT
Source organism: Melospiza georgiana (assembly GCF_028018845.1). Taxonomy (NCBI): domain Eukaryota; kingdom Metazoa; phylum Chordata; class Aves; order Passeriformes; family Passerellidae; genus Melospiza; species Melospiza georgiana. The sequence continues at coordinate 29,286,923 of NC_080431.1, forward strand.
AGTGATGCGGATGCACATAACGACAGAACTGTTGACTGCAGTGAGGTTGTCCCAGAGGCACAGCACACAGATCTGAATCCAGGTCAAAGAAAGCCATAACTAGTCCCACGGTCCTCCAGCACCTCTAACAGAAATTACTTATTCTGGTGACATCACAGTCTTTGTACAGTGACAGTGTCACAAGGACAACATGATGGTCTGATGCCACAAGTAGCTGGAGAGCTCATTATAAAGAAGAAGTTTAAAGAGTTTTCTAAGAATACTGATTTTGAAGAGCGAAATATATTGAACAAATTCTGTATTTAAGTAAGGGTTTAGAAAGAGAAAATGACACCTTTGTGAACTTCTTCCATCATATAATTAATATCTGGTACAGCTTTAGGCTTCTGCTTTGCAGGCACAATCACTTCCTTAATCATCCAAAGGAAATTATTTGCCTCTACCAGAATAGTAGCAAGAAGGAAGCCTATATTTTTCAAATGCAGTTAAATGATTAATACTGATATTCCTACTCACAGATAATAAATAGCTCACTATGCAAATTGCCCAGATGAGTATAACAACAATACCAAAATGTGAGACAATAATGTATTCTGGAATACTTTTCAAATTCTGACATAATAATGGAAAACCTGAACATTAAATAAGTTACTGAAACAATGTCACAATGAAATCAAAGGAGGGAGGTCACTAAGAAAATTTAATACTGGAAACTCAGCAGGCTAATAGCAAGAATGTGTTTCAACACTGATGTGGGGGAAGCAAACATGGGGAAAGCCCAAGGGGTCTCCTCACACGCTTTAAAGGCTTGAACACACATATTATAGAGATCCTGGTTAGTATCTGGTAGTCTCCGTTACTTCATTTAGGCTCCAGTGTTACTTTTAAATGTGGGGGATCTTTTGCCCCATTGTGTTTTGCTTCCACAAGTATTTAAACAGTCCAGGATGTAATATCAGAAGGGTTCCCATCTGACATGGTGTTTCCTGTTTAGCAAGAGATTAAAAAAATCTTAGATTGTTTTCACGTCTCAAAGACTCCACATGGAAGAGAAAGAAAACAAGACATGAAAAGCCACATTGATGTCCTATTATTTTGTCAGTTTCTTTATTTCTCATGCTAGTTAATATATGCTAGACGTTGGTATTAAGCTTTAGAGAAGGAAAATTAACCTTTTGCATTCCTTACTATCCTCATGCAGTAAACAGGAAACTAGAGAGCAGGAAGTGCTCTTCTAAGGGACAGGTTTTCTTATTTAGGATAGGAACACAAGTCTACTCGTCATCCCAGTATCCAAATCAGGAGTTTTTCAATAATCACTGAATTATTTATTTTATTAAAAACAAATTATTTAATTTTAATTAGGCTTACTGCCTTACTCAAAACTTTCTTCAATATTAGGTATTCTGCTTATATTTACTATAATTATCATCCTTCTTAATCAATTGATTTTAACCTTTTAATTTGTGATTTATGGAGAGCAAACAGAGTCTGATGTGTGATCAATCTGACCTATTTATAAAAAAGGATAATTTAAGTTTTTTAAGATGGCTGCAAGAAACAACCTGTAACTAGTGGCATGAGTTCATAACACCACTAATTATTTAAAGTTTAATATTATATTTGAACCTGCATTTATTTTGATTTTTGCCTATCCTGCACATTCTATGAGGCAAGAATCATATTTTTAGTGTGTTGCTGTAGCCTACAGCTCTGTTGCAGTTTGAATGACTAGCCCTTATCCTTCTATTTTTCTGCCAAAGCAAGGTTCATCTAGTGTGTTATCACTGCCCAAAAAGTATGAAGTCCTGTTTGATTTTAAAAATTATATCTTATAAAACACTTAGAGTGACCTTGGATTTTACCTCTTGGTAGCAAAATACTGAAGTGCTTTCTTCTAGCAATGGACTTCATAACAAAGCTTACAAATCACTTTATTTCCTACCCATACATCTTGTAACAAGTTCTCTAAGGGTTCAGTCCAAATGAAACTCAGATCAGGATTTGGGTTCTACAGTAGGCCTTCTCTTTCCACTTAAGGCTTGAAATATTACGAACAAGTGTGCAAAATTAATACCTCTTGTGCCATACATTTTAAAGGCAAAAACCCAAAACAAACCCTCAAAATTAAAAAACTAACAGACAAATAAACAAACCAACCAAAAAACCCCCACAAAACAACAAACAAAAAACCCCATTACACGTGGGAATTAATTTGACTAAGGTGGTGGATAATATATGTTTTGGGGGGGAAAAATTACCATAAGTTCACTATTTCAGTGAGCAATATATTGTAGAAAATACATAATAGTCACCTGACACTCACAATGAATAGACTGCTTTAACTGAATCTATACTTGATTTCATGATAAATGGCCTGATGATAGAAGGTCTTTTTAATGATAAATGTCATAGATAGAAATTTTATGTACATTTAATTTTACTACAGTAATGGTGTGGAGTATTGTTTTTGGTGCAGATTTCTTATATAATCTTCAGATAATTTATACTAAGGATTAACAAACAGAATCTAATTTACTTGCTAATCCACAGCAAGATTCTCATACCTTTGGGTAACCTTTTCTTTTCCACCAGTTCCCTTTTTTTTTCCTTCCCTACCCTCCAGTTAATAGGTAGGTAACCTTAAGTTCACAGTCATTTTTAATGCAAAAATCAAGTGTTTATACCAAAATATAGATGCAAAATTCATCTCAAAGGCAGAATGGAAATAATGTGTGAAACTTCCTGAAAATTGGAAAGTACTATCTGAAATAAAAAATTATTTTTGTCTGTAACTATCCTGATCTGGGGCACTGCTGTATAGTGGAGCTAGAGGAACAGAGAGACAATTCGAACTTTTCTTTTTTTATCCCCTGCAATTTACAGGGATGATTTTCAGTATGAAGTCCTATCGATATGACTCTCTCCAGAGGTTCCACAAGAAAATTTTCATTCAGCTTTGCTTTTAGGAAATGTCCTTGTTTCAAAGCATTCTTGATTGATTTTTACAAAAGTCTCTAGATACAATACTTTACCACTAGCAAAGAAACATAAATTAATATATCTTACTGAACAGAAAACTAGGATTATCAGGTTTTGAAAAGTCCAAAGTATTTTTATAGGTGTAGGTTTGGGCCTTCCCTGTTCTGAAGAGCTCTTCCCACAGTTTTGAAATAAATGTTCAAATACCCAAAAGAAGTTTGTCTTTTCCCAGGCAACTAGAAAAGGGCAAGAGCACCAAGGTAGGTTCAGGTTGGAAATAAGAAGGAATTTCTTCAGAGAAAGGGTGATTAAACATTGGAATGGGCTGCCCAGGGGGGTGGTGGAACCACTGTCCCTGGAGGTGTTTAAGGACAGACTGGACATGGCACTTAATGCCATGGTCTAGCTGACATGGTGGTTCAGTCATAGTTGGACTTGATGATCTCAGAGGAATTTTCCAGCCTAGTTGTTTGCTCCTCTGATTCTGTAATGCTGTTCAAAAGGATGTTTCTTGATCTACGGACAAATAACAGTAAAGGTTTCATCCTAGTCCACAATTCAACCACATTTCTTATTCACAGTGTGAATCTCATTTAAATTTTGCATCACTTTCACTCACACCAGTAGGGAAAAAAGGTAGTTGATTTTAAGGAAAACTGGTAATATCACTCTGTTCCTACATGTCCTGTCTGATGTATGGAGACTGCCAATGGCTCTGAAGTTTGCATCTGTTTCTAAACTTTCCAATTCTGACCTCTTCTCTGAGTTTACAAGACATTCCAGGACGGAAAATGTACACCTTAACTATTCTGGAGAGAGAGGGACATCTGTCTTTCCCATACCTTTTTTCCACTTGTTGGTGGAATAGCACAAATATGGTCTGTAATCATACATAAATTTCCCAAATTGTGAATGCATTTACCACTGGGCGCTTCCTGCTGTTAGTCAAGACCAGAATTTTGAACAAAAAAAGGTTTGAATTCTTGCAGTGAATGAGGATTCATGGCTATTCTCATCATACTGTGACTCCTCCTTCTCATTCTTTCTAAAGTTATTTTGCTTCACATTAATGTCTAGCCCTTGCCAGATGAAATGTCATTTAATGAATTAGATTAAACAGTGCTGTCATCACAATGAGCATCAGCAGTTCTGTTTGACCTCTGGTTTTATAATGGTTCGATCTCCCTTAGGAATTTAAGGTCAGATAAGATTTTAATATTTTTGCCATTTGGAATTATAAGCATATGTTTAGGACAAAGACAATGAGAAGAAAATTACTGAAACTGAGATAAAGGTTTTGCAAAGAAAACATCTCTATTTTCTCCACTTAAAATCATTACTAAACCCCCCCCCCAAAAAACAACTAAGAAAAACTTTCTACAGCTAGTTAGTGTTAAATAAAATGGTTTTTTGTGAAGAAATATCTTTTAGGGAAAAATGTAGGAGCAAAACAACCAAATAATAAAGGAGTGGATAAAAGGTCTAGAGGAGCTAAAGGGAGATGAAGACTAAGAAGGAAAAGGAAAAAATAACTTTAACCATCATAAAAATCTTTCTGACCATGAAACTTTAAAATATTGTGAAAATATACCAGTAAAATAATGAAAGAATTTCATTATTTAAAATAAATAATGGGACAATGAGATAACTATTGTTATAAAAATTCAGGCAGGACTTAACAGGCTCTAAATCCATCTTTACATCTTAATAATTAGAGGATTTTTTTCAACTACAAGTGCAGATGTCTATTCAGCATAGAGTTTTTTTCTGAACATGAAATGATCATTCATATAGTTTTGAAAATCAATAGCATTTAAAATTTACTCTGTGAATCACAAAAGAGGGCCATCAAATCAAACCTAATTTAGAGGGACCCTGCTCTGACAGAACACACTGTTTAAATGGAAGATCAGGCTACTCTTTATCAGAATCAGGTCTCTGTGGCTGAAGACCGTGTGGCAGAGTTTTCAGAGAACATTGTCCCTGGAGACGACACTTCAGGTACATCCCTCAGCATTAGTGGCCCCAGCAGTGGGGCCCCTTTCTATACACCCCAAGCTTTTTTTATCCATGGGGCCGCATCTGAAGGCTGAGTTTTAGCCCCCCAGAAAAGGAAGAGCAATAATGAGGGCCAGATAACAGTGTGCTGGGCTTAGATGCAAGCGGACAACCAACAGGCATCCAGCTCTCAAGCTCTTCTGAAGACTGGATAGGGCATACATGAATCCATGGCTCTGAGCACACCAACCATCCCGTCTGCCACAGAGATGAAATCTCAAATGTCAGCATTCAGAATCGGCAGCCATGGGGTTCAAAGTTGTTCTGTCCAGAGGAAAAGAATATGTTTATTGCTCAAAATTGAATATGTATGAGCACATATGTAGGAGCCTATAAGAGAATAGAATAATTTTTACCAAAAAGATTCAAAACTCTTCACCTGAAACCCAGCTGCTTTAATATTTTGATGCAAAAATTGAGGCTTGGTTTTCACCATTTGAGATTTTGCAGTATCAGTTCACTCAACTCAGGTTTCATTATAACCTCCTGGTTTTACTTATAACTGACTATTAAACATTTTCTTTTGGTAAGGAACTTTTTTTCCTTGATTTCTGCCCAAGTAGGAATGACATTGGAAAATCTGAGCAAAGTCCAAACATATGTTTGAATTAGATTGAAGGGGTGGGAAAAGGACGGCAATAGACTTTTTCATTAACAAACTTACTTTAAAATTACAGCCTTTGAACTGGAAAATGCTTTTATATTTTTGCTGAATAATATTTGCTTGTGCAATGAAGAATTTAAAGGATTAAAAAAACAATTGAGCTAAAGCAGAAAACAAACAAACAAACCAGGAAAACCTGTCAAAAAAACCCTAACACATACAGAAGTTTGACTGAAGTCTTTCTTGTATTACAATACACACGCACACACACATACACACATACACACACACACACACACACACACTCCAGTTGTATATACTAAGGAAAGATTCTGCAAATCTTCCTCTGTGCCAGGTAGCTCTAAAGCCAATCAATCAATGGGCAAAGACAGGAGTGAATGGCTCCAAACCTGAATCATTGCTGAGGAAGCACAAGCATATCAGCACACCTTTGCCAAAGCACAGTGGTGCCATATGTTTTAGAAACTTGTCGCTCTACTGAGCTGTGCTAAATAATGTTCCACAAGGCAGAGAAACTACAATTTAAAGTGGATCATTTTATTGAGGAACTTGAGGGAAGCATTTGGGGTGGCAGAGAGTGAGAAGAAGAGCAAATCATTCTGAAGGCATTATAGAAAAGCTGGACTGAGTACATTGTCAGTGTAACAGGCATGTCTCTGATTTTCACTTAAACTGAGTTTTGCCAGTTTATTTGAATTTGCCCTCCAAAGTTAGATGCAATACATCAAAATGCATGGTTCTGGATAAAATGTATCCTGAAGACAATGACTAAAACAAGTGAGAAAGCTGTAAGAGAGTAGACAAAATCACTTTTGAAAAGAAGTATATCTTTAGAGATATACAGACTTCATGTGGCTATTTAAATAATACTAGCTAGTAATACAGGATCTCCATTTGCATCTGCAACTGATCTAGATTGGATAATTTATTTAAAGCACTATTCATTCTTGTGGTTCAGGGGAAGAGATTAACTCATCTGCTCCTTCAGAGCATAAAGGTCATTATAAAAATGAAGTACATGCAATGTAGTAAGAGGACAATTACAAAATGAATAAGGAAGATAAGGATTAACATTTTGAAATATCATAGAATCATAAGTCAAGGATAGAAATACATCCAATGGGGGGCTTCCATTAACTATTTCATTGCTCTGTAGGATTAGTCCTGCAGCACACACACAAACGCACACACACATATTTCCTTTCACCCATGCACACAGAGTTTGTAGTTAGTGTAAGAGGCAATTAAGTTAGTTCACGCCTTAGCAAGTCATGGTGTGCCAAGATAACTTCAATTCTTTTGTTCTGAGATTAGTGACTTTGTTATTTTTAAACCCATTCTCTAGCACCAGAACCTGCAAAGACTAAGAGATTATAGTCTTGTAAAGTAAATTGAACCTTTTTTGGCTTTTAGAAAGAAAAAGTTAGCAATAAACGTGAATAGCATTGAACAAATGTGCCAACGAATGCCCACTGACAGAAATGAGTTTTACTTATCTTGATTTACCCCTCAAAAATAAAAATTAAAAAAAAAAGCCAAGAGAAATTTAAAAATATCCCAAGGTGGAAAGAGATAAGAAATCATTGAGCTCAGAGAAAAAAATATTTTTCTCAACAAATTACAATCTAATAAATTAATTTCATTCCTAAACAATCTTTCTGATCACTAAATCTATCCAAGTAAAGAAGTAGAAAAAGCCTCCTTCCATAAATCCATTGTACCCATATAGAACAGTGACAGCAGAAAATGGAGACATTTACTGAGTTTTCATTTTGCTAACAGTTTTTCCCTACATTGCTGGAAGTCACTCCTCATTTTAACACCATCATTTGCAATTTAAAACTGTGCAATTTATCAAGAAATTGTACTAATAAGATTAAATCTTTTCTGCTGGCTTTGAGCAGAATTCATTACATAAAATGAATTTGATCCAAAATCAGTACCTAGACCACTGTTTGTAAATTGCCTAATTTTCCTGTCTGTATCTGGACAGCCCTTGAGTTTTCCTTGGGCAATAGCAGTCATTTTCTGCAAGTGGCAAGATACATCTGAAAACCTCATTCATATATTTGACGTTTTGTTTCTAGCTTCAAGTCAGGCAGTAAAAAAAAAAAGAGGATGAAACAAATGCATTGCCTTCAGTCAAACGAGTGATTTCCTACCCTACCTCTGCAATCCCCTCATGAAATAATATTGAAATATTTCACACTTTTTTTTTTTTTTTTTTACCCTTAGGTTTCTAAATTGTTGTGGGAAATTTGTGTTTTCCCCCTGAACCTTCAGTAGAAGTAGTTCTACTACTGGTTTTTCTCCCAAAAGTCAGCTTAATGTGGGATTGTTGATTTTGGGGATCAAACTGAAGGCAGATTCTTTAGTGGCACATTCTGCATAATTTCTGACCAGAAATAAAAGAGGAATAAGTTCATTTTGTGAGTCCAGCTGTCTTTGCAGGAAATCAGGAAGCATACTTGAGGTGCAGCACAACTTTTCTCAGCTTGGGTCCAAACCAAAAGTGAGCATATTGCCAATTTAGCTGTTCAGAGACAGCTGGCTATAACCTTGCTAACAGTGTATGTTGAAAATAAGGACATATAAAATGTAAAAAAATGCGCCTAAATTTCAATACTTTGGAAAAATTTTAAATCCAGACAATGTATATCAGTCTTAAGGGAAAAGTTAACGTTTCCAGTGTCTTTGAAAATGAACTATATCAGCCAAGATAAGGAATATATGTTGTCTGGGCTTAAACTTAAAAGCTGGCTGGCTCTGTGTTTTATTTTCCACCACTGTTCATGACTTACTGAAAGAACTTGCAAAAGTCATCTTGCCAATCTGTTTCTATTCCCAAAAGACCAGAGCAAAGCTAATACATTTACCTTTATCCAGAACTTCATAAACCTTAGATGTACTTAACCCTCTGTGTGGTACTAGCAGATATCACTACTTTCAGTTATTTTGGATTGTATTCTCTCATCACCTCTACTTCCATGAATTCACATCAACAATTTGTTTTGGTTTTATATTCAAGTGTGTGTAAATAGGAATTGAATTTGCAACACATTTATTTTACACAGAATATTTTGGAAGGGGAAGAAAGGGAATGGGAAGGAAGGGAAGGGGAAGAGAACGGGAAATGGAAAGTTTACATGAAGATATATTCAGTTGGAAAATAATACCAAATAAATATTAAACAATACAAATAAGTAATAGACAGAGGGAGTATTTAGAAAGAAAGACCTAGCTGTAGATGAAGCTGAGTCTGCAACAAGTCCAGGAGAACAGTGTTGTGTATGTCCCTACTTTTCCAAGCAAACTTTACATTATTCATCTGGAACAGGCCCATTTCCATAATGTATACAAGGGAATTTTCTGTGAGTAGGAGAGTAATTACAACCTGTGAAAGGTTAGTTTACCCTTCAAACAGACAATTTTCATGACACTATTAGTCAAGAATTTACCATATGGCTGCAAGTTTGACCATTTTTTTTTTGTTTTAATCAATAATCCAGGCAACTTGAAGATTTTTTTTTGTAAACTTAACTGTTGTGAATATGGGGTTTGATAGGTTGAGAAGTCAGGGACATTTCAAACAATCTCTGCACAGATGGTCAGATGCAGCATAAGGTGAGAATCAGAAAATCTGCCACTTAGATACCCTCTCAAGAACAAGCAGGTGGTAAGCATGTACAAGATACTAAACAGGTTTAGAGAGTTTAGAGAGAGTTTAGAGAGGGGAGCTACTGGGCTCTCTTAGCCCTTTTATTTATTTTTTAATAGCAATAACATATGGATGCCAGGAGGTTGTCATGTGAGGCAGTGTAAACTGAAGATAAATTAAAAACAGAAGAATAAACTTTAGAAGAATTAAAAACTGCCAATACAGCCTGATGTCCAAAGCTGATAATGGATTTGTATTTCCTCCAGTCCTCTGAATTCTTTATCACTACATTTCCCTGTAAATTATTAGGATTGCATTTGGCATGTGGGAACTTCTATATAATGTATCCCAGTGAATTACAAAGGGATCTGCAAGCACAAAAATATATTGCCTCCTTTTAGAATTTAATATGTTGACTGCCCTCTAAAAATGCAGTCTCTATCAGCAAAAATTTAATGCATAACGTCATCTGTTTGACATATAATTGACTTAATTTAATAATGCATGACAATATTTGATTTGGGATTGTGGTTCATCCAAAGACATTGAAAAGGTGAACACACTTATGCAGCAAATAAAAGCACTTTTTTTTTTAAAAAAAAGAGCTTATCACTGGTTTCTATGTTTAAAGAGACCACTGCCCTACAACAGGAAGGCTCTCTTGTTTGTTTTCATGTCCCTTCCTGTTTTATTATTGCTAACAGCAGAAGAATTAGAGGAAAAAGCTAAAATTGATTTTTTCTCCCCCCTGTCCCACGCTTCTGACTTACATATATTTCTTATTTTTCTACATTACCTCACATTTTCCCCTAAAAAGTCTTCTTGATTCTTTTGGAAAATAAAGCACCTAGTGGGAAGAAAACGGTTTTTATAAACAAGAGAGAAAAATGTGCACCTGATGAAAACAATGTCAAAACGAAAAAAGACCAATTGTTCTATATGAAAACATTTTAAATTTCTGGACATTGTTTGCCTAAATATATGAAAAAGACCACACTCCTTAAAAGAATATTGCTTTATATTAATTATTTTGTTCTTTGAAAATGCACTTGACTATTCTCTAATGCATCTCTGACGTGAGTCCAAATATTCTTCCCACATGGAAAAACATAGGATCCTATTCTGCAGGTGAGAGAATATTCTTCTGAAATTTATGAGTTAGTCATTCATTTTGAGGGTTTTTAAAATCCAGAGCTTCAATAAAGACAAAGGTACATAAAGCAGGACTAATCAGAGAGTAACCACTGAATTGAAAACTACAAATTCCAAAATCTCTTTTCAAAAACATCAGTCTGGAAGCAACAAGCATGTTTTATGCCTTGTGGTGGGTTGACTCTGGGTGCATGCCAGATGTCCACCACAATTGCTCTGTCTCTCCCTTCAATTAGTGAAATTTTTCAGACAGGAAGAAAATGTTCTTTCTGTAAGATTTCAGTAGATCAATACAAATATTAGTTTTTTCCTACATTTTCCAAAACAGGTGTAGAAAGAAGGAAAACAAGAGTAAGCATGTAGAAAATATGGGAAAAATCAAGATTTTTTTCAATAGCTGTAGAATAAGTTATCACTCATAGATTTATGTTATGCATTGGCAGATATGTATCAGTGGCTGCTGTGAATTATGGCTTTCTTTAGCTGTCAAGAAAAACCCTTTTCTGATTGATTAAGTGTTCTTCACCTTTCTTTTTGAGTTCTGACTCATTTAGATGTATTATTTGGTGCTGGCCGGCACAATTTCTCCATAAAGCAGGATGAAAAGAGGCAGACAGAAAAGCATCTATGGGGAGAGTATGTCAGTAGAAGGGAAATCAAAATGTAGGGAAGAAAGAGCCAGAGTCCATTTTTCTGTCATTCAGTATTTGTTAATTTAGCATTCTCCCAGGCATAGATCTGCTAGTTTAGGTGTTGCAATGATTGAATTTCTCTAACAAGATCAGAATGTCAACCTGGTGAGCTACCTTTCTGCTAAGAAGTTATCTTTTGATACAATTGTTCTATTGCCTACAAATCCGAGCCATTTTAAAGTCTCCTGGGAAAAAGATAAGCTCAACATATGAAAATTGGGAGTGGCTAGAGATTCCTTAGCATTAGTGCAAATGTGAGCAGATGTCTCACTATCTTCAGAGCGTACACTGAAAGAAAAAGAGAATAATACTGCATAACCCCTTTCTTTATTCTCTTCATTAAATAGTCTGTTGTTGAAATATCAGTTTTGGTCTGCTGACTTCTGATTGGATTCTCCATTTATTTACAATTTATAATTTAATTTCATAAGATTACCATAGCATTCTTTTGATTTTAGACTATTTTAGTCTATTTTTAGTCCATTTTGTAGATTTTCTTTGCTACTGGCTGTTGTTATATTTCATGAATTGTGAAACTCTTTCTAATAGCTATAAAACAATTGCAAATTTATTTCCAAAAACTGCAGCAGGTGGATTTGAAGTGATCTTTAAACACAGTCTTTTCCTCTTTTCTGGAGTCATTTTCATTTATATTGATTTAGCTAAATAAGGAATTAAGCCCAGAAAATCCAACTGATGGAAAGCAAGCAGATTTAGAACTGAAATTCACCTTTGTAAATAATATTTTATCCTGTTCAAGATGGCACGAGTTCTGCATTGATAAGCTCCAGAGATCAGGTCCTTTAGAACACATTACTTCAAGAGATAATATTCCTCTAAGCCTTTTTATTCATTTGGCTTTATTTTTTCTTTTATTTTCTTCTTTCTCATCTTACTTCAAAAAATTTATTCAAAATAAGTTTGGATTAACTCCCTCAACTTGACAGCATATGATTTTTCAGTGCATGACTAGATGCCCACTCTACTTTTATGGCTGAGAAGAGAGGGTGAAAATTCTGTGGATCTTCTAGGTCAGCAATGAAGTGGCCTTCACCCATTGCAGGAATATTTTGTTCTCTTGGATGCAGTGACGTTTAAAAATGCAACATTATGTGAACATGTTCTGCACATGAAGGTATGTACATCCTATACAATGAGAAATTCATGGCTATCACTCTTTGCTGTCCCTAAATGTCTGTGAAAACAGCAAGTGACCAGAGATTTCTTAATTTCCATTCAAATCCCACTTATTCTCTGCTTGAATCCACTTAAGTGGGTGTTAGCTATTTAAATAACAAAATGTGAGGAAAAAACAAATGCATGAGAATAATTATTAGATTTCTAATTCTGTATTTTGGCACTTGCAACTATCTCAACGTACCTACCATTGACTAGAAGGAGAATAAAAATCTCATTGGGCAATTTATGCATCATCCTTCAGTATTATACATGTCAAAAATTAGATCACAGCCCATTACACTGAATTTTGAATAATACAATCATCAGATGGTCAGATTCTTTTTAACTTATTGTTTAATTTAATTTATTACAACTCTTACCTTATGGTGCTTTGAGATGTAAAATGATACGAATTGTATCAATGAAAACAATAAATAGATGACAAGTGAGATTGAAAAATAAATTAAATATTTTAGGAAATAAAAATACAAGTTCATGAAATTAATCAAGTATGTGCTAAGGCTATCTTACAATCTTGAAACAAAAGTATCAATAAAACCTCAGTGCGAAATCTGGATTCAGATTTATCTGCTTAAATTGATGAAAACTTGTCATTTTGCAAGAACACAGAACATTTCAGAAAGGAAGCCCAAACCAAGTGTTAGCAGATAATAAATGGTGTATCTGCCTGTACCTATGCTATTCTCATATATATATATAATGAAATATTTAAACATAATCTTCAAAAAAAGCATGTAGGTTATCTCCTCTAAATATAGACCTTCCACATGAGAAGTTCTGTCATTCTGAGTGATTTGCCCAAAGTTAGCTGCAAGAAATTTCTTATATGTATGTGTCTCTGTAATGAAGCCTCAACCCCAAATTTACCATAATACTTTATGACTGGTGTCCCAGATTAGATCAAAAACCTATTTAGCCCAATGCTTTATCTCTGATACTGATCAGTGGTAACTTCAAAGGAAAAAGTTATTTTAAACAGTGAAAATGCACTTTCCATCTGTACCTTCCTGATTTCTGGGAGTCAATGTTAAAAATATATCCTGAGCTTCAGGCTGCAATTATAGGAAGTCCACAACAGGACTTTCTTCCAGGCCCTCTCTTACTGCCCTGCTTTTGGCTTATGCCTTCCACATAATGACATGAAAAAATGGAAAAAGCTTCTTCATTCCATTGATGATTTTATATATCCCAGTCATATCTTCTTAATTTAGCTTCTCCTTGGTAGCTGTCCTGCTAGTCTGACTGACCTCAGAGCAATTTTGGGTCCTGTTCTACCCTTGTACCAGGGAAAGAAGTTGCAGCATTTACACTGTGACTGTTCCAGAAGTTTACACAATGGCAGAGTCACGTCTTTCATCTTGTTCTTTATTGTCTTTCTGATAATTTCAACATTCTATTTGTTCTTTAAATTGCTATTCAGCACCAGGCTGACATTTAGAAAACTGTACACAATTTCCTTGTGGAATACTGAAAGCTAATTTAGAGCCAATCACTTTGTGTGTATAATTAGAATGCATTTGGTATTTTTCCCCCTTGAAAATTATTTTGTATTTATCAACAATGAATTTCATTTACTACTTTATTGTCATGAGAGTCATCTGTGGTATTTTGCAGTCAATTTTAGTTTTAACTATGTGAATAATTTTTTATTACTAACAAAGCTTGACATCTCATTATTCATTCTGTTTCCCAGTAATTTATGAATATGTTTAACAGCAGAAAACCCTGGTAAATAAAATACTAATTTTATTTGCCATAAAGTTTCCAGTAATAAGTAGCAATAGCCTACTCAGATGAACCTTTTCTCTCTAAAATTAGGATTCTTTTTTTCCTCACTGGGTGCACAATATTACATTTATCAGCACTGAATTTCTTTATCTTTTATGGGGTCCAGTCACACAGTACTGTACTGTCCTTTTTGCCATTCTTCAATCAACTTTCATCTTTGCTGCTGTTAATTACTCAGCATTCATCAGGGAGCTGTGTCCTTTGCTATTGACCCTCTCTCCAGGTCAGTTACAATCTTGACAAAAAAACACCGGCTGCAGCCTGGATCACCGTGGCACTACAGGGTTTCACCTCAGTGCAAAAGCACTGTTTACCCCCATTGTGTTTCCAGTGTTTATCCAGTTATTTATCCAAAGAAAGACTTCCCCCCTTATGTCGAGACAGATGATTTTCTGTCTTATCCTTCCGGTGAAGGATATTGTTGAAAGCCTTTGGAATCTATATAACATAGATCTCTCTGCAACACTGTTGCTGCTTCCAGGACACTGAAATTTAACTGCTGCTTTTAATAACCACTCCAGCTTTGATGCAGCTTTTTTCTTAAAATTATATAGTACTGTGAAAGATCCTGAAGAGACATTTTAATTTTGCAAGAATACTAAAATTTATGTAATTTTCTATTACAAACAGGCATTTCTCAATGTGGCTGAATGTGCAGCTCAGGCCTAAGTTAAGAGATGTTTCTCTTCTTGTGAACTTAAATTAAGAATGCCAATAAGCAGATATTTATGTTATCTAATTGTTTATTTCCTACATTAGGAAAAAAAGCCAAAATTAAACCTCCAGTTTACATGGAGGTAGTGGATTCTTTCTTCATAGCTGTACTTTTGCTTTGAGATGTTGGATTTTACATCAATGCTCCACTTGCAACCTTCTTGATTGAGAAGTTGATAGTGCAGTACTATTAATACTCTGCCTAGTCAGACCTTCAGGCCTGGGAATAATCTGGTGTTTGAACTCACAATTAAAGTATTTACCTTATTTCACTTCTTTAATGTGCAATGTCATGGCTCCATATAGCAGGTTTTTTATCATTTCAGAACCATTTGTGTCCTGCTATTTCAGTATTTTGCTGACTCTGATCCTGTTTCTGAGATGTGCACTATGTCATATCTCTCCTAATCATAAATGTTTCTACTTCATTAATTTGTATCCAGCTTTGCATAGAGGCAGGCAAACAGTTCACTTCCATCTCTATGCTAACCTTGTAATTCTCTGCTGAAATGGAACTCTCAGTTAGATTTTCTGTCCCTTGAGGAGATGAGTAGCTCTGGTGGGCACCTGGTATCCAGCCAGGGTCAACCCACCACAAAACCAAATCCATACTTGATATAATGAGAAAAGTACATATGAAGGACAAATACATTAAAAAACCCAACATATCTGATTCTATTTTGATGGGAAATTTCCTTTGTATTTTTCCCCTTTCCCCCTGATATATTGCACAAAGACAGGAAAGAATTCTCTCTTTTCAAAAATACATTTAGAAGATTCATAAAAACTTAAACTCAGAAATAAGAATATTATTTTTGGCCAATTTTTGGGAAATAATAAAGATATATTTAAATTACATTTACAAAAATTATTTTGCAGCCATTTTTTTTCTTTTTCCTGTTGTCTTCCTACCTTCCTATCAATGTAAAAGCACCTCCAGCTGAAATCAACATGTAGGTGAGACCTCTGCTGTCAACTATTCATCATCTGATCTGAGGTTGCTGGCCACAACGAGTTGCCTTAGCCTAGGGCACCTTTTTACTTAGCAGGGCTTAGGAGGGCTGTTGTGGTAGTGACAATGTGGTAGGATTTCATTAGACTCAGTTGCAATCAATTGATACATTTAGTTGGAGCAGTTAAAATCTCTAAGGCTTTTTTTTTTCTTTTAAAAGGCTTTCTTCCACATATAAATGTGTGGCAATTACCATTTTTTCCCTGAAGAGCTATATAAGAAAATAAAGCGAAAGACAATATCTTTGCCTAGTGAATATTTGGAGATCTATTTTTGGGTTTTTTTTAATGTATGAATTCCAGGTGACACCTGTTAAATCGCATGAAATCTTTTACACGTTTCTTCCCCAGAACTTCATCTTTCAAACTGTGCTGTGGTGTGCAGCCTTGGGATGTATGAAAAACATAAGATTATTTTGTTATTATGAACCTGATTAAAGGCATAGTCAGGTGCTAACACAAGCCTTATGATTACAGTCTTTTAAGCACAACTGACAAACATGTTATCATGTTTCATATTAATAAAGAAGGCAAAGGCTTAAGAAACTGGTGCTACACTTGAAAACAAAAACAAAAACAAAAACAAAAACAAATCCAGTGAGAAATGGGATGTTTTAAAAATAGGATATGTAGCAACATTAAAATAAGGATATCTGAACA
This sequence comes from Melospiza georgiana, assembly GCF_028018845.1. Classification (NCBI taxonomy): domain Eukaryota; kingdom Metazoa; phylum Chordata; class Aves; order Passeriformes; family Passerellidae; genus Melospiza; species Melospiza georgiana. Next base: position 29,303,463 of record NC_080431.1, read on the forward strand.
CACTACATGAAAAATATTAGTAGTAATTCTGGTAGCATACAAAAAGATGATGTATTTTTCAGTAACACAGTATTAGGTCTGGAGATCTAGGATCAGTTTCTCCCTCTCTCTCACATGATAAGTAGCTCATCTCATCTTCTAAGAGAAGAGTCCAGTGAGCCTGATAGAGGATGTTTTTTGATTATGTTCTTTCAGTCTCAAATCTAAGTATTGTATCACTGTGCATTAAGAAACATAAATAATGACATGGTCTGCTACTTTGGACCTACAGTTGCCTTCTTACTCTGAAACCAGTAAAGAGCACATCTAAACTTAGCTCTTGCCCATACCAAGGGAGAGCTTTAACCACAGGAATAGCATAAATTTGGAATCAGCTCCTTAGCATCTCTTGCAAACAGAGCTTTTCTTCATGTAATTTTTAAGTACTTATTACATCAATGAGACCATTACCCTACATCTTAATGTTTATGACAGTCACTTTCAAGATTATTCCAATATCCTACTTTGATATTAAAATAATTTGCACAGAAAGAAATCTAAGCAAAATTTCTACCTAAGAAAAATCCACCTCTTTGGCTTTTTTGTGCTAATAGATAGTTCTTTGTTCATGTTGGTTCAGAATAAGTGCTCCAGGTAGAAAGATTTTCAGACATGGGATCGTGTTCTCTATATCACTGGCAAATTTTCATGGCTGGGCTGCTAAATAGAGAGTCACTACAGTCAGTTGTGTAAGTCTTAACTTTATTTTTTCAGCCTTACTTCTAAGAGCTTGAAACAAAAAATGGCTCCACAAAGAGATGCAGCAAATTGAAATATATTCTTTTTATCATTTCAGGTGAATCCGCTTGATGAAAATGGCCCAAAGCACAAAAAGTTTGGATTTTCTCAACGGTGAATGTTCAATGATAAAATATTCATTCAGTTTCAGTGAGGAAACACTAAGTATGCATAATTGCTTTGCTCTGCTGACCTCCTCTTCCATGGGCCCTGCAACACAAACCTATGTAAGCACTTTATCAGGGATTCCCTGGGCAGGGCTAGTCTGGACTGAGCTGAGCTGTCTTATAATAGTTTTTCAAGTCCTAATAGAGCAGAACCTCTGCAGCCCTGGGCTGCATCATTACTTCCCTGTCTGTTTGATGGTCCTGGTGGAAGAATGACCTGAATTTTCTTTGCTCTGCCTCTAGGCAACCCATCTCCGACTTGGCTTTCATAGTTATCAAGTGGTATCAGCAGTCTTGGGGGAAAAGGAGAATGTGTCATGGAGGCATCTCATCCAGAGAAGACATGATAAAATTCATCATACTTTTTAGGCATCAGTCTCCAGAGCATGCAATTGCCCATAGTCAGTAATTTAAGAAGTGGCTCCCTTTTGTTAGCATGAATTGCTGGTACATCAGTAGATCAGTCTGTAAAGAAATCTGAAGTGAATTACCTAATCAATATTAGTTGAAAGAAAGATATGTATTTGAAATTTCAACTCAAGCTTTTACTTTAAAAAAAAAAAAGTATATTTCCTAATTTAAGATTTGCAAAAGTCCTTCTTGCAAGCAGAGATGATAAACACATAAACCTAAAAATTTAGATACAGACAGACAAAAATATTTTCTAAGATAGCCAGGAAAAAGAGAAAACTAGGACATTTACTTTACTGAGGTCACTTTCTTCTCTGCAGCTGTCTATTTATAAAACTAATTATATTCTCAACATAATCAAAGGGTTTCAGAATTAACACTCTGAGTTTTGTGGACTATGAAGACACACTGCCAAAAAAGGTCTGGACAGAGGAACTTTCAATGCTGGCAAAAAAGTACTTGTGAGATTTATGGATTACAAGGAGAGCATGTAAATGCATAATCATACTTACTGTTTCTCTATTATACCCAGCCAAGATACTAAGAATGTAATCTCATTAGGTTTGAATTGACTACACATTGCTTTGGCAATATTTGTAAAACTCTATGGTTTGGTAATTAAGGAAATGGAAGTAGGTTAATAAACTCTCTAGTTTCAATTGAATATAATTTTAATTATAAGACAATAGTCATACTTTTAGGAAAATAAATATTTGAATGCCCTCACAAGGTAGTTCAGTACTGAGTATTTGACATTGATTTCACGTCTAATACAACTGCAACCTTGTGGTTCTGTAATTCACTTGTCCTGCTTAGTGAAATAGCTGCAATATAACCCTTGTAGGAACCAGGAAGAAATTGATGATGAGCACCATAGTAAGGGCTTAACAGAATAACAAAAGGTAAATGGACATTAAGCAAAATCAAAGGATATGCTTTATAATTTTCTTAGCATTCAAAAATTCCTTGGCAGATGGCAAGTCATCTTAATCAAGTAAATTAACTGATCAGGCATTAAAAAAAATAAAGCAGTGGGTTATTTGACACACACTGTAATCATATTGGACATATTGCTTTCAATAAATGTTAAAGGACAAATTAACATTACAGTTGTGCCAACTATGCTTCTAAATCTGGTTTTTGAGCTTATAATTAAAACCCTAAATTATTACTGCAGCAAATTAACACTTTTAATGGGATTCAAACATTAGAACCATCAGTATTTACTTTTATTTCCCCTCCAAAAAAGACAAATCTAAACAATACAGTACTTCCACAAATACTAAAAGGCTAGATGACATAAAATTGTATCTTTTAACATGCATATTCCAAAACTACAGCTTTTTAAAATTAGTGTGATACTGTAATCTATATTATATAATATTCTATTACAATTATAAAATTGTACACAGTAAAGACACTATTTATTTCTAGTCCTTACATTTCAGAAGATTTCCTACCATGACACTTAAGTTGTTCCTGTGTATTTGTTTTTATGAGGATCAGATCTGAAAACTGAGCACAAAGAGAAACTCTCTATTGAGTTCCAAGAGAAGTGAACCAGATTAAGTTTGTTTATTATTTCCAAACAACCATGTATTTCTGCTTCAACCTGGGCACCTTCACATCCCTTCCTGTAATTATTTCTGTCTTATTCTGATCCTTACCTACATCTCTGAAATGAATCTGTTCTGGGGCTTTTCTTTTTTTTGTTTATCTAGAAAATGAAGAAACTAAAAATTGCAGCAACATTTAAAACACACAACTAAATAAACAATCAATCTGTACTGAAAGAATCAAAGATCTTTTAGAAGACACATTTTCCAACACTGTGATTCTGACAGTTTTCTCTATTATCCCAGGAATTTTAGGCGCTTAAACCAGGATTTAAGGACATTATAATGCTGTTAATGAACTAAAACAATTTTTAGTTTACTTAAAATTCCGTGTGCTTAGTTCCAGGATTAACATCTTCTTTTCCTGTTTTTCCTTTAAAAAGTTAATTTGAAAGTGTATGAGATATGAATACTTGAATATCTATTTGTGTTTTCTTGGATCTACCCCATTAATCCAGAGTTCCACTTTATTTCATGTGAAACATTCAAACATGAAATCACACTATAATGAGTTTCATTGTCCAGTAACTATCCTGTTAATATCCTTGCAGCATTTCTTAAAATAAGCTGATATTTTGTATGGCAGCTTTGGTGGCTTGACATAAACCTCATGGAAAAGATTAAACTGCTTACATGTTATGAGACACTTCTGCTTCCTGAAATGAGTGTGCTGATACATTACAGAAGTTTTTGGAAGCACAAAGGCAACAAGTGCAGATCTCACTTAAAATAATCATATTATTCTTTTTTTATCCAGTGACCAGGATTAATTCACCTCCCCCACCATCCCTATGCATGAAATTAAAAAAAAAAAAAATCATATAATTTATGTGACCCAGGCAATGACAAAGAAGGGCCACTTTTGATTTCTGTCCTTACAGGAATACTCTGATAATGTGCTTTAATCAGATATTGAAGTTTTGTAATAGTCAAATGTTTTTTGAATCATACTTGAATTCAAAAACATTCTAAACAAATTTTTTAATTTGAAAAATCTCTTTCATGTTTGTGTGTATGTGCTAAATTTAGACATACACACTTAATCTGAGAAATTTATAGATATCAATTTGTAGATATACCTAAATAATAGAGAAATTAGGACCTTTTATTCTTCTTTCTTAATAAATATGTGGTCTAATAAAAATAATCCAAAATACACCATTTTAACAATGTATTCAAAACTATCAACTATTTTTCATCTTGAGGATCATTATCCTGTCTTGTTTAAAATAGGTTGGGTTAAATTTTTAGTCTCTCCTCAGCATTTTTAGAAATACTTTTGTCATTGTCACTTGAATCATCTGTTTAACTCAGCCTTAGATGAGATACTTCCATTTCCATAGTTCAAAATGTTGTTGTACCATATGTGAAGTCTTACACTTCTGCTGTACTTAAATAGTTATTATCTTCTTTCAGTAATTATATTCAAATATAAAAGTACTATACAGCTTTAATGATGTATAACCCATCTTATTTTAATATAGCATTGTAGAGATGTTTTATGGCACTCTTAATGGTATGTTGTAACAGATTACCACACTTAATTTACAATAATAAATTCATTTAATGAATATTAATGTGACCTCTTTAAATACTTTATAGTAGACCTTTGTTTTTAATATACTCATTCAACAATTTAAGTCTCAGGAACTATGACACCACTTTTTTTCATCCAAGAATTGTAATGTTCCACATCAGATTATGTAGGGCTGGTGACATCTATGTAATTTCTCATGAAAGTACCTCACAGAAACCAAGGATTATAAATAAACTGCTTAAATATTTTATAATTAGGATCAAAAAACTTATTCTTGGAAAGAGAACCTATCCCCACTAATCAGAATTGTTTTCAACAAACCTGAGTGAGAAGAAGATCTTACATAACTAGATATTCATTCTGGTTCAATAAATTGGTATATTATTGATTATTTCTTTCTATGTGTTTCTATCATTGCAGTAAAACGATTAATAAATATGTATAACTAAGGACAAATACAAAATATAGTATTAGTAATACATATTTTACAGTCACATATACATGTCAATCATCTAAATTATGCAAGATATAAATATATGTGGAAAGTTTCTATACTTAGGATGTCTTTGGTTTTCATATACTTTGAATAAAAGAGACACTGTAAGCACACAGTTTTTCACTTTTTACTATTTTTATATTGTCACAGCAGGAGAATGATGAGGCTTGTTACTGTTCTTAAATCATAAAGGATAAATAAAAGGTTTCCTGTAATATTTGGGGAACCTTTCATTTCTGCCTTAAAAGTCTTTTCTCTGAAGCTACTTAATAGGATAAGTTTTCTGTTACATTTACTATACCCTGAACTCTCTTTGTGGTCCCACCAGACCAGAAAACACAGCAGATTTAAGGGAACAGAAAACTCATGGAGTCAGAATCAAAATTTTTCTTCACCAGCTTCTCTGCTTTGATGCTCTATCTGCTTCCAAGCCCTGAATTTTCATGAAATTTTGGGTTTTAATTGGGTTTGGCCAGCCTATTATTTTTGTGTATTTTACCCTTCTGCCACATTGTTCTGGGGATGGGTTCAGTTTTCATGTGAGAACTGACAGGTAGGTAAGCAGAACAACTTGGCCTTTGTGTAAACTTATGTTCTAAGAAATCAAATTAAAAAGCTTTTTAATGCCAAGTAAGGGAACACTCTGTTCAGGTTTCCCAGACAACAAAAGTACAGCTTAAACTCATAATAGTTTTAATGATTAAATAACTTGTTTAATTATGATTATACCATTTTTTCCTCAAAAATTAAAGCAGCTTATTAACACAGAAACAAACAAAAAAAGCATAACTGTCCTCATGTTGTGAGGTGTGACCTTAGTGAAGGTTAATTATTTCTCCTAAATCTTATTCTAGACTTCTTTGTCCTTCTCTTTAACTTGGAAAAAAATGGCTTTATTCTGTAGCCGGGCCTTCATGGAAAAATATTACTCTTTTTTTCTTTTCTTATGAGTTTACAAAATAGATGAAATGATGAAATATTGAGCAGATAATGTAAAAATGTGTATTTCATTTTTTTTCATTAATGTGATTTTGGATTGTGCATTCTCCCTGCCCATTTTCCCCATAATTAATATTTGACATCTGGAATCTGCAAATAAGACCTCTGTATGTACAGACCTGATCTGAACTGATCTGTGTACAAAAGACACAGCCATGCCAGCACGTGGGTTCCCCGATCATCAACATTAAAGTCCTGTCTTAAACATGTCAGGGACAAGTTACAAGACATTTTTCCATGAAACCCAGCTAAGTGATATTTAAAAAGTGGGCATCAGTCTTGTAATATGGAGTTAGGGAAGGTTCAAGGCAAACAATTACTCTTATCATATGGAAACCCTTTTAGGCCTTCAGATGAGATGTAGCTGTAAAGTGGTCTGAGACACCTTCCCAAAACCAAATCTCAAGTACTGCATGGAATACTCAAATATACCCAGATTTAAACATAAGCCAATTCGTTGTTCAGAATAAACAATGTAATTCAAAAACCATACCCAGTAAGCAAGAAGTAAAATTACGAGGAACACAATTTAACCACCATGGTTCAGACTCCTCATCATCATCTGATGAATTGTACACATTGTGATAGTGATGTAAGACAAAAAATCTTTGCTGATAAAAGGCCTTTGAACAGAATTGTTCTAATTGACTAACAACTAAGAAATTGGATATGTTAAGAAAATTTTTGAGCTTTTATTATTCTTAATACATTACTATTTTTTGTGTGGTTCTGTTTTTATTATGTTTCTTTTTTTTTTTTCCTTTCTTCATCAGGAGATTTTGAGAAATAAGGTTTTCTGCTGGCTATCTAAACAACAAAAAAATATGACAAGACCCTTCATTATTAGTGGTTTGTACCCAACAAAAATGCATGTATCTATCAGATTTCTTTCCAATTCAACCTTGTTGAAGTCTTCTAAAAATAAAAGAACCAGTCCTGTATTTCTGGTGCATACAGAGGACAATATGATAACTCAGCAAAATATTTCACAGTATTCTACTCCATCCAGCCATAATCAGTGCTATCATCATAATAAACCATTAATAACCATTACCTACCTTAACTCATTAAAGTTGTATGAAACCTCAACATATAACATGATCTGTGTATTCCGTCTTTAAGTTTATTTTCCTTAAATAGCTTGCTGTCACAGGATGAAATTAAAATTAAGCTGGTAATGCAACAGAATAAAGAAGGCAAATAAGTGCTTAGAACTCTTTAGCCAAGATGTTTCAAAATACTTCCAGCTTGAGCTTCTGAAATAATTTACAGAACTTCATATTTGTATTTTTTTTAATAATTTGTACACTTTTTTCCTGAAGAAGACAAAATCATTTTGTATTACATTTAGGCAAGAATATGAAAATAAGGTTTTTTCCAAATGTTTTCACCAAGCTTTCAAAAAAATTTAAATTTGATTTTTTAAATACATACATTAAATGATTCTATTCCAGAAATATCTGTGAGACATCAAAACACTTCAAGTGTCATTCCATCATCAAGACTTATTAATTTTCCTATATTTCCCTCAAATATGTTAATGTGTGGTATACAAACAAAGAAAGGGGCAGAGAAATCAAATTTCCTGATACACGTACTTTGATAGATTCAGAAATGAGTTGGATTTCTCTAACCTTAGAAAGAATAGCCCAGATTTGACTATAACAGAACTTTGTAATGCTTCAGTGCCCCCAAGATTAAGTTTCTCTTCTCTGAAAATCCTACCTTAAAACAAATGTGGTCAATAATTTTCTATAGAAAAATCATTTAAGGGCCAAAGACATCCTCTGTCCACAAGCATTAGCAGCAAATGTCAAACCTAAAACAGGAAAGTGATTTCAGAAATGTAGCTCTCCGAGACACTATTTAGTTCAATTTTATTGAACAGGCTTTCTATCAACCTACCATGATTTTGTTTCCTGCATATATCAGCAGACTGACAAAGGCAGATATGTGACAAAGCTAGAACAAATCTTCCCAGGAAAAATGCCAGTGAAGATAGTTTCTCTAACATTTCATGTGCTGATTTTCTTGTTTTATTTTAGGGTTGTTCAATTTCAGAAAGGGGAGCTGCAAGTCTTTAAATTCACTAATTGACATATTTTTGACAGATGAATAGTAATAAGGTAGAATATAATATTATTTGCAATGACTTAGTATGCTGGTTTTGGCTGAGATAGAGTTAATTTTTTTCACAGGAGCTGTAGTGGGGCTGTGTTTTGGATTTGTGATGGAAACAGTGAGGATAATACAAGGATGTTTTAGCTGAGCAGTATGTGAACACAGACAAGGCCTTTTCTGCTTTTCCCAGGCTGGAGATGCACAAGGAGCTGGGAGGGGAGAGGGGACAGCCAGGACATCTGACCACAGCTGGCCAGATGCCATCCCCTGCCATCATTATGCTCATCATATAAAAGTGGGGGAAGAGGGAAGGGGGTGACTTTAAGAGTGATAGGATTTGTCTTATCAAGTCACTGTGATGGAGACCAGCTTGCTGGAGATGGCTGAACACCTGCCTGCCCAAGGGAAGTGGTGAATAAATTTCTTGCATTGCTTTTCTTGTGTGTGTAATACTTTAGCCTAATTAACTGTCTTTATATCAGCCCATGAGTTTTCTCACTTTTACTCTACCTCCACTACAGGAGGAGTGAGCAAGCAGCTGTATGGGGCTTAGTTTGCTGGCTGGGGTTAAATTATGACTCTTAGTAACATTATTTTTCACTCAGTTCCACTGTGGTTCAGATAGGAAGCAATAAAAACATATATATAATGCAATGATATGAACCCAATCTTCCATCTATCTAAGTAATTGCCAAACTCTTGAAGTCTCTTGTTTAAAATCTGTCATGTCTTAACATTTAAAATACCATGTCTATTTGTCACACTATCTACTTTCCAGGCTTGGGGTAGCCAAGTCTCTTTATAATCTTATTCATGTAAAATATAGCATTTATTTCTAATTTCAAATACAGTGCCAGAATGGCTGCAACTCATTTCCCCTATGGCACACTTGAAAATTCATGACCTTTTATATAAAATCAAACAAGCTATTTCTACAGCATGGGACAGATAGAAGGCTTTTCAAAAAGGCTACCAAATTAATAAACTTTGAGCTGTGCATTTTTGAGTTGCCTACAAATATTTTAATAAGCAAAGACAAAGTTCAAGTCCTTGCCCACAAAGTGTTAGGGGCACCCTATAGAAAACTGGAGTTATGAGGTTATTCATATCTCAACATGGGGCTACTCTATTCTTATTTAAGAAAAAGCAAACAACCCCTGAAGAGGTTTTTATTTTTCTCCATTAGAAAAAACTGATGTCTTTTACATATAGGAATAGTGTAATGAATATTGCAGTTAAGATTTCAGATAATGTGAAGGGCATAGGTATTCAGATATATTGATGCAGAGTTGTGTTTTTGTCAGATATACTTTGCAAGAAAAAGCCTACTTTCCTTCACACTAAACTGCTTTATACTTTGTTAGACATCAAGTTCTAATTGAGACTGCTCCAGAAATGGACCTGTCTCCAGTGAGTCACAGATAATATAATGCCAATCTAGACATGGACTCTATTTTTTAAACTGTAAATCTTCATACAGGAGTAAGAAATTAAGTAAGGGAAATGAATAAGTTAAATATTTGAAACTGCATAAAATTTAGCTTTGTTCTTAAAAAAAGAAAATAATAAAAACAACACCATTTTTTCCCTAAAAGGAGAAACAAATGGAAAGAGCAAGTGGTTACATACGATACTAAAAGATGTCATGCTGGAACTGACAAATAACTCCCTGAATTTTCAACACCAAACAAGTGGTGTGTTTAACTTTTAACAGTGAAATTCAGGACCAACTAAGTCATGCTGAGCAGAGTTAATTGGTTAATAAATTAATTGGTTTTAAGTTTTGTTCTGGGGATCAAAATTCACTTCTGAATTTTCAACTCTGTGCAGGCTCCACACTGATCTCAATAACACAGCTAGCAAGTAAAATATTTCAGTTAAAAATAATAATTGTAACTAATCATAAGTGGCCTGAAATAACAGCCAGTATCTCTAAGCTGTGACTCACGCACTGCAATTATCTTATATGAAATGGAGCATTCAAGATACTGCTATCGGTCTTATTAAGAAATTTTTTAAAATCAACAATTAAAATGTCTATATTACATTTATCTGATCATAACTGGAAAATATTTCTTTTGCACTTTGAAATCACAATATTGTTTACTCTGATTACTCCAAATTTTTAAGTTTTCTCTAGCACACATAAAATCCTCACCAACTCAGCACAGCTGCTTTCTGATTGTTTTCTCCATGCTGTTTTATCTCATGACTCTTTTTCACTCTGTCCTGCTTACTATGTTTAGAATTTCTCATTCTGAAGTTGTTAAAACCATAAAGTTATTGGGTTCAAGGACAGCAGGACCAGGGCAGTGGCCATCACCCTGTTCTCAGCACTGGTGAGCCCTCACCTCAAATACTGCGTTCAGTTTTGAGCCCTTCATGCCAGAAAGACACTGAGGTGCTGGAATGAGTCCAGAGAAGGGCAACAGAGCTGGGGAAGTCCTGTGAGGAACTGGGGTTTTTTAGTCTGGAGAAGGGGAGGTTCAGGCAGTACATTGTCAGTCTTTACCACCACCTGAAAGGAGGTTGTAGCCGGTGGGAATCGGTCTCTTCTCCCAGACAACCAGCAACAGGGCAAGAGGGAATGGCCTCAAGCTCAGGCTGGACAGCAGGAAGAATTTCTTCACTGAAAGGGTGGCTAAGCATTGGAACAGGCTGCCCAGGGAGGTGTGAACTCACCATCCCTGGGAGTGTTCAAAAAATGACTGGACATGGCATACGGTGCTATGGGTCAGTCAGTACGGCAGTATTCAGCCAAAGGTTGGACACAGTGATCTTAGACATCTTTTCCGACCTTCATGACTCTATGAGCCTTTGATGTTTCTGAGAACAATTATTGTAAAGGACAGAAAAGACTATTTTAAGAACTCCCTCAGTGCTTCCCATGTTCAGCCAGCATCAGCAACTGTCAAGTACTGAAAGGTTCCCCAGTGAAATCTCAAAATATCCTCTTTATAATATTCACATCTATAGGCATTCTGGAGAAGTCTGAAGAACACTTATTTATATTCCCTATGTAATTTAACAGAGAGTAAGCAGTTTTTTTCACTGAAATATGTTGAAAATTATGTTAAAATTGCTACTAAAATGAATAAAAATAAGAAAAACCTTCCAGAAATTGTACAGGTTTTTAAAATGAGTAATACTTTATATTAATTTGTATTGTTTTATTTTCCACTAGTTCTGGGGGTTTTGTTTGTGTTTGGAGTTTTGTTGTTGTTTTTTATTTTGTTTTTGTTTTGTTTTTGTTTTTACTGGGGTTTTTGTCTGTTTGTTTTTGCTCTTGGTTTTGGTTTTGTTTTGGGTTGGTTTTGGTTTTTTGGTGGGGTTTTTTGGGTTTTTTTCATAACATAAGAAAGTTTTGTGATGGTTTTTTTTATTTTCCTCTCAATATGCCATCTAAGATACAAGGGAAAAAATATACTGGGAAAATTTATGATAGAGGAAGCCATTTTTTAGTTTTCTTCTCCATTGTTCACATGCATCTATTTTGCTTTCGAGCCTTTCAGGTATTTCAGCAGTTCAGATAATGTTTAGACATAATCAATTAAATCACAAGACCTGCTACAACCTACCAATATTAGTGATTAGAAACTCAAAAGACCTACGGTTATCAAAACTGTACCCAAACTACTTTGAAGACCTTGAGTCTTCAACAGAAATAAATCAAATGTATCCTGAAGAATCTGCCTGTTTTTCCCACGCCTAATGATTATACATTTATCACCCAAGGGATAAAACCCAACATTTGACATGTTGAGTTGACAGAAAAATGCAGTTAATTCATCTCATTACAAACAGTAGCCAAGAGAAATGGGTTTTGGATTTTATTACTCTCCATATTCTTCAGCTATGTTTACTTCTGCAGTACTAGGCTTCCTCTTGTGAGGAGTTTGGCCTTGACACTTGAAATGGGAAAGGAAAAAGCTGTCTGCATGTACCTTCAGGGCCATGTTGCACAAAAATGCAAGGACAATTTAAAAATCCATGAGATTAACAAATTATAGTAGAAGGACTTTTTTTGAAGTCCTCTGTGAAAGCCAGAACTTATATTTCTACCTCTATATTTCTTTCTACCTCTTCTGTCTTTTGACTGAAAGGTCAAGTTATCGTGGTTACAAATAGCATTCCACATCCAATTTGAAAAACAGGCATCATCCAAAATTTCTCAAACACACTAATGATAAATTTAAAAGTGCCTGAACCTAGAAATGAAGTTCAATGATTTTGAAATAATATTTTTAAAACAATACTCAGGTGTAGGATATGATAAAAAACATCAGAAAACAACTGAGAGCCCATATGAAAGGATTGCTCAGGACAAGCAATGTAGTTCCAAGGTGAGAAATGGATATTCTAATTTCCAGTGTTTTATTCCCAACCTGTGCTTTGAGAAAACAAGAGATAATGTACCTGAGAATCCAGATTCAAAATCAGGAACTGAATGTTTGAATATCTTTGAGGGGTTACGGTACCAAAATTTAAAACTGTGATATTACATTGGGATTTAGTTATTTAGTTCTAGTTAAAGCTGAAGAGAGCTACAACTGAGTGAGAACACATATAGTTTATCTGCCAGAATCCTAGCACCTGAAGATCAGAAGATCTTAAGCATCTTCCACACCAATTACCTAATGGTAATAAAAAGTTCTCCAGAGATATTAAGAATTGGACTAGGGAAGGAACAAAGCACTTTCTTCTAACATATATTCCTCGTCCACAAATCATAGCCTGAAACCACTTAGCTCAAAAAATCACTTAGCATAAAACAGCTCTCAGGAGACTAGCCTGATAAAATATTTGATCTAAGCCCCTCCTCCTCATTAAGGTCTCTAGCCTCTATATTGTAGATTCATGTGTGCCTGACTTTAATATCCCATAATTCAGGAAATATACACAGGAGACAGAGTATTGATATGATAGGGAGCTTCACATCTCTGTGCACCTTGACCTGCTGAACTAAAGCTGATGGTCAGTCAGCTGCAAACATTCAGTTGCACTTCCCTGTAAAATACAGAAGCAATGAATATGAGGTCCATCAACAGACCATACTAAGCCAGCTGTCATTTGGCCCATTTTTCACTGCAGACTCTAGACATTATTCACCCTGGAGGCTTTCAGGATCTGCCTGATGTTTTTCTTTGTATCCCAGCACAGTGGAGTTTTCAGAAAGGATTATTTTAACTTGATAATCTGAATAGTGATCTAATAGGGGGGCAGCTGGGGCATCTAAGTCCCAGGGGCTATTTATTGTCAATTAGTACGAATCTTAAACATATTCCTTTCATACTTTACTCAGCCTGTTCTTAAATAAAGGACAACACTCTCCGGGGGTCGTAAAAATGAGTGTATGGCAAGGACCAGTGAAATGAACCTAAACAGAAAAACCAGTAGGAAACTTCAAGATTAATTAGTGAACTACTAAGGATAATGAGTCTCTGTGATGGGGAGACAACTGATAACAAAAACAAAATTTGATCATATAAGGTGCCCAAAGGGACATTGCAGCAAAAATTTAAGCTGTCAGGTTTAAGTCATGCATTACATTTATTACCACAACTGTATTTCTCCATAAGCCACTCTGGGACTTCAGTGGGTGTTTTTTACTTGTTTGGTTGGTTTTTGTTTGTGGGGGTTTTTTTAAGGAAAATTTATGCTTCCAGAGTCTTAAAAGCCCAGTGTGGGAAGAGTAGCTGTGAGATGAGAAACTCTGTATGCCATATAATGGAACTAGAGTCTTCATGTGTCACGTGGGAGATAAGAATGTGAGAGGACCAGGCAACACAATGGCAGGGGCAGTGCTTCTGCCTGGACACCACAGAGTGGTATCTGAGACCATAATTTGCTTTCCATGCTTAGAATACAAAATATTTTCTGTGTCTATACTGAAACAGACAAGAAAAATTACATCTTTGATATGGTAAAGTATCAAATATGCACTATTGATACATATATATCAAATATATATATATTTTTGGTATGGCTTTGAGAATAGCAACAACCAAAATAAAAAATAAAATTGAGAAGCCTCATTTGAAGTGACATCATAGTGAAGTGTCATATGGAGACCAGTAAATATAGCAAATCAACAAATACATGCATTCATCCTAGAGAGTGTTTCCTTCAAAGATTTTAAATATACCATATTTAAAATGAAGCAGTTGCATCACAGTATTTATTCCAATGATGGATAATCAATATATTGATGATTGTGAGCAGAGATGGCTCAGCTGGCTGTATTCTCCTAGAGAAGCCTGAAGCATAGAAAAAGAAAACAAAGTTGAAGTCAGTCAGAGAACCAGAAAAGGCTTTAGGCATTAGTTTAACTTGCTTAAAATGTACTTTTTATGAGACCAGTTTATTCAGACTTAATGTATCTGCAATAAAGTGGTCCAAAAGGTTAGTCCAAAAGTATAAAATTTTACTCAGCACTAAACAGTCCTGTTCTGAGGGCAACTACCTGTTGGAGATAGGGGTTATGAAAGGTCACAGGAGAAACAGTGAATGAAAATAATATTTTTTATATTAATCTATTCCTGAATTTTTTTTAATTAAATGGAAACTTCACCTTTTGTATTTGAGTGTTCTCCTATGCAATGTTAAAATAATTTAACAGACACTTTAGTGGAGTGTCCCAAGAAATGTGTTTAACCTATACATTTTTTTAGAATTCAGTGCTATTGATAATTATATAGAGAGATCTTTGTTTGATAAAGTGCATAAGTTTTGCATACAATGTGTTAGCTATACTATTGCAGCACAAAGGACTACAAAATCAGAGAACTCAACCATTATGAAGCTCAAGGAAAATGGGAATAAGGAAAATGGGACTTCCAGATTGGCAGGACAATCAAAGAGAAAGAAGGATATCAACTGGGACAAAGTGAATGGTCCATTCTCATAAAAGAATTTTGACACATCTACTCCTGACAGAGAGATGTGTTACATTTCCTGGAAATTAAGGTGAATATAATATAAAGCTGTCAGTTAGTACTCTGAACACTAGAAAAATAGAGATTGGCAATGAAGAAGATTTTGAAAAAAAAAAAAATGCAAACAAATCTTTATTTAAAGTTCATTTCTATACACATTTTGAACAGAAAGCCATATATTGCTCGATCATACTCTATCTTTCACTCTCTGTATGAATAAATCAGAGCCACATCATAAAAATTTATGACATTTTTAGGTCCTACCTATTTATTTAAGAAAATAGATAGTTTGAAATTAGTGAAATAAGGACTTGATGTACAAGGAAGAAGGGAACAGGACATTTCTGAGAACTGGTATTTGTCCCTCTTTCTCTTATGGACCTCTGTGCACGTAGGTCACAGTCCAAGACTCCCTCACTCTGGAAGGAACCTCAGGCATTCTCTAGTCCAGATAGCAGTGCTGGCCCAAACAAGATTCTCAGGGCTTTAACTAAAACCTCCAAGGATGGAGAGTGCCTCTCTGGGCAGGTTGTTACAATTACTGTTTTCCTGAGGGAAAAGTTCATCTCGTATCTAATACAAAACCTGTTTTTCCAATTTAGGCTCCTTTCACCATGCACCACTATGAAAAGCCTGGTTTTCTCCCTGTAGGACATGGGGGAGCTGTGGCATGTCCTCAAAGCCACCTCCAAGTCTGCCTGAAAGACATCTGTTCCACCAGTCTCTCTGCATGGAGCAGCCATTCCAGATTCAAACCAGCATGATAGCTGCTACCAAACCCATTGAAATTTGTCAATCCTCTCTGTACTGGAGGTTCACAGCTAGGCACAGATGTTGTCTAATGAATGCTGGCTAAAAGGAGATAATATTTCTCTTAGTTTTCCCAGCTTCTCCTGAAGTAGATCTGGACGCTCGTGTCTCTCTCTCTGGTTCAGGTTCAGATTGCTTTTCATCGGAACACCCAGCTCCTTTCTCCAGAGCTTCTCTTCAGCCAGTGTGTATCACTGAAGAGAACTACTCCTTTGAAGGAGCAGAACTTTGCATTTGTCCTTGTTGAATTTGATAAGGTTCTTGTTTGTCTATTTCTCCCCTTTTCTGTAGGTCCCCCTGTGAGACAGCTCTGCTCACACTGGCTGGTGCCTGCAGTGTCACATCATCTGCGAGCTTGATGAGAGTGTCATCTGTTGCTGTTGGTCATGATGTCAAGCAGGAGAAGTCACAGGACAGATCTGTGCACTACTGCACTTGTCCGTGGCCTCCAACCAGAGTACCACCCATTAATCACAGCCCTCTGCAGCCAGTCTTACAAACAACTCTTTTACACATTCATTATCCACTCATCCATACTGCAGTATCTTGGCCTGGGTTCAAGAATATTATGGAAGACAGTGTCAAAAGCCTTGCTAAAGATGAGATAAATGACACCTACTACTCTCCTCTTGTCCACAAATCCATTCATTTTATTATAAAAGGCAAATGGTTGGGCAGGCATGATTTATCCCAGGAAAATCCTTATTGACTACTTCCAATAACCTTTGTCTCCTTGAAATGTTCAGAAGCATGTTCCAAGATTTACAGGGTTTTCAAGAAAGTTACTCCACATTCTTCCAGGGATGGAATTAAGGCTGACCTATGTGTAGTTGCATAGATAATATTTTTGGTCTTTCTCACCTTTTTATGTTGCTGTAGCTTGCAGTAGGGTGATTTGTCTTACACCATTTTTTCTGAGTATTTTTGATTTTCTCTGCTGTTTTTGTTTTAAACTAAATTGATCTATTCATGAATTAGAAAATCCAACAAAAATCCAGGTACTATTTAGATGTTAATACAGACTAATTCCTTGTTTATTACTTCTTCCATTCAAAAGAAGTGACTACCAGGTGAAAAATCTGTAAATGTGATTTTTCTTTTCACTGACAGAACTCCTTCCTCTAAATTAAAAGGAAAACTTCAAATGGTCACAGTAAAATTCATGTGTTTTCAAACTGTCTTTGGGCAAGCAAATGCCTGCTAAATACTTTTTTTGATTCTTTAGAATATGAACAATTACTTATTTAAAAATTCTGGTTGAATATAGCATGAACAGTAATAAAAAATGGAACAATTAAAGTCTTTAAGGTCTGCATTTTCATTCAATGAAAAGAATGATCTCACTAAAAACAATCTCCCTAATTTCCTATAAACCTATAAAATAATATATTTACTGGAATGGTCACTTTATTGAATGTTCTGAAACTTTACTGTTGGACCACCAAGAAAGTATAGAGAGTATACTTCTAAGGAGTATATTTTTCAATTGACATAAAATGTAATGAGTCAACTCCTTAAAATATCATGAAGCTAATATTTTTTTTTTCAAGTGACCACAATTATGGGAAATCTGCCAAAGAACTAAATACAGGGACTGGAATAACAAAATTTGAATCTACTGATCCTAAAGCCTGATCTTCCTTCATGTAGTTTTTCTTTTCCCCAGACATATATCTCTTTTCTTGTTTTTCAGGTTATATTTGCCATTGTTTTTTTCATCACAGCCATGTGGTTTTCTTTCTCTGATATTTAATTCTTCTCCTTCTTCTTTCTGTTTCAGTCTCTCATATGCTGGACATGTTTTTATTTTTGTTTTTATTTCTGGTCTCCTTTCTTTCACCTTTGATTTTCTTCTCTGCCTGTTCTATTTCTATTTCTATTTTTGTCAATGGTATCCCAAGCTCTATCCTCTCCTGTGACTATGTTTCCTCTTCCCCCTTTATATTCATTTATATAAATCAAATATCCAGGAAATGCCATACAATAATATGATATGCACATTAAGAAAGGATTATCTTGGAAATGTGAATGAAGCTGCTTCCTTATCCAAACAAAATTTTGGGTAAACAGAAGGGTGCTTTTAATGAGAAAATACTAGAGTAATTCCATTTGAGTCCAATTAAGTCCGTTGAGTTCAATGAAAAACATTTCTAACATAAAATGGCTGATTTGAAGTTTTGTAAAGCTTTACAAACAATGCTGGCTAATTTTTCTGAATAAAATGGCTAAAACTGAAACATCTCCTTTATGTGTTAGGTAATAGTGAAGTTTAATTTCAGGTTTAGCTAAAATTAGATAAATCTTATTCTTTTAAAAACTATACTTCATGAAGCCAGTCATCAGGATATTTTTAATTTGTGTAGTATATAGACCTTGAATAAATTATACCAAGAGTTATGTCAGTTATAAGACATAAGTTATAACAACCAGCAGATTAACTTGGATAAGGGGTAATGTTAAAATCTTTGTCAGTCATGCTCCAAATAGACTTTAAGCCTCATCTTGTATCCCTTCACTCAGCAGAAGAGATGTTAATGGTCCAGATGCACACAATTACACTACTTGTCCTTCTGCTGAAACATCGACAACATGAGTGAAGATTACAGACCTCACTACAAGAATACCTGGGCTTTTTGTTTGTTGATATTAATTTCTCACTTGCCCTAGTAAAGCTTCTGCAATTAGTGATTTCCCAGCCCTGTAATTTATCAAGATATCTCTGGAAGGCCTTTTGGTCTTTGAAAGAGTTAACAGCTTCTCCCAGTTTTGTATCATCAGCAAACTTGTTTAGGGTCTCTTGAGGTGCTACCTTAAAGTCCTTTCTGAAGTTGAAGAGCACAGGGCCTAAGAGCTCTATGGAACCCCGCTAGTGACAGGTTGCCAGCCCATTTAAACTGCCCTTATATTTCTCCAAGGATGCACAAGTTCTTACTGGGACATGCTGGTCTTAAGTGTCATAGAAGACAAATCTACAATGCTTAACTTTTTATTCATGTACAAAAACTCTTTCAAACTACTATTTTCTCATGCTCACTTAACTTTACCTCAGCATTTATCTTGAACTGGGCACACTTCCCAAAATAAACCATGAAATACATTCAGCTTTTTTATCCATACATCTTTTCTTTCCTACTAAACTCTTTGCTTCTCTAATTAAAACATCTTTTATCCAACAAGAAAGCACAGTCTGTCAAGTGACACACTTAGAAAGAAGGGTTTAGTACATATACCCTTGGGCTCCTTTCCTCAAAAAGGTTATCTAACATTTATTTTTTATAAACTTTACTTGGAAAAAGTTCCAGAATGTACTTCCCAGAATAAAGTACAGTACATTCTTTTTTAAAACTATTGATTTTATTCTTCTGTGCAAAGAGGCCAACTTGTCATTTGAGATGAGTTCAGGAGACTTCAATTAAACCTTGGGGCCATCAGGTCTTCAATCCAGTTTTGCATTTTGAAATTCAGTGATGCAATGTCAAAAATGAAGCACAGAAAATTCAGGAAGGAAGGAAGGAAGGAAGGAAGGAAGGAAGGAAGGAAGGAAGGAAGGAAGGAAGGAAGGAAGGAAGGAAGGAAGGAAGGAAGGAAGGAAGGAAGGAAGGAAGGAAGGAAGGAAGGAAGGAAGGAAGGAAGGAAGGAAGGAAGGAAGGAAGGAAGGAAGGAAGGAAGGAAGGAAGGAAACATTAATGCCATTGCTCAAACTTAGGGACCATAATTTAAAGGCAAACAATTGATATCAAAACTCATAGAGGAGTAGTCAGACAGTATCTATAGTGCAGCTTACAGTAGATGTAGTCTTTCACAAGCCATAATTTGAAAGCTGTTTAACCAAAACTTTCAGTAGTGGGAACGTATTGAGATATTGCACATTCAGAAATCATTGTCAGATTCACAAGATCCTATAAAATTTGGCTGTAACCAGAAAGGAGAACAGTAGAAATCAAGCTCATGTATCAAATTTAGCTTCAGGTTTTTCAATATGATTTTATTGTCCATATAATTTAATGTAATTCTTACACTCCAAAATAAAAGAGAACAAGCCATTCTAAGCTGTGTAAATTATACTCCTACATTAAAAGTCAAAACGTGCTTACTCTTCAACAATTCTTGTTTAAACTATTCTGGGCATACCCAAAAAGTAACTGACATATTCCTGGGGAAAAAAAATCAGATTGTGGATGACTCATTAACTAGAAAAGAAGCTTCACTAGAAAAGAAGTTCACATAAATATGAACTTCAGTAACAGTCTGGCTAGCTTTACTGAATATAGTTTACATTTGGACGTATTGTTTAGGCCTCACTGATGGTTTATGAAATGCCAGTATTTTGAATTAATATCTTCAAGTAAGGAGACAGTACAGAATATTCTTCAAGGTATTACAATTTAATTAACTTTTCATACAGTTTTGTTTTTCTATTAATTTAATTACTTAGATATACTGATTTTTTTTAAAAAATATGAGTCAGGTAATTAATAAATGCAAAATGAAGCTCTCAAAGAATTACAGAAATTTGCTTGATATAAGTTGCAATAACCATTTTCTCCTCACTATTTGATATATCTCTAATTTTAAAAATCCTGCTATATCTAAGCATGAACTTAATGGAAGTGTTCCTCTTACCAAATAAGTAAAATGCTCCATATAATGCACAAATAATTCTTGGCTACCTACCTACAAGTAAAATTCTCTATGCCCCAATTCTTTTTCTTGTCATATAGGACAACTTCACTGTTCACTTTGTCTATGAATAAAATTTAAACACTGCTACTCATAACAAATGCTCAGAATCCCACTGAGAACCCACACAGAGAGCTGCAATAAGAAAAAGCAATCAGACCTATTAATTTTTGCTATGTTTTTATAACCCCAGCTTACATATACCCTGAATGTTTTTTCCATCATTAATTTTCCCAGCATTATTTTTCTCCTCAGCTAATAAATTGGTATTTTAAATCAATGCTAACCTTATTCCACTAATAAGCTAATAATTCAAAATGTACCTACTCACATTATAACCAAAATAGAAATTCTGATTTTCAGAAGTGTACTATTAAGCTGCTTTTAAAAATATAAGGAATACTTACTACTTGAAGATCAATTTCTCCTGAAGATATGGTGGATTAAAAGCTGATTACAGGGCCTATTCTTTCCCTTTGTAGGTAGTGGAAAGTTTTTATGAGTGTTAAAAAGAAAATGGAACTGTCAAAATGGAATACAGAAAAATTCATAATGAATTAGAGCACAAATTTTCAATAATGAAAAATGAAAATTCAAAATATTTAAGCTTCAATGCACTGAAACTCAGCAGACATATTCAAATATTCTTGGTTTCCTCTCTTGCTGCCACAATATTTAGGAACTTTGAAATAAAATTTCCTCATTTAATTTGAAATTAAGGAATTTACATTTAATACTCAGGTGAACTCTTTTTTATCTCACAATTAAAGAATCTCTATTATTTACCTTTTGCTAGTCACTAATCATTTAAAAAAGGCAACAAAATACACCAAAAAAACCCAAATACACACACACACACACAAAAAAACAACCACCACAAAAACAAAAACCTATTTCTATATCCTCTTAAAAAGAAATAAGAATTACCTGGGGTTTGTCACCTTAACAGCCACAAAGTGTTCAGTGCTTGCACGGACATAAGGAGTTTCTTTTGTGGTGGCTTATACTTAATACTTCAGCAACAACTAAACTATGAATATGTGTCAAAGGCTTTCATCAGTTAATCCCTTTGCTCTTTCTGAAGATATTTGGGTGGAGATGTTAGGAAAATTGTGACTTTTTCTCCTGACCCTCAGCCAAAAGAGACTTAGATACACATTGCCTTATGTCAGAATACAGGCTGGTTTCAGTTTGCCATGAAGCAAAAAGTAACACTCAAGAGGAAAAGGAGGGTCAAATCACATGTACACATAGCTAATTTGGTGTTTGAGAAAGCCACCAAATAATAACATTTTCTCCTTTTCTTTCCCTAACCCTTCCACATATGGTGCATTGCAACTCAGCAATTTATGTCACAGTTTTCACCCTACACCAAAATTGAGGTTTCTTGGCATGTTTACTTTTCAGGTGTGTAACCACATCAGCAGGATGCAGTCTAAAGTCTAAAAATCTGATTTTAAAGTATTTTTTAAAAATCAAGTTTAAAAAGATATTTTTAAATAGTAATCTAATCAAAATTTTGGTTCACTGTTGATAAAATCATGGTTTTGGACTAGACAGAAACCTGCTTTGTCACATGCCAACATCCTATTCTATTTTTCATTAGTTATGCAGAGCTCAAATAAACCCATTAGATAAACTAGAAAAGGCCATTGTGTGAATCAGTGAATTAATTGGTATTTTTGAAGAAGCATAAAATCATTGAGGTTGGAAAAGACCTCCAAAATAATCAAGTCCAACCTCTGATGTAATACCACTATGCCCATTAAACCACATCAAAAACTACCCTGTCCAATTATTTTTTGAATACTTCCAGGGATGGTGACTCTACCACATCTCTTGTATTTCCAGGACTCACAAATACAACAGGGTAAAATAAATATAATTGTTTCATCTTGAATTGTAGCTCACAATTTGCTTAATGTGACTCATCTAATAAAATATTCTCATTTTATAGGGTTTGGCACTGACTCTTTGAAACATTCCAAATTTGCAGAATTATGCTGTACATTTGAAAAAGTTCCACTGAATTATTTTGTCTGCACTTGAAAAATATATTTTGAGTTAAGTGAGGTTAAAATTATGTAACAGAAAATTCCTCTTCAGTAAGATAAATCAATAAGATGAATTAGAGAAATCTACGAGACTGAAAGTTAGCAAGAATTCCTTTGGAGATGCATAAAATCATAACGCTTTAACCACTTGCTGAATGTTTAGAGTTCAAATAAAATGCAGCCCACACAGAGAGATATGCAGATATCTTTCATTTGTGATGTCATTAAAATAATACTTTTGCCTTTCCTCTATGTCACACATATAGCTATTGTCTACAGAAAAGGATAAAATAATGTCAGAAGAAAGTCTACTGTAGATTTCAGTACTTAAGAGACTGAAGATAGTATATGACAGCAACTGAGAACAAATCCTGGTTTTTGAGCTCATAGTTTCCTCTTGGCAAAAATAGAATTGTATATGGGACAGTTGAAATCTTCTAGATCATCAAATTGGCTTCCCTTCTTGATGTCATAAAATGTAGGTCTGGTATTTCATGAGATGTTCTGTTTCACCTTTCTGTTCGGGTCTCCTTTCTACTTATGGCATAACTGAATGGCAAGATGACTGGAGATAATTTTTATATGAGTGAAGGAAGCATAGAAAATGTTTGGCTCATATCCTTGTCTTATTCCAGAGTCATTTCTTCAAGAATTACACAGGATAATATTTCATATAAGAATAAAACTTCAGGTAAATTCTGAATGTATCTAGAAAGAAATGACTAAGTTATGTAAATATGTGCATTGCATGGGTCTTCAAATGCAATTTTCCTTAGAGATGTTGATAATTCCTTTGCAAAATACATGAAGTAGATTTTTTTCATAATTACTCATTATATTTTTGATATATTTTTTAATAAACCTATATAAACTCTTTTTAAGACCCCTATCATATATATAAATATATTCATATTTCTTGTGGCCTGTAACATCTAGGTCTTTGATTTGTTTTCTGTCTCTTTTCCCACCTTCATTACTTTCTGGAATGCTGGTTCAATTTTCACAGATATTGCAAAAAACAGGTCTTGTGGATGCAGCTAGCTTTGAAACAAATGAGTAAAGTTCTACTACAAATGCAGAAGGAAGGAAGGAGATTTAAAATAGTGTTCTACCACTGCGCCTAAATCAGGCTGCATTAATTATATCTGGTGGGGGAAAATATCACTTAAAAATTATATGCTGTGCATGATGTCACAGCAAACATATATTGCTGAGTTTATGCATCTATTGGATTTTTCTAGCTGACTGAAAATAAATATAAATTATCTTGTTTTCACAACATTAATGAAGATTTGATATCTTTGGTGATATAGCAGCTCACTTCTTCTCTTTCCCCTTTGCCTCATAAATCTTGCTGAGGAAAGTGTAGTTACTTCAATACATTGTTGATTTTTATACCATCTTTTGGGGTCAGGATAATGAGTTACAAAAATTATATTGATCTCATACCAGCTGGGTAAATCTTCCATGACCTTGTGTTTTCTTTTCTTCCTCTCATCCCCTGTCCCCTTTAGTTTTCTTTATCAATTTTTTTAACACATCCTAGAGTAATCTGCTTTCTGTATACACATGATTCAGGAAGGCTGAAGATAAAAATAAAACCACGTTACTTATATGCTGCATTGCAATAAACTTCTCTTCACAGGTCCTCTCAACACAAGTAAGTTCAATTACACAGTTGTTTAATTATATTCTTATCCCTCTACTGATGTTCCTTCACTGCCATTCTTCCTTCTGTCTTGAATGAACTCTGGGAAATAGTAGAATAAAAACACCATTTTAGTACAAGCTTGCATAATAATCTCACTTTGATCTTCCATAGGAATTCTGCAACCTTAAATATTGATCATAGAAAAAATGCTGCTTTTCCTCAAGATATTACTGAAGAAAAGAACTTGTGTTATTGCCCACAGTCATAAAGCAAATGCAGACATTTTACTTTTTGTCACAACAAGGGTTTCAGGACTTCACATTGATAGCAAGGGTGACCTTAAGAATCCAAAAGTAGAAACAAAGACCTAAGTATCCCCTGAAAATAGCTAACAAATACATTAAATTCCCAGACATTATCTTGAAAACTGGAATTCTATGTTCATGCTACATTTTTTCCTTTCTCAGTAATCATACCACAGAATTAGTATTTTCTGTAATCTTCAGTTACATTAGTAACTGAATTACATTCTTCAATTACATTAGTATTTTTACTAATTACATTAGTAAGTTCTGTAATCTACATGATACACCTCTGCCTTGTTGTTCTGAGCTTTATGTATATTCTGAATGAAACAGAAACTTTGGTAAAGATAACATGTGAGACAATCACAGGTTTATAATAGTGTAGTCATAGACAATGAAGAATATTTTCCAGACTTTGGTGATGAAACATAAGCAAATTCCTCACCAGCTATATTTTTTTTTTTCTTCTCTTAACTCTACATCATGCATAGGAGTCCTGGCACTTTTATTCTCCCTAAGATTCTCTCTTATTTCAACAGCACTTGTCAACTCACTGCTACAGATATCACGTAGGAAAATTAAAAATTAGTTTGGTATTTTGGAGAAATTTTTGTTTCTTTCTTGGTTGTCTCACTTTTTACTCTTCTGGACAAGGCTTGAAAATAATGGAAATTCTCAAAAAATTCCTGTGTTTTTCTTCTGTAACAATAGATGTTTAGGGCTTGGGCACTGGCATGGGAGTAAAAGATTCCCCTAATAAAATAAACTCAAGAACTAGAAATATCCTTGGAAAAAACATTATTGGCAGAAACAAAGCCACAATCACTTTTGAGCAGCCTTACTGGAAAAAAATTAGCTCATTTTAATATATTAATAATTAGAAATAATCAGCATTATTGCCACTAAAAGGAAGCTTTGTATTCACAAATGAGAAATCATGTTCACTAATAAAAACGTTGTTATAAGGTTATAACACAAGAATAGCCAGGAATTTTTAAAATCATTGAAGGTTAGCAAAAAGACTTTCAAGGTAATGTTACAGAACCTAAAAAAGAGGTAAACCTTGTTGCCAAATTGTCCTATCTATTAAATAAAAATAGAAACACAATCAATACCAGCAATTGAGAAAATAAAATTACTTAAAACAACCACATTAATTTCTCAAATCTAGTGGTTAGTTTCTCTCCACAATGTTCCCACAGTTTTTGTCAGGTAGATTCAGTCCCTGACCAGAATTAACAAAATAAAAAGAAAAAACAACCAGATGTATGATGCCAGTTTCAGAAATGGTATCCTTTTTCTCTGTATTTTGATGATGTGAGTCAGTAATCAATATTTTATCTTACATTTTTAAGGATTTAATAATTATAACAAGCTTAGAGTTCAGCGGAAAAAAGCCAAATATATTCTATCAACCTTCCTCTGCTATTTTTTGTACTGAAAAGAGAAGTAATTTCCAGTTCATTCCTTTAGAAAAAGAGTATCTCTCAAGGGTAGAATATTTTGATTACTACATAAAAATACAAAAGGTTTGTTTTACATACTTTCCATATCCTGAGGTAAATTTAAACCTAGTAAAGTGGTTGAACCAGGAGAAAAAGCTTTATCAGTATTCTGACACTGATGTAATGAAAAAAATATTGAATATTCCTTCTAGGTGTAAAATTTTCATCAGCTTCCTTTTATCTCACCGAAATATTTAAGCTGTTAATATTGTCACTCTGCATACAAATCAGTGTTGTAACAGACTTGTAACAAACACCGTACAAGAAGCTTATGAGCTGCAAACACAGAGACACATGAAGCATTATAACTTGAATTCTCTTTCAGAATTTAATTTGTAGATGCTCGAATTTTCTGGTTTCTAGACCTGCCACTAGATAAGGGAATATTTGTCAATCCATGTGGTTGGAACTGTGATAGTGCACTGTCCTCAAGATAGTGCACTGTGACACAAGAATAGCAAACTATCATACTGAGGCTCACTCCATACTACTAATTAGAAAAGCGAGATGAGACAGCTTTAGGTATTGTACTTCACAGAAGAATTGTTTAAAGAATTCCAATAAAAGGTAGTCTTTTGACTTATTCTTTCATTGGACTGTATCCAGAAATCACACCTTGAGACTTTATTCTGATATTTTCATTTAGATGGGTAGTCACACTGAAAAAAACCACTAGGATTTGTGGAAACTTAATAGTCTGCATCCCAATGTGATAGCCTTATGGGTAAAATGGTGATTTCATGATGTGTCTATGAACGGCATAATTTTCGGTGTAAGCTCTAGTTAAATGAATATCAAAGGAATCTTGCTTGAAATAGCAGTCAGCAAACATGCAGAAAGTATTTAGGTAGGAGAATAATTAAAATATTAAAAAAAAGTTATATTGCATGTTGTTGTTGAATACTACTTATAAATAAATAATAAATAATTTTCATAGTGCTGAATGTATATAATGTCTTTTTACCCAACATAAAGGAGGAAATCTCTGGTAGTACAATTAATACTATGCAAGATTTAAAAGGTCTGCAAGGGATACTGAGCTACTCTCTCTCTCTGCTGTAATACCAATTTTGAAACTAACCAAAGCAATGTTCCTTTTGAAACTTGCTATTACTATGCTATGTTGAATGTTGGGCTGGGAGGCATTTAAACAGAAAAAGAGTGAGCTGAAAAACATTCCCAAATTCTCAGTCCTGAGCCCGGCTTTGACTAATAGATCTAAATTAATAGTAAACAAACCAACAAATAACACCACTACAATCCCCCTACATACACACAAACCCCCAAATGAACAACTCCTCTTAATAAATATCTAAATACATCAGTCAAAATTATGTGGACTGTAGGCATTTCAGGATCAAGGCACTGTCCTGAAAACCTTGACTGGTGGTTCCTTAGACTGGATTTATGATATCTCCAGCTGGTTCAGCTGGATGAACTTTTAGACTCAGCTGGCCTCATGAAGACACAAAGCTGTAGAGGGAAAAAAATCCAAAAACATCACCATCTCCCTATCTACCACTGGAAATAACTCTTTCTCAAAACCAATACCTTCCTTAACAGGTGAAATATCCTTTCATTACAGCCTCAGATCCCAGCACTTCTCTAATAGTATGGTAAACATGGTTCATTTAGTCACAGAGGACTAAACTCCATACCATGACCTAACCATGCTTGGTACTGACCCACAAGAGACCTCCCACTCAAATCCTCATATGTACATGGACTTAATAGGAATTTCATTTGCACATGCATTTGAAACTTTGTGCTGAAATTTTCTCAAACTCTGGCTATTTGGATGTACTGTGTTTAACTTCATGACTCCTACCTCTGCTTTTCTATGAAAACATATTCTGTGTTTTTACAGAACCATAAAAATTTTTGGGTTGGATGCAACATTTAAAGAGCTACTGCATGTCCCTTGCTCTTGACAGTGACACCATTCACTAAGTCAGGCTGCTAAAAGCCCCATTCAACTTGGAACACTTATAGTGGGTGTGACAGACACAACATCTTACTCTCATCATAAAATATTTCCTGCTTATGTTCAATTTAATCATCCCTCTTCCAGTTTAAAACCATTGCTCCTTGTCTTGTCACTGCAGGCATTGGTAACAAAAGTTTCTCTCCACCTTTCTTTCAAGGGTTTTTTGTATGTTAGAAGGCCTCAATAATGTTTCCTCTCCAGGCTGAACGTCCCCAGAAATCTCAGCCTTCCTTCACAGGAGATGTGTTCCCTCCTTCTGACAATTTTTATGACCTCCCTCCGGACCTGCTCCAAGATCCTTGTGTCTTGCTTATACTGGTGAGTCCAGAGTGTGGTGCAGTACTCTAGGTGGTGTCTCATCAGAGTGGGGTGGAGTGGAGAGGAAAAGTCACCTCCCTTGATCTGCTGCTGGCCACGATAATTTTGATGCAGTCCAGACTGTGACTCCCTTTCTAAGATGAAAGTTCACCTCACATAAAGGACTTTGTGCTTGGCCTTGTTGAATTCATGAGGCTCATATTAACCTACTTCTACAGGCTGGCATGGTCCCTGTGGATGGCAACTCTTCCCTAAAGGCTACCATTCCTTCCATGATTCTATAACAGCAGACAAGCACTTGTATCTCTGTTTCTGGTGTAAAAATCCATAGGTGGAGGATATTCTCAGTGCCTCCATAAGCACACAGGTTTTTGGTTTTGTTTTTTTTTTTCATTTGGATTATCTACTGCTTGATTGATGGTGTGAAATAAATCTTCTATCCTAGAAAAAGTTATTTATTTCCTTCAAAAAGAAAACAAGTTTCTCTTATGAGAGTAGACCGCCAAGTTTTTCAAAGAGATAGAATTTCCCAGTACTATGTGGGAAATCTGCATGATTGGACAATAAGCACCAGATCAGTCTGCTTTTTAATATGGCCCAGGATTAAAAAAGTATTTTCAATTGAAGTTGTAATTTATTAGTATAATATCATTTTTTCAGGGTAAGTCAGTTCAGATCCCAGTATAAATTTCAATATTGCTAGGAAAGATATAACTTTCATGAAGTGACAAGGCAAAAAAATAATGCTTTATCTCCCCTATGTATTAGCTAATCCACGGTTTTGAGAAGCTCTTTCTGAAGACTTATCTCATAGAAACTTTAATCTCTATCAGCAGTTCTCCTAATACATACTCCCAGTTGTGAGTATATCCCCGCTTCTTGTTTAGTAATTTATTCTATCCTGGGATTTGTGTGAGGCATTATGAAACAAAATAAAGAACTGGAATAAAATACATAGGAATGTACACAGGCCAAACATCTCAGAGAAATGGGCTGGCAAGTGGCTTTCTGTAGCAACAGTGACCAGCTGGATGTGCAGTGCTCTTAAAGTACTTTGAAGTTCTGAGACTTCAGAGTTAAGTAAATCCAGAGGACAACCCTAAGACCATTTATATGATCAAAATAAAATTAATTAGTAAGGTTAACCCTAACAAATTTTAAAAATATTTTAAAAGAGACAGGAGGGAAATATATACATGGGGATCAACATAAGAAGTAGAAGACTTGTCATTTGACCTCTTTCTCTCTGGTAAAATGACTATAACATCATTATGTTTCAGGAACTTAATAAATGTTTTTTAAGAACTACTCTTATGACAGGCACTGCTTTAGGGGTTATCACATCTACTCTTCCCTGAACCTTTTACAAGAGAATATCAGGAAAAGATTACATTAGCATCTATTCCAAGAAGAGTTATGTATAAAAAGAGCAAGCTGCCTCTCATATTCTGAAATTGTGAAGAGACAAGCTATTTCTTGGAGTGCATAATATTTTTTCTTGAGGGCTACATTTTTGAAAGTCTTATAGTTCCATAGTCCCGCAGTCAGGACAAAACAATTGTATTTTAATCTAGTTCACAAAAAAACCCCAAAACCTACAAAGCACCGCAGATCTCAGCTTCCTAAGTATGGTACTAAAAAAAATAAAAAGAGACATATTAATTTAAAGGTTAGGAGAACCACAGAACCACAGAACAATAATATACATATAGCAGGTGCACTAAATGTTTGTCTTTTTGAGGGGTGGTGGTCTTTATTTTGTTTTAAGATTGGGTTTTGTCATCAAGGTTCATTTCTAGCTGGAGATGACTGAGACATCTGCTTTTTCTCTAAAGGTAACTAAGGAAACTAACTAATAGAATGATATGGCTTGAAGAGGGATTTAATATGAAGCAGTTATTAAATTTCAATTTATATTGGAACAGCTGAGCTCACAACCCATTGCACAGCACCTGAATCATGATCTAGGGCATTCCCAGATTTCTTCTTAAAACATCATGCAAGGTTTTCATTGATGCACCTGCCTGAATTCAGGAACTTTATGTGGGTAGATTTTAAAAAGTTTTCTGAGCTATTCTGATTCAGGACTGATTGATCTTAATTTAAATATTCTGATATTTGTAAAGAAATTTCTTTTCACAAAATGCATTCGTTGGGGAAGAAGATGGTATCAGATATTAAAAAAAACACAGATTAATAATTTATCTACTTTTTCTCCTCAGAAAACAAATGCAAAGTTAGATATGTTTCTAAATAAATTGCCACATACGATACTGTCTGAAGCAATTACAAGTTTGTAGGGTTTTTTTAAAGCCATTTTTAACAGCACTTTTCATCATTGTTTTTGGTGTATTGCTCTCAGGCAGGACACTCTGAAAGCACATTTAAAAACTTTTAATCAGTCTTTAGTTGTCTTAATACTTTCTAAAAGTAAATGTTGAATACCTCTCTTCGATTTGTATATTAGGAATTATAGAAATGAAATATGCATCACTCTACTTGTAGTACACAAGGTCCCAGTCTCTCACACAAGTCCTGCACAGAGCAATTCATTAAACCTCATGTGATGCAATAAGCAGAAACTACTTGGTGCCATATATGCACCAAAAAAATCTCACTGCAATAGCTGAAATGCTTTAATGAATGATTGATATGAAGGGCATAAAGATCCCTCATGCTCATGCTGACAAGGTTTTTCAGCAGTACAGTGTTCTCTCCAGTAAAATGAAGGAGAAAACTGAATATCTAGCCCAGAAAGAACAGAATGAGGTTCACTATATTTCCAGACAAGTAATCTTGTTTAACATCTTTGTCAGTGATACAGACATGGGATTCCATGCACCATCATCAAGTTTGTCCATGACACCAAACTGTGTGATGTGGTGGACATACTGGTGGCAAAGGATTCCAGAGGGACCTCACCAAGGCAGTCCATGTGAACCTCATGAAGTTCAACAGGCAAAGCATAAGGTCCTGCACCTGGATCAGGGAAATCCTTAACACAAATACCAGCTGGGTGGAAAATGGATTAGAGACAGCCCTGAGGAGAAGGACTTGGGAGTGTTGATTGATGAGAAATTTATGAGCCAATAATGTGAGCTTGAAGTGCAGAAAGCCAGCCATAACTTGGGATGCATCAAAAGCAGCATGGCCAGCAGAACAAGGAAGGTGATTCTGCCCCTCTACTCTGCTCTCCTGAGACCCCACCTGGAGTGCTGCATCCAGCCCTGGGGTCTCCAGCACAGATAGGACCTGTTGGAGCAAGTCCAGAGGAGGCCACAAAGATGATCAGAAGGCTGGAGAAGGTCTGCTATGAAGACAGGCTGAGAGAGTTGGGGCTGTTCATCCTGGAGAGGAGAAGGCTCTTCTCTTAGAGCAGCCTTCCAGTACCTAAGGGGGTTACGAGTGGGCTGGAGAGGAATTTTTAAAAGAAGCCTGTAGTGATAGGACAAAGGGGAATGACCTTAAGCACAACAGGATTAGATATTAGGAAGATTTCTTAATTGTGAAGTTGGGGAGGCACTGGAACAGATTGCTCAGAGAAGTTGGATGCTCCACCCCCCTAATTGCTCAAGGCTAGATTTAACAATAGGTTAGGGGTCTGAGAAACCTGGTTTAATGGAAGGTGCCCTTGCCCACAGCAGGCAGGTTAGACCCAGATGATCTTAAAGGTCTCTTCCATCCCCAAAACATTCTGTGATTCTATTCCATAGTTAATCAGACAAATACTTAGGAAAAAATAAATTAAACTAAGAGGTGACAAGAAAAAGATTAAGAATACAAATTAACATGTCTATAAGCAAGCATCAGATAAGTAAATACAGGCTTAGAAGAATCACTGGAAGCTGGAGGTTGATAAGGGCAGATGCAACAGGGGGCTTATTGAAGTTGAAATTTAGAGGAAAAAAAAGCTGTGCTGGAACAAAAGTTCCAGCCCTTATTTTCAAAGGTCAAATTCTGATCAGTTAGGAAGTTATCTCTGTGAAATTTCTGAACGCAAGTTATGGATTTCTCTGTATTGCACTACTAGAATAAGTCCTTAACAAGTTTTAGCTTACAGTCCTACTACTCTGATTCAGACTGTCTCTGGCATCTCAACATTAGTTTTCATCTGAAAAAAAAAACCCACTTGAATTTTGTAATTACTTCAAATTTAGTCAATTTTTATTTCACTTTTCAATGATTGGCAGCAGCTTTCCTGAGACTATATTTGTTCACCTGTAACCTTTTCTGCTTCTGAAATATATTACTTGTATATTTTTCTTGATCTCCTCAGTGTCACCTCCTGATTTAGATTTGTTATTTCATACTGAGTTATTTGATTTCTTGTCTGTTAAGATTTGTTTTATTTCCATAGGGTTGTGACTGGTATAAGTGAATTTTTTACTTCCCCTGGAATTAATTGTCCTTCAATTCATAGATTATAGTTTAGAATTGAAAAATAAAAGGGCATATTTACAAAGCATCTGCTGCTTGCATAGTACAGCACTTGTGTTCAAAAGGAAGATTGTTTGAACTTTTATGTGTTATTATACTCCATAAGTTTTCCCTTCAGCTGTCATTTGAGATCTCAAGCCTGTTTTCCAAGGCAGTATTGTATAGAAACTGAAAAGACAAGTTAGTCTATGTTTTTAACAGAAAATTAAAGTGCTGGGTTGTCACACGTAGTTGCTGCAATCACATGTGAGAGATATGAGAGATATAAGCAAAATTAAAAAATAAAACCCCCAAATTCAGTTGACAAAGTTACTAAATAAAAGAATTTATTGAAAAATATATTTAAAAGGTGGTGTTATTTTTTTCTTATACCCCATTCCCTAAATTATGCCTAAAGAGAACATATTTTCACATAAAGTGTTTCAATATAATACAATCCTTTAACCGATGGAGGCTGTACTCCCTATATTTTTTGTGGGGTCAGCTCAATTTTTAAACACTTAAGTATTTCTCAAAGATATTTGCAAGCTGGTAAAGAATAAAATTTGCTCACCAGAATAAATAATTTTCTGGATCAAGCTTTTCTATTTAATAATTCTTTTGCAATTATTTTGTATGTTCATTTGTTTGTTTCTAATGAGGGAAATAAGGGCAGTCATTGCAGGGTACTCAGATATCCTCGGTGTTTAGCAAAATCCCAGAAATGCTCACCTGTGTGATCAGGTGAAGATAGTGCTGTGGGTTTCCTTCTGCAGTCTGAGCCAACACTGCTGTGCAGAGAGAGTTGCTTCACTTCCATTCAGCAATGCCTGAAACAGTTTCTGACAAATTGTGCAGCAGAATGGTTGGAGTGAGGGGTACTTGTCAATACCAAACTGTGCAGATGTGGTCCAAAACGTCCAGGATCCCAGTGTTTTGCTTTCTCATGTATTTCCAGTAGCATACAAAGGCTGTGTTTTGATTCTCTGTATGCAGACACCTGTTACATTCTAGAAAGAAGTAGTGTAAAAGCAGGAAGGAAGAAAGAATTCAGTATATCATGCCAGTAAGGAAAATACGGGACCTGGATGAGAAACAAAGGGGTCAAGTGCGCACAAAGGGATTTCTAAGTGTGACCACTGAATGGGTGGAAAGGCTTGGAAGTTCAGCAAGGGTAATGACATCTTCTAGGCAAAGAGCTCCAGTGGTCCTTCTGGCCAAGTGATCAACCTTTACTGAGAGCATGGGATTATTCTGAGAAGTAGACTAGTGAAAAAATTGCTCTCACTCTTCTATCATGGTTTTAATTGCAGTGTGTAATTCACCAGCATTTTATCTATCAAAATAAACTTGATTTCTCTGAGTGGCCCTACCCACCAGAGGAAGGGACTATCACACAGGAAGAGCATTTATTTCCAAAGATTATTTAAATTTCTTATGGACATACATATTGCTCTTTGTTTTGTATTGTATATGAGTAGTACCATTATGTCAGACTCAGAGATCTGGTGAGTATGGAGCTTAAATATATAGTATAGGTGGAAAATTTCCTCAACAGTACTCATATACCTTCACCAATGATTTATATATTTGCCCAGGGTTTGCTCAAATGCTTAATTCAATTTAAAAAAATGCTTGTAATTGAAAAATCTTCATCTTATATTTAAAAAGTTGTTTATATTCATTCTTGACTGCTCACTTAGGGATAGGAATGTGAAAGCAACATATTTTTATTAAAATATTTATAAAATAAGCTAGTAGCTTTCTTAGAGGAAGTTCCCTATTTATTCTGTTTGGAAATGGTAACAAGTAGGCTTGAAGGAACACTTAACCTTTAAAATAAGGAAATTAAAATTCTTTACCACACGCTGCTAAATGCTAAAGCTGAATTTTCCTTTGCTAATTCGCATAATAATAATGCCACCCAGAATATTTGTCATAAAATCCAAAGTTATTTTTTTATAAAACACATCCACCCACCCTGAAGACACACCTTAAATGATCTCTATTCACTCTACTAATGAAAAAGAAACAAATATTCTATTGTGAAAAGATGAATGACATTTCAGGCACAATTCCCTTTGCAAAGGAGAACTATTTAAGTAATTTGTCATGCATTTTTGCATGCTTGTTTGTCTCATCAGAGTACACGTGAACGGATTTCTTAATGAGACACATTTGTTTTATTTGGATAATGTTTGTGCAGCTCTTTGAGCATGTAAAGTGCTATGTAAGTGCTCAGTATTATTCAGCCCAATCCTCAGCCACGACCTCTATTATTTTTGGATTTCTGATACAGCCTATTATCAGGAAAGAAAAGAAAAAAAATTTAAAATTATGTCTCATATAAGACCGTGACTTAGATCTGTTGAATTGTAACCACAGAATAAGGAAGCAGAATATCAGACTAAATTCCTCTTTGTAGAAGAGAATGGCAAAATGAAAGAGAAAAAGACTCGATCTGAAGAACTTTCCAGTTATGGTTAAAAATCCAGAGTCCACACACATGTCACAAGTTCAGATTCAGTCCAGGTCACTAATAGCTGAAAATCATTACCACCTGAAAGTTATTTAGTTGCCCATATGAAAATATGTTAGTGTTCTAAGGTCATAGAGAAAAGAAATCTGTATATTTAACATTGTCATCATATTAGGTAGTATGTGCCTTTTGGAAATGGCCTTGAGGCTGACTTTTAGCTCAAAGCACTTCTGCTCCAAACTAACATAAATTAAGTTCTTCATTAGAATCTTCTAGATAAAATTAACACAGAGCTCTGGAAGTTATAAAAAGACAACGAGAAAGGCATTATTATATGGGAGGGGAAAATTAAATTAAAATTCTACATGTCACACAGCACATCAATTTGTCATGATGAAAATTCTGGTGTTTATTGCATAGAGAGATTTAGGAAGTTCTTGTGATAGATCTTTTTAAAGAAATGTGCTTTAGAAAATATTTTGAAGCATAGAACAGACATTAAAACAAACTGAAAGACTAAGAACCAACAAATCAGCAATATTACGGATTTGTAAATGAGGTTTATTAAACCATGGAAATTTCAATTATGTATATATTTTACCAGCTGAATTCTATGTAATTAAATAATTAAGTACTACTAAAATTTGTCTTATGGTTAGAGAAAGGAAATGTTCAGAGATTTGTGTGGGGACTTGTACTCCTCCATGCATTTGCATCTAACACAGTGACTAGAGACAACAGTGAAATTACAAGGTTTGTTGATATTACAGATATAGGAAAATTAAATCTGACTCAAAAGAGCTGCTTGACAATTTCACAAAAATCAAAGACAAATTGATGGAATGAATCTAGTGAGGCAGTGTAACAGGATGGCCAGAGAAACTGTGTCTGCCTCATCACCTGGAGATGTTCATGGTTGGATGGGCTTTGAGCAGCCTGATCTGGTAGAAGATATCCCTGCCTACAGAAAAGGGCTGGAACTGGGTGTTCTTTGAGGTTCTTTCCAACCTCTAATATCCTAGGAGTATATAAAATTCAGTGTAAAATAATACACAGAGCAAAACAAAACTAACTGTATCCAGACAAAAATAAATTTGAAGTAACTACAACTAAAATAATGTACGGTGAATAGGTCCTTAAAAATGTCAGTGTTCATCATTGATTGAAAAAAATTGAAAAAAACACCCAGAAATATTAGAAGAGGAGATGAAAAAAAAAAAAAGCAGCAGCAAATATAATATGGCTACTGGGTAAATATTTTGAATGCGAGCATTTCATTTTCTGAAGATGATAATTGGCAGGGTATAATAGGGAAAAACATAAAGAAAAAGTCCAAAGGTAAACAAAGGTTTCAAACTTCGGCACATGGACAAAGTCAATCAACCATAAGCTTAAAAATGTTAAAATTTTGTGGGTGACAAAACAGTTTTACTTAATAATTAATGAGATGGATAAAAAAGTAAAAAAACTTACTAATTTAGAGAATTCACCATCTCCCACAATGAATGAATGAATGAAGGGCCATCAAATGAAGCAGTCAGGTTATTGGTTTAAAGCAAAAAGATATATATGTTTTCATGTTACATACAATTAAATTGTAGTGCTTACTGTTTAGAATGTTATGCATGTTGACAGTTGAAATGGATTAAAAAATCAATTCGCTTTATTCATGAGCAAAAAGTGTATCACAATCTATTAAACAAAAATACAATTTATAGTCAGGAATTCTATCACAGTCTAAAAGAAACTTAGACATTACCCAAGAAAGAGTGTTAATGTTGAGCTAGCCTCCGATAAGGAATTCATAGGCTTGATTTGAAGTGGAAGAATATAATTTATAATGTTTCTCAATAACGATTTAGTAGTTTAAAATGTAGCAGAATGAGAGAAAAGAGTTTGTTTTACTCTAGAATAAGATGAAAAGTTTTGGGTTCAATCGTGGGCTCAAAAGTTTCCACAGCTCAATCATGTCAGCAGATTTCTCAGTGAGAAAAAGATTTAATTAGTTTTAAAATAGTCCCATTTTTGTTATTGAAAAGTGATGCTCAAACTTACTTATTCCAAATTTTCATAATGCAATAATCTAAACTTGCTTCTCTTTCTTCCTTATTTTTCAGTGTCATTCCTCAAATTGCACTAGTGTCTGTGCCTTGGTGATTTTGAAAACTGTCACTTACATCTGTTGCCATTTCACATGGTCAGTCCTCAATGGGAGATTATTTTATACTCCATTACCTTCAAGCAGAACAAAGACTGAAACATAGCTGTTGAGAAAACTTACTCAAAGTCACAAATTTTCTTTACCATTTAAGATAACCAAATGCATTTTGGTTCTTTCTGTAGCTCTGCTGCTTTATATGACTTCAAACTCTCACCATACACAATGCCACTGCAGTTCAAATGAGATTGTTTTGAGTTGTTTTGTTTTTTTTTTTAAATTTGATTCAATTGACATATTCTGCAGTTACTTCAGTTAACACAATCACCTAAAAAATTCATCCTGATTTTAAGAGTTATTTTTAAGGAAGTTTATCTTGTTAAAATTATTTAAAGTTACTGGGATTTGAGCTCCTAGCCTGGTAATTTAACAAATCATAAAATGTCCTGTTCTTTGGTGACATGCTGCACAGTGAAGTCACATTTTTCACAGAGACGCTCTTTTGAATTTGAACTAATAAAAAATAGGCACTAGGGAGAAAAGGGGGCATTTTACAAGGTTCACTTCCCTCACAGGCTTTTATGAAATCATTTATGCTTTTAAGCCTGAAAAATTGTAGTAAACTAGAATCCCAATAGACTTGAAGATCAGGGCTAGGATATCTAAATGCTGCTTCCCCATAACACTTGGTCTTTGAGCTCATTTATATGAACAATAGTCAGAAAAGCAGCCAGATAAGATCACTATTACTTTCCATTTCCAGATGAGACTTTTGCACTGGGTTCATTCATCTCTAGTCCTTTTCAAAGTACAAAAAACAAGTCTCAGTTTATTTTAGCTAAACTAGAAAAGCTCTGGAGACATTCTCAGCATAAATATCCATGTGTATTGGATTTGCATGGCTAGGTTTTGGTAGCAGAAGAGACTGTGGGGTGGTTTGTGTGAGAAGTTCCTATAAATTTCCCCCATGTCTGACAGAGCCAATGCCAGCTAGCTTCAGGACAGACCTGCCGCTGGCCAAGGCTGAGCCCATCAGAGAGGGCAGTCACATCTCTGTGATAATGTGTTTAATAAGGAAAGAATATTATTGTGTTATGTGATGTAATAGCCTGTCTCAGTATCCTGGTTCTTTACCCAGGTGTGCCAATAACCCCTCCCTTCCCCTCCCTTGCTATGTGCTGTCCATCAGTCCTAGCATTCCAGCAAGGGCATCGTGTGATTGGCAGAGTTCAAAAGATGCCTCTCATCCTTGGGGACATTGGGCTATCCAGGTGTCACTTGTCCCCTGAGACTTCCCCTCCTTACCTGGTTGGTGGGATCCCTGCCCCTTCCCTCCCCCTCTCCCTGGAGTTAAAGTACACGGCAAGCACGCGGTTCCTTTGTTCCGTTGGAGCTGTTGCTGCATTCAGAGGCCTGTGTGCCAGGAATGAAGCTCTGGATCGAAACCCTCCAGCAGAACCTGACCCCTCTTTTCCTTCACCTCGCCTAAAGCCTCTCCACCAGAGGTAACCCTGAGCTCCTGCATGCCTGGACTTGTCCCAAGTGCCAGCTGCAGCATCCTGCCAGCCCAAGCTGTCTCTGAGGTGAAACCACCACAGCTGCCACCCTTGGTCAAGCAGCAAGAGCCAGACCTGCGCAGGCACGTTTTATCCTGCAAAATTGGGATTTAATTCCAATATTATTGCACAGATGTAATTTCACTAAGAGAATAGAGGAGGGAGCACATGTGAGAGGAACGACTCTGTGGACACCAAGTTCAGTGGACAAGGAGGTGGCAGAAGTGCTCCAGGTGCCAGAAATAAGATTCCCTTCCAATCCATGGCAAAGATCCTGATGTAGCAGCTGTGCCTTTGCATGCAAGACCACAAAGATGCAGAGACCCACCTGCATGCCATAGAGTAGACCCAGGCAAAAGCAGGTGGATACCTGAGAGAAAACTGTGACCCCCCCAGGGGACACACACACTGGAGCTGAGTCCTGTCAGGGACCTGTAACCTGTGGAGAGGGGAGCCCACACTGAAGCAGGTTTGCTGGTAGGATTTGTGGTCCTATGGGAGCTCATGGTGCCTGTCAGTGATGGACTGCACCTTCTGGAAAGGGAAACACATTGGAGCAGTTCACAAAGAACTGCTGCCTGGGGAAGGACTGATATTGGAGCTGATCATGGAGGACTGTCTTCTCTGAATGGAATTCAACACTAGAGCCAAGGAAGGACTCCTCTCCCCCAGCAGTGGCAGAAACAGCCTGTGAGTTTTCAAGATATGTTTTATTTCTCATTATCTTGCTCTGATTTTGACTAGTAATAAATTCAGTTAATTTCCCCAAGTCGAGTCTGTTTTGCCTGTGCCAGGAAGCAATGAGGGATCTCTCCCTGTTTTTATCTCCACTTATGAACCTTTTGTTATACTTACTCACCTTTGTCCATTTGTGGAGGGCAGTGATAGAGCAACTTTGGTGGGTACCAGACATCAGGCCAGGGTCAATCCACATGCTGTGCAAACCCATCTTCCCTATCACCCACCAGCCTTTAGAACACAAGCCTGGAGAACACAAGTGTTGGCTTCCTACCTGCTGAAATATGTATATATATTTCTACATCTCTCAAATACTACCTTTACAGTGTTGAGAAGGAAAGCAGAGATGAAAGAACTTTGTTCTAAACTAAATATTTTTTTCATTATTATCTTCTGAAGGCTGCTGGACTAGAACCAAGAGTAGAATAAAACTAATAATTTAAAACTTACCACCCTCTATGAAGCTGTATGAATGGCTGTCTCTGTGCCTTTGTGCCTAAGACCACTACATCAGTAATGTAAGAAAACTTGATGACCAGCAGTGCATATTGTCATCATCCATTCAATGCTATTTTCCTTTTTCAATTAAAAATACCTCCAAATCAACAAAAGAATCCAATTTCTTTTTCATTAAATCCTGACCATGTTCTCCCATCATATTCACACAGCATATTTCACAGTTTCTGTTTAACAGATATAGCTTGACCTGACTAGAACTACATCAGCATCGTATGATGCACCCAGTAAATTAAATGTAAAGAAAAGTTATGGCTGCATTTAGTCAGTGCTTAGGTAGAACACTGCAGCCCACAGCTTGCTTGCATGGCATAGAAGAAGGACCACCTGGGAGAGCTGAAAGTCTTCCCATCCCTCCCTGCAGGTATCCAAACCTTGTGGTGCTGTACTAATGCAATACTATGCCTCTGGGTAGGCTTGGGGGTTCTGCATGCTCCAGAAGTTTCATATTCCCTCCCTGGTGTCATAGAAAAGATAACTGAGGATAACCAAAAGTTACAGTACTGATGTACTCAAAAGGCTCAAAATAATCTTGGAAGTATGGCATGCACTCTACAGCAAGTCCTTCTTGTTTACTAATATCAAATAAGGTCTTGGTTAGCAATGTTAAACTTTTATTGAGGGCATTTTCTGAAATAGAAAAAATAAACCCTCTAAATACTGTACATTTGTACTTTTGTACATAAAAATATTGAATATTAAAACAGTGAAAATTTGGTATTCCAGAAATGACAATTTTAGAGAGTCAAACTCTTGTGAGAACTTAACACAGCTGATGCAATATTTCCAGAGAAGATGAATTGTGAGGTTTGTTGAAATGGAAGATTAAGTGTATTTTCCTTTTGATATTATTTTTTCACAAACTATGTGCTTTTTTCTACCTGCTGCATAAAGCTTTTAGATATGTGACACTGAAACACTTAGGAGCTAATACACTAAGAGCATTCTACTTGCAAATCACAGCACACACCGAGGACTTGACATATTTCAACCTGGCTGCTGTCTTTCCATTTGCTATTTAATAAACTCAGCAACTTCATTTATATTTTTTCATCCTAATTTTATTATGTGGAGCTTTCAGAGGCCATGCAGAACACTGCTTGCAAGAAAAAGTGGATGGGGCATTTTACAGCCATGTATAGTTATTTTCAAAAGAACAGGTCTTAGACACTACTCAGAACTTCTGTGTTTATGCATCAAGTCATTCCAAAGCACCATGTGGAAAGAAAAAAGAAAAAATTTCTTCATTTCATTCAACACTGCTCACTGTGCTTCTTAATAAGGAAAATTTATGGCATAAAATTTTATTGCACTCCATTGGAATGTTTTATTACTCTTTTTCTTTTAATTTCCTTAGTATGTTGTTGCATAATTTTTATATATAGTCAGTCCCACAATTTGTTTGCTTTGAATTTGGTGTACAAATTATTTTTAATCTATTAGAATACATATATAAAAAAAAATCTTGTTAGTATAATTCACTTACAAAAAGAGAAGCAGGACCTAGTCTCAGCTTCAAATCTCATTACCTTTGTACTCTACTTTTGCAATATTAACTTATCAGCTAATACTGTGTACTAATATTAGTAGTTACTAATGCTAAATAGCATGGATGGTACTTGTGCAAGGATTCTTGACTGAAAAAGGAGGCTTGTTATCAACATGCCTTAATTTTTGCCACAATGAATGTTTTAAGTACATCATTTTTCCCCAGACAATTCCAACCTTAAGGAGGAATCCTCCTCCACTTAAGGAGGTTCCCATTCAGCCTAGGTCTTTTCCCTTCCCTTCTCAGACAGTTCTGCACTATATTCAGCACCAGCATGAACAAAACATCAGCTTGGTAATTTTACTTTCTTTAATGTATCATTCATTGATACGATGTTCTCATAATTGATTTGGGTACTGGGGTGGGATGACCCAATAAAAAAATATAACTTACGTTTTTACCCCTTCCTAGTCCTATTTTCTCTCATGTTTGACATGGGCTACACACAGTCTATCCTATCCTATTCATATGGTGAAAACATAAGCAGCACAGGAGGGTAGGTATGTATTGCTTTTTGTCTGCTGCTACATGCTTCTTTCTCTTCTGCTATTTTGGGCATCTTCATTTTCCACTGCTCTGACATGTGTTGTCAACAGGCTGCTGGCTTCAGAGGTGTCCCTGCCTCAGTGTGGGTTATCCAGAGCTGCAGCCCTTCAGGGTGTGTGTCACAGCAGGGGTCACCCATGGCCACACAGTTCCTCAGCAGTCTCTGTGCCTTAATGTGTGTCCTCCAAAGGCTGAAGTCCCTTAGGAGTGCTCCTTCCCTGACAAGGGTCACCCACAGCCATAGTCCCCAATCCACGAGGCGTCCCTAAGCCAATATGGATCACCTTTTGCAGGACACTGTCTCCAGCCTTGCCCTTAGCTGTCTCCTCCTTAGCATCTTTTCTACCATGTCTTCCTAAAACCGTATCCTTCTGCATGTCTCCACTGCATCCAGAGCCTCACCAGTCCCTCGGGCCTGCTGTTCTTCCTCAGAAATGCACCACAGTGTTCCCTGTCAGGCTGAGTCTCAACACGTGATGGCCTGCTCAGCTCAGAGTCAGGCTGGGTCAAAATAAGCACTGGGCACTCCATGGCCTCCTCCACAAAGGTCACCCGCAGCTCCTTGCTCCCAAAGCCTTACCATGTATACTCCAGACAGTCACAGTGGTTCTGGATATGACTCTGGATACTAGCCACATTATAGTTACATGCTATAACACACATCAAGGCTGTCCAAAATTCCCTAAATCTTTATACCAGCTTATTTTTCATCCTCTAAAATGGAGATACTGGTGTTTTGAAATCTTCCAGATATCTTTTGGAGCTCACTATTCAGCTAGCTGTCATATATTCAGATGGCAATCATATATTAAACTAGGACAGAGCTCTGACTTTTCCTTCTGCACGTAGTTTTAACTGTCAATCAATCAAAGCTAATCACATTAATGAAATTCATAAAAAAAGTAAAAGCAGAATGAAGAACAAACACCTTCTGAAAAAAATAAATAACACTTCAAATGCTATTATAAAAGCATAGGCTGAGAAAAACAAAGGGAAATTTACCTTGGAAAAGTCAGGCTAATGCATCTGAGCAAAGCAAATCTGAAATGCTGGCATTTAACGTGACATACCTTTGAGAAGCCATAACATTTTCAAGAGGCCATGGACTGATGATGGAACTGAACGTCAGGGTAGGGAATCCTGAATCAGAGACAGCAGTCACTTTTTAACACTCTGATTCAAAGTGGGGGCTATGCTGCAAAAGATAGAGCTGAATTTGAAACCTGCAAACCACAAGGCTGACGTAGAAGGAAAGGAAGACAAAAGTAAAAAATTATCTGTGAAGAAGGATACATGTGCTTATTTATTTGGTTATTTGAAAAAGAACTTAGGCTGTGGAAGAAAATCTGCAAGAAAAAGAATTTAAGCATTTAAGAATTTAAGCTTTTTTTCTTGGTTATGACTTTAAAAATAGCATGGAGAAATAGTTCATTTACAATACTAACCCTATCTGACTGGGAATTGGCTGATAACTGGTGGTTCAAATTTCAAGATAAGTACTTGTATTTTTATATTTCTCTTCTCTGTCAATATCTGATGTTCAAAAAAAGAACTTCAAGAGA
Organism: Melospiza georgiana; assembly: GCF_028018845.1. Taxonomy (NCBI): domain Eukaryota; kingdom Metazoa; phylum Chordata; class Aves; order Passeriformes; family Passerellidae; genus Melospiza; species Melospiza georgiana. Next base: position 29,347,352 of record NC_080431.1, read on the forward strand.
AATAATCAAATTTATCTCTTCATATGCTTTCATCACCTTACTACGTGAGAACACTGCACCACACTGCTTATGCAAAACCACAGAAAAGCAATCAATATTAGGGAGCACTTAAGTGTAAGAGTTTGCTTAGTAAAAAAATCCAAGTGAAATTTTAGGCAGGTAGAGGAGTTATTACACTCTGTGGGCCAGATCCCAAGAGCTTTGTGGCACTATTTTAGCTGACGACTGAGTGGTTTGCCTCAACCTCCCCAGTGTGGAATTGCCTTAGAACAGCACAAAGGCTAATGCTGACAGCAAGGGAATGTTGAAACAGAAGCAGCATGAAAAATATCAGTCCTTCCTAGTTCAGCAATTATTAGCAGTAAATTTTTAACTGCAGTGGACTTCTGCCAACACGTCTCAGCCAAAACCAGTACTTGAAAATGTAATTTTAGTGCTGCATTATACTCAGGAATCTGAAGCAGTTTAGTGCAGGTGTACTGGTTGCTCCTTTTAGTGGTAACATTTCTCACTATCTGCCACATTATGACATTTGCAGAAGCACAGTGCTTTTGTGTTCCAAGGAGGGAACTATTCTGGTGTCTTCAGTATCAGGGTGGTCACTATAGCTTTTTATTAAGTATAAATCACTGCACATCACATACAAGTTGAAAATGGTAATCAACTCAAATCTAACCTAAAAATAGAGTACTTTACAAAACCTCTACGTGAATACAGACAAAGAATATATAAGAAAATGTTGGGAAGATGACATCTGGATAATTCTGTGTTTCTTGCCTTTTCTGTGTGAGACTGCCTCTACCCTTTAGAGGCTTGACTGGATTGCAGCATTTACTGCTGCTAAAAATCCACTGAGGAAAAAAATGAATAGAGCTGTTTTCACCTGGTGAGTACTTGCTAATTTATAAGCAATGTTACAAATCCTTAGCTCCAGGAAAAGAGTAAATTTTGACACTTTGCCTGAATCTCTGAATAAGTCACTAGTTCTGTAGTATCTGCTTTCACCTTACTTGCCAAACAGTTTTTAAAAAAGCTAGTCTCAAATTCTTCCTTCTTTGTCTGATGCTTTGATAGATAAACTTAAATAGAATGTTTGGAACCAGCTATATTGGTAATAAGTGGAAGGCTGTAACATCAAGCATCAGTATTCACCTGATAGTAATTCTCATCTGAAAACCTTTGTGTGTTCTCTAGAAGAGGACATAATGTAATTAAATATATATAAATATATATATGTTTGTATATAATATACAAGTAACATAAGTGTACATAAATATATAAATAGAATTTATAAAATATATAACAAATACAGAAAGTGAATAATAAAATATATAGTTATGAAAAGGTAGTATATAAAATGGATAAAAAATTATATAACTATTTATATATATGTATATTGTGAAAAAAGTGAGGAAGGGAATGAAGTTCAAATGAGCAGATAAATTTTAAATCTTATCATTGGTCCATGTTATGTCCATTCCACACAGTTCTGAAGAGCCCTGATGGCATGTGCAAATCAATGGGTTAAGTGTTTTCCACTTTGGTCATCAGAAGGAAGTGTAGGTGTAGGATGAACCTTACATATCATGAGGGGTTTGTTAACCTACACAATCTGAAAGCTTTCTCTACTTTGTGGATGGAAAGTAGTACTCATTCTTGTGCAAGCAGGACTTAAGCCCACACTGATTTGAAAAATGGGATAAAATGAAGAGAAAAGGAGGAAATACGGAAAAGAAAATTTACAATAGAGAAGCTTATTTCCAGCCTGACCTGTTTGAAGACAACTAAATTGGAGTCCGAGTGCTATTGATGCACAAACCTCTGGCCTCTCCAGTGCTGAAGGGGAAAACATTAACTTCCCTCAGTCTGCTGACCATGCTCTCTCTCTCTGAGCACACTAGGATTTTGGCATGCTCATGAGGGCAGAACACTGGTAGTTAATGTGAATAACCTGATTCTTTCTCATCATGCCTGTTATTCAGTCTGTTGCTTCCCAGCAGTAATTAAATGGGATTTTTATTCTTTTATCACTTGCTCTGCAGAATTTTGCGTCTCTTATTACTGAATTTCTCACATTTTCTGCTGGCTCCAGTTACAAAGTTTATCATGGTCCCAGTGGACTGAACTCTATAATTTGGCACTACAATTTTTTATCCTAATTTAGTACCATTTGAAAAGGTGCTGAGGGTGCAGACCATTTCATAATTCAGATGAGAATTGAATAATAGCAGTCCAGCATTGACCCTTGGGCTGTTATTTGTTATTGGCTGCCAACCAAATATTAAGCCAACAAGAGCTACCCTTTTAGCCCCCTTGCCTAACTAACATTTAACCCATCCAATGTTCTGTTCATCCAATCCATATTTTCTTCATTTTCAAAATAGAATTGATTGAATATTTTGTTGTTTTCCTATCACTGTAAATTATGCCTTCTTCAGCTTACAGTAAATATGCAAATATTGACAGTATCTAAAATAGACAGCTCAGTGATAAATCTTTAGAAAAATCCTAAGGTTATATCAAAAGTTCTATCTTTATGATATTCATCAGGCTTCCTCTATCTTAATACACTTTCATCAGGCTTCCTCTATCTTAATACACTATACAACAATCAGACAGTATATTTTCATTCTTTTAGTGAACTATATCTGGTTTAATAGTCAATCTTTTCTCTGAAGTCTTTCAAAAGATATGGAATAGCTTAACATTTCATCCCCCAGATTTATTTCCTTTCTTGTTAAGTAGGAAGCAGTCTAGTCAACCTTAAATTGGAATAAAGTTTCTTTCCCTTCCATAGACAAGAAAATATGTCTTCCTTGTAGTATTTGTTCACGTTTGGAAGTGAATAGAGTAATAAACAACTCTTTGCTTCAATGAAGTGTTAAAACTCTGACTTCCATCCTCCTCTCTCAGTAATTCTAAGGCATTCTTCAGTTCAATTAACCTAATGTTCTAAAAAACATTTTTCCTTTACATTAAAAACATACATAATTCACACAGCTGTAGTCTTACTGTATGCAGTGTATAATTGAATTTTGATAGAGACCAAACAAACAGAAATCAAATTACTTTGGGTAAAAGGTCCATTAGGAGTGATTGAGCTCCAACATCTTCCTTTTAGACATGCTGTAAAACTGCTTTATATATCATCATTATAATTGAAAGATAGAATAATCAGAACCATGTTCTCACTGTTGGTCAAAACAAAGATGACTAATTAGATGAAACATATCATAGAGACAGATTTTAGAGTAGCAAACCTCTGTTGAAATACAGTGCAAAAATGTCAGAATGTTATTTCTGAGTCTGAGTCAGATATAACCTTGTTTAGGATTAGATCTACTACAGATGTTAAGCATTAAAATGTGGTTTTCAGTGAAAACCACCTCTACCAGTCTTTGGGATAAAAAAATAATAGTAAATAAATATTTCCCTTTAAAAAAAAGAAAAAAGTTTTAATTTGAAACTATAGTCACTAGAAGAAAGATAGCAGATCTCTAAGTTCTAAGAATATCAGACATGGCTTTCTCAAAAGCAGACTCTGTGGTAAGTAAAATTATCTCTTTTGCAAAATCAAACAGCAGCTTCCTTCATTCCTCCAAGAACTGTGAAAGTCAACATTTTGCAGTAATGTAGTTGAATAGTTCATGTCACTGAATAGGAACGACAAAGGGACATAGAAAAGGTGCACATTAAGTACATGGGCACAAAGATAAAATGAGTAGAGCTTAAGCTGAAATTATTAAAATACTGCTTCTCTCAATCTGCATCACAGAGAAGAAAAAGAATATATGGAAGGTAAGATAGATTATATAGAAAATACAGATATTATAAATAATTCAGTTAGAGGAGTAAAATTACTATCTCTTTTTCTGTGGGAAGTAGGAAAAAGTGGGAAGTAGGGACTCCGGACAAAGGGTAAATGAATATGCTATACCTCTAATCTGTTTTAAAGCTTATTTAAATAGCAGAAATACAAGCAATAAGTTTCACAAGTATAACAAGTCTTTTGGGTAAGTCCAGAGAAATACAAATACATGTAAGTTCCAGCATTACCAGAGATGCTGAGGGTGGTTTTTCTGAAAGATAAGGGTTGCATTGTGTTCGGCATTATACAGAATCACCACATCAGAAACTTTGGATCAGTTCATCAGTGGCAACTTAGCTAGAACAGGAGCCATGTGGTGCTATTGTCTTTTTTCAATTACTTTTTCCCCTTATTTTAGTGAATGCACAGAAAAACACGATTTATAAAAGTTCCTAGGATTAAGGGAAAAGGACAATGATGTCAAAAACAATACTGAAAGGCTAAACTGCTAGAATAACATTTTGGAGAAATGTGATTCTGCTATAGGAAAAAAAAAGCAAGAACAAGTTTTGATTAGGATACAGTGAAAAATTTCACATGGAAGATAGTATTGTCCAAGTAAAATTGGGAAAGAGAGTACATTCTCTTAAAAGGGTAAATTGAAAAGGAGGAAAATAATAAAGACTGGCAAAAAGAAAGATCGTGTTATAAAATGTGAGATAAAGACCTTAGTTCTCATATTGCTGGTATTGATTAAAAAATATAACTCAGATATTAAATAGGGCAAGTTAAAGAGATACAAATGAAATCTAGACAATCAGGTCAAAATATTATCACGTCGTTATCTTAAATCACAGTGAATTCAGCTGGCAATTCATTTAAAATTAAAATTACTACTACTTCTATCCAGAACTCAAGTCAGACCCCAGGAATTTCATGTTATAAAACATTTCATCTTCTTTGACCTTCCTTCAAATTCAGAGCTTAGGTTTTTCATTTCATGTCTTTTCATTTGAAAGGGATACTAACTTAGTTTGTATCTGCAGCAGTATCCTTAAATGGAAGCAATATCCCTCATACAGCAAAAATTAGAAGGTGCTGAGGCTTTAAAAACATTAAATATTATATGCCTGTGGTAAAGTTATGGAAGCTTGCTGATAAAATAACTCAAGTGTGCAGCTGTTTGCTGATTAAGGATCCAAAAAAAAAAAAAAAAAGAGGGAAAATGAGGTTAATGGAGTTGCAGTGTTTTGTAGTAGAAACATTAAGGGAGGACTGACCTTGATAAGCATTTGGGATTAATTATGATGAAAAGTAGTATACAAAGAATCAGTCATTAGCAAAATGGTTTTGCTCTCTCTTTAGGTCAAGATAGCAAAGTAGACTTACCACTTCATTAAAAATGATGATGATAAAATATATATATTTCATAGCTGTCACTGCAAACACATATCAATCTAATGTAAGAGACCATGAAGAGTTTATCCTGTTACCACTTCAGAACAGTTTTAGATTTACATTAGACTTAGAAAATTCTGAGCAAATTTCTGAAGACATATTTGTAGTTCATATGTGATGAAGAGTGATCATTCAAATGCCATATATTTTTTGCTTGCTTTGTTCCCTTCAGGTAGACAAACTGAACTCAATATTAGCAAACAGAATTAATTTACTTCATGGAAAATTGTGACTATCAGCTGTAGAAAACACCAGAAATAGAAGTGCATTAGGCTAATATACATTGTGTTCTTGGAACAAGAAACAACAAAATCTATATCAATAGAGTTTTCACTCTAGGTCAAAAAACAGACCTCCTATCCTGCCCAGTATGTCAGTGTTATTCTATAATATTAAAATGATGGACAAAATAATGTTATTTAAAATGAAATTGTTCATGGTAAACTGTTTCAAAGAAAGTAATTGTTGAACTTACATTGAAATAGTAGGGCAACTTTTTAGCAGGTAAAAAACTCCACTCTCTGGGAGAATTTCCCTTCAAAAATACTGTTGGAATCAGTTCTTGCATTTTAGTATAATTATTTAGTAGGCTTGTTGTTCGTGATGACTGGATAATTTAAGAGATTTGCAGGTCATTTGTAACCATGGAAATCATGTTGCCTGCATATCTAATAGACTAATTTCCACATGAAGCAAGGCAGTAGTTCTGTTTATTTACTAGCTTGTTAAATGTTATTTTGAACTACCTTGTTTTCCTCAGGGGAATTGTCACTCAATTTCTGAAAAGAAAAACAACAAAGTAATACTATGTCCTTACTGAACCTCAATGAATATGCACTTTCTTATATTTTCAGTAAATGTATATTTGATCGTATTTGTAGAGCCAAACCTTTGTTTGATTCTCATCTTTTACATGTAAGGTCGAGATTGAAAGTGTTTAAGGATTAAATGAGTTAAATACATGCATGAGATTTCAAAATTTTCAGTTACTGGCCTCAGTACATAAGGGTATGAATTAGTGATTGAGTCAGGGCAGCTTAACTGTGGTTAAAATTTACTAGCCAATCGATTGCATATGTATGTTTCTTATTCTGTCCTATTTGTGGGTCAAAATGTTTAAATCATATTAATTTCAACATAGTAAAGTATGTCAAACTAAGAGTTCTTAAGAAAAGATAGGAGAAATTTGAGGAGATAAATTAGTTTCTGTATACTTCTAATTCACTGTTTATGAAAAGCAGTGTCAAGTTCCTAGCTCAGAGGGCTTAAATGACAATGATACAGACTTTTTAGAATAGGAAGTATATAGTCCAAACTCCAGGCTGCAGAAATTTTAAGCTATTATTATTAAGGGTTTATGTTTGTTTTGGCAGTTTTTTTGGTTGTTTGGGGGGTTGATTTTGATTATTTTGCAGGGGTTTTCTATGCAACCTTTAGTTAAAGAGATCTGGCATGTCAAAACATTTTCTTTTCTGTTAGTTGATGTAATCTCAAGATTCAAAGGTCCATTTTTCACATGCAAGATGTACATCATATCTACAAAGTACCATTAAAGCAGGCATGTCTTAAAAGGTCACTAAAACCTTGAGTCACAAGGTGACTCACCTATCCTCTGTAGTGTTTTCTCTGCCTTCATGACTGTGATGCTGTCTTCATGCCCCAACACATTAAACTCACATTGTATTTTATTACTCCCATCACTAATTTAGCTAAAATACTTTTATATTTCCATAGTACTTTTTTGATTTGAAGTTCATGTCACGGCCATTGACAATTTAAACTGTCTTCATCTTCACTAATCTTAAAGCTGTCTACAAGCTATTATCAATCACTTGTTAAAATGACAATACTCTCTCGGCATCTAAATTATTTTAATAGGCAAATTGCATAGCAATGTGATGTTGAAATATTAGATGAAAAATATTTTTTAAAATTTGCTTCCCAAACTTTTTCAATGGAATGAGCACTTGGGAAACAAAAGAGGAATTTGACAAAATAGTAACAACATCTTAGGCTTTAATCACACAAAGCAATAGTATCAGAATTGTCATTTCTATCCAATCAGAGGAACATATTTAAATGATAAATCAAAATAAATGTAATGTGGAAATAAACCAATCAATTCTTAACCAATAAACTAATACATTCTTTACTTCATCACCATCTCTGTACATGAAATAACAGATATCCCTGTTTAAATGCTAAACAACAAAAATTTCTTCCAAAAAAGTAGTTCATTCTTCAATACTCTCAAAAATTTAAGAATTGGCACATTTTAATTTTTGGTGTGCTGTAGCAGCCTTGCACTTTTTATATCATAGAATCATGGGATGGTTTGTGTTGGAACAGGACCGTGAAGATCTGACATGGACAGGAACGCCTTCCACTAGACCAGGTTCCTCAGTCCCATCCAGCCAGGCCTTAAACAATTCCAGGGGTGGGACAGCCACAATTTCTCGGGGCCATCATTCTAGTGCCTCACCACCCTCACAGTAAATAATTTTTTCCTCATATCTAATCGAAACCTACCCTCATTCAATTTGAACTAATTACCCCTTTGAATCCATTTGACCTTATATGCTCTTGTAAACAGTCCTGCCCACCTTTCCTGTAGGCTCCTTTCAGGTGATGGAAGGACACAATTCAGTCATCCCAAAGCCTTCTCTTCTTCAGGCTGAACAATTCCAATTTTCTCAGCCTTTCCTCATAGCATCATTTTGATGTCCCTCCTCTCGATGTGCTCCAACAGTTCCATGTCCTTCCTGTGCTGAGGTACCCCAGAGATGGATGCAGCCCTACAGGTGAGGTCTTACCATAGCAGAGTAGAGGGACAGTGCCACCTTCCCTGACCTGCTGGACACACTGCTTTTGGTGCAGCCCAGGATACATTTGGCCTTCTGGTCCATGAGATCTCATTGACAGATCATATCTATTCTCTCATATACCAGCACCACCAAGTTCTTCTGGGCAGGGCTGCTCTTGATCTGTTTGTCCCCCAGTCAGCGTTGATACCAGGGGTTGCCCCAGCCCAGGTGCAGCACCTTGTGCTTGGTCTCATTAAACCTCATGAGATTCCCATGGACCCACTTTTCCAGCCTGTCCAGATCCCTCTGGATGTCATCACATCCTTCAGGTGTGACAACTCAGCTTGATGGGATCTGCAAATTTGCTGAGGGTGCATTCAATTTCTTCCTTTATGTAACCAATGAAGATATTAAATAATACTGGTCCCATGGTTTTCCTTTCTTCAATTTTTAAAGATGGTTACTATGTTTCCCTTTTACCAGTCAGCCAGGACTTCCTCTGAGACACATGACTTTTCAGATATCATGGATATACACATATATTTATAGAGTCAGGTGATATCAGAAGTGACCTCACCAGTAAATATATTGAAACAAATGTGACTGGCAAAAGTGAAGCAACCTTGACATCCTGTCTTGGGAAAATTTTGTTGAGGTGCAACTGAATAGCAGGTCTACAACATTAATGAAGCTCATTTTTATAAACTGTACTAAGCAATGGACAGAAATTTTAGCTAACCATTAAATAACTTGTGATAAGTTTCATAGCAAATTTCAAGCAATATATCAACTGGAAAATATACTCAATGGAATTCTATGACAATTAAACTAACCGATTTCAATCATCTGCAGTAAATGAATGAGAGATGTTACATGCTCTGTTTTTTCTCTTTGGGGTATGAAGAGAACTTAGATAACAAGGTCATATAAAGATGTCTAAAGCTGTCTGAAAAAAAAGCTGTAATGTGAATTGACTCAATGTGGTAATCACCTTTTTTTCTACCTGTAATATTATGAAAAACAGTTGTGACTTACCTAGATACATACATTATGTCAATTCTGGACCCTATAGAGAAAAATTAATTTTTTTCATGCTGTCACAGGGAATTCAGGGAGAAGAAAGAGGAGGGCTGGGCAATGTCAGAGAGACTTCAGACTATATAGGGAGGCTGCTTAGGCTGGGATACTGCCTCCTCCACTGTATGTTTCAAGCTTCATCTGTACAGTAAGATCTCAGAAAACTTCCCACATCTTTTCACCTTCCTTTCCCTTCCTCAATGCATTCACATTTCTCCTGAAAGAAAACCATATGTAGAAAAGGAATTGTGAAACCCTTTGGAAGTTGCAACCAGACAGCTGGAGAGGATGAGGGGTAGTATTCTAGAGAGCACTGACCACTTTTTAGATTAACCTTCAAGTTGTGATTTGATGGACACAATCATCAAAATATATTTTAGTTCTGCATCTCGTAGGAAGGAAATGATTGACACAGCTGACTTTCTTACATATATGTGAAAAAGATAATTATTACAAAATTGAAATGGTAGAATATATGAGTCTTAAAATGGACTTTATTTATGGGGGAAATTGGCCTCAAAAATACAAGTTGCATCCATCAAAGATGCAATAGAGCATAAACCTGGAAGTTCAGATGTAAACCCATAATGTCAGGTCAAGAAGCTTGTCAAGATTCTGTATATTTAAGTTGTAAAGGCTCAAAATAAAATCTTTTCAAACATATCATGAGCTGAGGGCTTCTCAGAGAGTGAAAGGTATCAGCAGACAATGAAAGAATGTGAGCAACACTCATACAATAAGTTTGCATAAGAAAAATGCAGAATAAAGAAGTGATTTTCTAAAATTTTTCTCAATCCAAAGGTAATTCAGAAGATTCTCATATCAGATCCTAATTTTGCAGCATGAATTTGAGGAAGTACTTCCAAACAAATCTTTTGAGTAAAAAAAAAAAAGTATAAATAAGCAAGAGCAGTGAAGTGAATACAACAAAATAATTTTTAACGAACTTTTAAAGAACTCTGATATAAAACCATGAGGATTTCACTTCTATGTGTAACCTGCTTCTTTAATCAATAGGCAGAGGAATGGAAGGAGAAAAATATGAAAAAATATTTAAAGGTGTGAAAACTAAGGATTTGACTGGTATGTATCAATCTAACTGATAAAGCCTATAAAAAGAAAGGAACTAGTAAACATAGGATATATAAAGAATATTGATAAGGAGAAAATATGAACTTAGCAAGGAAAAAACACACCTTACAAATTTTTCTGCTTTTTCAAAGTATCACTGAGTACGTGGATAAGAATGATCTAATTATATTTCTATTTTCAAAAAGCTTTCATCACATGAATTTCTTAAATTTGGGTACTGAGTACTATTGGCTGCTCAATATATGCTTAAAAGTTTGAAAACATGATAAATAACAAAGCAGTGATGCTTTCAAATAATTTAAAATTCCTCTACATTGTCAAAATCTAAAGTGTCTGTAAGGAGCTCAAGAGGATTTCTCTACAGTCAGTGACTCAAGGATGAAATAGCATATGAAATATAAAATTAGTAAGCATAGACTAATGAACATAAAAAGGAAAACAAAAGCATCTACAAAACCTAGTTATATTGAAAATCTCTAATTTGGGTATGCAGAAAGAAACCTCCAGTCAATATGTACAGGTCCCTGGGAAAGTAGATTACCCATAGATGACTTCGAATAAATAACTGCCATCTGGAATGTTACATTAAAAATATTATCTCTGATTTAAAAACAGACTATGGCAGAACTAGAAAAAATGTTTTAACAAAGAACAATTAGACATATGTTACCTCACCCACATAAAGTGCAACTGAGTCTGAAAAGGCATGATAGGGGAAAAATAGCATCAAGATCTGTATAATTTTGGAAAAGAAATTGTAAAGGTGGTTATGAATCATAGTATCTTTATTTTAACATTATAATTATGGATTTTCATCAAAAGTTCATCACCTATACAATAAACACTGTTTTTCTCACACAGCACTGTGTTGAATGCAGTGTTGAGTTCTTTGTTACAGTAATTTTGGAGATCAAACGTGCAAATGCATCCAGAAAATGGATTGAAAACATGGTCTCAGGCATTTAGGCCAGTGTAATGGCATTTAGGCCAGGCCTATACTTCAGGTGTAATATTTACAGGTAGGTTTTAAATGGCTAATTACCAGAAATCAAGAGTTGGCGAAAAGATGGATCACCCAGTGCTTCCTACATTTCCTAAGCATTAGTGTTTCTTCCAAGGACAGTATGCCAAAATGTTTTCAACTTTGGTTGGATTCTATAAAGCAGTTGCTGCATTCCTTGTCTAATATAATGTAAATAAAGCATGAAATAAAGGACTTAAACATAGATAGCTAGATATTTTAAAATATTTGACCATATCCTTTTAACCACTTCAAAATTCTGTTTTAACTATTCTATCTATGCAAACCTTAAGTCCTTAAACTATTAAAGAATTTATTACCTTGGACTTGTGCAGCAATTCCTCCTTTTCATGAGATGATGAAAGAGATATCCATTTTAGGTTGAAATATGCGACTCTGAAGATGTTGTTGTTTACAGCAAAGGGAATCTAAGGAAATTACCCTAGATTTAGGAAGCTAACTTTTGAATATTTATATTGTATAAAATTAAGCCCATTCAAGAAATGTTATATCTTGAAGTTAAGATTGTTACCTATTTAGTATAAAATGAACAAATAAAGATATCTCTTGCTCTTGCTGCAATCACCAGGTTGTCTAAATGGCAAAAAAAAAAAAAAAAAGAAGTAAATATTGAAAAGCAAATAATCTAAATTATTTGCACTTACTACACTGTAGTCACATGAACCATTACTTAACCTTGCTTCTAATTTTTTCCCTGTTACACACTGGAGGACTAGTAAAACCAGTTTGCATTGAATCAAGACAGGAATCATCATGAAAGTGATTTGTTATGAAGTGTGTTCTTCACAACCTATCATAAAATTCACTCTTGGGAATGAAAGTTCTAAAAACCAGAGGACACTACTGTAAGTGCTGCAGGTTTGACAGCCCTTCATCTTTACATACGTCTGTATCTTGCAGAGCAGATTTTGAATAATGTATGTCATGGCATATTTTCATGCCATGAATGAAACTGTAGATCAGCAAAGTTCTTCATTGTTAAATGCCAGTATTTCTAAGGGAATATAACCTGTCAACCCTGAGAGGGAGAGAAAATTGCTACTATCTTCAGAGGAATCACAGAACTGTGTTTGATAGAAAACACTTCTACAGGACAGCTAGACCAACCTGTCCAGTCAGAGTAGGGCTATCACTCAAATGGAGCAAATGATGGCTGTCAAATGGTCCAGGTACTGTTTATTTACTAACCACAAATCCAGAATCATAATCCCTGTGGCTACATCTATACTAGCAGGTATGATCAGCAAATGGCTTCACACATAGCGCTTAGCACTGCTCTACAATAATCTGCTACCTGACACAATTTTTGGCCCACACCCTTGTTAACAAAAGCTACAATGTAAGACAATTACTGCAGCTACATTAATGATCTGATCAGAAGACTACAAAGGGCTTGAAGTAACCCAATAGGTAACAAAGATGAGACAGTTCTCTTTGGGAGGGAGAGAGAATTTGGCTGTATAGATTCATATTGTATTGTCAAACTTGCTCTTGGTTAGCGAGATGAGCCTTTGGGGTTTTCCAGTTACCAGAATATGCTCCATCAGCTGGTTATTCAAGTAAGAAGAGAATTTCTTTTCCCTAGTTCCAAAACTAATATTCTTCTCTTCCATTAAAATACTGTGATTAAATGGTGCTTGCTGACTCAGTGCATTTCCTATGCAGTTTAAATGCGATTAGTTCCATTTACTACTGCACAAGTGAGTTTTTTGTGTATCTGTATATATACACAAATATATCTGTATATATATGTGTGTGTTTTAGATCTTCATTGCCATTTCTTACAAGGTAGTGTTTTGAAGTTTGTGGGAAAATGGTTGTACCAGTTAATGCTGTTTGGAGAGAGGATAAATTTATGCTAAGGGCTGCCAAGATTCTCGGTTTCCTCTTGTATGGAGACAGCTTTATCCTGACACTATCCTTTAAATAACAGTACTCTTAGTAGTAAAATTGTTTGCAATAAATATAGGAGAAACACAAGCCCTTTCCACTCATAAAATAAACATTTCCTGATTTCTTTGTACCAAGAAAAACTTCCCTTCTGACCCTGTTTCTGTTTCTATCATGCATTGCATCAACAACACTGATACAAATTGCTTTATGTTACTAACAGAGACTGTTAACATTTAAAATCAGAACTTAAAATAAATGCTTTAACTTATTTTACATCTAGGCTGGAGAAACTATCCTTAAGAATTGATTGCCTGCCTTTGTCTCAGAGAATCAAAGAAGAATCTGGCCTCACTGAAGAAAGTTAATGAAACAGGGAAGTCTCAAATCCTGCCCGCCTTTCTGAGCACTCTTTTTGTTTTCCTACTGGAATGCCAAGGACACATTCTTTCCTGTCTAACTCACTACGAGCAATCCTTGCTTAGAATCAATATTCAAGGTTGACTCTACAAAAATATTACTCTGGAAAACTACCTGCCTCCTGTAAGAACGCGGTTAAAACTTTAATATACCTTAACTTCCTTTTCTGAATAGTAACACCTTCCTTCCTCAAAATCAGTAGGCAGAGTAAATACTCATGAACACCAGATGTCCACACTGACTCGGGAAGTCAGAAAGATAAAATTCCATGTGCACACAAGAACATATTCTCAACATTAGCAGAATGAAATAGAGACATCAGATAAGTGAAAACAGATGTTGTTAAAATGTCAAGTGCAGCAGATGTGTGTATACAAGACAAGCTTTGAAAAGATTAAACTTTGATCCTGGTTGGGCTGTAGGAATTTATGTTAATCAGGTAGAAACAGTAATCTACTTTGGAACAGCTATTTCCACCTTTACTATAATATGTTATTATGCATTGTTCCTAATGGAAATGACTCTGAAATATTAACCAGTTGAGCACGAGCAGCGGTAATATGTTGGCTGTGTAGGCTTTGTGTTCCCAAAAATCTGCTTTCATGAGTAGCCAGAGTTCTCAGTAAATACTTTTCTAGTCACCTACCCACATTTTCATCCAGTGGAGGAGAGGGAAGGATGCTGGATGACACGATGTGCATTCAGGTCTCATCCTGATATGCTGTCAGCATACATCCAGGCACCATGTGGCAGTTCCACAGTTTAGATGTGGGTCATATTTTTTACATCTTCCACTTAAAAGGTAAATATTCTTCCCCTTTTGTTTTAGAGACTTCCAAATATGAATTTCTGGATGGAAAATCTGACTTGGTTGTGATTTTGGAGTTATGGCTTCATTTTAACACGTCTGCTTCAAGATTCGCTTCATCAAGGAGAAGATTTTTGATCTGTGTCTGTTTTAAAGTATCAGGACCTTATTTTGTCAACAGTCACAACCATGAACATGTGTTACTAAATGTCTTGTATATATCTGCCGGAGAAAGGAACAAGGAACTACCTAACAGAAGCATTCTACTTCAGAGGTACTCTTTGGTGTTGTCTCCACAGGGGACCAAAAAGCTGTCAGGTTTTATTTCAGTCCTAAATGCCTACAATTTACTGCTTCATGTAACACCTTGCTCTACACCCATGCCCCAGATCTGTGTACTTTGTTAGTAGAACTGATTCAGTGCGGAGTCAAGGTTCATCAGGGACTCTTACCATTCCCATGATGACTGGGAGCTGGTAGGCTTAGCTGTGCATATTTCTGGTATAAAAGCTGCCACATGCAGCTTTTTGGGGCATAGCTCTTTCATTTGTCTCAGAGACATATGAGAGATCAGGGTTTTTTCCAAGCCTTTGTGGTGATGAAATCTCAATTCCATTGTGTCCAGGCTCTCTTCTCTTTACTTTCTTATAGGAAGGTCATGTTGTTGGCTGCCATATTCATCTCACATACACCATGTGGACAAAGCAACCTAATCCACCAGAGGTTCAAAATAACTGTTCTGTCTCTCTACAACCTAGTGTTACACACAGATGACATACAGAAAAGTGGCAGCTTACATTTTACAAATATTGGGTAATGATTTCTTGTTACTATTAAGTAGTAGGAAGCACATTTATTTCTACCTTTTAGTATCTGAACATAATTATTCTTCAGTTTAGATTACTTAGTACAAGAGTCTTACTCAGATTTTTAGATCATTGAAATTTACAGCAAATAGATAGTGCTTACCTTTAATAGTCTTTTGCTCCTGATAACCAAGAGAAACCAAGGTGCAATTATACCACTTGTATGCATCCTCTTTTTGTATTGTTCAATAAAACTACTTGATTTTTTAGGTAAGAATTTCTACTGAATGAAGTTGATGGAGGGACTTTTTCTGGTATCACAGTGGCACTTTAATACCTCAGCTCTTTGTGAGTTACAGCTGCAAAAAGCTCTAACCTTTAAAGGAATTTTCAATAAGTGCTTTTTCTTTTGCAGAGATAACACCTCACAGACTTGTGCTCTGAGATCAACTTCAAGATACCTTATTGCTTTTAGGGGCTTTAAAGTCATAATAGAATAGTTTTATTTTATTACCCAGATCAGAACCTTCTCATCCATCCCAACTCGTTTAAGTTACACTTTGGTAATATTTTCAAGTTTTTATAGCACTTTTTATATGGTCTTGAACATTTCACTTTCTGTCTGTATCAACAAGGATACTTGTGCTCATAACTGGGAATTGGCAACTAGGCACATTTCTAGCAGGTCAAACTTGCCTTGTAAGTTTTCTGTTAATATCTATTTAAATAAAATTATTCTTGCTTTTTAGTACGAAATAATTGACTTTGAATAAGAAAGTAAAATTTAAGTTAATTTTAATATTAATTTTAATTAATACCTTTTAAATATTCCATGTCCATTCACATAAGATCCCAAAATATTCAATTGTCTTAAGTGTTCTCCTTCACTCTATATGTGTTTGAAATTTGTGCAGCCAGTATCAATTTATTTGATAAAACTAACTCCAAGTATCTTTTTGGAGAGTTTATTATGAACATAGATTTCACATTGAGCATGTTACCAAAAGTTATAAAGCATTGTAATAAGTAGGAGAAAAAAAGAAAGCAAATATTGGATGTTGCCTTTCTAGTGGATCATCCCACCTTTATGATAGGCCTATAGAATTTGAACAAATGGCTAGTAAGTCACATCCTTTTCTGCATGTTTTTGAACTTTCTCTGGTTTTACTATATATCACAACTTGAGCAGCATGAAAATATCCCAGGACATGTCTCTGCTGAGGCAAGTAAATTTTCTAGTTCTTCACTGAGTGGAGGCTCAGGGGCATGACTGGCATGAATGGTCAGTGCCCATTCCTGTTTTTTTTTAATTACACAGTAGAACAAAGTGGTTTTTTTAAAAAGTGCTTCTTTAAAAAAAAAATTATCAGTGGCAGAGAATGCACCATTGTATGCTTTTTTCTTTAATATATATCCACAGAAAACAAGGAAACCAGACTTTTAAAAACTCTCTGCAGGGGACAGAATTCATAACTGTGGGTACACCCTGTCTAAGCTAAGTCATTATGTTTTCAGCATTGCTGAGAAGTCTAAAGATGTGCTGGGATTACATGCACATACTGCTCTGGGTCAGAAGAAATTTAAATGGTATTAAAAAAAAATCAGCATGCATATATGTGGTACTCTGCTTGTACAGCAGCAGTGTCCTTTCCACATGTTACACTCTGCTTTTCAAATGACTCTTAACTGGGATAGGCTTTGCCTGAAATATCCAATTTTCTTCCACTGAGAGTAAGAGCAGCCTTGAGTACAGCACTATCAAGTACACCAAGGGAATTCAGCACCCACAGAGATGATAAGTTCCGATGAGAACATACCAGTGGTGAGTATGAGTAAAAACTGTTTAAAGAATGCAACTATGTTAAATTTTAAGTCACTCTTAAAGATGGCATAAGAGTCATATTTAACACAAGAAATAACATCTGCAAAATGCAAAGTTTCAAAAAGTGAAATACATAGGGTATTTCAATGTATTGTATCACTTCTCTGGGTCTCAAGCAGTATTTAAGATGGAGAAATTTGCTTTCTTCTCTGGTTTCTTGGTCATAACTACACTTTTATTGATGAAAATTTTTGAAAACATTCATGAATATGTTTACTATAATAATTTTCAAGTAAAACAGGAAAGTTTGGCAAAGCTCATGTAATGGAAACAACTTTTCACAGCAGGGAGTATCAGGCAGCTCTAAAAATAGAGACTGCTACTAGTTCTGCCTAGAATAACATGCCTGAAAGAAGAATACACATTTACACAGCTGGCTTTACATGACCCTTGTTTATGCAATAAAACAAAAGGAAATTACCTCTTCTGAGCTTTTATTTTTTTTATCAGGCACTGATTAAATAATAATTAGTTCAAAGTATCATGAGTCATTTCTACGTATGCATACTTATCCTTTTTCAAAGAGCAATTGTCTCCCTGAGGTAATATAGAACATCAGTGATCTGTGCTCTGCTCTAACAACCTTTCAGTTCAGTCGATTCAGTTTCAGCAGTTGCATAACCTTTGTTTTGTCTCAAACCATTGTCAGAGTAATGGCTCCTTCCTATGTGGAAGTGATCAAAGCTGAATTTGGTCAGAAATTGTCAGCTGAACACTTAAATTCTGTTTAGATCAATGAGAAACCTGCCATTTCTTTCACAGTGTTTCTTTAGGATTACAGTCTTTTAGCACTTTATTTCTTCTTGAAAGCTCTCTCTCTCACTCTCATATTTTTTCCCCCCAAAAAATCACTCATTGATACGTCCGTGTGTGTCCCATTATTCTATTTTTTTTTCTTCACAAATACTATCCAGGAAGTCTCACAGACAGTGCATTTCATTTAATTCTTCCCTAGCAAGCTCATAATGGAATTTAATTGTGTTTCCCTTATCTGAAACCTTTCTGCTCCCCTGAGTAGTTTTCTCCTTCCTTCAATATATTAGAATATTCCCTAGTATTGTTAAGATGTTAATCTCATTTATGTCCTCTTTTCTAATTATTCCATACCTGCAAAGATGACAAGCAATATTTTACCAACAGCATTGCATAAAGACAAGATTTAAAAAAAAAAATATAGAATACCAGCAGTCAATCAAAATTGTTTTCCTGAGAAATCTTGCTTTATTTTTTCCACAATCCTTTATAATATTTTGAAGGAGAAAAATGAGAAAATCTGTAAAGATTTTAATTTAAAAATAATAAAAAACTCCATGTTGTCTGAAGCCATTGCCTGCTTTACAATTTTTATTTAGGCAATTTAATTTTTCTTAGTTCCTGGCTTGCTCAGTCTGAAAAAAAACCTTATTACTATGGAAAACTGCAAAACAGGGGAAAAGACTGAAATATATATTTTGTTCCAAAAATTGAAAGAAAGTGAGCTTCCTTTCAGTTTATCTGTCACTACATTTATGGTGGTCTTACTAGGCTGTTCTGATCCTATATATTTTTTACAGATTCATCTCAGGTTCAACCATATCTCCAAAAATAAATTAGAAAGAAAACAAAGATTTGTACGTGTGAGGCTTTTCCAGCCAATGTGTCAGACTGGCAAAATGCCCTCTTTGAAGATAGAATAGAGCTGACATGTAATTGTTGCCCTTACCTTTGTTGCCACTGACACTAGAGTCTGAACCCTCCTTGGAGACCTGAAAACAATTTTGCTGTGACACTCTGAGAAGTTACCACTGGTATTTTACAAATACTGTGAGGTCACAGATTTTGACCTATACAGAGCCAAGCAAGCCTCTGGAGGGCGTTGTGTTTTATGGGAAAAATGTTTCCATTGATTTTTAGATTAGCATTTTACTGCAACATAGAACAGATCAGTAGCCATGAAAGACAAAATTCACATTACAGTAGCAAGAAAAGTACCACAGCCTAAGATGTGTTTAAAATCTAAACTTTTTTTTTTTAATATTCTTTTATACAATATTTTCCAGAGTCACAGCAGGAATATAAAGACTGATGACTAATACAATCTAATTTTATCAAATAAAAATATACCATGCTTCTTCTACGTGGCATTCAGTATTTCCTGAAAGCCTGAAAGGGTTAAAACTAGTCCTTTAGCATAAATCCTAGTTTAGCATTTAATAATATTGTCATATGTAGAATCTCTCCTTCTTTTTCTGGATCTCTATAAATACAACACTTACAACTATTTTGCAAGAGTAAGCACCAAAGTTATGTTCCTGATAAAATTTTAAAACATTGTCCAGATAACATACAAGTTTATTAAGTTAGATAGCCAATGGCAGAATTTTCTAAGGCAATTACCTCTAAAAAAGAGCTTGTTCTCAAATACATTCATTCTGAGGCCGCCATTTATCCACAAAATAAGTCATAATATTTGCAGAGATATGTTAATATTTGGTGAATTAAATATTTTCATAAATTACTGCTAGTGATTCAACAAATTTTAAGGTGGAAAAGGCATGAGTGCTCCGTCCCTCACACCTGTAGAGCATTTTGTGTTATCATCTCTTCTTTAAGGCAGGGACTGAGCACAATGTCACAGCACAAGTGACATCTCTTGACCTCCTTTCTTATGAAGACAGGATGCACAACACTCATTTGAGAATAGAGAACAGATGAGATATAAAAGTGGCTCATTTTACAAGCTACTTTAAATGTATGTGGAAAGATTTTTTTCATTAGATAGATTCAGAGTATTAAAGTCTACATATAAGACTTGCCAAGGCATTTCCTACTATTAGATTATTGCTATTATTTTCCTGTTAATTCAATAATAGCCTTTGTTTTTTTTACTTTTTTTACTTCTGGGAAAGATTTTCCTTGTTGAAGAAGGATTAAGAGTTGTCAGTCTAGGCACTAATGTGATATATGTTAAAAAAACACAAGCATTCAATATTTGAAAATTTGCCTTTTGTATGGTTTATTTATTTTAACATGATACTATGTCAAAATAAAAACTTCTACATTTATCATATTCAGCATGCATCAAGAATTGCAACATAATGGATGTGTTGAGACAATCTGGTAAGACAGCTGTGAAGAGTATTTTATTAAATACTCTTAAATTACTGCCACTAAGAAATACCTTTTTACAAGAGAGACTTGAAAAGCAAGGGCTTGCAAAAAAGGTAAAGTTGTAAATATTTTTTGAGATACATTGGAGAAATTTTCTTTACAAGAAATTTTTTGTGTAAAGTTACTCCTTTTGCTGCCTTTTTTTGTTTCATCCCTCATTTGGGCATTGAAAAACAGAAGAGGAAAAATTGGTACGCACCTAAACAAAGCTTCATGTTTTTATTGATAATTATTACTAGATCTTTTGCCTAATTAAAATATTTTACATTATGAAATGCTTTTCATTGCACAGGAATATTGATTTTTTAACATAGGCTTTTTGCATGGAAAAAGGTCTACCCTCCAACTAAAGAAATAATGAAAATGAGACTCATGAATGAAAAAATACGTGTTTTTTTCCAATGTTTATGAATTCATTACAGCATGCTATTCCTTCAGATATAAGAAATTCCAAGAAATCAAGTGTTATCAAGATTAACTACTAAAACATTAGACCTAAGTTTTATGGAATACTTTTACATACTCACTACCATGGTGGTAGTTTCACAGACAAACAAGCAGAGAGGAAGGAAGGTCAAAGAAAATTCTGCAATGTATTTGTCAAAACCCGGGAAATGACTAAAGGACTTGAGAATCCTGGCCCACAGCCCAATACTTATGACCACAAAATAAATACTGCACTCTAATATATCCAATCTAGCCAAAGTGTTTTAATCTACATGACAGGGCTACCCAGAGCTGACAGGATATTAATTCTAAAATTGATCCCCATTGGTTTTTTAGGCAACTTTATATTAATCCTCCTGCAAGCCACGCAATGCACAATTTTCATCTTACATTTACTTTTCATCATGTGCACATTATTTCCTATTAAAGCAGTTGTGGTGCTATCTGATAGGGTTTTGGGAGGTTTCCATAGTTCAGCGCTGCTGCTGATAGTGAGGACCCCTCTCCAAATAATCATCCTTAATCTCTTTAAAAGAGAGGAGAGAGAGAGAGAAGGTGGTGATGGCAAGTGTGGGCCAGGCTGTGAGCACAGCAGGTGGGCAGAGGCTCTCAGTGCCAGGCTCTCAGGGTCTCCCCACAGGGCAGCAAGGAGAGCCCACTCCCACAGCCGTGTTGGCTTCACTGCTTACTGACCCCCTGCTGAAAGCCCACCCTTCCCCCATGGAAAATGAGCAATAAAAAATTATGATGCTAAAATGAATTTGGCTCATCCTTAACTCTCCATAATAAAATCAGAGGTGCACCTAGTGTTCTGCACATTGTAAGATTATTACTCGCATGTTTACTTTTTTTTGTTGAAGTGAGAGGAAGAATCAAATCCAAATTAATTAAGCTTCGTGTAAGACTGCCATTGGTAGATACAGTTAACTTTCATCTTCTACCAAAGAGATTAGAGTTCATATCTCAAAGGTAATTGAAAGCCCATATTTGAAAGGAAATAATTCCCTTAGTTTCAGAAGCAGGATTTACTTAACCTACAATGAATGAAGGAGTGGTGCAGTGAGTTTAGCTAATATAACAGCTTTATGCTCTTCAGATATTTTTTCACTGAAATTTCCCTCCTGCTTCCTGTGTTTGACATTTTAAGGAGAACATTTAGTTGAGTTTTTCAATGAGTCTCTATGGTAACAGTAAAAATGCCCAATCAAAATACTTTACCTGCTCTGCCTTCTTGCCTGTTCAGCCAGCAGAAGCTGCAAAGCAGAGAAGTGAGAATCACTGGTCCTTTCAAGTGTAATGGGAGTATATTATAAAGTAGGAAGAAATGATCTGTAAATTTCAAGACTACTAATGATCACACTAACTAGAGAAAGAAGTAATCATTTGTCAAGTAGCAGCTCCAGCATCAAATAATTTTAGTTTCAAAATTAAATCTTTTTTTATAAAAAACTGAATAATTTATACTTTGTTTTGTATTAAATCTAAGAATTGTTCTTTCAGTTTATCAGCCAACACTGGGCTCTACTGGAGTACAGCAGCAGGTGCAATATATTCATAAATTATTTTACCATAAGTAACCACAAAATGCCCATTTTCTGGAAATGTGTATATATTTTTCTGGAAAAGTAATAATCACCAACTCCCTTTTTTGCACATGCAAAACAAAGACATATGTTAATAGATTGCCTGAATTAAAAAAAAAAAATAGGAGGAAAGCAGAAAAGATACACAGGATTAAACCTTCTTGTCAGGAAACCATGGTAGCCTACTGAAATCTATTGAAAGGATAACAGTGAGCAGATATTGTTGTAGCAAGAACGGCTTTTCCATCTATTACTGCTTCTTTCAAGAGATACCAGAGGCTCAGCTGAGATCCCTGAAAATGTAACTGAGCCAGAGTACTGCCATTTCCCCTAGAAACTGTTTAGCTGTATAAGATGTATTTTAGAAAGCTATTCAGTGTGCCGTGGGGCGCCTCCCTGAGCATTGTCAGAGCAGTGGTGCCAGGCTGGAGGTTGCCAGCGTTTGGCCGCCAGGAAAGCCCTCAGGGGCCGCACCCCTGCCAGCCCCTTGCAGGCCGCATCCAGGCCGCGTCCTTGCAGGGCAGGCTGGGAGCTGGACGCCATCACGGGGCTGCCGCGAGGCCCTGCTTGTGCCGCCTGGTCACGGCAGCCTGCCCTGCACAGAGAGCCCGGCAGCGCACAAGCACATCTATTGCACTGCTCTCATCAACCCTGAGCGAGCTCCAACGTGGTTATTCATAGCTTAACCTTTTGAAGATCATCCATCATTAATAAAAAGTGATATGTTCATAAAAATGCACTCGTAATTAATAGGCTTTCCAGCAATGCAGGAACAAACTGCAACGTTTTAGTGTGATTAAGAAAACTTTTCTCTGGCATTTGGTACTCAGTGGACAGCTTCTCACTTGTTTCTAATGAACCCTGGCCATTTTGTTTCAATCAGCTGAGGAGCTCCTTGGAAGTGGATAACTACAGTTTCTTAGGAGGTAAGTAAATTAATTAACCATGAAAAGATGCATTGTGTCCAAAACAGATTTAAGTCACTCATTTTGACTTTCCATTGTTTGCTTCTTTTCAGGAATAACTGAGTGAGACAAAGGCAGGAAAGCCAAAAAAGCTTCACAAAAGATGGCATCTCAACTGCAGTGTTTGTGCTACCAAATAATTAGTGTTTGTCCAACTTTTAACCAGCACGGTAGCTTGATAGAGTTTTGTTTAAAGGTAATGATAAATGTAGCAAGAGAGAAATAATTCAGGGTATATTGCAAGTCCCAAGTATCTCCAATTCATAAATGGGACATCAAAAATGGATAGAACACACACAAAAGTAAAACATATTCAATTATTTATGTGTGAAAAACTGGAATTCTGCATGCATTTAAAACAAACCTTGATATTTGCACAACATCATGACTTTTAGAAAAGCTCTGAAAGGGCTAAAACCAAAATTCAGCTGGAAATTAAAATATAAATTAGTGTTGTATATTTATAGAATGTGCTATTAAGAAAACTTTCCTGTCCAACCATCCAGGCACCCCTCTGGCAGTCACACTTAACCACCTGAGCTTGGACTGATGCTCCTTCACTACACATCCCATGCTTGCACAGTCACACCAGGTTTCCTCACCAGCTCAATCCCAGGTTCCCCACAGCAGAATCTTAGATGTCCAGATGCTTCAAATAATTTAATCTTGCTGCAATAACAATAACAAAACAGCAGCTCAAGCTGGGTGCCTCTGAGGAGGGACCCCAAACAAAGGAACCCGTGGGCTTTTATACTCACACAGTCAAAGCAAGCAGAAGTCTGGGGTCATCAGCCCCGGCCGAGTGCATTCACCTGGCTGGGTCGCAAGTCCCCGTGCCCTTTGTTAGGCAAAGGGTTTCAGCTGTTCACAGCCTCTTGCCCAGGGCTTTCTCCACCCAGAGCTCAATCTGCAGCTGGCCCTGTGTCTTGCAAACCAAGGTACCTGCCCCGAATGTATTCCTTAACAATAAAAAGCGTCAAAGCTGAAAACAATTACAAGCAGTGTAGTTTTACTGAAGAGAAGCTGTAGATGAACAGCTGCACATGGTTTTCAGAATTTTTATTAAAAAGAACACGTGTATGTGAAGTCAAGCAGATAAGTGAAACATTTCCAAATACAGTAAGTATTGATAAATTAGATCTGAAAAAGATTTCTGAATTCAGTGAACTTGTTCTATGGTCACATCAGATGTTATTCGTGAGTTGTTACTACTGTACTGAATTTTTGACAAAAAATGCTGCAGCAAATTCAATATCTAAAAAGTGGCTAGTATGTATAGATCAAGACATAATGTAGTATGAGCAGGTAATGATAGACATAATCAAAGGCATGGTTATAATACAGAACTACAAAGAACTGATCATTCTCATTAGCTTTCAGAAGTTAATTACATGCAAATGATTATTAAGACTTTCCAAAGAAACCCTGAATGGTTTTTTTTGCTGTCTTTTTGCTTACTTTAATTACCCCACGAAAGGAAGTGTAAATCACAATCAAAATCAGTATAGTACATTTGTTATATAAGTGTTTCTCCACAGAAAACTATTCAGATACAGGGAAGAATCATGTAAAGGCCTTTCCCCCTCATTCTACTCTGCCTTATTGCCATGTTTTTACCCCAGCCAGCAGCTCAGCCCCTGTTCATTCTTCTTCAGTGGAATGAGGAGAGAATCAGAAGAGTGAAAGTGGGAAAAGACAGTGCATTGAGATAAAGACAGCCTAATAGGTAAAGCAGAAGGTGAAGTAACAAGTAAAGCAAAACAGGGGATTCATCCGCTTCTCATGGGCTGGCAGGTGTTCAGCCATCACCAGGAAAGCTGGGGTCCATCATGTGCAACCTGGGAAGACAAACAACATTACTCCAAATTACATTCCTCTTCTTTCTACACAGTCCAGCTTTTGTTTCTGAGAATATCATACAGTCTGGGACATCCTTTGGTTAGCTGTGATCAGCTGTCCCAGCTCTGCCCCCTCCCAATTCCTTGTGCATCCTCAGCCTACACCCTGGCTGGGTGGGGTAGAGGCAGAGAAGGCCTTGACCCTGTATGAGTGCTGCTCAGCAACAGCTAAAACTTCCTTGTGTTATCAACATCATTTGTCCCAAAAAGCCAAAACACAGCCCCATACCAGCTACTGTGAAGAAAATTCACTTTATCCCAGACAAAACCAACAAAGTCTCCACTCCTTGGGCCATATAATTAATTCATATACAAATCTCACACTGTCCAATTGGATTGTCCATTCCTGCCCATCTTTTTCCACATACCTTGCTACCCAGCCTGACATTGGGGCATATCACTGTGTAATTCTCCTGAAGTAGTGTGATAACTTTTGGAAAAACCAGGAACAGATTTTTCAGACACATCACATATGAACATCTGATTTCTCAGGTATGTTCAAGGTCATGGAGAGCCATTCCAACAAGACAGAAGGCATCTACTTCACAGAAGACAGGGAAGGTACCAGTCTTTGTTTTCTCCACATATTGGCCCTTGGAGGAGAAGAAGGGTAAAGTGTAATTGCTAATTTTTTCACACAGCACTTGGACAACTGCACTGCAGATAACAAATATCAAATATGATAAAGATCTCAAGATTCTCAAAAATGCTTTAAGAGGTTCTTTCTACCTAAACAAAGGAAATATACATGGAGGCCACATATGTCTAGCCATTTTTACATGAAAGAAAAAAAAAATAGCAATCCCAAGGCATCTATTCCAATACCTCTAATACTATTCTGTCCCATGATGGGAAAATTGAAAAAATAAGTGACACGATGACAAGAAACCTGAGAATCAATGTTATACCATTTAAAATTAAAAATTCTTAGTCATGTGCCACTGGCTAAACTGTGTATCTGTCATAGATACAGAACATTTTAACATACCTGAGATATAGAATTTATTTTTTGTCATAAATTAAGATTAAAGATAATGATTTCCTCTGTAATCAAATTAAAAATTCTGTCTTTGAGTCACTCTATCTCAAGGTTAAATATACTTTGTAATACAAGAAAATGGATTGCTCTGTATTTCATGTTGGTAGAGTACTGCTAAAATGGTATTAACAAAGAAAAAATTGAACACAGACTTGCTTTGACAGTTTTTGACAAAAACAGAGACATAGGGAAGTGCATGAAACTTTGTTGTTGTTGCTACTAAATTGCCAGTGTTCACAGCCTTCCCAAGTCAATTTGTCTCTTAAATTCTCAGCTTGTGCCATAGATGAGGTCAAGCACCAAGTGGAGACATTCATAATCTTCTAAATTAAATGACCATCTCGGCAAGAGATCCCACTCCTTTAGCAGCATGCAGTTAAGGGATTGCTGGAGCATTACTGCAGGAGACAAGGAAAGTCTAGGTATCAACTCAATAGCAGAATCCTATGGAAATGGCAGTTTCAGCAATAAGCCATATGGGTCACAAATGAGGTAAGTAAACTCAGAAAATCCTTTCAAGGCAAGTATTTCCCTCAGCACTCTACTAGAGATTCTGAAACTGAGATTAGTGAAATGGTGTATTTTACTGAATCCCTAGAGTGTCATAATTTAATAGTATTTCACAGCTACAGTACATCATCACATTACATTACACTCTCCCTGTCACCATACAAACTACAATACCATGAAGTGATAACGCAGTGTAATGAGACATACAATACAGTGTAATGTGATATACAAGAAAGTCAACGCAGCATATCTCAAAAATTACCCCCATTTAAAGGGAAACTTAATACATATTTCATATAAATGTACAGGTCATTCATTTTGTCCATTTTTTTGGGTGTGTTTAATCACTGTGCATCTTGACACTTCCACAGAGAAATTTAATATTATAGTCAGAAGCAATCATATTTTACTAAGAAAGCTGAAATCATAAAACCGAAACCATTTTCTATGCAACTTTCTGAAAGGACTTTAAAAGTCTTCCAAAAAATGTTTTTACAGGAAAAGAGCTCAAGCAAACTTACAGGATCCTCATGTCTCTGAGAAATGGTATTCATTGCAATTAACATTGTCTACAGAATTAAAAATCAAGTTGTTTGGTGCTGGCTTCCTCCACACACATGTGCACACTAATATGCTTATATCTTGGCTATTCCATGAGTACCTTCACGGATAAATATCTAATCTTTCCTAACTGCTGTTGAGATGTGAGTTAGGGAATTTCTGCCTTTGCAACAGGAAAAAGTGGTCAAAAACTAGTAATAAAACCTCTCAAGAAAAAGCTAATAAGGATAAATTTAGATGCAGATGGAATTAAGTACACATTATGAGTTTCTCCAAAGAAAAAACATTCAAGTATAAGGTAATTAGAGGAATATTACACTAACATTACATTTATATGGAAGAACAGTTATTACTTAAAAGGAAGCCTAGATGAGCATCCACACAAAACACATTTCTCAGATCTCCCCACTATATGGGTAAAGTAGCTGATTTTTTTTGTGTGTCAAAATTAATACTTTGTATTGTCAACTCTTTAAATGTGTGGTAAGATTGCCCAGCTAGCCTAAAGAAGCTGATTTTCTCTCACAATCCTCTGCATTTATCTGGAGCTGTGTCAATCTGCAGCATACCCTCTTCCAACTTAAAAAGCTAGGTGTTTTTCACCTTCTGTCTGCTGAGAAAGGAATATATAAATAGCTAACAGGAGAGAAAACTGTGTACCAAAGCACCCTACAGCCACTTCCCACTTTCACACATGTGAAGAGATTTCTTTCAGCATGTTTCAGTGAGGATTGTAGGGTCAGCACTGGGACAGCAGGAAATGGAACTCAGGCTAGGAAACTGTTCTATGTCTGTCAAAAACTCACTTAACATTGGAACTACAATACAGATTAAGTTAGAATAGATTTCAGGAAAAAAATAACAAATATGCATCCAGTCTTCAACCTCTGTAAAATAAATATTCAGTGTCCTTGAACACACAAAGTAATCTTTTCGTAGCATTTTCGCATTTTAACTCACTCTTTTAACAGGTCCAAAGTATATGTTTTACTAATTTGCAATCATGATATGATTTTCTAATTCTTATTGTTCTACAGAACTTGTATAAGAGGCACTAAATTTGAACTGCATTTTTTGAATCTTGCTGAGATGTATTAATTTAGGATTGTTACTGTCAAGAGTGAAATATTCTCCTAAACCTGCTGCTTCACATCACAAAACTTCACAATTGAACTGGCATTCTATTATATCAAACTAGTAAAGTTATCTGCCATTTAAAATAATCAGTAATAATGGCTGTTTATATGGAATATAAAAATGCCTGCTCTCAATCGGAATAACCTCAAAACCTCAACTTGTCCCACCCCAGCAAATTCAGTGTTTATGAATAGCATTCTCTTCTTTACTAATAATTTTTCAAAAGCCTGAAAGATGATGTTTTTTCAAAAAAATCCATGAGCAGAAAAAGTTTTGATCAATTCATGTATAGTCATTAGTGAGGTGAGTGGTTTGCCGGAAAATCTTTCACCTTTTTCCTTCATAGAATTAAAGCTGGTAGTTTACTTAACTGTAATTAGTTGCATATTCAGGCATTCACATTAAAATATATTGAGGTGGACAATTACAGAAAACAGAATTCACCCAGAGGCTTGTGCTGCTCCAGGACTCACTCATGTGATGAAGACTTCACAGCTAATGGTGTGTAAATGTGAAAAAGAGGTGCTCTAAGACATCATGACTTTCACATAAGATTTGGAAATAAAATTAATATTCTTAAAGCAAGATATATTAACTATTTTCAACGCTATTAAAGGAACTAAAGCAATGTTGCAGTGTTAACAAATAATTGCATTTCCAACAAATGTGCAAGAATATTGTTAATTGATCAGAAGATCTAAGGAGGTAATTACATTTTCAAATGAATAATTTCAAAATTTTGCTACCATGGTCTAGAAGAGTCCCTTTTCTGCACTTGAAATCCATTGCCTAAATCTTCTTAGTTATCCTAGATGAAAGGGCTGTACATTTTTCCCCATTCTGGCAAGACCTCTAACACCCTCTTGAAACAGAAAAAGGAGTTTTTTAGCTTTAGCTCTCCTTTATATCTCACACAGGATTAATCCTCAGAGATGAGCGTGGCCAAAGGCACAAGATAGAAAGCATAGTTATTACTTTGGCAGGTTGTTAAAGTCTTTTATTTGGAATCTAACATTGTCTTTGTTGTTACAAGGAAAACTGTTCAGCATTCTTGTAGTATTTGTTCCATTCCAGTTTCCTGGCACATAGCCCTTTTGTAAGCACTTCAGAGGCTAGTGCCTGTGCTTAAAAAGGCCATTTTACGTTTGCAGTATGGTCTTTTTGCCTAGAGTCATGCTAAGAAGAGGAATGAGATATGCTGCAAAATTCTAACACTGATGCCTCTTTTCATTCTTCTCTGTACCCATGTAGTTGTGAGGGCTTTGCTCTACCCATTCATCTCCCCTGCAGAAACTCCCAGTATCTTTCCCTAAGACAACCTAGGAGACCTGACAGCTATGTGGGAGAGCCAAGATACTGAAGCAAAAAAAAGAGATAAGGGATAAGACTGCAAAAATATAATTACATTATTAATAGCACATTTTCTTCTATAGTGGTAAAATCCACATTGAAGCTTTTAGATCTGCATCTTTTCCAGCTTGTTCCATTTTGTCCACTCTTCTGAATATTAACTACATACTTGTGTTCAGACTTACAGTCTTCGTTCTCCAGCATGCTAACAGAGTAAGTTATGAATTGGTTTTTTTTGTAAGAAGTTATGTAATGACCTCTACTGTGGATGTTCAAGTCCTGAAATATAATAGTAAATAACACGAACAATGAAAGAGCAATCAGGTGCATTATTCCTTGGGTTACACAAAGTTTTTCTTATCTTTTCAGTGCAGCATCTCAGTCCCTACTTTTAGATTAATACAGTTTCATTAACTTCTCTTTACTGTACTCCTTTTCATGGAAGTCCTAAAAACCTCCTGGCAATGTGTAAACAGAAATCTCCATTTAGAAAAGAAATCTTAATTTATAAGCCATTATTTATTTCCAGAACTTATATAAAACAAAGATATTCTTTTGTAAGCTGCAGTCTTTTATCAGGGTGAATGAGAGCAGATTTGAAAAGAGCGGAACATATCTTTGTTTGCCTGTCCATAGCTGAGGTAATGGCATAGAGCACTAAACCAACGTCTCTTAAGACACCAAATAAATTTTCTTTCAGGATTAATGGTCCACTGCTAGTGTGAAGGAGATTAAAACTAGAATCAAAGAGACAAGAGAGTCCAGGGCTGCCCCATGGTTCATTTCTATGGAATTTGTTAGTGAGCAGAGCCAAGAAGTCAAGCATTTGGGTAAACAGTTCAACGTGAAATTGCTTACTGAATGCTACCAGACATTATGGTCAAATGCATCTGCTGCACAGTTAGGCAGTAGATAGAGTGATTTAGCACTGCATACAAATCACTGGGATTCTGTGTGCTGGTACCAACTGAGAGGCTGGCAGCCATAAGGTTGCCAGTCACCACGTGTCACTTCTTCATTTACATCACATTGGTATTCAGACAGTGGCAAGCAACCCCAAAAGTGAATTTATTGCTACCAGAAAGTCAATATTTTACAATAACTGTAGGAATTCTAAAGCACTTATTTAAAAGACTACACAGAGTAAACCATTTACTGTTTTATACACATGTATATTGCTGCTCATTGCCACGGATACTGAAATTTAGAGTAGTCCTGTGAAGCTCTTAATTTCAGGCACTTGGTCTTTCACAAAGAAAACTGTCAATATTTGTTTTAACTAGTAAAACTAAGTTTTTAGAGACCTCCTCGACTTTCCTAGAACAATTATATATTGTACACGGTTCATTTGTCTCTCACTTTTTAATTTTCTTGAAACAACATTTCATTAGGTTTTTTTGCCCTGAAATGTGACATCAGGCTGTCAAATCAAACCACCCTATTTCCTTTGGAAATATCAGTCTTGCAAAGAACTATCCTTCTGAAAAATAAAAGCAAGTTGAACTAACAAAATGAAAAGTAAGGAATTCTCTGATTTTTTATACTTTCCTTGTAGCATATAAAACACCAACAGAACTTAAATTTCAGTATCTTTTCTATGTTTTTGATGTATGAAAACAGAGAAGCATTCAACAAACCCAAATACCTAAATTACATAAGTACTTCCTTCATCATCACTATTTGTTTTTGGAAGTACAGAAATCTCTATTCCCTTGGTGAATATGAGACTGATACTCAGCATTCATTTAATTCAAACATTACCTGATCACATGACTATGGAATTGTCCTTATTTATGTAACTTGTCTTTCATGCAATGGATGGACTGAATGTCCTACTTATCCTTCCTGGACCTCTAAATCAGATTTTTTTTTGTTATAAATTGGCGGCTTGCCCTATTTGGGAAAAAAATAAGTCGTCAACAAAGACACAAATCTATCAAGCAAAATTTAAATTCTAACCCAAAGGCATGTATTTCCCACCTAACACTGTCTTTTTGTCTTCATCTCAAGATACATTTCAGTAGATATTTCTGCAGCTGCAATACAGAAGAGGTAAAAGGCAGCAATAAGCTTTATTTTCATTAAAGTTCTGCAGTTTGTGAGAGGGAGCATTCATTTTGAACTGAGTAGGAAGCATTTCTCAGCAGCTAATAATGGTAGTTCACAAGTCTGATTATGCCAGTACTGCCTCCTAGAAAAGACCAACCGATATAATTGATCTTGTAACATTTAAAGGCTCTTCACTTCAAGCGTATTTTATTGCTGCCTGGCTACAATTATGTTGACCAGAAGTGAGGCCAGCTCTGGGGTTCACAACTCGGAGGAAAATCAGTTCAGCATGTAACCACTTCACTCCTAATGGCAGAAGTTGCATGGGAAATTAATTTTCAGGATCACATTAAGTCAGACTGCAGAACTATTGTGGGATTCACTTGGATAAAATTGCTCTAGCTGCTGGAAAGATGAGTGTCAGTAATGATATTTATTAAACAAAATGAATAACGTTTGGAAGCCATGGAAACCAGAGAACTAAAATTGGGTATATGCACTAAGTGCAAGAGGTCACCAAGAGCTTTTAAGACAATCAAAAGACTTCAAGTACAATTGCAGATTAGATAAATTCCTAAGCATTTTCATCCACCCTCTATCTCACAGAAGATAATAAAGTAAAATTAACAGAAAATACCAGAATGTATAATCAAGGAAATGAATGTCCAGGCCTGCTATAATGAATGTCCAGGCCTGCTATAGAAGAATATTTTCATCCTTTGAATATCAGCCTCAGTTAAGCTTCCATTCTTTATGATCCAAAGACCAATTCTTTACCTAGATAGACTGCAAAACTGAAAAAAAAAAAAAAGGAAGGGATAGAGGGGGCAGGAAAATCTCCTAGCTAGAATTAAAATTCATGAAAAATGCAGAGAAAGCTTTACATGGTCCATAAAGGTGTGAATCTTATAAGTAAAACAGAATATATTTGACAGAAATTAAATTAGAAAAGGTAATGGATTAAAAAACACTTAAAGACACATGGTTCTGAATGACAGGGGGGTTTATTTTGCTTTTCTCTGGAAGACTACTGTATTCTAAATCTTTCAAAATATTACATTCATGTTTACCTTTATGACTATTATTAGTTCAAGTGACTAGTTGAACTATTTACACTGTGTAAAGTTAAGATTTTAAGACCACAAATGAGAGAGATAGAAGAAGGAAGAGATTTAACAAAGCCCAATAGGTTTGTTTTCTAAAAGGCTAATAGAGACCTTTGCTTTTGAAATATAGCAAAATATTTTTTATTTGGAATTTTAGCTTAAGTAATTCTTTAAGAAAAGAAAAAAAAATGTTAGGTCACTTTAAATGCCACAAAAATTCTACAATACATTTCCTATCTCTTGTACAATGTAAAAGAAATAAATGAAAAATGCATTTACACAGCCTCTTTTTTTTTTTTTTTAAACAATGGTCCAGTTGTTCAGAATATTTATATCTTAACTTGGAAATGAGATCTCAGTTCTTTCACAGAGTATTTTGCATTGCTTTATGGACAATACAGCACTTACTACACTCAAACTACTGTTTCATTAGTCATATTATCAGCAGGAATAATGGTGTTAGGTACTTTGCCTTAAAAATATGTGTTTAAATGCAAATATACAACTAAAAAATAGGGGTTTTAAAGGTTTTTAAAAGCAGTCAGATTTACTCTGTAGCAAAAGAGAAAAAAAGATAATGTTACTTCCAGCAGGAGCACTCAAATTTAAAACACCATCTTATTGTGTTTCATTTGAAGTCATATTACATTATAAGGTACAAATACAGTGAGAGTTAATCAAGCATACCTAGCATCCAAAGCTGACAGCTTTCTAAGACAATACAAGTGGTTCATTTTACCCATTAGTGGGAACATCATAAGGGTGAAAATGTCCTTTAATACTCAACTTCCATAAACAGGCCATCTGTTTTCCATTAGCTCAATATAAAGATGTGCTGAAATAAAGCCAGACTCCTGTATTTGATAACAGTAACATCTTTTACCATACCTAGAATTACTTAGTTATTCACCTTTAAAAACTCAGAGCCACAGATGCCATTTATGTGGCATATTCCATGTTCTGGAACACCTGCATTTTGCAACATTTCCCTATATTACTGCACTGTAAATATTTCTGTCCTAAACTGATGCAAAAAATTTTGTACATGTGAGCATGCTGGTAGGGTAGAGAGCAGAACCTTTAACTGGGATATCTAATACTTAGTGTGGAAAAAAATAAACAAACAAAAGGAACATGTGTAAATGACATGGCTACATTTCTTTAAACTACTCACCACCAGCATTTTCTCCCAGCTCCTAGAAACTTTTTTCTTATTTGAATGGTCAAGAGTTAATAAGATGTTTCTCCTCCCTTCCATGTTTTTCAGAAGATGGCAACATTAAGGAAATATCATTCAGAGAAGACAGCAGTCCCATTCCAGATCTTGCAATCAGAATTGGATGAATCTATTTCAACAGTACAGAGATGGCTAAGTACCCATGGTGCTAGAGATTCACAGCATTACATCTTCTTTGTTCTCACCAGTGAATGTTCCAAGGAATGATCTGAAGTAATCTGTTCACATTGCCAAGTGTCTTTCTGCACCCTGAAAACCAAGGTGGATTTAAGAACAGGAGTTGTAAAAGAACCATAACAATAAAAAGTAGAAATCTATATGTGCTTTGTTTAAGTCTCTACCTGAAATAATTTTTAAAACCCTTTGGCTTATAGTGAGGAACTTATTACATAAAGGATACATGCCACCAACTGTTTTCACTATCCTAATCAGGGAAGGGGGTTATGATTATTTTAAATTTATTTCCCTAAGGTTATGTCTTTAAGGAATTTGAGAGGTCCACTTAAAAATTGTTTTCTCTAAAAACTGGATCCCTGCAAGATTTGTAGAGCAAGTGATACACATATCTTATATCCATATATATATGGATATATATTTGAATATAGATATATTTATGTATATGTATATGTATATGTATATGTATATGTATATGTATATGTATATGTATATGTATATGTACATGTACATGTATATGTATAGCTGTATCTGTATCTGTATATATATAAAGCCACCAAGTGTGATTGAAGGTAGGAGAGATCCAAGGTAGGATTGAAGACAGAGAAGATGAAATGTTGATGTCAAGAACTGAGGAAGTCAATGTCTCCTCATTATAAGGGAGGAGGTATTCATAAACAAAATCCTTTATGTCTGGGGGAAGAAAATCCCCAAGAAGTAATGAAAAAGTAACTAATCTTGTAATTTGCTGCAGCCAAAAGCCACCAATATGTCCTCTAATTTCCTTTCCCACTAGCCAAGCTTCAAAGGCTTAATTTGATTCATTCTGTGGTAACTTTCCAGACTGGCATCTGCCTCTGTGACAATGATGCCTGATTATTATCGCTCCCTAGTCTCAAGCTTGCAGCTTGTTCAGAGCACTGCAACATGATTATTAAGTGGTTTAGGCAAATCTGATGCTAATGCTTGCATCTTTTTCTTTTACTACTATTTGAAGATTAGCCTAGATGTGTTAGTGTATAATCAAAGTCCATGCTGAAGCACTGTGTTAAAAATCTGCTGTGAAGAATAGGGAGTAGTTAGCCTTTCTTTCCTTTCCACCTGCAAAATAGACAATTTCTTTTTTTTTCTTCTGATGTTCCTCCCCTCCACACACTGGCTTCCTTCTCGGACTCATTTGGATGAGGCAGCCTTTTAATACAACATGCAGGTTTAAATATTGTCTGACAGGAAGCAACTGAAGTGATTATACATGTCTTTCAATTTATATTTCAATATGGAACTGATAAACTTCACGGGGCAGCTCTTCAGCTGATGTAAGTCATTATAGCATCTTTAGCTTCAATGAACCTTTTTAATTTTACCATAGAGGAGATGGCTCTTTTGCTGTTTACCATATTTAGAACTGCTATTCAGCAACTCAAGTACTGCTTTTGAAGCTCTGATTGAAATTACTGCTCATTACAGCCTCTGCTATTTTTTTAAATACAGTCATCCACATAAAATGCACAAACATTTCATCTCTTCTAATATTATTTCATTTTAAGTTTGTTCTCCTGCAGGATTACATATGACTTGATTAATCTCATTCCACATTTTAGTTATTTTCTTGGCCAATTTTCTTTAAAATTCTCCATATCACAGTGCAGTGGTCTCCATATTTTTGAGGAGCCTCTGCCTCTTTTTCATTCCTGTCATTTTCAACCTTAAGATTAATTCAGAAATATTGAATTATCCCATCTACTTTTAAGATAAAATTGATATTTTCTCTAGATTGCTGTCATTTAGAGAGAGCACCATCTCTACTAACTTTGCCAACTGCAGTTTAGATGTCCAGTCTAATTAAGTCATCCAACTCCACCTGTCACCAGTGGAGGGAGGTAAGCTGAAAGTTGACATAAATCACATTTCAGGGCCATCCACCCCCCTCCACTTTTTAAAAAGAACAAAGAGATCTGGGTAGAGGCACCATTTTAAAAAACATCAAGGGAACGCGAAGGAAAGGAATGAAAGTCTTCAGTGTTCAGCAGTAACTCCAGCAGTGCACTGGTCAGTGTATTTAATTAGGAGGGTTTTGTTCTCACCTGTCCAAAACCACTCAGCTTAAGTACTCCATTTTGGACTGAAGACATTACTATAAATTGTTGGAGGTGATGCACACTGCCTCATTTAACAGCCCTAATCTCTCTGTCACTGAGTCATTACCATTTTTGTTAGCCCAGCCCTAGGGAGTACAGAAGTGTGACATAAATGAAAGAACTTGTCCTGAGCAGATTTTGACCCTTATCACTGTGCTCTGCTAGCTCCAGCTGCCTCAAGGAGCAGCTGATGCTAAGTCTGTGTCATTTGTCACAGCTCCCGTACCCACTGTGACAAGGAAGAAACCAATATGACATTTTGTGAACTAAGTATCCTTCTAAACTGAGGCCACAAGTTAATTCCCACTAAAGGAACAGGCAGAAGAGTCAATGCACTTCAGTCATCAGGGTGTGACAAACCACATTGAAGCATGAGTGCTACCTCAGCCCCATGTCCAGAGGGCAACTCCCAAAAACCTCATCCTCATGGCTGCTAAAGCTGAATGACTTGAATTTTGGGAGCCAAGTGTGTGCACTGATATACAAGCTTTCATCTTCATGAGAGTTATTACCTCTCCGTCACTGCATTACTCATGGAGCAAGAAGCATAATTTGTACAACATTTGGCTGAATTACTCTGGTTTCTTTCATACTACACCGCAGTACATCATACACAGAAGTTAAATTCCTCTGATTTTAAAATTTTCCTTTTTAGTAAGACTGATGCCTCTGTATGCAACTAGACCCACAGACAAAATTCAATTCAAGTCTGCAAAACAAACAGCTTTCAGTTCAAATGTATTCTTAAGAAAATTAATTCAGTAGATGCTCGCAAAGTCAACCTGTTGATTAGTGGAATAATTATTACATTACATTTTAGATGCTTTCAGGTTGCCTTTATCCACTGCAAAATATTTGTGCCAAAAGAGTGGTGATTTTGATAGACAGTAGAAACCTGTGATACAATAGACATTATGATTCTAATAAATTTGTTTTTTCAAAGCAAACAAAACCATCAATTTCATTTTGACAACCGAAAAAATGTCTACACAAAAAGAACTCCAGAATAAACTAACTCAAGGCCTCACCTCACTTAATAAATACTCAACACCATATACTTAGAATAGGTTCATAACTATCAATTAATTAATTTTCTCTTATTTCTAGGGCAATATATTTATCAAGTTGGAGGAAGAAAATACAGCTAAACTAGTTCATGTAGAAGACACGGGGAAAGCAGAAGGCCTTGGTAGAAAAGGTAAAACCTAAGGACACATCTTGGCCTAGTTGTTTAATCTGCTGTTTGATTCTGGACACAAATAATCTCAAATTTTGATATGCTTAATTTCAATAATTTTATGTAATCTATTCTGTACTTTTCATTTTCAATAAAGATAAGTATGGAAAATACAGAATGGGAAACTGTTTAATGAAATAATTAAATTCTGCAAATGCAATTTGTCCTAATGATACCAGATGCCTCACCCTTGTGTAGTAATCTCTTCTTAAATAACCACCACACATTTAATCTCCTGTGCTCACAGACACAATTTTAGTGGAAAAAAGAGAGTTCAATCAAGTTTCCATGTAATCAATTAACTTGTACATATTAAACAGAATAGAAGCTCCTAGTCCTGAAAAGATATTTATCCTACTTACCATGAGTCCTGCTTATCTTGTCATGGTATGATAGGAATTATTCCTACCCCACCCACCCCCCGACATGGGCTGAATTTGCCACGACAAGGTACAACGTTTGTATTAATCACACAACAAACTCCATATCCTGCATTTTAGCATCAAGGCTCCAGTACTTTAGGTAATGGGATAGTTGGGTGTCACTCTTTTTAAACATGCAGCACAAGCATTTCTGGACTTAAGAGTTTTTTATCCAGGTGAAAGACATTAAGTAAAGCCAGGACAGACAGGTACATTGTGGAAAAAATGGCTTTGTCATAAACTCTAGCTTTAGATAGCAAATTATGAGATTACAGCTCTTTAAGCCCCCAGTGAAAAGACTCCTTTCTTACCAAGGCACCTTCAAAATGCTTCCTAGTCTTGTTTGCATCAGAGACACCCAGACAGGTGACTTTTTTATCTCCCTACAAGGCAGGACCTCAGGTACTTTCTAATTTGTCTTCTCTCACTTATGTTCCAAGAAATAGCAAACCAAGGACATGATACTTTCTTAAAGAGAAAGGAGGCAATTTGTGTCTACAATCCACTTCCTAGCTGTCCTTGCTCTTGTTCTTAAATTACTTAGCTATTCATCAGAAAACCAGTTCAGCAGTATCTGGGAAGGTACTGGAATAGTAATAAGACTCGGAGACCCTCAAGCTGGTCTTCAGCCAACAGACCTTGTTACGAACACAATTTCACAGATCTCATGAAATACAATACTTTCAATTATTTTATGTGTTCTGTGACTGAAGAGACAGATTCAGACCTAATATGAAGGAAAGAGTGCCACCTGCTGTGGTACCAGTAATATTCCCGCCAGTACACAAGTCTGGGAAAACTCCGGAAGCTGAGATGCAAACAGGACGAATTGCCCAATAGTTAACAATAATTAAATCACAAAGGAAGTTATAGCTTCCAGATGTCATTATTCTGGAGGAATTTTTTTTATTGAGTTAATGGGATTTTTTAAAATTAAATTTTCAGTGATATATTAGACATGGCCCTGTTCTCCATCACGTTGAAGTACAATTGTCTTTGTTATTCTACTTTGTTTGCTTCAGCAGACAGTGAAACTAAACTCTTTCTGATGTGTCATCTATGTAGTGTGGCATACAATATGCATGTCCCTATGTTTTGATTCCTCCTTAACTTTCTGCTGTCACAAAACCAATATACGTATTTAGAGATTTTTCTTCTACACTACTAGTTCTGTCTTCTTGACAGAAAATTGATTTTTCTCATCCTGATCCATGAGCCAAAATAAAACTGCTGTCCTATTACTCAAGATCTTACAATAAAATCAACTACAGCTTTAAAGCATGTCATTAGAGACAGAGACATTAGAATAACTATAAGCAGTCTGAAGTGGTTCCTTTATTATAGAATTAAACAGCCCCTAGTTCTCTGCTGATAACAAAATAGAGACTGCAAAATTCTTTGCTGCATTTACTGTACACTGTACAAAGAATAAACCTCCCTTTTTGCTCTTTGGAAATAATGTTTAGAAATAAATCCTACTATAACTGGTGCTCCATCATGCTCATGCAAGATGGAAACCTCGGATCTGCTACTTTACAGAAGGCATACGATGACTTACAGAGTGAGCTGATGCCTTCTGATAACATTGTAGAAGTGTCCACATCACATATCTACAAACCTGATCTATTCTTTTCTTGAACTTTCTCTAGGAAACTATTCCAAGACAGAACTCCATTACTGTTGAACTCTCTTCTGCAAGTAGACACACAAGTCAGATTTGTAAGACACACATGTGATTCTGCATGGTGATGAACAACCTGGCCTACCTATGCTAAAGTGTTCAAGGATGCTGAGAGCTACATCCCACTTAAACTCTCACAATAAATTTATTTCTGTACAAATACAAACTTGCAAGGATTGTTTCTTCTGATATGGTTTTGTTTTCCTGGAAATGAAAGTGTGCGAAAGACACTGCCACTAACGATATCGAGGGGTTGATGCCATGATGTTACTTCTTTTACTTCTTTCTTAAATGTAAATTTTATCTAGAGAGCCAGAAAAATTGTCATGGTCTCACTTTCTGAGACAAAGGAACATTTTATGTTTCTCCTGTAACTCACAGCT
The DNA here is from genome assembly GCF_028018845.1 of Melospiza georgiana. Classification (NCBI taxonomy): domain Eukaryota; kingdom Metazoa; phylum Chordata; class Aves; order Passeriformes; family Passerellidae; genus Melospiza; species Melospiza georgiana. Next base: position 29,387,506 of record NC_080431.1, read on the forward strand.
GACTTAAAATTAATTTCAGCATCCACTGCAGATAAAAAAATTGAAGTGACAGATTTAATGTTAGTACTGTAACTTCTACCAGTCAAAGGCAGCAAGTGAGAAGGAAGATGTCTTTATTCTTACTGTTGACTCTAGACTTTTCTAATTTATACAAGGGGGCAGAGAATCAACCAGATCAAGATTTCAAGAGATGGTTAAAGACCCCTCTTCCTAACCTAAATTATCTTTCCTCATCCAAAGAATTATGACCAATTCTGTAAAACAATATATATTCCTCCTAAAGGAATGAAAATAGGAGTGCTTTTTACTAAAGTTGATAACATTTCTTTTGTAATACATTCTTTCCCAAACTTGTTGGCAATACAAGAGAATTCTTCTATTTTTGAAATTTTCTGTCATGTTTTAAAAAGTGTAATATTACAAACTAAATTGATTTGACTAACAAGTTTCATAATTAGTTTATTTTGTGATAGGATTAATAAAATTTCATAAATTAAAAATTAATTGGTCCTAGGGTCTAATATGACATAAACCAAACCTACAAAATTTGGGTTGTCTTAGTATTAACATGTTTAGGCTTAGAATAATGGGATTTTTGTAAAATATTATTTTTAATTATTCTGTGTAGTTTTCTACCTAAGCAACAGTGATCTTCTTAGAAAATAATGACTTATAATTTTTTACATAATTTCTCTCTTTTTCCCCTCTTTCAGACATCAAATTTTTGGTTTATTTCATTCTTTCATTATTTTATTCTATGAAATTAAATTAGACATGTTTTCATAGGTGAAAACAAACATGAAAAAAGTAAGAAAAAAGGAAAGGAAAAGAACATATCAGTATTTCATCCTTTGCTTGATGCTAGTACATAGCAAAGAATGAAATTCTACAGTCACAGTTCTCATGGGTGGGTCACTATGAAATCCTATTGATCTCAGAATATATAGTTGAAGAATCATTACCATTGAATGCACTTTAGGTCTACTTACAAGGCCTCATTCAAATAAACCTTTACCCCATTTCATACTGGAATTTAAAATAGTTTTTGAATTATAAAATCAATTCAGCCTGGTAAGTTATTGTCACACAAATATACATATATATATATATATATATATATATATATATATATATGTCACATAATGCCACAAGAGGGTTATTATGTTAGAAGATAGCATTATTTACAAGTATTACCCTACATTTACACATTTAATCACATTTATGTGATCTTTTATGTTGTCAAGTGTTTGAATATGTTTACTCCTGAAACCACTGACTATAATATCTAGTTCTGCAAATGGACAAGGAAGTCCATTTTCTTCCTGTAAAGACTAGTTAAGATTAAGATTCCTTTAGAGAACAAGTACAAATCTTATGAAATTCCTGTTTTATGTGACTCCGGACATTTATGGGAGTTTAATTTATTGTTCCATTTTTCTAGAATACTACAAACCAGAAAATGCACATATAAGTAATATTGTATGTATCCATACATGCAGAATTACATATATACATAATCATAATTTGCAGATTCAAAGTTCTGCTGAAGATTTTGTGGCTAAATATAAGTTATTTCCTACAAAGTTCAAGTTTCAGAAAGACTTTTGTACAACAAAAGTCTGCATGACTATTCAACTGACAAAGAACTTATCCCAGTGAAATGTCCTTGCATAAACCAACAAGCAAACTAGGTTCTATTTTCAGACTTGGGTGCTTGAAATAATAAAAAACTTGATAAGCCTTCATGGCTGAATTTTTTATTCTTTTTTCATATTGTTTTAACGCTCTCAGACATTCTAATGTGAATGTTTTGGCTTTTTTTTTACTTCTGACTATGAAGATGACCCCTATGTATAAGTGCTAATGAAGCAACTCGGAAGCTCTGAAATTTTAAAAGGATTATATACATTAATATTTTAGAGCTACTGCATCTGTAGAAATACCAACCCAGTTAATTTAATTTAAAATTGAAAGTTCATTTAATTTAAAGTTCATGTAATTTGAAAGGGTGTTTTGTAAAAGTCAATTTCAAGTTTCAAAGGCAGAGTACCCACTAACTCAGTTGTTTCCAGAAAGCTAGAAAGGAACTTCTTTCTAACATTTCCAGATGAAAGCATTCATCTAATCACACACAGAGACACAGAACTTCCACCTGACTTTACAGCCTGCTCTGATCCACACATTCATCAGCACGGGATTTACCTCACCTACATATAAATAGGCTGATGCCTTCATGTGAGATACATACTGAAGTCTCTCTTCAGTTGAGGTGTCAATGGAAAGAGTCAAAGGTTCTGCAGGACATGAGTGACCAACTAATGTAACTAACTGAAACAGGTCAGGTAAACCACAGCCTAAAAATGTCTGTTTCTTCTCTCTGGCAGGTGACTACATCAGTTATAGATACCTGTTGGTGAGGTATCTATGTTTGATCAGGTTAATCCCTCCTGTAAAAGCAATTAATGTTTGACCTTTAGGTATGGTGCCTTCTGGTGCACTGTATAATTGCAAAGGGTGGTGCTGCAACTTCCTTTCAATAAGGCAATAAGAGGATTCTTAGTTACTGTGCGTGCCAAGTGTCTTTTCTGAGGAAGAGAATTGGCTAGGATTCAATGGAGAACAGAAGCAGAGTGATGCAATAAGCTTAGAGAGACTGGAGAGATATGCACTTTATCTGGGCATAAAATCAAACAGCAGTAAAGACTATTTTAATCACTTGTCTTAGCTGATGGGCATCCAGATGAGACCATGAAGGCTGAAAGGGCATGCTCTTTCTGAACTGATCTGTAAAGCCATTACTCATATTCTTCTCACCCTATGTCCCTTACAGGACCTTTTCAAGCACAACATGTGTCAGATGTCACTCAAGCTGGATCCTTCTAGATGTAGAAGAGAAAGTATTCTTTGCAGTGTTCTCAGTAAAGTCTCTTTAATCTGAAGTAGTCCAAAACTAATGCCCTTGAGAGCATGCTGCAAGACATCACTTTTTCAGAGAGCTGCTGAAGCGGCAAACTTGACCAAGGAGGGATGTATAGTAAAAATGAAGAAACTCTCATCTTCATTATTTATCTGCTAAATGGTGATTGAATATTATGAGATGTAGTACATTTCCATTCATTTTAACACACTGATTGGTTCTCTTAAAAAAACAAACCAAAAAGCTTATAAAGAACATCTAATGTGTAAAATGAAAGCCTTTTGTCACTTAATGATTCAAAATCAGAGATGGGAACCCTTCTGAAAGAATATATGTGAAGTGTTGGTAGAGGAGAACAAATTATATACCTCTAACATGACAAGAATGTGTTTCTAGTACATTATACAGCCTAACTTGGTAAACAGTTATCTACAGTTATTTTTACTTTCCATCTAATTTTCTCTTTTCTATCTATCTTTTGATCCTACAAATACTTACATGTATATTTAACCATTTAAAGCCTCTTTCTAAACTCTAAAACTATGCTTATTTCACTAAACTGAAGCTCCCCTGAACAAAGGAACAATTTAGCCCTACTCAAGCTCCATAATGAAGCAGTCTTCTCCATGCACAGACTTGCACATGTACATTTGGAGTGGGTGCCATAGGAAGAAAGTTTGTGTAATCATTGAGCACTCTTTCCGTGTTCTGAGGACATGAGGCTGCCCAGCAGATGAGAGTAGACTCAGCCTACAAATGTTTCTGTGACCAGAGTTAAGCACATAAATTTTCAGCGTGAACTGAACTGGAGGTTTAGTTTGTGAGCACTAGGCTGTCATAATCTGAAGAGCCATTAAAATATCTTCCCATTTTTACCCTAAGGCAAATTTTACGTGGGGATCACAATTTTCTGTCTCTTGGTAGGGTTAAAGCCAAACGTATTATGAGTGACTTTAAATGAATAATAGCACAACTTTTAACCATAAATGCCAAAAAGCATTTCTTTAAAAAGTTCACTTTTGCTTTTCCTAAGATCTCTCCAGAGGCTTGGAATATGGCTTTGAAAAAGTACTTTAGTTAGTAAGAAAATTAAAGCAATTAGACGGAAGAGTTCTCATGATAATATGTTACATTTTAAAGATGTTGCTGCCTAAAAAAAAAAAGCATAGCTGCATGTAGATCTTAATGATGGTTCTCTATTTCATTCAGATAATATTTTTTGAAAATTAATTTTTCTGAAGATTAATTTTTAGAGTCAAAATACTGATTTGAATATTATTTACTAATTTCTTTCTTTCTCTTTCTTTCTTTCTTTCTTTCTTTCTTTCTTTCTTTCTTTCTTTCTTTCTTTCTTTCTTTCTTTCTTTCTTTCTTTCTTTCTTTCTTTCTTTCTTTCTTTCTTTCTTTCTTTCTTTCTTTCTTTCTTTCTTTCTTTCTTTCTTTCTTTCTTTCTTTCTTTCCCTCAAATAACACCTGTAAAAGAAAATAACTGAGTCAGGTAGGATTTCCTGTCACTGTGACCCTGTGCTGTCCCATTCTGACACTGTACTTACCATCAGGCTGACTGAACCATCTATACAGTTACTCCTGTAGGTCCACAGATCCCTGCACCTGCTGCCTTAAGCATCGTGTGCTAGGGCCTGGAGGAAGGCAACAAAAGAGGAGAAACAGATACAGAAACAGAAAGTAGGTACAAATATAAAACATTTTAACTTAGATTAACAGTTAGTATAAAATTGTTAAGTCCAAATGGCATAATTTCACCCCCAATAAAATCAATGGGAAGGGAGTTTTTCTCTGTGTGTGTGATTGTTTTGTTGCTACAGTTTATTGTTGCTAAGATTTTAGCTTGAGCTTCATTTGGACCCATACAAAGACACCATTGTAAAGTGTAAAGAGATTTCTTCAAAAATACCAAGAATATTCAAGTTAACTGCTTCAAAAAAACACATTAATGGAGAAAAAAGAAAGAGAAAAATGTCTTTCTTTAAAACAGAAAACTGGTGAGCTATTTTTGCTGGAATTTTCCAAAAATTGTTCGTCTTAGAGTAGATATCTGTCATGGGACATATCAGTCTGAGCTGTTTAAATATGGCAATTATAGGTGATTCAAAGCAGGCTCTTAAAGACAAAAATTTTAGTCACCCTTGGCTAAAAGCAATTATTGGAAGTGAAATAATATGAATCAGTAAAAAAATCCATGTAATGCATAGGTGAACAGACCTGTATGGTTTTCTCAAAGCTTATCCATGTGTACATAATTATGAGTACATGGTTAGGAAACTGCCTTTGGAAAAAAACTCTTAAAGCAAAGGCTGAAAAAAAAACCAAGAAAAGCACAGTTAAAGTTGTCATTTTTTAGAGCATGGCATATCTGATTCTTCTAAATTTATTTTCAGAATTCAAAAGGCATCATTGACTAATTATCTCTCAAATGCAGTACTATTGTTTAAATTGTACACATCTTAGTTGCAAAACACTTTTATTTCCCTAATGACTTCTCTAAGCATTTTTTTTCTGCCATTTTGTAATACACTACATAAAATCTCCTGGGTACAATGAAAAGAAAAGTATTTTCCATTTATCTTAGGAGTCAAAGGTACTTCAGACTTTAAGACAGGAATACTTCGGGCTGATTTTCAATTGAGGTTTTAGTAATTGAAAAAAACTAGGATTAGTTCTTTTGAATCGTTAATGCACATAATTTTCAAGGCAGTTTGAATCCTTTTCATTGAGGTGTTTCCAAAATCTCTTTATTGGGACACACAAAGGTACCTTCTGGACATTTAGGTCAGTTTCTGTGAAGACTTCAATTGGCAAGAAGTAACATTCACTTCATTAGCTTTACGCCTACTTCCAAAAGCATAATGAAAAGAAACAGTTATAAACTGAAAAGATTTGCAGCATTCCTCAATTCTTCTGGGTCCCTTCCTGCCACATTAATCACAAATATAGTTGTGCTTTGGATATTTCTAGATTTTTTCTGAAATGATTAACCAACACATGTCACCTTCTACCCACATTAACCTCATGCTTATTACAAAAATATGAAGCTACTGAACAGCTAATACCTATTTTAATATCCAGTTCTTGTAGGCTGGAAATGTCTGTGCCACAGATAATCTGTCAATTTGTGATATACAGCTTTTTAGCAGAAGCTGGTTACTTGTATTATGCAGAGTAATCTTTTCACAAAATATTGAAGAAATCTTCAAGACAGATTAAACAGCCACAGCAACACTATCATCCTAAGTAGAATAGCAGTACTCAAATACTGACTGACTCTTGAATTTGTGTGGTCTCTGAGCAAAAATCACTCCTTTTTTTTTTTTTTTTTTTTCCTCTCCACTGGAATATGAAGAAAGTCTGTGAAAAGTGTGTTTTGTTGTTTCGGCTTAAAGTGGTTCTACCAGGTAGACAATTATGAAATAAAAACCTAAATGTCTCTCACAAATCCTCAGCACTTTTGCACAGCTGATATTAAGGCTCTTGGACTGAAAGAAATAGGATGACTGCTTCTCCCAATTTAAAAAGGGGAAATATCAACAGAAAAAGCTGTTTACTGGAGCTATAGTAGTAGCTAAACCAGCTACTACACTGTGTGGGAAATGAATTTTAATTTTCACAAAATTGCTTAGTAGGTTGGTTTGCTCAGCCAAGTAATTTTTCTGGTTAATAGCTTTTCAGGAGATTTTGCCATTGCAGATATATTGGAATTCATATTCTGCAGTAATAATACAAGTGGGTTTTAATTCAAGACCTGGTTAAAGCAATTTTGGTACAGATGTAACTATTGCATCATTTTTTCAGTGATAATGGTGTTAGGTGGATCCCTTAAGATTTAAAATGGATCCAAAATAGTTGAGATATGATTCCACAAGAAAAGTCATTAGGCATTTTCCATCTTAATCCATTGATACTTAAATATTTCATGGCACCCTTTACATTATGAAGTCGTGTGTTATATTTTCAAGGTGCTATTAAATCATTTGTGAAACCTCCTCATGGAAAGCTTTGCAGAATCTCAACTGCTGAAAACTAGGAAATAATTGTGCCAAACCTTAATCTTCATATTAACATGAAGGGGAAAGTTTTTGTAGTTAATACAAAAATATTAACTATTTTTAGACAGCAGTATATCTGAAAAACTTTCATACTGGCATCTTCATTTTCAATGTTAGTTTCCTACACCTTTCTTAAAAGTTTTTTAAGCAGAGGGGGAAATTTTCTCTCTCCCAGGGCTACAATTCTATAATCACAGTATGTGTTTTGCTTCCATCTCCAAATACCCTTTTGGGTTTATATTCAGACTTCACCTCTTACTAAAGTAGACATCCAATGTGGGTCAGGAGAATGATACATGTGCCTAAAATTATTAGCTCAGATGTGGATTTCAGTGTTGGTATCTAAAGTTAGGAGAGACAAATACACCTCTGGAACAAACTTCCTAGATTCTCATATCCTATCAAGAGGAAGAAATTTTTCCTGTTATGTCACTGCATAAAGAATTACAGAATTCATTCTTCTGACACTAGTGATACAATAGAGTTGATACAACAGAGTAAATATTATATACACATGTATTTAATAATGAGCATAACACCCTATGTTGGTTTTCCACAGTAAAATTAAAGTATCCAAGAGATTGCGATTTTGTGTGCTTAATTAGGATCTTTCTTTTTTTCTTAAATTTAATCTGCTTTTTGGTGACATTGATGTCAATAGTAGTTTAAAATGTACAGTTTGTTTAAAGAAATCATGATACTGCATTTCATTAGAACTCAAGCTAAACACAAATCTGTTCCAGAAAAATAGCCTTTAAAACCAGCATAAACTGACAAAACTTCTGTTGCATTTCTAAAACTTTTAATCTCTCTTCATTTTTATTCCAGCACCTTCTAAATGATCCCATAATTACAAATGGCTTTGATGTCAGGTATTTTCTGTTTGTACGTTACTTCATAAATTTACTTATTTGGGTTCATTTGGGATATTAACGTCCATTTTCTTTCCACATATAATGGAAAGTGGCCTTTTTTATTATCAGTTCATTTAATATTATTTGCTTCAAAAGAATAAGCCTAGATTTCTCAATACTATTATATTTTGAGCACTGTTCACCTTTTATAACTTTTTTGCCCTATATGCTGTCATTTAAATTGTAAAGAGTCTCAAGCACTGGTTCCTCCTTTCAGTAGCACTGCAAAATCTCAGTCAATCTGTTTGCATGAATTATTGCTTACCAAGGGAACAGAAAATCAGTCACTTACTAACTCCTGAAATTAATCAGGTTATGTAATACAATTTTAGTTTAACTAAGAGTTGTAGAGCGTTTCAAGACACAGATGCCCTAACAAAAAAAAAAAAACTCTAAACTTTTGCGAGGTTTCTTAATTTCCCCGGTGGTCATTACAATAACCTTGCTTGACTTTAGAGTGCCCTTCAAATCAGGTTTCAATTTTTCTGCCAGTGCAATGGCAATAACAATGTCTCCTTTCCTCTTATAAAATGTTAAAAGTCAGTCAAGAAACAATAACCAACAGCAATAAATTACTAGCAAAAGCAATAGCTGTCTTCCACATATATTGATGTAAAAACTCAAAATGAGACAAATTTTTTTCACTGCTAAAATTATTTTCCAGAACTCTTAATTTGGAAATTTCAAAATGTTTTTTTCCAATTTGGCAAGATCTTTTCTCCTCCAGAGCTGCTATAACATCTGCCAGGAATTGTTATTCAGCTATCTTGACTATTGCCCTCCATGGAACTGCCTTTGTACCTGGATTATCTTTAATGACCCTTCCAACCCAGGACTACATTCTGGATTCTATGATTCTATGATTGCATTTAATGATGCCTTTCTCAGGAAAATTTTCTTGGCCAGAATTACATTTCCATGAGCAACTTCCTCATAATTCATCCCAACAAATCAACCTAAATTTCTCAGATATATCTGCAGTGAAATGTCTCATGTTCATCAGCAGAGGCAGCCAAAAATGACTTCTGCATCTCCTCTGAAAAGGTGTGAGGTCTACCAGTTAATATTGCTCCCCAAGAAGCAGCCTGAAATTAAGAATTCTGTTCTTCCTCCAGTTTAGACTGAAAAAACCTGTTTCCAAAATTGTATTTTTTTATAACCTTGTTCTCCTTTGCCTTGTCACTTTTGAGTCTAAGTCAATAAAAGGGCTATCAAAAGTCTGTAACAAAAACTGTTGTCAGAATTCCCTGACTCAATTCCCAGTTTACACAGCCCTAGGTCTGAGCACTTCTTAAATGTGAGGTACTTTGGAAGAGTGAAGTAGAAGGATATCTTGTTGGGATCTTCATTCTATTTGAAGGTGATTATTGCTGTGGTGTTTTGCCTCAGCAGAAGTTTGGCCTTTTCAGAGCTTTCCTAAAGTCTCCTCTTTTTAAGGGATCCTCAGAGAGGCCTTTTTGTGTATCTAAAGGGAAACAGTTAAACTGACAGTCATATATCCTTACTTTGGGCACCTAACTTATGTGTCTAAGGACATCAGCTCATCTGTTTCATTTAGAGTCATTTAAAAGCTATCAATATAAATCAGCCATTGTATCAGCTGGTGGGGAGGAAATTCTTAGGTGACGCATCTAAAACCACGTGAAACATTTATCTTAAGGAGGGATGTAACCAGCCTAGACTGAGGCCAGCTGGATTGCACCTAAAATTAGGTGCTTAACTGCTTCAGTTCAGGCATTCTGAGTCATACTCTGAATCACCCTGTACATCACAGTCCATAGAGATTAAAAAAAACCCTTAAAAATTAAGTGTTCAGCGTTTAAATACTTGAAATCATCGCAAATATATCAACATCTGAGTAATCTTGTGTAGGTGGCATTTGTTCACTTTCCCACAGAGGCCATGGCTTTGATGGTATCAGCAAGGAAGTGGGAGCAGAGGAAATGAGACGTTTCATCACATTTATTTGAGTCCCCAGTAGATTTGCACCTTCCAAACAAAAGACATCTGAGAGGAGGGTTGAGCCTGACGGTGGTGCCTGTGATGCCAGGGCTGCAGTGCAATCCACAGAAGCAGGCATGAGTAACTGTATGGATTCACTGTGACTGCTTAGTCAGGCTGGGTAGGCACTGGCATTCATGTTTTTGTAAGTTGAGGAGGGGTTGACTTTTTTGACTTTTTTTTCACATGTAAATATATATATTTTTTATTTTTTTTCAGTGTTGTTCGCTTCATTTTGTCATTTCATAAAGCATATTATGAAAGCTATAATTAAAGGCCATTATTCACATATGCAACAAAGAAAGAAACCAAAATTCTATCAGCAGCTGAAATACTTACTTACAGTGGTTTCCCAAACTGGGATAACTGGGGAAAAAAAGAATCAAATTCAAATAAATGACTATGGAAACAAAGAGTATTTAGACAGACCAAAATCCATAAACACAGAAGCTGTTTGAAATATCGCCAGGCATTAATTATAAAAAAAACCACTCTGTAACAGTGAGTCAATTAAAATAAAATATCAATGCAATATCAATGCAATTTGAGGGCTAAATATGTATATGTATGATTTCATGGCTGAATTAAACATAATTGTTATTAATAAGTTATATATTTTATAATAAGTGCCACATGTAGTTAATTGCAAGCAGAAATCACAGAATGGGGAATGGTAATATTAAATTGACAGTTCCATTAACCTCTGCAGATCTCCCACTTACATGGGTGCATGGTCTGCTCAAGGGCAAGGGTCTATGTACAGTCTTTTCTTATCTGACATAGTATCAATTGAAGGAAAACTGGAAACTATTAGCAGTCTAACTGGGAATACAACAGTCTCCTTGTACGCACAAGTAGAGAACTATTCAAAGAAAATAATGATTTTGCACTCATTAAGCATACAACCAGATTTCAGATAAGGATTTCTGAACATTGTGAAACAATTACATATCTATATCTAGGACAGCATTGAAGTTACACATTTAGTAAGAAAGAAAGGTTAGAAAGACCGGGGTTACTTTCAGCGGTGTATCTTTCAGTTTCAGTTTAAAGGTGTTTAGAAAATATTTCATTTTTTGAACAATGAAGATCAAAGGTATCAAAGTGTTTTAATGTACTAGGTCCTTTTTCACCCCTCGGGAGAGTAACTTTCACTTCTGATTTATGGTGCACATTAAATTAGCTTGGTAGTAGTCTCCATTAATCCCCTTGTCTATATATATGTCCGGATCCCAGAACCACCAAGTAATTTTGTTTGACTGGCAAGCTTTGCTCAGGAGAAACTCTGGTCAGTGAAAGTGCATGGCAGGTCACTGCTGACATAAACTAGCAGAGAAAAGCTCAGTTTGCCTATACCTAGTAAGAGTCCAAGTGGAAAAAGGAGTGACTGACCAGAAACCCCTGAATTCACCACAGAACTTCTGACAATAGCTCACTGTATTTTCCCTAAAGTCTCTTGACATTCCAGTTAATTTCAGTAACTCATGTTGACATAATAAGAGCAAATTGCTTCAAGACACATTCATAAAAGCAATATACTTCTGCTCTCTTTTAGGTTTTGTTACTTTTGATGCTGGCATAAAGTATCCAAGTATCTGCTATTCATAAAACAAGTGTAGCTCATGTCACCCAGTGCCATAGTGAAATTGCTTTGTTATTTTTATTCATGATTGTGCATATTGTATCTTTATTTTATCTCTATACTTTCTAGGTCTATTTCATTTTCCAGTACAAGGAAAGTGTGTTTTGTGGGTTTGTGAGTTTTCTCTTGCAGACTTATGGCAGAAATAGTTTGGTGGATCAGAGTTTTCCATCTACCTTTCTTGAAAACTGAGACAATTTGGAGTAGTTTCTCTAGACATAAATGTTCAAGTTCAGCTGCATTTAAATATTAATTATTAACTGGTTGCTATAGTTCAACCAAGTTTTTGAATAGCATTTATTCTTAACTGAACAACCCCAGTGAAAATCAAGAACTTATAGATAGTAAAGAATTTGGCTTGGTTCTAATATTGTGTGTGTCTTCTTTTTCAGAAAAGACTTGTCTAATTCAGGTGTTTGCCAGTGTAAAAGATGCTAATCTTCATTTGGGTGGCAAAGCTTCTCTGTCCTTCAAGTGGTTCTGCTAATCTTATTATGCAGGTGAAGGAGCCATTGCCAGACAAGCAGGGTTTTCAGTAAATCCATATTTCAGCACAGCAGCCTAAGCTGTGTGTTCAGAGCAGCTTCTGAGCACAGAGCAATCCTCGTCACACAGTGGACAGACAAGCAGCCCTGCACAGTTTGAATGTCTTGCTCCTAATTGTTTGGCTTTAATCAGCCTTTGCCCTTGAGTATGTTTTGTCAATATAAAATATTGGGTTCTCTCCATAAAGAGTATTATTGAACATACTAAGCTTGTCTTGCAGTCAATTTACGAGAGAGAAAATGTCTCTCTGCCTCTGTTGGAAAGGGCAGAGAGAGGCAGATAATTTATGCAGAATCACTGCCTGGTTTTGGATACAGAGAATATGGTTGTAAGAGAATCCCTGACAAGTTCATCTCTTTAGGACTAGAATGTCAGAAAGATCTGGTTTGGTTACTAGTTTGGGTTTTGCCACAAAGAGGCACTATAGCAAGAGGTGTAAGAATGAAGTTAACACTTTTTTTGAAGCTAACCCATTTGTTAAACAGTCAAAAGACTTCCAAAGGGCCTCTTTATCTTGGTAATAGTGAGATTTCCAGAGACCTGGAAATCTTTGGTAGCCAAAGCCTGCTATTCTTTCCACCAGAAAGAACTGGTCATATTATAGTTTATTATTTTTCAGTTTCTACCTGTTGATAGCTCTGCTATTCCATCTTTTCTTTTGTGGTGGAAAGCAACAACAAGAATATGATGCAAAAAAAAATATCAGATAAGGTTGTATCTCTGTGTCCTATAAAAATAAATAGATAAGCTAAAAAGTATGTTTCAATACTGACTAAACAGATGGGAATTTAGTTTAATACCTGCTGCTCCAGTATCATGACATATGCCTGTATTTTTTTTTTAAATATATTTACAGCTGGCCTACAGACAGAGCTTGGTCTGTCAACACCAGTAATAATGAACACAGCCACAAGTGTTTTTGGGGGCACAGCTGTTGAAATGCTCATGTTGCCACTAGCATGTACCATGTGCAGTGAAAAAGCTGCACGAGCACACAGGAGGAGGTCTGAAGGAAACCAGAGTCCCACAATGTGGTGACACAAAGGGCAGAAACACACAGTTCAGCTGGATGGAGAAACAACATGCCATAGACACTGCCCAGAGGCTAAACACTGAAAATATTTTATGTAATTCCAGCAATGATGGTCCCTCGAAAAACATATGCAGATCTGCCAAAAGGATCCTTTTACCTTCCTTATCCCGAATATTTGTGGATGACATACTATTAATTATGTTTGACAACTCTCAGAGAGAAACTGAACTATTACATCACCTGTCATTCGCCTAAGAAATGGGCACTCATAACTCCATCTTTGTCTCCTTTTTGAGCAAAGATGAGCACAAAAAGCAGCTTCATCCATGCAAAAATGACATTTGTATCTGTCAACCAGTAAATTGATAAATTTCTCAGGTAAGATACGTATCCCTTACTAACAGTTTTACTCTGAGGATTTCACAGATATTACAGGTCTCTCAAACATTGTGTCTGACAACTAACTTCACTGTTTCTAAGAATTTTGAATTCATAAGCAGGGTGTTTATGAAGAGCAAAAGTTAAATTCAAAACTATGTACTTTTAAAAACACAACCCTCTTTGTTTTCTGGTTTCTTTCTATTTCTTCACAATCTTGAAATGTGTCATACTAAATCTCCCACACATTTTATGTGTTTAGACTTCTGTATGGTTTTCCTGGAAAGACTAGATGTTGAGATTTTCAAAGTTCAGAAATTGTTTTAAAATCCTAGAAATAAGTAGGAAAACAGCAAATAAAAATAAGACTCTGAAGTATCACATAAGGATAAATTAAATAAGTTGCACCAGACTACGATAACTGAAAGTCAGTCTTTGTGGTACTCCAGATCTCTCATATCTTTTGGTAATTGCCAGAAGTTTCCTATATAAGTGACAATAATATGTGTAGGCACTCAACAAGACATAAGAAATTATATTTAAAAAGTCATATTTTTTAATCTGATACTCAACATCAAGTAATTGTAAAAATATAACAAATGTGGTACAACATATTGCTGTGACATGAAATAGCATAATGATGGAAGAAGAACAGACAAATTCCTTTTAATATTGTTGTAAGGTATGGCAGCCTTATTATTAGGACTGTTTAGACCCATTCGTCAGATACTTCTTTTGTTACATATCTAGCTAGGTTTTAAATTTCAGGGAAATTTAGATAGGCAGCTTTCTTGTATAACAGAACAAAAATAACCAAGATTATTGGTTGCAATAATTGTTGGTTGCAATTGGCTGCATTAAAGTTTTCACCAGCTGTAGCATTTGTGATAGAAACTTGACCAGCTGAATGCTTGGCAATGCAATACAGTGTATTAATATATATGTCAATAATATGCTAGTCAGGATTGCTGCTGTTCAAAAGAGAAAATCTAATACATTGCAGGGAAGTTCTATCCTTGCTAACTGACTAATCTTTAAGTTCCACTTCCTCTCTTCTTGTTGATTGAGTGATATTTTGTGAAGCACCTACAGCTTCATGCTATACAAAATGCAGAATTGTTAAGGTACAGCTCTTTCTTTTTTGATTAATTAAAAAAAAAAAAAAGAAACTGCTTGCCAGCATATATTACCAATCAGGTTAAAAAGAATTATATTTATGGATGCAAATTAGAAATTAGTCAAAGAATGAAGACATTGAATAATGATAATATCATAATGCTTCAAAATACTTATACATGAAACAAAACAGGACAAAGGTAAAATTATTTAAGAGATAATAACATGGGGATACCTTAACAATCCAGAAATCTCATGGACACCCAAGAGTTGAAAATAAGTCCTTTTTGATGTACCTTCAGAATATAATCAGCTGCAATTCTTTTCTCAAGTCCGTTTAATCAGAAATGATTTTTCATGGCCTAAAGTCTAAAAGAAATAATCATACCAACTGCTGAGTTTTCTAAAGTGCAACTGGACAGCCTAAGGGGGGGAAGAATAATGTGCTCCAGTGGAGCAAGTTCTAAAATATTCTATGGCAGATGGAGTTTTCTCTGGAACAACTAAAGTACAGATTACATTTTAATTAAATGTGTGCATCGTCTTTTTAATTATTGCATTTCTATACTGTTAGTCCTTCCTTGTGAAAAGGACATAGAAAAGATTTTAATTCAATGTTAGAATGCAAAACATGTCAACACCTATTGAGAGAATGCAGCATTTTTTAGCTGCATTTTTTTAGTTAATACTGATTGGTGACTTCTGCTTTAAAACCCAGTTTTCCATTTCATTTCTTGTATCTTTGCCAAAACATAACCTTGAGTTGAAAGCATCATTATTACTAGAATTCCTGCCATTATTATTATCAATATTATGAGAAGGGGAATTTCAAGACAAGAGTTCTGCTATTTTTCTGAATAAGAGTGGGGAAGTACTGCAAAGATTTTTCTTTACCTGCACTTTGTAGAGGAAAGAAGACCATCTTATTTAATTTCTACAAAAATATCTCTAAGTTTGATTTAATAGAAGCTGCTTTCTCTGTGCTGAATATAGCACATATCAAGAGGTGGCATAAAAAATTCTGGTTTGCACGTTTGCAAAATTTTGGGACAATCTTCTCTATGACCTTTCCTGGAATTTTAATGCTGAGATATGAAAACTTAATAGTCATTAAGTACACTGTTTTGAATGTAATTATGTAAAATAGTTTAGAGTTAAAAAAGGGTGAATGATCTTCTAATATTTTTATCTCATACATAGATTTGCCTCCCCTATCTCATGGGTGGGCTATTAACTGTCTCCAGTGACTTGCGACCTGGATTCATTGAAATGCACTTTATTTATTCGTAGTGCATAGCACCCATCTTCACACCACTGTGAATGAGGTGGTAATAGAGTGTGGGACCACCACTTCAGGGAGCTTGTTCCCAGGGAAACCAGGCCGTGGGAGGTTATCCAGAGCATTACTAACAAACAGCTGAAGCACAGCCTGGCATCTGCTCAGTGGTGCTCCTGCAGAAAGCAGCAGGGGAACTAAAGGCAGCGAGGTGGTGGGGTTCATGTTTAGGTCTTGGATAAGCATAAACACCACTATAGGGTTTCAGCTGTTTTATTGAGACTGGCAAAACTGATGAACTGCCACTGCCAGTCACGGACTGTAAGCTTTCTACTGAATTTGGAAGACCTTGGGACTGATGCTTGCCAGGTATTATATACATGAAACTTCCTTCAGCTGCCCACTCTCTCTGTGATTTGATTTAGTTGACAGCAAATTCTTTAATTGACCAGGTGTCCACAGCTAATTTGTTTTGCTTTTTTCTAACTCTGTGTGGTTTAAAACTCATAATTTTATACATATAGAAATAGTGGGGAATTATTTTATGCAGAATGAGGTATCTACAATTCTCTCACAATTTAATGTGGAGAAAGGCAGGCCTGGAAGGGGAAACAGGAAATCTGGTGTAGGGAGGAACAGGTACAGTCTGATCAAAGATAAGGAAGATGCTTGCCATGGGAAATCTCGCATGTATAAACCACTCGCCAATAATCAGCTAAGGGAATGCAGACCTGGCAGTAAATGAAACTAGTTTTAGAAGTAATAAAGAAATCAAAGCACTACTATCTGTTATGCATGACACACCATATAGAACAAATTCAGATGTAGTTTTCAAATGTAAGTCTCCAAATACTAAAAAATGAATAAGACTAATGAAAATAAGAAAATGTGTAATGTATTTCTCTGAATAAGAAAAATGTATAAAACTATGTTAGAGAAATTTTAAAACAACAACAAAAAAATCCACCCCTGCATGGAATCAAAGCTGATGACAAATAAAATTGTCAAGATGAACATCATATTCCACCCATCAAAGAACTAGATGATCACAAATTGCTCTAACATCTCCCATTGCCACCACCAGAGTGAACCACCTACCTTAAGGACCTATAGGACCATGAAAATATGAACATTACACCAGGAAAAGCTGAAAAAGGAAAACGTGTGCACAACAGCTTTAACTCCATTATTACTTTTTCTCTTTCTGTAACAAAAGATTTCAGTTATGTTATTAGGTTACTTTTGTATAAATGTCATGGTTTAGGAACGGTTTATAGCTCCCACTGAAACTATGTTCCTCTCCCTCACTCTCTCACTCTCCCTCCCTTGCAGTGGTCTGGAGAGAATTGGAGGCATAAAAAGTAAAGATAACAGGTTGAGATAAAAAACAACTTACTGGAAACATCAGTGAGATAAGAAAATGAACAGTAAAGGCAACTCTGCTTGTGACAGAAGGTACAAGAAAGAGGCAAATGGTTCACACAGAAGCAATACCTGGGCCAGTCCCTCCACCCTACTGGGCCAAACCAGAAGGGATCTCTTCTCCCTGGAATAAACTCTTCATCCCCCCCACCTCCAGCAATGACATAAGGTGGTATAGAGAAATATCCAGGTCCCATCCATGTCCCCTCCTGGATACTGCAAAATCAACCCTACCCTGGTAATACAATAAAATATGCTGTATCTTTATGTCAATATTTTGAGCACAGCTCTGCAGATCCATTGATTGTGGTGAGAGAAACATAAAAAGCAACCTGATTCCCTGTACTCATGAGGCCAACAGGTTCTTTTTAAAATCTGAATTGTCTCTGCCTTTGGCTAACTAGCAGATGTGTAGTTCTTTCCTCCTGAAGTGTGATGTGTGGATTCTTGCCTTTCATGTTTGTGGAAAGGAAAACATTGTATGCCAGTCTGTCTCACTGTATTTCTAATAAACTGCCCACAAATATAAGAAACATAATTTATGATGACAAGGAAATTACCTTCTTTTTCTTGTTTGCTTTTTCTTAGTTTGAGCACGGATCAAAAGTCAAATGGAGTCATTCAGGATAATGATCCTTCTCAGGGGCAAAATTCACTGCAGTTACTTAAAGACCAGGTAATTATGCTTGAAAAAGCATAGCATGAATTTCAGCCCCCAGTTCAACAGCAAGTCCCAGAGCAACACTACAGCCCCTGTGCTATCACAACTTAAATCTATAAGCTAAGGAGCTATTACAGCCTCTTCCATGACACTTTAGAGGTTTTCACTTTTATTTTCTTGTCTGCAAGCCTACAAAATTGGCAGTTAACTTCTCAGTTTCTCTTTACTAGCCATGCTACTGTGAAGTAGATTGGTAAAATATGTACTATCGTTCAAATGCTATTTTTAAAAATAAATGAATAATCTTATGAGAGTGGTTATAATATTCCAATTAAAAAAAATCTGAAATGTTTTAAGATTTTTCAAGAAAACTGGAAAGAGAGTTTGTTTTGAGCTAAGATTGGTGGGGTTTTTTTCCAAATAAAGAAATTTCACAGAGGGTATTAATGCTCTCTAACTTAGTTCCTATGACCACTTCTCTTAAATGACTGTATTGGAGTTCCAAATTCATAGCCCTATGTATATGGTAATCTGAAACAGTCAGCCTTCTCTTGGACTTTGGCCCATAGTAAATTAGTTATAAATAACAACTACTCTGAATATAGATCAAAGTGACTACCTTTGAGATTTTTGCAAAGATAAATAAATGTCTGGAAGTTTAAAAACACATTACAGGGTATTAAATTTGATGAAAACTGTGAAAAAATATACACCTTTATTGCACTTTTATGTCAATAATTTTTTACAGTTTTTTAAAGTCTGTCATGCAAGTCATCTAGAATAACTGCTTCTAAGTAAGTTATCAAAGAATAATAATTTGTTTCTCTACAGTGCCATATGTTACCCTTCTAACTAGCCACAATGAAGCAGACTGAGAATAGACAGTTATAAATATCCTGCAGAGTATTTCATTCCACCGTTGTCTCTCTAAATGAAGGACAGAGCTCTTATAATTGGGGAATGTAACCTCTAGAAAAAGTGGCGAAACACATTCCCTCAGGTAACTCCGACCCTGTTATTCAATCACTGAAATGAGGCAATATAACTTTCAAAGCACCTTTGTACCTGGCAACAACAGCATCGCTTTCCAGCAGGAAACAGCAAGCTTTAAAATGTGCTGGTTAACGTGTGAACAAATTAGCATGAAATGAAGCTTGTGGAAAAGATGCAGCTAACTGGAAAGGTACAGTAATTCTTAATATAAACTTAGCAAGTCAGCTCCATAACAGCAGACCTTCCAAGATGACACTGTTTTCCTATAAAGATTACAGCAGAAAACTATAGCCTAATCCTGTTTTACACAGAAAATATGTCAGCCCTGAACTGGAAAAGTAGCCATATTGTATCCCTGAAATAAGGGTAAATCAAGGACAGAAATATATTGTTTTGACTAAAACAAACAAGAGACTATCTCAAACAACCAGATAGCTATCTATATCCATGCCTTGATGTGACCAGTGAAGGTCAGCTTTGTGCGTCCTTCTCGAGGTTTATCTCAGATTGTGGTCTGAGGTTAACACTAGCTTGTCGCTGTTCAGATTTTACATGGAGATCAAAATCTTTATTTAGCTTCCTTGAGCTATAAACACCTTTATTTTTGCTGTAAACACAGTCTTAAGCAGTGTTTTTCATTTATCTGAACTGCCCTTGCATCTTCACCAGCCATAGAGAAAACTGGTTTCCTGAATATCTGATCTTTATCTGGTGAACAGCAATAACATTGCATCATACACATTTTTATACCTGAAATCAGAATGTGGTTGGACCCCACAGACCCCAAGCCAGGAATTATACTCAGTGCCAGATGACTGAAGAGTTTGAATGTAGAGGAAATGTCAAGGTTATTTCCCTGACCATATATCCTTTTTTGGAATGAATCCAGAGGAGGCCAACAAAGATGATCAGAGCACTCCTCCTATGAAGACAGGGTGACAGAGTTGGGGTTGTTCAGGGTCAAGAAGAGAAGGCTCTGGAAATGCCTTAGAGCGGCCTCACTGTGCTTGAAGGTGGATACAACAAAGTTGGGGAGGGACTTTTTCCATGAGCATGTAGTGATAGGGAAGGGGGAATGGCCTTAAACTGAATGAGGGTAGATTTTGATTAGATAGAAGAAAGAAGTATATTACAATGAGGATGGTAAAATCGTGGAATAGGTTGCCCAGAGAGGTGATGGATGCCTCATCCTTGGAAATATTCAAAGTCAGATTGGATGTGGTTCTGAGAAACGTGATGTACTTGAAGATGTCCCTGCTCATTGCAGTGGGGTTGGATGAGATGCTCCCTTCCAAACCTTTCCAAACCCACTGGCCAGCGTTGGGACACCAGTACAACCATTCTGATTTCTGAGGTGTACGCTTTTAGGAAGAAGAAAATTGAAAAATGTTGGATGTGGAGCTCCTCTTATCTAACTTCAGTCATTTGTAACTTAAGCACTTGGCTTTAATCTGATTTCCTAGACTTTATAATCAAGTGAAAAAGAGAATTAATTCAGAAGAATAGACAGACCCAGAATTTTGCAGGATTATCCCTTTCGCCATCTCTGTCCTCCATCTAGATAAACCTAATTTTATATGAATTATAATCTGGTTTCAGTCAAATCTACATTAGACCTAACTCACAAAAAAAAAAAAAAAAAAAAACCAAACCAAACCAAACCAAACCAAACCAAAACAAAACAAAAAAAAAAAACAAAAACAAAAAAAACAACAACAACAACAAAAAAAAAAAGTATGCATGTTCATCCCTGTTCTGGGATGCTCTTTTTCAATGTAAAATGCACTATGGAAAGATTAACATCATGTTTGTCAGCATTTCTATGATAATGCTTTTTTGTTTGGTGGGCTAGTTTTTCTTTTAAACAAAGCAAAGTGAAAGCACTATTCAGCTGGATGCAGTGTCCCTTGAAAAGTAACATGCAGCATTAGAGTGCAACACAACAATTTTGTTTTCAAAACTTCAGTTGCAGTAGGGTCTAATACTCTTACCAGTCCAAGAGCTACATGTCTATTCAACATGATTGTCAAATTAAAATATTTTTTCTGACAGCTAAATTAAGAACAAATAAATTACAATTTTATTTGTAACTCTTTTTTCCATTTGGGAGATGCTCATGACAGTCTGTCCCTGCAGCCTGTCAGACAAGCTTACCTCAGAAAGTGCCTAAAACACACACACCCACAAACAAAATCTGTAGATCAGATAAAACAAAACACTATTCCATCAGAATGCAGAAGAGCTCCTAGGAAAGAGTTTTTAGAGGCCTCTACTGATTGCTGTGAATTAAGCATAGGCTTTATCATATAAGCAGAATTTCAAAACAATTGGCAGCTATTAAACACTTTAAGAGGTTTCTTAAAGTGGTGAGTAGATGGAGCTGAGCTAAGATGAATCCAAATTAGGGAATTTATATCTTGTGAAGACTTCAGGAATAGCAAGTACTTAGTGGGCTGAAGTTATTTAATAGGTTTATATAGCTCAAACTCAAACATATGGACTTCCCAACATAAAGTGTTGGCTGAAGTGTGAAGTATTTCTCAAATCTGACTCTACTCATCCATGTTTTCTGGGAAAAATTATTTTAATCTGAATTCAGGCTGTTTTCAGACAGCACATATGTTCCAGGCTTTTAAGAAAGGACCTCCAGTGATGCCCTCTCTGTGACTGTGGACCCCTGATACTCCTGTGGGCACTAGAAGAAAAATGGGATAGATGTGGCAGGCAAAGCAAAAACTGGGATGTGTGTGCTGCATCTGCAGCACGTGAATTTCATCTTAATGTCACATTTACAGGGAATGGAAAGCTAAGAATAATGCTTGAGTTATTCCAGGGCTGGACTGAGCAGTTTCCCACCAGGCAAGAAATACAGCAAAAATGTCTGCTTCTGAATTTCACTAGAGTGGTTATCCTAACATCTTGAGTGGTAACAGGAAACTGTGACTTTCTCTTTTGTCACAGAACCTGAGCACCTGTGCTTGTACAATACTTTGAAAGAACAAGCTTCTTCAGATGTCCTTCTGTTTCAAACAGAGCTTTGCTCTAAGCTTGCCTTCCTTTCCAATTGCTGTGTCTCACCTTCAGCTACCTATCTTGGAGTCTGCTCAAGGAAATGAGATATCCTTCAGTTTTCACAACACAGTAGTTACTGAGATTTTTTTTACAGGATTCACCTTTTTTTACAGGATTCACACAAAAATATCCTGAACCTTTTAAAATGTTTAATTTTTTTAATTATTTTTATTAAGCCATTGCCACTACCCCTGGCTCTTCTTCAGCATCTGGAACATTTAAATTAAATCTAAGGTATTTTCTGTAAATTACATGTCATTATAATTACTAGATAAACTTTGATGGTTCATTCTATGAATTGAGGTATTTTTAGAAAATCACTATAATTTATTGTTTCTTTTAAATTTATGAGAAGTAAAACTATTACAATGAAATGCAATATATACTGGCAGAAATCTACCTACACTTTTAAAATTGCTGGGGCTTGTGCTAGAAACCATTTCATATCTGATCTAATTATATATAACTTAATTTAAACTGCATACTGCAGGTGAAACGACAGGAATGCAGCAGCTTTCCAACACTACCTCTCCAGTGAGCCCTTAAACAGGTGAAGGTCTCTAAGAAGTGACTTTCCCTGATGTACTCTCTCCTCCCCTAAAGCAGAGCTCCATTTTTTCAAGGACATGCTTTAAGAACTTTTAGATTTCAGGAACATATAATGTTTTCTGTGGGCATGCCTAATTTCCTCTCACAATTCCCAGCAATCTGGACAGACTACAGCTTTGTCATGAAAGAACAGGGGCTGTGCCTCCCACCTAAGCAAACTGTGATGGATTACATCAGGAGACATTGTAAGGGAGAGTTACATGCAAAAACAACACCTGGAAAAGAGGGTGAATGAATAAAACCAATATCCTTTTGTATGAGTAAGAAGCTCCTGTGCACAACAGGCATCAGTTCTGTAATTTGTAGGACATTTCTGGGAGCACAGTTAACACATGGCAGACAAACACCCCAGCTGTCACTCCTGATTCATTTGCAGGACTTCACAGAGTGGACATGCTGCCCAAGACCAGCTTTGATGATGGTTCATGCCTCAGTGCAAACCAAACAGATTAATACCAGAAAATTCATCCCAGAGAAGTGCTCATGTTGCTGATCACTCCTACCCAGGTATAACATTAGGGATAAGTTTTAATGGTGGATTTGGCAGTGCTGGGTTATTAGTTGGACTTCATCATCTTAAAGGTGTTTTCCAACATAAATAATTCTGTGATTGAATAAATATAGGCATTGAGAGGTCCTTTTTGCCAGTAATAAGATTTTGAGTCTAACAGCTGAAAAACTGAGAAGCCAGGTCTGAGCTGTGATAATTTTACTTGCAGGAAAGGTTCGAAGGTTCAAACTTTGTGAAGTGTTTGCTTACAGGAAGCTGGGGGAGGATATACCCCAAACACTCCATCCCAGCTCTACCTGTAATTCTCACTGCTGGTCTTCCTTTAGAAGTCTTGACCAAAACTAGACCACAGCCATTCACTCTTTTGGCAACACACGCTTCTGGACAGCTGAGAAACCTCTATGCTAATTACTCAAAAACAGAAGAGGAGTTAGGGTATCAAAAATTTGTAACACTTTAAAGGAATAACCCTGCAGCATCTTTATCTAAATGAAGAAAATTATTGGGTGTTTTGATTTTGCTTTTTCAATGCCTTTTTGCCCCATCTATAATACCTGCAAATTCCTTACATACATTTTGACCTTCAGAAACTGTAAGATTTAGTGTTATAGAAGAACATTTGATTAAGTTAACATTTAATTGTAGCTAATGTCTACAGCCACAAATAAGGCAGCACAAAATTAAATTATTAAGACCCCTCTCCATTCAAAATATGGAATTACAGTCCTTTAGAATAAAATGATACATTATCCTATTATCATAAGGGAAGTCCAGGCTATCATCTACTAGTTATAATTAAAAATTATTTAAAAATATATACAAAGTAAGCAAATGAAACTAAAATTTAATCTCATGAAGATTGACTTTCAAATCTTAATTATCTCTTTTAATGCAGGATTTGCTTTCAAAACTACTTTTTTCTTAATTAAGCAAAGAAAACCTGCACTTCTGTTCTGGGCTACTGCACTCCAATTCTTTAGTACTTCTTGATTGTACTATTAATGCTTTAGAGACATTCCACAGTGCAAGTCTATGACTGATTTGACTTGAAATACATAAAAATAATTTTAGAAAATCTTAGCATATACCTTTTTCTCTTTTGTTTCACAGTATTTTAATTTATGCAATAGGATTTTTAATTAGTGTCGAGTGATCTTTCCATGATCACAAGCTATAAAATCATTCAGGGAAAAGAAAAATCTACCAGGTGGCAACTCTGAAAGTGCTTTCATAAAAACAAATCATATTCTCCCTGTGTTATCAAGCTACATCCTAGATGATAAATTCAATGTCTTTCACAGATAACAAAAAGTCTTCCAGCTCAGCAATTCTACATGAGTCTATGATGTCTGTGACCTCTGAAAATACTTGTTTCTGGCACAGCAAAAAAAGGACTTCTGGTCTAACCTTGGAGAAATACCACAGGTCACAAGCACTGATTTTTGTAATACTCCTGATACATTAAAATAAAACCAGTTTATTTCCAAAGATACAGATGCCATTTTCATGCATACTTTTGGTCTCTAGAAAAATAAAGTGTAACTCAGGGGACCAGAATGAATTAGAAACTCCAAAACCTGAAACTGGTCCTGAACATGTAGCTAGGAAGAAAGTAGAGCAAGAAAAACAGTTTAATCTATCTACCAATTGCCATGAGACTTGCTTGTAGCAATGCATGTACCACAGCTGGCTACCAGTTCATGAAGGGTGTGTATCCAAGGGAAATTGGATGATTGGCTAGCCCCTGCATTGACTAAATAGAAGAGTGAGGCAGAAAATCATCTAGTGCTTTAAGGTGAAAAAGTGAGGATGAAGAGAAAAGAGGGGAGTAAAGGTCCAGTCTTCTGAACCGAATTCTCTTGAGGTTTCAGGCATAAGAATTTTGTCAAGGTAAGTAAGTCAGAGGCTTTGTACAGCAGCACAATATACCAGAATTGATCATGCTGCTTACCATTCTGTCCTATAACTCAAGAAGTAAAATATCACATTCTGTCTTCATTTTAGGTAATGATAGTCCACCACAAACTAATTTCTCTACCCAGTCCCCTTGTTCCATCATTCACTTCTGTGAGTCCTCCCCATGTCCCTTATTTGCCATTCTCACTATTTCAAGTGCCAGGCTGCTGTTCCTTGCTGCTACTCTCACTTTTACAATGCAATTCAAGTCATCAAGCCCTGTTATGCCATAAGTCATTTGTGACTTCTGTAGTCAGCCACAGGCAGAAAGTTGTCACAAGAGCAAGACTTTTTATTAGGAGGCAAATGGGGCTCTTTAAGACAATAGCTGAAAATATAAAGAAGGAAACACTCATGATGGTAGGCTTCAAAGCACTGGGCATGTAGCAAGGCAGAAAATTCAGAAGACAGAGAAATGTGGCCCTAGCAATGAAATGAAATAAAGCTTAGAGAACAAAATAGATTGGAGGAACGGATTTGAAAACAGTGAACATGAGAACTGCAATTAGCAGGGAAAATAGGGCTATGACCACTCCTTGCAAAGAATTGGCTTACATGAAAGAGAAAAACAATATCCTGATCTATCTCTGCTTCTAAGCCACTTCAGCTTTCAATAGCAGCTTGAACTTTGAATTGAAGACAGAACATTGGTACTTATGCTGCCTGACCTAACAGGTAAACACCACTCAGTAACAGCTACAAGAATTAAATCAACTATGCAAAACCATACATTTTGGTAGAGTAGCAGATTCAAGTAGCTTCTGCCTACAATTAAAAATTTACAATGTCTGAAACACCCAAGCCTTCCCTTACAGCTATTTTTCCAGCCATAATTCTGCTTTCTTTTCCAATTGTCTTCTGCACCAAAAATGACATCCTTTAGATTAGCTCTAAGGCAAAGGCTTTACCAAATTTTGAGGGACAAAGAAACGCCACTTACACAGCTGAAATTCTCTTTGATAAAAATCAAAAGACCCACTGCATACATTGAAGAAACTTCAGCTTCTCAAAATATTAGGTATGCAAATCCTTTGCAATGCAGACTTTTGTGCAACCTAAATCTAGGTCTTACAACTAGCTGGACATCTTGCCTCCTTTTTAAAAATTGACTCTTTATTCTATTTCTTCCCCTATTTCCTTAAATTGTTTTGTTGATGATGTCAGTTTCTCATTAGACCATTTGCTAGAATATCCTACACCTCCATATTATTTTCTCAGCTTCCAAGTGTGAAATGAATTAGCTGTTCACTAAGTAGAGAAGATGTCGTACTGTCAAATCCCATCTTTCTTTTTGTGTTTTATATATAGATATATATATATATATACATACATATATTTTATTTTTTTAAGAAATCAAAACAAAAAAAGAAAACCTTGACTTGAATTAGTACGATTCTTCCAATTTTTAGGGAATCCTTTGGGGTTTAATCTTGCTTCAATTTAGTTGAATATTTTCTGGTTAGCTTATATGAATGAATTTTATCTTCTTCAATAAAACAATATTAAAATCATATATTTCTCAAGTATTCATATGTGGTTGTTTCCACTGAGTTAAGCAGTGTTAATCTGGTTTTGACCTAACCTTTTTCCATTATAAGAGACAGCACATTTAAGAGAAACAAGTGTAATAAGCAGGATGCCTGCTAAGCATATTTTGCATGATTTACACCCAAGCTCCAGTATTTAAAAGCAAGAGCTAGAAAGAGGATAAAAAAGGCTGTCCTCCATGAACATCAATCCAGAAACAGTGAGTAGTTTCCAGAAATCATCCTTACCTCCATCGTAGCCAGCTGGAGCCACAGGCAGACAGAGGAGATGTCTTGGCTCTGGTGGCCACTTTCCCTCTCCACGAGTCCTCTCAGTACAAAAGTGTCATAACCATGGTGAGTGGCACCACACCATGTCTCCATTGTTTTAAAATATGCTCCCTCAGTGAGGGAAGAAGGACAGCAAAACCATGACAACTTTTGATCTGGTACCGTGAAAATCATCTTCAAGGTCCACCTGCTGGTAGGAAACTCCCTTAAGGTCCATTCCTTACTCAGCACTGAAGGTAAATTTCTAGCTTCAAATAGCCTAATTTGTAATACTTTGCAGGTAAATGCTCTATTTTCAAGGGAATGGAGAAAATTACTGTGTTGTTGATATTGTCAATACAAGATGTAATAGTGATTCTGTGGATTGTACACAGAAGACTGACCATTGTGTTTTCCAGTTCTAAATAAAATGTATGATCCCACAACACACAGAAATTATCTCAATTTACAGAATGAAGATATTGTACTCTCTACAGTCAGCAGCAATACTAATTTAATTTCTACTTTTTGAAAAATTATAACCTTTCTTAGACTAGTAGAAAATGGTAACTGATCCAGTTTGCATGTCCCTGTGTATATTGATAACTTTGTCTTCTGAGACTGAAGACATCCATCCAGATCCTGCCAGAACCACAACGCCTAAGTTGCCTGAGGTAAAATAATTAAATTTAGCACATTGTGAGGTCTTTGCTTTTAAGAAACAATCTTAAAAACAAGGTACAGATTTTGTGCTTGGGTTTTAAAAAATTCAGTACAAAACCTGTAACCACAAAAACCTCCCACATGATCATTATTGTGTCCTCTGACCACTAGGTAAGGGCATAGCAATCTCCTCTCTCCATATCTGCACAGAGACCAGCAGCAGCCTCCAGGAATTGTAGAAATGTAAGTCTGTTCCAGAACAACAGGGGAGAAATAAAAATAACATTGTGTATCCTCTCTGAGTGCTGTGAAATATGAACATGCTACTACAAGTTCTCCTTAGTATGCTACTTTTTCAAAGCTCGTTTCAGTCCAGTAACGAGGCCAGAATCTTAATCTCATCTTCAAAATCCCAAAAGACATTTTTGTTTTGTTTTCCCTTAAGTCTAGCAGAGCTTGTGTTGTTGAGTTTTTGTTGTTCTTGTTTTGTAGTGGTTTTTTTCAATCTCGTAAAATGACTGTGCACAGTCTCTCCTCCTCTCCCAAGACCATATTAGTATTTACTTGTATCAGCAAGCAGTATCAGTTCTCTGCACTACAGAGTGAGAAAGCTAATACTTCAGTAAATTGTTGCTGCCTCCTGTTACATCTGTTCTGTTCTGTTCGCTAATTGCCTGTCACAACCACTGAGCCATGGTGCCAGCCATGCTGCCACTTCCTCTTTGGTCAGCTTGTCAGCTCCTATTAATCTGAGCCCTGTTGCTTTTTCCACAGCCAACATTTTTTGCACTCTGGATATAATGAAAATCTATTTCTTCAGTGGTATACGAAAGTGACAAAATTATAATTTAAAAGAAAAAAGGTTAATGACTTTTTGCGTGAAAGTTGACAGTTTCCTACTGTAGCAATAAATTATTTTCTTTGATTCTGCTTCAATTTCAGGACTATATATAAAGGTTTACATATATTTCAATCTGATGCAATATTATTATTATTATTATTCATTATTAACTCTTTTTCTTGCATTATATGGGAAGAAACTCCTAGAATCAAACTTTGTGAATGTGAAAAAACTAAATCTGACCATAAGTAGTGATATCTAGAATACAGCAATTTTAAAAGAAAGTCATCTGATTTTTATGCTGAATTTTGTTAGCTTTTTTTCCCTTGGAAAGGAATGCAATTGGTTTGAAATTGATCAATATATTTGCTAGACCAGATAGTTTTTTCAAAACTTTTATATTCTCCACATTTTAATTCAGCAGCCTGTAGTACAGTTGTGAAAGATGACACCTTAACAGGCAGAGAATGAGAGCCACAGGACCAGGGAATCCCTTACATTGGGAAAGATCTTTAAGATCATCAAGGCATCCAAATTAACTGCTAAGCCACATCTCGTGCTTCATCTAAATGTCTTTTAAATACCTCCAGGTATGTTACCTCAACTGCTTCTCTGGGCAAATTCTTCCAGTGGTGGCAACTCTTTCCTGAAGAAAGATCACTGCCCTGGTCCTGCTGGCCATACTAGTTTTGACACAGGCCAGGATGCCATTGGCCTTCCTGGTAAGCAGGACACACACTGGCTCATGTTCATTTCCTGCTGACCAGCACCCCCAGCTCCTTCTCCTCCAGTTTTCCAGCCACTCTTCCCTCAGCCTGAAGCACTGTGCAGAGTTGTTGTGACCCAAGTGCAGGATCTGGCATTTTGCCTTTTTGAAATGTTCTTATTCCCAACAGGTATCCACAAGGTTCCACAAGGTAAGGCATGGACAGTTACTTCTGGGCAGCTCAAATGTAGTAGAGCAACAGTGCACTCCCTTGAAATTGTTTGTCACGCATTAAGCTTTTAAAAAATGTAGATATAATATGTCTCTTAAGGAAATGAGAGCTCAAGGTGACACATAAATTACATGACTGAGAAACAGAGTGATGCTCTCGCAAGCAATTAAAAGTGGCTATGGTAGATCTTTCTTTTTTTAGGATAAAATACCCTTTTGGTTTTTAAATTATGCACAGGGGGAAAATAATAGAAATATCATTTCCGAATAACCAAAATCATTCTGCTGCACAAATTTCTGAGTCTGACTTCATACGGGAATCAAAGTCCTAAAGCTTCAGGGCTGAGCATATGCTCTCAGATTATACAGATCTGAAGGACACTTTCCCCAGGTTGGATAATTTGGCTGTCTATGCTATCAGCTCCTCGGAACAACCCGTCCTTGCTGTGGTCTTGATGAATTAGCATGCTTTCAAACAGTTCCTGGGTGCAGTTCAGGGGTTAGGATGGGTAAGAGACCTTTAACAAACCTGCTGACAGAGCAGAAGCTGCATGTTATATTTACAGGCAGGTTTATGCCTGTTTTGCCCTCCATGCTGGAGAACAGCATGGAGCACCTTTATTTTTATTAGCAGGCATTTATTCTCAGAGTTCTATTAGAAGAATGACAAGGCAAAGCCACCTTTCTGTTCCCCCCATTTCCCTGAGCTGTGCCCACGAGCAGGAAGATCTGGCACTGGAGTTTTGGGATTCTTGGGTCTGTAGCAAACTCCCCAGAGGCCATGAGAAGCCCTGGATCCACAGTAATCTGCCTGACAGCGAGACATTCAGGATGTTTTCCAGCCTGACATGGAAATGTAAGACCCAGGGAGTTACTCCGGATCAAAGAATTTAGTCCTTTAGGAACAAAATTACCTTATGATCTCCCTTTATTTGCTCAACAATAAAAACCCAAATATATGAAAGTTCTGCAGTTATGAACCAAATACAAACAAGCATTTTGCAGACTGGGAAACAGCTTCATGCCATTATTGCCAGTGGTCATGCCATTATTAACAAGGTTGGCGTGGATTTTGATATTCTGTAACACCGCAAAAAAAAAAAAAATAAATAAATAAAAAAAAAAAAACCAAAAAAACAAGAAGAAGAAGAAGGAAATTAATCCAAACCTCACAGCATTTATACAAATAAAATACAAATAAATACATCATAAATATTAAAATCTTAATAATTGTGTCATTAGCTAACTTCTGTTTGAACTTCTGATGCAAAGGGCATGCACATACAAAGAAAAAAACATGCTGAAAAAAAAAGAGCATTTTTTCAGAGACCTAGGAAGAAGTAAGGCTCATTACATAAGTAATACATTCTCAATAAAAGAATCCCATATGAATGAAAACATGATGATATAGTAAAAAATAACAAGCTGCATGACATGACACTTCATTTCTGGAGGACCTGGGAGATCAATAACTAAGTCTGTGTAAAATTATTCACATCTCTCCAGAAAATATGACCTGAAGAATGAGTTGATGTGCATCATGTTTTGTTTCAAGCAACCGGGATGTAACGTAAAATCTGTTGAAAAGATCATTGGTTTTTTTTTTCTCCTTTAAAAAATGAGATATTAGGATGAAATTTTTCTGAAATATAACATCAATGAAGTTATCGTTGGGATAAACTCATGCCTGTGCACTTACTTATTTAAATTGACATGTATATTCTTTTAAATTATTCCTTCATTCTGCTTTGCAAGTTGAAAAATAATTGCCTTATACTTGATTATTTCAGTTTCTATATTCTTGTGCATTTTGAAAAGAAGAATCCCCAAATATTGTCTTTCCTATTTTGCTGGTTAAGCACTTCAATTGCCACAGGGCTGGACTGAAATTGTTCAGGACATGATGAGACTGGATTTTCCTGGGCTTTATCAGCCAGTCAGAATTTAGGCAAGGCAGCCAATATATTAGAATGAAATGTCAATTACAACGCTCTTCAGTGTTACAAGTTTCTGAGGATGACTGGGAAATAAATGCATGATGGTTGGAAAAATTACTTTCTTTGTAGTTTAGCTGTAATACTGTCAGCCAGCAAAGAGAGAAATCTTATTTTCTGTTCAATTTATTCAAGGGTCTCCACATCTCTGCAATGCTCAGACAACAAGACACGCTTCCTTAACCAGGCCAAGGTACCCAGCGAATTCCTACAGTAACAGCCCCTGCTAATATTTTCAATACAATGTCTTCCTGTGTAAGAATTACTTCTTCTAGAAAAAAGAGAGCAATGCATTTAAAGTTAATTTCTCTTGCACAAATTGCTTCCACAATATTTATTCTCCCATTGAATAAACATTATCTTGGCTAGAAATTAGAATTTCTCTCTATTTTAATGAGATCTCTACAAAGACAAGGTCTTAATCTGGAATGACCTTACTACAACATCTCTTAATTGTTGATGGCAGCAAATGAAATGCAAGTGGACACAGAACAAATTGCTTCATTAACAGTATAGTCTATACCTAAGGAACTGTAACCCACATTTCCAATTCATGGACCAATTCATCTAATCATTTATCTCCCACAATGAGATTACACTGCTCATGTAAGCTAACAGTATACTTACTTGTCACATTATGAGAATATGCTGTTTAGCAGCTTATAATAGGTATTATTAGCCATTTAAAATATTGCCTTCACTTCCAAATACAGAAAGATCATAATATTTTAAAAGCATGTTGTATCTGAGAATGCATGAGAAGGCCACATCAACAAATGGATTCCCACTGAGCGATCCTTGCACTTGTCAAGTGTCCTGTTTAGAAGTCTACTTTCTCACATTGGCAGTAGTGCATCACAGGTCTCATTGAAAAATGAAAGCGTCAATGATAATAAAGTTATTAGCTAAAAACTCATCCAAACACTGGAAATTAAGTAACATTTGGGTTCAGAGTCTGTCACTTAAATAATTGTTGTTGAAGTGTGAAAATTGCAATATTGAATCTCCTCCTGGAGTATTCAGCTATTTTGACTATTGAATGCATTTATGTGTGTGCTGCACTGTGCAGCCTCATAAATTTAAGTTTATTTTAAAAGTAATTAAATAATGGCTCACCAAAATCAAAATGGCAAACACATAGTAAATGGGAAATGACAAAATGAAGCTGTTTGCATCTTCAGCATCTCTGCACTTACATAATTTCTTAAATAAAACTATGGAGAAAATGGTGGCAAATCCAGAAAGGCTAGTAAGCTTTCATCCTAATGACAAACCATATTTGCTTTTATTACTGCTTTGATTTTCATTCTGCATCCAGGCTGTGCAATGAATAAAGGAGATATAAAAATATAATGGGAACAATTAATATATTTTCAGCATGACACAAAGGCTGAAACAAAAGCGTATATCTAATCTCAGTTGTGCAAGTAAAGTATCTTTTAAAATAAAAGACAAAGGATTCTTTAAAAAGAAAATCTATCTCTAAATTAACAAATAATTCATTACTTCGGGATGACTTTGGAGATGAAAAGATGTCATTTCAGGTCTTTTAAACTGGAAATCTGAACCGAGAGCTCCTGATGCAAAGCATAGCTGATGAAAATAAATTATTCTTTGTGTGGAAAAGGTACCAGAGAATGGGAGGGGAAGGAAAGGACAGACCACATATCGATGAAGACACTGCTCTGCTCAACCATCCCCATCTGAACGTGACGGATCCAGAAGTAACAAATCACCAGGAAAATCCGAAACCCCTATGTCCCCTACCAAGTCCTGCTGCACCCCTACCAAAGTTGTGGTTTCAGCTGTTGTACCTCATCCAGGATCAAGGTCTGTGAGACTTGTGAACTTTCTCTGCACCTGAGCACACAGAAAATTCCACAGCAGGCTTCTTGATGGCATGCTTCATTGTATGTGAACCTGTAGCTTTTCAGAGTTTAATAATTTTTTCCAAGCTAACTGTATTTTCATAAGCATAGAAGAAAAGCACACTGACAAAGTAGTTCTTCTGTTCCTAAGCCCAAAGGCACTAGAACACTTCAAAGAAGCAAATTGTAATATTATTTTTAAAAGAAAAATGTTTTTCTTCTCTAAAAGTAATTTGCATTTTATATGACAGAGACATTTTTACTGAAGCATTAAAATAAAATAACTACTTAAAATATGGAAAAACTTATGCCAAAATTATTCATGTTTGGAGAAGTTATAATAGGCTTATAATAAAAAATATTATACACCAAACTTTATTCATAATAATAGATGTTATTTCTTCTCTCCAAACTCCACACAGGAAGTATCTTAGGATCTGAATAACCACTATGGTACCATTCTTTTTTTAAGACACCAGCATTTAGCATGTGTAGTAATTCATGTGTTCTCAGTTTGATAGTTCAGACAGATCGCCACTCACTGTCCTCTTTGCACTCAACACATCCTCTGAGACAAAGCCAGGTATGGTTGAGGGATAGTTTGCTCTAGTCTGCAGGACTGCAGCTTTTTGTGATGAGGTAATTAAAGGTTTGTGTTTTCCCACATCCCCTAGGATTATCCCAGGCACCTTTCTAGGCTCAAACACACTTATGTGCCATTATTACATTTTGAGACACTGAAGGATATGCCCCTACTATTCTACATAAAAACCTTATAAGCAGACAGTAATATCTTCATCTTTATGTATTTCAAACCAAAATAATCTAGTAATTAAAGGCCTGTTGGGTCACAGGGCCACAGAGGAGACCTGGACTAGCTGATAGATAACATTAATATGTCCAGCACTTTGAAGAGGAGGTTGCACTGGGAGGTGGGTCATCCTGCACCACCTGCCTTGGCACCCAGCGAAATCAGTCTCTGAGCAGGGACTTCAGTAACATTGGCAGAGCCAGAACCAAACCTGCATTGATTTAGAGAATGCATGAATGGCAAGAATACTCATTTTTTATTTGATCAGACCTATGTGCATTGATTCGGAAAGCAAACATTTTAAAGTGTCCCTCATTTCTTGAAACAATTCTCTTAGTGAGATCAAAGGCAGCATGAGTAATAAAGTTTAGCAGGATAAATGTAGATGAGTAATTACACAAAAATCTATACGCCTCCATGCAATCTCATTTGAAAACACTATGGACAATTTCTTGCAACGGATATCCCTCTCCATCTCTCTACTGGGGATAATAAACCTTGGAGATTAAATGAAGGAAAGAGGGAAATGAGCCATTTAGTTCTATTAACTATTCTAACCTGACATGTATGGAATTATATGATAATTACTATTGAAAGGTAGAACATACCATATGGATAGGGCAGAAATGGTCAGGCAGTATCAAACTACAGTTCATTTCAAACCGGACTGTAATCTCTTAACACTGCCCATTTTAGCAATCTTGCCAAGTCACTCAGGAAGCTGAATCAACAAAAATGAGTTTTTGATTGATTAGGATTAAATCATGGTATTCCATTTTTCAAACACAGAGATATTGAGGTTATTTAAAGGTTATGAAACATATTCTTCTGTGTATATTTAAGCATCACCCTAATCTCATCAACACTATTCAAGAACAGATGTTTCTCAAATAGCTCAAGAAGATTTCGAAGTACAAACTGTTTATTTAATGATCAGTTAACACTCTGAAGGTCAAAACCCAAAAATGCAAATCCAAAATGCCAGTATTTGTAGTTGATGATGTGTCCTATTTCTACCACTTCTAGTAAACCAATACAATGTAAGCTTTAGATTCATAATACAAATTCAAGCAACCAAAAATATAAATCTTTAGAAGAAAAAGCATGCAAAATGCCCCAAGCAACTTGCACAAAAGAGGGTTTACACACTCTCACACACTTGCAGAGTGGGAGAATTTGACCCTCTTTAAATAGGTGTCAAGTTGGTAAAGGTAGTTTCAGATAATAACTCTATCTCTCTGCAAGTTATAAAATTCCTATTAAATATTACAGTGATCCTCAGGTACGATAAGAAATTAATAAAAATAAAAGTCAGGAGTGAGTATGCAGAGGAGAAAATGTCTCATAAATGAAAAATTACCTAGAACTTATTGGCCTTGAGTCATTTCTCTAACAGCTGCAAAAATGTCAACAGCAGTAAAACATAAAAAGCTAGCAGTGATTTCATTAATAGTACTCAGCTACACTGCAGAGGGAATCGTGCTAACATACACTCGAAGGACAGACATTGCCTTTAAAATTCAATACATGAATTGGAACTTTTCCTCGGCTGCAACTTACCTGCTGCTACCTACACAAATGAAGCTGGCCAACAGGAGATCATTAATCCATGGTCCCTATGAATCTCTCATTTTCTCAGTGAGTGGAGCACAGCATGCTGGAGCACATTCTACTCACAGCAAGAGCATCACAGAGTCCAGAGACTCTGGAGGAATGATTGCTGATTATGCTAATTCTGCACTTGGAGTATCAGTCGAAAAATGTCCCCCACACCACTGCAGGTTGGGAGCTACTGTATGTGTGTCCTTGATCCTTTTGCTTTCCAAATACTAGTGGCTCCATTTTATAATTTATCCTGTCTTTAAAGCAGTCTCTAAAAAACCAGAAAGCAAATATACTGTCTGTGAAAGAAAAAAGTCACTGTGTTTAAGATACTAAATGAGGTTTCAACAAATTTGGGTTAAATATTTAGATTTTCTCACAGAAGCCTGGACTGGACCTAGACTAACCAAGAGAAGAAGTACAATAAAATCACTTAAGTGAGGCATGAGGCCACTGTCTTGTCTGTACAAAGAGGTTGTCTTCTATTATCTGCAGGTATGGTACTTGTATACCAGGGCATCACTGAAGACTTCTTAGTGCTACAGATTTATATTGTAGCAAAGGTCAAGTAATATTTTGGGATGCAATAAAATTAATGTTGCAATATCCAGACTGCCTGAAAGCAGTAGAAAGCTTGCTGATGTCAGTTTACATAGAGAGGAAGAAGTGGATGAGACATGGGGCTGACTGCAGCGCTCTGGCCACACCTGTCCCCCTGTCTTTCCCCTGCTCTCTCATGTGACACAACAAATCCAATACGCTGATAGAGGCTAGAGTAATCAAAAAAGTTGAATGCCTGAAGAACTGGAATACTAGCACAGCTTGGAAGGATTTCTAATAGCTGAGATCTCATTAAAAGATAGTGTTTGCATGTAAAGCCAGACAATAGTGAGATAGGCCTGGTAGGTGGTGATTGACAGTGCACCTGCACTCTTCATCCACTGGAGACCTACAGGTTTATGGATCAGCAGACAAGGACATGACACTGCTTAATTTTGAACTGCAGAAATGCAGCACGATACTACGTTTTCCTTCTCCTGTTTTTCTTACAGCACAGGTGACCTTATTCCATCAGGATACTGGCAATGAATGCAGCAGTGTCAGATATTATTACTGAAGTTATTTTTTGGAAAAAATCTGTGTCCTAGTCAGGAACAACTGTTGAATGTCAAGTTAGATCTGTAGTAAATATTGAGAAAGTCAAGAGTCTTGTAGTGGCAGTTTAACAGGCAGAAGGTACATTTCATTACATTTTAAAGGTATTAGAGTAGCTGAGATGTAGTAATTGCCTTAATACTTTATTTCCCAGTCTCTCTGTTAAAACAGAATCAAAATTTTGTAATCTATTTCACATAGATTCAGGTCTCTAGCATTCTCTAAATCTTAATTTTTACCAAAGAAAGAAAGTCATGTGAAGGCCTTTATATGGTAGAGATCTTAATGTTATTTTGCTCAACATATCTTTGAAAGCCCTTGAAAGCACTGCAGAAAGCGAATAAATGAATCTCATAAAATTCTTCAACAATCTTCACAGATCCCAGGAGCAGTCCTTTTTCTCACTGATAGAAAAGCTATGTAAACATCCATCTTTTCTTCTGGTCTCTCCAGCAAGTCCTGTTTCTCATTTGCCAAAGCTTCAAAATCTGCAGTTCTTTTTTTTTAAAAAAATCCCTACTGTTAACAGGAAAACTGATTTATTTCTGAAAGAACTTACTTGTAGCTTTACTGAGCTACCCTCAATGTAGCAGCAGGGTCCCTACAGACCTGCCCCCAACTATGGTGGCATAGTCCTAGTGTGGCTTCTACATTCTCCTTCCTTTACATTCTTTATATAAAAAAGAGAAATCTGTTCAACCTTTATCATCAAGGGCTTTGTAAATCTAGTTTTAGCCTTCATTTGCTTTTAAATTTCACCTGGATTCCACATGTTCCATTTCTTTCAGACAGCTATGCAATTACTCAAACAACTAATTACTGTGTGCATTCCCCAAAGGAAATATGGAAAGGCCATCAGGCTCTTCTTAACAGATCTCTACTTTCCAGCTGGGAAGCATAAAAATCCTAATCTATTTCTTATTCCATGAAACAATTCGATTTCTATAGGCTTCTCTTAAACTGAGCCAGACTCACAGAACATTATGGAGAAATTTTCCTGATTTTTGTCCAATCTTCCTCTATAAAAATTCATGATGGATTGACCCTGGCTACATGTCAGGTGCCCACCATGTCAGGTGTTCCATCATTCCCCACCTCAGCTGGACTGGGAAGAGGAAATACAGTCATAGGCTCATGGATTGAAAAAAAAAAAGGCATGGAGTTATCCACCAGTTAACCCCATAGAATCACAGAATCACCGAACATGTCATGTTGGAAGGGATCACAGTGGGGCATCTGGTCCAACCTCCATGCTCAGGCAGGGTGATCCTAGAGCACATGACACAGAATTGTATCCAGATGGTTCATGAATATCTCCAGTGAGGGGGACTCCACAACCTCTATGGGCAATCTTCTCCATTTCATGTTCACCTGCACAGTAAAGTTCTTCCTCGTATTCAGGTGAAACTTCCCGTGCATCAGTCTCTGCCCATTCCTCTCATCCTATTGCTTGGCACACTGCGCAGAACCTGGCTCCATCCTCTTGACATCCTGCTGTCACATACTTAAAGACATTGATGAGGACCCCTCTTAGATGTTTCTGCAGCTGGGCCGAACAGCCCCAGCTTCCTCAGCCTTAACCCATAAAAGAGATGCTCCAGTCCAGTCCCCATATAATCTTTGTTGCCCTATGCTGGACCTGCTCCAGGAGCTCCTGCCTTTCTTGTACTGAGGAGTCCAGAAGGGGACACTCCAGATGTGGCCTCACCAGGGCTGAGTAGAGGGGCAGGACCACCACCCTCGACCTGCTGTCAGTGCTTTTCCCAATGCAACTGAGGATACCATTGGCCTTCTCAGCCACAAGGGCTCACTGCCACCTTAGGGACAGCTTGCTGTCCACCAGGCCCCCAGGTCCTTCTCCACAGAGCTGTTCTCCAGCAGGTTGGCCCCCAGCCTGTCCTGGTACCTGGTGTTATTCCTACCCAGGTGCAGGACCCTGCATTTTCTTTTGCTGAATTTCAGACATTTCTCTGCCCATCTCCCCAGCCTGTCAAGCTCCTTATGAAGGGCTGCACAGTCTTCTGGGATATCAGCCAGTCCCCACATCTTTGTGTTGTCACTAAATTTGCTAAGGGGGCATCCATCCCTTCATCCAAGTCACTGATGAACAAGTCAAACAATACTGATACTAGGCCCAGTATGGAACCTTGGGTGGCAAGGCAAATGACAGGCCTCCAACAAGACCCTGTGTCACTGGTTACAACCCTCATTGATCTGCCATTCAGCCAGTTCTAAATCTACCTCACTGTCTACTCATCCAGTCCACACTTCCTGAGTTTGCTTATAGTGGATATGAGAAATCCTTGCTGAAGTTGAGATTTTCTGGATCCTCCTTCTAACCCTCTTTGAAGACCAGGGTGACATTTGCTTTCTCCCAGCAGTGTGACTCCTCTCCTGATCTCTACAACCTTTAAAAGCTGATAGCAAGCCACCTAGATGTGCTGTCTGACAGCTCTGTCATCACTAGTGGATGCATCCCATCAGAGCCCATGGATTTGTGTATTTCTTTTTTGCTTAGGGTGATTCCTATCCCAAACCTCCTTGACCAAGAGAAAGTTTTCCTTCCACCATGGCTTTATCCTGATCTTCTTGGTCAGTGAATTTTGATGGCTGGTCTTGCAAGTGAACTGAGACAAAAAAGATATTCTCTAAGTCTGCCTTCTCTACGTCCTCTGTTAACAGCTTCCCCACTTCCTTTAGTAACAGGCTCGCATTATCCTTTGTTTTCCTTTTGTTAATTATATATTTGAAAAAGCCCTTCTTGTTGTTCTTGATATCTTTGGCCAGATTTAATTCCAGATGGGCCTTGGACTTCCTTGTCTCATTTCACCTTACTCTGACAACTTCTCTATACTCATTCTGGGTGGCTTTGATGCCTTAATAAAATAAAATTATATCTATGAACCAGAAACTTCACTGATTTGGCCAACTTAAACCCTAAGACATATTTCAATTCAATAAGTTTTACCTCAAAGTGCTCATCTCCAGAAGCACTCTGCTCTGTATTTCCTAACTCAGGTGCATGTCACTCATGCACAGGTCCCTCCTTCTTACTACTTTGTTCAAGGCATTGAGATAGCCCCACTATTGCAAGAACTGCAAAAGCTTTACGCAGTTTGAATGGCTGCAGATAGAGTTTAATTGCTATACCCTAAATTTTTTTAAAACCTCTGCTTTTTTGTTTTTTACATTTCTTTTACTACACAATTCAAAGATTGCCCCTGTCTAAAGGTTCTGCTGTAACCAGTTTGCCAGCTTGTTGACTGAGATTTCCACATCATTAGTTGTAGCAAATGTTTATTCCCTGCTTCTTCTCATCTCCTCTCCTTTTTAATAATTTATGAAACTTTCTGCACATTTTTAATGCTCATTCTCCAGTCCAAGGATGTCATGGCTCTCCATCTTTCCACTCTGCTTAACATTTTCACAGTTGAGTATCATTAAAGGATGAGATTTGTCCTTCCCCAGAAGGTGAAAAGTTCCTGCTGCTCAAAATATTGGTCCTGTTGAGGATGAGAACATCACTATATTTTCCAACTATTCTCTCCAGCACAGGAGGCAGAATCTTGCGAACAGAAATTCAATTTTTTTCAGTGCTTGATGTCCAAAGAGACTGTCTATGAACTGATCACTTTGTGTACATGCCATTTCTCAGCATCTTCTCTGCACTTATGTTTGTGCAGAGAAGGAAACACAAAGGACACATTTCCTCTCCCTGAAGGGTTTGCATCTTGAGGCTGCTGTGCACTAAAAGCCACTTAAATAGGCCCTCAAATCATACAGTGCTCAGCATTAGGATGTTCAGAAACACCACAAACAAATGTCTGTCTGAAATATCCACAGTAACAAAACTGGAAAATACAGGGAGAACAGGGAGATGAAGTTGTATTATTCATCTAGAAAAGTTCAGAGGTATCTTTTAAATCATGCTGAACTGGACATCTTGAACCTCACACAAAAACACTTCTGAGACTGCAAAATGTTAGCACACCTAGTGAATAATATATTTTATGTCTATTTTAACTCTAGAAGAAAGTTGTCATAGGCTTAATATAAAACTGAAATACAGAATTTGATGCTATGTCAAGAAATTTTTCTATATTCAAAGCTTTCCCAAATAAACAATGACCTGGATTGACTATATGATGCTTTTTTCCCCAATCATCTCGTTCTGTTTATGCTGAATAATAAATTTTGCACCTTTATGATGTTCCAGAGAGTGAAGCGGGGGAGAGAAGAAGCACGCAGTTTGTTTTCAAACACTGCACTCACTCATCCACACTCCTGCTCCTGGACTGTGTTTTCTGCGGATAGACAGACAGTGGGACAGAGCTCTCTTTTGCTTTTAGTTAGTTTAGCGAGCTGAGGCAAAGTTCCCTGTACTGTGGTTTTTTCCCTTTTTTTTGGACCTCTTGAAACTGCTCTGGACTGAACACCCAGGAGAGCACCGGCAGCTGCAGCTGTGGCCCACCGGGCCGGGCCTGGCCTGCAACAATTCCAGCACCGGAGGGACTGATCAGAGACTGAGGGAGCTGAGATTCAACCCGGGGATGGGGTTTGCTCAGTTTGTAATCTCTTTTGGAGCGGCAAGGGGTTTAATTGTTTAGTATTGTTTAGGTTTTATTGTTTAATAAACAGGTTTTTTTCCACTTTTCTCCAAGGAGGTAGTTTCTCCCAGACTGGTTGGGGGGAGGGGCCGATTGAATCTTTTTTCCTACAGGAACCCCTTTGGGGATTCTCTCCCAAATTTGCTCTGAACCAGGACAAACAGTCCTTACTGTAAGAACAAAAATTGGAGCTGATTTCTTAGGTAGCTGGCAGATAATGGCAGATAAATCGTAGATTTTGCATATGTTTCTCTATGCTTTAAACACCTGGGACTGCATGTCTGTGATATTCTAGGAAAATGTTTTCTCTGTAAGAGGTTCTGATTGAAGACTCAACTATCTATGGGATATACAACTGGCTATAGATATTTGTCTTATTCATCTCTAGGGAGACACATCATTGGCATAAAATTTCTTCAGGTTATTATCTTCTGATATTATTCCTCAAGTATTCATTTCTTAGATCCTTTTGTCTTGTCAAAAGGACTGGGGTTTTCCTTTCTATTACTATATTACTAGATACAAAAGAATCTCTACAAAATTTAAAAATTTATCTTTCTGGGTAATTCTTTGCCTCTATAGCTGATGCCTGCACCAAGTACATGATTAGTATGATGTAGACGACACTGAAGTCAAAGAGATCTGTTGAGATGGAGGAGACCTTTCATGTCTTTCCTCTTTTAAGAAACAGAGAATTCAGCTATG
Source organism: Melospiza georgiana (assembly GCF_028018845.1). Taxonomy (NCBI): domain Eukaryota; kingdom Metazoa; phylum Chordata; class Aves; order Passeriformes; family Passerellidae; genus Melospiza; species Melospiza georgiana. The sequence goes on from NC_080431.1 coordinate 29,429,596, forward strand.
TCACTACTAAATTTGCTTTTATGTTTCTGTCACATGTCACTTCCACTGTTTGTGTCTTGACAATATTTGCCCAATTGATCAGAAAATTTCCCTTCTTTTTAATTGGAAGACTTGTTGAATGTGCTTTCTGCTTTATTGTCCACATTAATAAAGAATATATGAAAGAATACCGGCTGATATATCAAATTCTGTGTTACACCATTTATGCCTGGCATCCAAATGGACTCCATACCACTGATAATAATCTTCTGAGCTCCAAAATTCCATCAATTTTTAAATGAGTTTTCTTCCATTTTTCTAGCCCATGTTTCACAAACTTGCTTCTGAGGAAGTTATGGTAGACGTTGCCAAAAACCTTGTTAAAACAAGACAAACAGGATTTACCACTGAGCCAGTCATCTCACCATGGGAGGCTATCAGGTTGATGTGGTGCTTGTCACCAGCTCCTTTCCCCATTCAGCACTTGGCCTGCATATACCCAAGTCTTTCTCTTTTTAGCTAATGATGTACTTAAAGAACACCTTCTTGCTGTCCTTCATATTCTTTGCCAGATTTGGCTCCAAATAGACTTTAGTGTGAGCATGAAATGTTTTCTCAATAAAATTGACAATGTGTCCATTTTAATGAAACTTCCCTTTTAGCAATAAATGTTCAGTTGGAAAAAAAGAGGCTGCAAATATATTGGTAATTTTACACTGCTTGCATACTCTAGCCCTGAGACCATTCAGCATGGATTGGCTTCATTCATACCATCAAGCTCTCTCAGTCTTCCAAAGAGATTGTCATGTCTGTTCCGAGTGAGCCAATAACATAAATAAAAAAATATTAAGATTTTTTTTTTTTGCAACAAAACAAAGCAAAAGTAAGGCAGAAATTATTCTAACAATGCAACAACATATGTAAAAGGCTTCCAGTGCCTGGACATGTTTCCTGGTTTCATTTAGACTATGGCTTAAGGATAGCTTCTGTGACTCAAGATGACAGAATATGTACCTGAATGTTTTACAACGCAGCACTGAAGTGACTCCATGGACCTCTGACCACAGCTGCCAATTGAGACACATTTTTTATTTTGCAGGGTTTAATTCAGGTCCCTTTGAAACTACACCAGCATCTTTATCAACACTGTACTCCTGTTATAAGACTGAGGCAAGGCTTCTTACCCCAGAATTTATATTGTAATACTAATCACACAGTCTATTTTCTGCTGGTTTTAACTTTCCAGGTCTGTCCTGCTCTGAGGTTAGCACCAAGATGTGCAAGATGACCAGAGAAGAGGATGAATAAGACACCTTCTTGCCCTTTTTACTATCAGGTTAAGTGTTGAAGTAAGACAGGTGCTTGCCTTCCACTTTGTGCTTGGCCATGAACTCTTGCTAAAACATCACAAAGCACTGACTCAATATTTTAACAGGCCCATATGAACACCATGGCATTCAACACTATGGCACAACTAGAAAAATAAAAATCCCATGTCCTCTTGGGTTAAGAATCCTTCAAACGAAGAGTGGAATGGTCAAGCTAAATGTTACTGCATGTCCTACATGACCCTACTGAAAATTGAATGTTACAGCGAGTAAATGCCAGCAGTGAGCTGAGCCTGGCATGCCTTCAGGTGCAGACATTACATTTGCCCATGGGTCACCCACAGATCTGCTTTAATTTGAGCTGCATCTCCACTGCTTATCCTCAGCTTTGTGAACAAAAACATGAATGAGACTAATTCTCCCTGCATCCCTTGTGAAGGGCTCACAGAACAGCCAGCATGCATCCAGGCTGCACCAGCCAATAACATCATGTAGTTTAGAAGTATGAAATACAGACGTGGCTCTGTTCCCATGGAAGGCAGACTGGCACACTGCTGATGAAAGTTTGCCTCCTGCACTTATGCGTATTCTGGTAGGTGATTACATTCTCTTAAAGAAACCTGCTTATTTATGTAAACAATAAATTATTCTCTGTGATTTTATTTTCAAATTGACTTCAGAGTATTTTACACATATTATGCTACATTATTAACATCTTCATATTGTAAATTTTTACAATATACTGCTCATGAAGATGTAGGATGTATTGAAAAGATGATGAACTGTGTTACCTGAGCATTAAGGTTACTTAGACTTAGTAAAAATATGCATTAGGAAGTTTGATTCTATACTTTCTCCTACAGAACCTTTTTTTGGTTTGTATCACATACTTATTATTTCCAATGTATTTCAAGATATAATATAAAAGGTTATTCCTGGATATATGATTATGACTGAGGAGAGAAGAAAGAGGAGCTATATCTTTTTATACTGATGGGCAGAGCAGGCATAGGAAAAAAAGATCAAGAATTATATCCTTGCCACTACTGCATGTACACAAGATGATTCAGAGTATCCTGCAGTCAAGTGCCACATTATAAGATAAATATTTCCTAAGTGAAATTCTGTGGCTCAGCAGTGACAGCACTCCTTACTCACTTGCAGCTGTGTAATGCAACCCTACTCTGTTCATTAAAGCTGTAGAAATAAAACTGGAAGATCATTTGTCCTTTAGTTATTTCATAGATATTCCTAGAATATACATTTTCGTGGATCTAAGTACTGCAAGATTTTTATTTATAAGGGCATGTGCAGAGTAGAGAAAGTGCTTGCTTTTCAAACTCATTGAGGGTTAACAAAGTAATTCCCACTCTCAGGAAAAGCCAAGAACTGTTACTTTCATAGTGTCCTGAGAAAATTGGTAGAGCAGGTGAAGCTAACACCCTCTCCATGTAGTAATAGTTTGAGGAAATGGTCTGTTTTAAAGTACTCAGTAGCCATAAATCTACTTTAAATTTAACTACTTGTTTTTGTAAATATCAGAAAAATATAAAAACTTCTTCAGCCTCTCCTGAGAATGAAAATTTTCTCTTTTCTCTCAGTAGAACAAATGGGCTACAGCTGAGCCACAGGAGCTCTTCCTGACTCCTTCTCGTGGGTGTAAGCCTCAGCCATATCTCAGAGTGAAATCCATTTAGCCACCTCAACCAAATACCATTTCCACAAAAAAAAAAAAAAAAAAAAAAAAAGGGATACTAAGTGGACGTTGGTACATTCCAGCAGTGCACATGAATGAAGATGCAGGCAGAGCTGGTGCCCTAGAACGTTTTTCTTCAGGGAAGTTCAGCATGGTAAGAAAACATGTTTTCCGCCTGGAGACTATTACTTATGTCTGCATCATAACAAATTACAGCAAATTACACGTCTTGCCTGGTTATATCAATTAGCTGTGTGAAAATATACTGTGGTTGGGTAGCTGGAACTGCAGTGTGAAGACAGTCACCAGCGACTTAGTCCTGTCTTCTTTGTTACAAATGTACTGGTTTTTAAAATGCCCTTCTTAAAGGATCAGAACATCATACAACAACCCTAAAAATTAAACTCTGAGAAAACCATGTTTAGAACAAAATAGCGGTTTGTTTTTTTGGAGGTAAAATTCAAGATTATTATAGTTATTTCAAGTTATAAAGTTCCTACAAAACCATGATCTCCCCAGCTGTTTTGCCCTTGAATTTTATAAGCCACCTTCAATTTAAGAAAGTTATTTCATCAGCAGAGGCATCCCCTGAATATAACAGAAAATATGAGACATGCTATGAGCAATGTGTCTGTCCCTCAAATTAGTCTGCTGTCTGTGTCTGTCCCTCCTAGACCTAACAGTTGTATCACTTACATGCAGAATCTCTGTAACCTTTGGTAGTTACAACCTTTGCAGGTTTAATTGTAAACTGGGGCTAACTGGAAAGAAAAGCAACGCAAAAGTCTTAAAAATAAAATTTGCAGACCCTTATACAATACTAATTATAATCTTAAATGGAGTTCTGCACTAAGAGTAATGAAATTATATGAAATAATTAACAAAGTGAAGATGGTCTGTGTTTTTTTTCACTATACTATTCAGAACCCATTTTTCCTTTTGGGGGTGTACAACAGTTTCCAAAGTATCCTGTGTTCAAGTGTCTTCTGAAGTGTACTGGTTTCTCTTTAAAAACATTTCACAGACTTTTAAGAAGCAGCACGTAACAGATATTCATTCCATCCTAACTAGTTGCACTCACATTTCCCATGGTTGCACAAGAACTCCAGCTCAAAAAATGCTGTGCTACAATAATGGATAAAAAGCTCTGTTGTTGTGCGGCCAGTTCCCCACCACAGGCTGCAAACATATGCACCATCACATGTTATACTACAGGGGGAGGAAGGCTACAAAGACACTGATGTGCTTTCCTGTCCCAGCCCATCTGCTGAGATGCCTTTGTCAGATGAAAGGGTTTAGCTGGGGTTATGTCTATTTACTGTGACAGGATCACAGGCGTGCTTGTGGCAAAGCAAGAGAAGACCCCATTAGCATGTACACACAAGCCTGAGTGGCTCTAATTTTTCAAGGGAAGAGTCAATATTCTCAGAAGATATTCTGCCATTGGTACCGGTGTGTTTTCAGGCAATCTGACATTTGTGGAAAGCAAAGACATGTCTGAACCAACTAATGGAAACAGTATACACAGTACATATTTTCGTGTTTCATTTCAATATTTTTGTCAACCAAAGGATATAAAATATATTTCAATTTTGTTCTATCTGGCATGCTAAAAATGTTGACATGGATAGAAATTATTTATCACTGGGAATCTTAATTTACTAGTGCTAACTCTGCAAGATATTTCTGTCACCAGACTGATTGAAATTACTTTAGGGCACTCAACGGCAGAAGGGCTATATTTATATTTAGAATTACTGTACTGTTTTTCTTTAAATGGTAAAATAATAGGAATTCCTCAATGACGTTCCTAATTCACACATGTTCTTTTAAGAAACAGTTGTGATAATCCAGACAGCATGATTTACTGGAGGTATCCTCTTAGACAAGGACATTGGACAGGGTCAGTAGCAGCATCTGAGCGCTTCTAACGCAGTCTTCAACTTCCCCCTGTCAACTCCAAATAATGCAGCCACTTCCAACTTCTCTGTGAAGAGTCATTAACAACAGACCTTGGGAATCACCTTGATGAAACTTCCACTTTACAAAAAAGTACACATCTGGAAACTGGTAAAAGAACGCTATGACACATTGAGCCTGGCAGATTCAGAAAACCAATATCTAAGAGCTATAGATTTATTCAGTACTGTGTTTTTCAATCCTTCCATGCCCTCAGATAACCCTTCTGGAATGTTTACAAACATTATAGTAGTTTGTGGGCTCCAGACTTGCTGTGTTTTTCATACAGATCCCTCTTTACATGTGAAAAAATATTCAGCTTGGGCAAACCAGTATAGTTAAGAGGAAGTCAAGAGTCCTGATTTTTATTTGAGATAAACTATCTCAGAATCCAGCTCCTAACTGGTCTCTGAACCTCTTAAAAAAGGCAATATAGCTTGATATACTTTCCAGAAGATGGTTTATCTGTTCCCAGATGAATGTCTACCTCTCTGTGCTGTTACCAGAATCCCTTACCCTTCTAAAAAAATCATCCTAAACTGACTTTCCAGCATAAGGTCTACTTCCCTATTTCCTTGTAATTCACATGCAACTACTTGAGACCCTCTAGTGAACTGTATGGTTTGTATATTTGTTCTACCATTCTATCAGCCTGAACTATATATCCAGTTCCTCCCCCAGTGTATAATAGCACTGGAAAGATTAAATATTGATTTTCCCATATTACTTTAAATTATTTAGGGAAAAATGCATTCTTTTGAAATTATGGGTTTCAATATAGTGCAGTAGGTTTTATTCAGATTTATTATGTACCATGTTGTACAGTATGAAAATACTGTGGACACTGAACATTGGTGTTTCAGTACAGCCTTTGCATAACTCTGCTGACCATATAGTAGGAACAGCCAGAAATAATCTGCTAATGAAATTGCATGAGTTTCAAGCATGGAATTATGAGGTTGGATTTTTTCATTGGATTCTAGTGCAAGTGAAAAATACTGCAATTAAAGACTTGTAACTTGAATGCCTTTACTTATTAATTGAGGTTTTTTTACATAACTTACTCAGTGTAATCTCACAATAGTCCTCATTTCCTAATGTGCTTCATTTTTATTCAAAGAATATGTCTTGAAATAAAAGGCCACTCTACTTCGAAGACCATCTTCTCAATTTGACAGTCAGATTTTGGCTAGTGCTGATCACTATGGATGTCCAATAATTTATAAATTTAAAATTTATAAATTTTAAATTTATATTGCAGTCAGTACGGCTTTGTTATGAGATCAACAAGGGAGGAAAACCAAATAGAAGGAAACAATTTTCAGTTGCTTTTGGCCTCGGCTTAGATTGGAAAGGGTGACTGTGAAAAGCTTCTGATCCTATTACCAAGCCCTCAGAGAGTGTCTTTAGTCCAACTCTCCAGGACAAAATGATCACCTACACTGCACTGATGATTTGCCCTCCCTAGACTGATTTTTTTTTTAATATGTGGTAACTAGAGTGTTTATACATCACAAGAACAATCTAAAATAAATACTGTTGATACTGCTCTATGAAATATATAATAATAAATATGCAGATATAAACAAATTAAAACACAAAGTAGAGCCTCAAATAACAAAAAGCACCCTTAAACCCCATCTAAATTCGTACCATAAAATATTAATTTCCTTTTAGGAAGCCGTAATGACTGTAAAAGGTCCAAAAAGATAAGTAATTTCCATAAGCAAGTTGTATATTCTGTAAATTCATGCAAGTCATGCCCTCTAAGATACATGTATCACATTAATTTAATGAAATTTTTTCAAATTCTTTCTTCCAATATTTTATAGGACTTTTAAATCGCACTTCAAAGAATTAAGGGCAGGGTAATGGTGTGTGCTTAAAGTGCCACAAAGAAGAGAGAGGTTGTTAATTTGTAAGAAATGGCTGCTCCCAAGACCTCCAGCCTTGAGAAAAAAAAAAAAAAAAAAAAAAGCAGCTATAAGGGAAACCCTGATGGGGAAACTTTTCAGTTATTTGCTTCATTGGTTGCCCAGAGGCAAAAACACATGCATTTAATAAACAGTATTTTGGTCACGGCTCCCTCAGTCCTTGCTGCTACAGTTACTCTGCTTGCATAGGAGGAGTAAATATTCACTGCTCTAGAAAGTTTGTGGAAGCCTGTCATTGAAGGTCATTGAATGCTTCCCTCATGATTACCCTCCCTCCAGTGATACTACAAAATACTTTAGAATTCCAGACTCTCCTTGAAATAGGTATATTTAAACTGTTTTTAACTCAGTTTAAACAGGATTCTATGTAAAAATAAGCATCTAATTAAATAATATTTATTTCAATTTTCAGAGGACAGTCCAGATTTATCTCTCCCCTTCATGCTACAAAATATTTTATTATATGCATAATGCAAAATATTTTATGATATGCATTTTATTATATGCATCATTCAAGCAAAATTTTTTTCATATAAAAATAAATTCTTATACATTATATTTCTTGAATTTAATTATTTTGCATGGCCTTTTTCAGAAAGGCTTCATTCTTTGTTTTCCTTGGAAGGAGTTATTTAGGTTTCAAATGATTTTGGAGTGCATGATTTGCAACAATCATGTCTTCATTCACTTGCTCCCAGATTCTACCACTGCACTTTATGTACCCAGCTTAAATACTGAAATAAATGAAATAATCACTCAATTAACTTGTCATAGTCACTGCAGCAAAATATTCACCATTACGAAGAGGTGCCACTCTATCCCCACTAAATGCAAGGAAAACCCTGGTGATTGTGTTTGCCAGTTCTTCATTCTTAGTCCTGAAGGTTGGATGGTTAAAGTTGAGGAAGGTCTTCATCTGACCCTGAGACCCAACTGTGACAGTGCTCACACAGAAGCGAACAGATGCAGGAAAACAAGAGATGTGTTAGCAATTACTGAGACATCTCCGTGGTTGTTGCTGGTTCTGGCCAGTGAAACAACCACTTTGGAAGTCAGGAATGGGAATATCTACAAAGCACTTATACTCTTGGACTTCCAGTACCCTGAGAACAGCTTTAGGAAAAAGTGTCCATGATCAAGGCAGAAGAAGAAAAATGAGTTGCCCTTAAGGGAACTCAGGGCACGAAAAAAGGGCAAAGAGTTGGTTATAGGTTATTTTCCCTCATAATTAAGGAAAAGCTTAGTTACTTTTTTCTAATTTATTCTTTTTCTTTTCAAATTCTGACATAACTTAGTGTGTTTTTTGGTTTGGTTTGTTTTGTTTTGTTTTTTCAGTCACCAGCACAGTTTTCTATGGAAGCAATTCTGAGATGAAACAGTAAATAAAATCTGTTTCTAATTTTGTATGGGCAGAAAAGGCTAACAAATATTTGCTACCAAATTTTTGGTTTGTATAATTAATTCTTTTTCATGAGAATGTTTTAAAGAAAATTTTTACAAGTCAGCTTCAAATCTCATGGCCAGAATTCTGCAGTTTCCACAACCAAGCTTTGTGTTAAGAATGAGGAATGTATTCCAAAATTTGTCTTAAATGTCTTAACATATGAGCACAAATAATAATGAAGACCAAAAGCAAGCAACTCATCAACAGACAGGAAACTTACATAAACTGAGGAAACCTTTCATTCAAAGTGATTCTTTCCAAAAGAAATCTTATTCAAAAGCATGGAGACATTTTTTTTCAGAGTTGTCACTTTCTTCTGCTGCTTTTTGTGAAATCTTTTAACTTTAATGAAAGTTAAGGACATAAAAACTTCTATCCAGAAAAAAAAAATCAACTGATAAAAACTTTTTCGGTTTTTACAAGGGTCAGCAAGCCTATAAAAATTAAATTTTACCACAGATTATGGGTGAAAAAGTTATCACAATTAACCCAGGAAAGTACAGGCTACCTATTTTTCCTGTGATCTATTCTAAAATAGCCTGGATTAGACAGGCAAATCAGCAAATTCTGCATCAATGTTGACAGCAACATCTACATACTCTGATATTCATACTGGTCTGATAGATTTCATAGGAGCTAATAAAGCCACATGTCTTCAGGATTCGGTTTGCAAATTATGTTAGATTCAGCAATGACATTTTTCATCTTGTTTTTTCTTTTTACTGTCTTCTTATCTGCTGTTCCATTTTCATCTTCAAGCATTCAAAGTTAGCTTCTATTTCATGGACATGAGTCCATGACTTCTAATATTAATCCTTTCTAAGTTCTGAAATGCAGATGTCTTTACATAGTAACCATCAAATAAGAAGAAAAGACCTTATAAAACATCTCATCCACAGCAGATATCTCCTGTGTCCAGGATGACAGATACGTCAACATCAGCATTTCAGACATTACCATTCACATCTTCTACCAAGATTAGGCTTCAGACAAAGTAAAAACAAGGTTCTGCAAGAACATGCTCTGCCAAGAATTCACATACACCAAAAAAAATCAGAAAAGAGTAACAGTTTAGGAGCAGGTAGAAGGAAGTGCAAAGGAAGGAATTTTTTATTTTTTTTTTTAAAGAAAATATGCCTTCAGGCTGCTGAGAAACTCTTCACAGCTGCACTGGGTTTCCAGATCTGCATGGACACTGGAAGAGCATGTGTGCACTGTCTCTCATTATCTCTCTAGATAATATGTCTAGAGCTTGCCACTGCAGAGCAAGAGGTTTAATCCCAGCCAAGCAAGGCTGCCTGGGGTATGCAGAGTGTAGTAAATGACATGAGTTTCAGTGAAAACAAGCCCACAGGAACACCCAAAAAATGAGTGCCAAAAGAATGTTAAAATAGAAACATATATATAGCTATAACTCTAGGGAAGTATGGTTGGAAGGAAGAGGTAATATCTTTTATTAAATCAGTTGGTATGGTTGAAAAAGCAGGCAAACTTTCAGTCACAGAGTCTCACCAAGTCCTTACTGGTCCTCCTATATTCAAAAATTTTTATCATCCACTTGCATGAAAACAGTTGAAAAGAACTTTTTTTAATTTCAATGAGGCCTTCTTTTTCCTTTTCACCACATTTGGGCTTGTGTTTTTAACCGTGAATAAAGGGAAGTGAAAAAGTAGACTAGGACAGTGGTTATAATAAAAATATACTGTAAATTAAACATTGAAAATTATTCCCATTTTGGTTTTGGACCATATCAAAGTTATATCTCAAACATACTGACCCAAAGCACAATGATCTGAGAAATTTTCACAAACCTGTCTGAGAAATGAATTGATAAATTGGAGAATAAAACTAGAGCAAAAAATTACCTCATCATTTTAAAAGTTTTTTCCCTGGGATTTATTATAAGCCTTGGCAGCTTGTGCTGACAACACACTTGGAGCACCTATGCATAAATGTATTCACACATCTATCCCTTCTCCAATCAGTATTCAGTTCTACCTGGGAAGTGGTTGGCTTTAGCTCACATTTTAATATTTTAAAACAAAAAAGTGCCAGCTGTAACACAATCCAGGAATGACCTCTATCTCTCAGAAGTGACAATTTCAACAATAACTGAAATATTAAAAAAGTCAGTGGCATTTGAAGAAATAGTCAAGATTTAACTTTTTTTTCTCCTGCATCCAGGAATTTTAAGAAAAGTACTTATCAAATCAGTGAATCTTCTTTATAACAGAAAAGAAAAAATATTACAAAGAAAAGTTTACAAAGTTTTCAGGACTTTCCTGGTGACAGAAGAGTGGAAATTAAATTTTAAGGAGGTTTTGTTTGTTTGTTTTCAAAATAAGACAAGTCACAGAAGTGCAAAGAAGGAAAATTATCTGGAGACTGATGTAAGAATATGTGAATAAGCACATCAGCTGTAGATAGGAGACACGAATTCAGACAGACTTGGACAGGTAACATACCTGAGGTTAAAGGTGGTTTTAGGTGCATAAATATATGGGTCAGTAAGCAAAATTCAGATTTATTTAATATATTAATTTATTTAATGTTTTTCAGAATGTGGCTTATATGTATTTGAGTGGAAGATTTGGGAAAGTACATGAAAAACACAGGATCACAGCTAGTTTTTGCGAAAGCAGGCAAATTCTTCAGTCTGAATGAAGGTAGACAGTCTTATAGAAGTACTTAGTCCTGAGATATATTTCTTACAAGATGTTTTAAGAGAAGTAAGGAACTTGCTTGCAGCAGGAAGTAAAAGAAAAGAAAAAAAGCTGATAGAAAACAAAAGATTTCAGTAAGTTATATCAACACTTTTTTCTTGTTTTGATGGAATACCTATGACTATCAGAGATGAAAATAAGCAGTGCTGTGCAAACTTTACAGGAGCTTTGAAACATTTCTTCTATTTATCCCACTGTTAAAGGCCAGACCACTTTGATAAAAAGAACTCAACATAAACAAAGAAGTCTCCCAACTTCTTAAAAAAAAAATCCTCTCAGTTTTAAATAGAATATGAGGGCCATCTTATGACAACTATACATCTAAAAAAGTTTGAGTCCAAAACTATATTCATCTGTATTGCTAGAAATCGTTGTAACCATCTGAGAAGCAACTTTGCCTTACATTTACGTCATAATGGAGACAAAAATAGCTTGTAACATGATATGAAAGTCATTCCAAGAGATATTTAGAATTATCATCCAGCTTCATCTGCACTTTCAAAGCTCTTTCTCTTTAGCCTATTGATAATAAATGTCAGAAAGAAAAAGCATCTTGTCTGCAGCAGACTTAACACATTTTGTTCCCTTGAAAATGATAGACATCTACAGCAGGAGATGACAGGATCAACGACTGAAACTTAAATCCGTCTAACTTGAAAAAAAACTTTGCAAAGAGCAACGATATCCATAGATAACTTCTCATACTGGTAATAACTTTGTGTTGCTCCTACCCACAGCTGTACTAGGTATGAAGTTTTCAGCATTTCTTTGGTGATATAGGCAATATCATTTAACAGCTGTTGGAAATACTAAGTTTTCAGTTGTAAGCAGTGTGCCTATCACCTAGCTCTCATCAGAATATCACTCACATAGACACAAAGATCCATCACAAGCTCTCATAGGATTCAAAATATAAAATATATTTTTAGAAAAGAATTGAAAGGAAAAAGAGATGTTGCTTTTCTGTTTCATTCTACTTGTGGCTGCAGTACTAACACAGAAAAAACACAAATAGACTTAGTAGGAGCAGGGAAGGAGGGACTCTTCCCTGTTCTAAGAAGAAAAGCATAAAAGCTGAATATGGAAAGCTATTTTGGAAATGTCCTCAAGAATGCTGAGATATTTTCAGACTAATGATTCCATTTTCATAGTAGCTAAAAGAAGACAATGACATTTTAAATGTATTGTGTCAAATGGCAGGCTAGTGAAAGCCTTCAATGACACTCTTTGTGTCTGATCACTCAAAACCTGAAGGGTTGAGATTATTTACTGGTGATTTGCCTCTGCAGTGGTCCTGAAACCAGTTCTCATTGTCTCTGATAGAGGCTGCTCAGGAGACAGTACAGTCATACTCTTTGACAAAAGGTTATATCATAATCTTCTGTCATTCCATATTTCATTGCTGCTTTATTTCCTGCCTTCAAGGCCCAGCAGTAACTATGATGCACACTGTGATCTCAGTGGCATTAAATCTTCTCCCCCTGCAGTGCATGTCTTCAGCCTTCAACCAAACAGAGAGCAGCATCCCAGCTGTTTGCCATGGCTGCAGCCGGCCGGGGTGGCTCAGGCCCTGAAGTGCTTCCCTTCTGGAGCTCAGACCACCATGAGCATTCAGTGGTTTGACTGTGTCTGAGTTGAAACAAAGCCACCATTAATCTCATCAGGAAAAACAAAACATAACACAGGCAAGGTTGATAATGCAGCAAACAATCTGCAAGTGCATCTGTCTCTCCTGAGACTGAGATGGATGTCTTCCTGTACAATTCCATAGCCAGCCAGTGTGAGCAATACTTCCCTATTTCTCCCTGTCTCCCTCTTTCCCAAGAATATCTTTTGGACGCTTCCACATTCATTCTGCCTTTTTAACTTGCTAAATATTTTATGTCCACAATGTCCCAACAGTCTGACATTGAGACTTGAGACCTTGCTTCACAAAAGCAAAATTTACAAGTGACTGGGTTTATAGTCACTATGCATGCAGAGCAATCTCAACTTCCTGCCCACTTCCCAGGTTACTTGATGTTTTCACTTCTCAGAATTGTCCCTTGTACCCACAGAGCAAACAACATAGCAGCAAATAGCTGAGTGACAGCAATGACAACATAGCACAGCCATCATCCCATTCTTCTCACAGAAAACCACAAAATGGAGACAGTGCGTGGTGCTCAGTCTGGCTAAGAATTCCCCCCTCTGTCTGCCTGTAGGGAAAGTTGCTGCAATATGCATCAGGGACTAAAAAGTATAGTAAGTTTCAAAGTAGGGATGACACCAAGTTAGCTAAGTACTCCTCAGTCTCCAAAAGATTTAATATTCATGATGATTTTACTCTGTCAGCAAATGAGGTGCTCAAAGCACTCTGCCTTAAAGGAGAGGAGAAAAGATTTTCCTTTCAGCTTCTTAATCCTATGTATTATTTCCAGATTTCCTGATTAGATTTGACAATCTTCAGGTTTGGTTTTTTTTTTTCCTCCATGGCTTTGACTAAAGCTAAGAACAATCCTTTGTCCCACTGAAGTCACCTTGTGACTTTCCTTCCCCAGGAATACCTTAGCTGGCAAATCCATGCATTTTCCTGATATTGCAGTAGTCAAAGGTATCATATGATGCAGGCTTTGATTTTATTTCCTATTTTCAGAAAATGTGTCTATCTTTCCCCACAGTTTACATACAAAGAAATAGAGAACACCCAGCCTCACAGAAGACACTTTGTTGTTTTTCTAAGGGAATGATTTGTCCCTTTCTGAACAATTGCCTATTACAAGCATATTTCTGCCCTCCATCTCCACTCAGTGACCTGATCTGTGCAAACTATTGTTATTCTGCAACTTCAACAAGCACTCAGGATTACACTGGAAAATGCTGTCCTCATCTTTCTGAAATACTGATGTCAGGTTACCTCTGGCACTGTGCCTTCCCCCAGGATGTAAAAGACCAGACACAAAATTTTGATTCAGACATCCTTTTTTTCACTTTGAAACCATCAGAAATTACATTTGACCTATCTGTAAGAAAACAAGCTGTTCCTATGGAGGCTGCCAGGAATAAAAATTCCCTCTAAAAAAGTTTCCTTTCTATTTCATCTCTGTCTTGCTCTGACAACCTGTTGAAGGAACTGAAATCCTCAAAATCCATTTTACTGATGTTCTTAGTATGGAAAATAACAAAAATAGTACCAGACCATGACTAAAATTTCTCCATGGTATAATATAATTATCTGATTACAGCAAATTCTAGCCAGACTTTTTTCTTTAGTCTGGGCAACTTCCTCATTATATCACCCCTTTTCCTCTTGGTCTTGGAAATTAAGAAGGAAAATGGATGGTTAAAAAAGAACAGACTAAAACCAGACTTCTAAATAAGATTTGCACTGGTGCTGAGCACTTCTAGTCTGTAAGTGTCTTTTCTTTCTTTGTTTTTTGCTGATGCATTTTAGCTACTTAGTTTCTTTACAATAATATCCCTGGATGCTCATCTTCAGACCCCCCTGCTCAGGGAAACACACTGAATTTCATTTTTCCCTGCTTTTCTCACCAGAAAGCTAATAGTAATCCTTGCAATGTAAATAGTCTTCCTTGAGGTACAGACTGTAGCATAAAAACCAGCTACTCAACAAAGAATAACAGAATCATGGAATTGTTTGGGTATTTGAAATCTCTTTTAAAGGTCATCTACTCCAACCTCCCTGCCATTGGCAGGAACACTATCCTTGCCACTTAATCAAAGGCATCAAAGCTCCATCCAGCCTGGATTTTTAACACTTCCAGTTATGGGATATCCAAATTTCCCTGGGCACTCTCTATCTCATCACCTCTATCGCAGAAAATTTCTTCCTTAGGTCCAATCTAAATGTACCCTAATTCAGTTTAAAACCACTGTCCCATGTCCACCAGCCTTGGTAAAACCCCTCTCTATTCAACTTTGTTCTAAGATGTCCTTTTATGCTGAAATGCCACAATAAAGTCTCCCCGGAGCCTCCTCTTCTCCAGGCTGAACACGCCCAACTCTCTCAGCTGTGTTCTGATCATTTCTGTGGTCCTCCACTGGACCCACTCTAAGTCCATGTTTGCTGTGCTGCTGATCCCAGACTTGGATGCTGTACTTCAGGGAGGGTCTCAGGAGAGTGGAGCAAACATGCAGAAACATACTGTGGAAACACACTCTGACTGCCAGCTATGACCATGCTTATTGTGCCCTTACCAAGCTATGTTTAGCACTTCCATGTGAATGGAACATTCTGGGACACAAACAAGGAATGCATTTCCTTTTCTAGGTGTACATTTATCTTATACCTGCAAAATGTGCTTCCCGATATGATTTAATCTGGTTTTTCCTCTCTTCTGAAGCTAGACAATCAATTCCAAGCATAAAGCATACTTTACTGACTCTGGCCTTTGGACAGATTTTAGATTTGGATAGATTTTAACAGATATGCCCAGATCTCAAGAATTTTGATGAATAGTTTATATATTTACCTGTGTGATTGGCCACAAACTCTAACAAATTTGTAATTTCTGATATGTTCTCTTCATAAATATCGGTTTGTGAGTTTTGATTCAGCCTGCAAATAGCTGCACAGTGGTGAATAAGAAAGTAGGAGTGCATATCTCTTCCATAACGTAAGTAGAAGCAGATATTTCATTCTCATGGTATAATAAAACGAATGTTTATTGCTGCCACCAATGCGTCTTTCAAAGAAGGGGGAATATTTCTGAATTCAAAGAATAATGTTTCTTTCTTTATGAGTGACCAAGGTGCAGTGTACTCTCTGTACACCTCAAGAACAGAAAGTGAATACCCTGAACACATATACTGAACATATGAAAGGGGGCAAAAGAATGTGGTTCCTCTTTCATTTGTCTTTTACTTTGAATTTCCAGTTAGGAAATACAAAACTCTTAAGCAAATATGGAACCAGAAAATCAGTATATTTTCTTTATTTTTACAGTAAGGCAAAATGTTATATATCACTGAACACTTAAGTTTAATTAATTAATTCAATCCAGAATTACATCTGACAAAACTAAGTATCAATTGTCCTGAGGACTTAAAAAGTTGTTTTCCTTATTACACATGTTATTTATTGGCCTTTATACTCTGGAAATCTACACAGGTTTCTCGCTAATGCTTGCATACTTTGTAAATAAGGAGACTGAGCAGAGAAAATATATAGTTTATTTTCCATACATAAGATGGTTGTATTTTCTTAGAAGGTAAAGGTAACCCTTATTAGCAGAGGCTGACATTACACATTATGCAATTATGCACAATCCATTTCTAATATTGCAGAAATTATACAAATCAAGCATTTCTACATTTTCTGTGTTTATTTTCTACTAATTTTTTTTTTTTGTTAATCATCAAAAGATGCATTGAAATAGTATAAAAAGAAGAAAAATGGTTTCACAGCAAATGTTTTTTGATTGATGGGCAAAAAAACATCCTTACCTTTGAGGCCTTTAAATCATGTCAATTTGTATCATAGCCAGATTTGGTAAGAAAATACGTAGCCACAAATGTAAGGTAAGAATTTCCATAGAGCAAAGATTCTCTACAGTTAGAGTAACATTTCATTTCTTCATGATCAGCATCTGTGTAAATACAGGCATAGTAGAACTGAAAATACCTTCAGATCCTTCAAGATTAATTGCAGAAAAGATAAATTTCCTCCCTCTAAATGCTGAGTTCTTTAACATTTTGCTGGCATTGGAAATTCATGCCTCCATCATAATCTTTCAACAGTTAAGTATTTCAGCTTAATCGAAGAAGCAAGGCTGAGAACAAGTATGTGCAAATCTATTATTAACCACTATGACTGCTTAATTTGGTGTTTAGATGCTTTATTAATCACTAAAATATATTGTAATTGACAGACATTATCTTAGTAGGGTTCCATTCAAAACAATATTTATTACAGATTGGAAATACTTCCCCACTGCGAATATGATGTCGTACTTGGGGATAATCTAGCACAATTATCCCATAAATAAAATGAGTGTTTTATCATTTTTACTATATGATGCCTTGATCCAAAGATTTTTCTAAATATTTATGAAATAACAAAGAGTTTGCAGCTCAACAATGTTATTAATTTATTCATTTTTTTTACCACAGGCACATTCATTAGCAAGTAAACCACCAGTAATGCACTTTTTGTGGGAAAAGGCCTGATCCAGTCCTACCAATTTCTAAGACCACTATCTCAGACCACTCAAGTGGAAATCAGCTTTAAAAAAATAAACAAACAAAACAAGAAAAAATTTGGTTCTACTTATTGAAAGGCCATGCAAATAAACTTATTACAGTAAAGTAGATTCTCTTTCCATCTCACATTTTTCAAACTAGTCACAATCAGTTTCACTTTTAGTTAGTCAGGAAAACAGTGGTTATTAAATGGTTGTGGTAGGAGTCATAATATAAGTAGCATCATCAGATTTGAATGATAGATTAATAATCTGAACACTTTATGGATTTATTGTTATATGCTGAAAGGATCTAAAAAGAATCTATGTAAATTATTTTGCATTTAAGTTTTCTATAACAGAGGTTTAATTCAAGAAAACATACAACACTTTATTCCTTTAAGTTGGTGGTTGGTATTTGTCTTCTAATAAAGATAAATAGAGAGAAATTTCTTGTTACAAAATAACAAGAGACAAAGAGGACATTTTCTTCAGCTCCAGGGAGAAAGAGCAGGAAGATGTTAATAGAAAGAGCTTTGCAGTTTTGTTATTTAATCACATCTGTGAGTATCTAGCACAAATCTACTTTTAAAGAAAAATGTATAACTTTAATAGATAATAGCCCTAATTAAAAAATACGAAACTGGTCAGTCTGCAATAGAAATAAATACATTTAAAATATAATGGGGTTTTACTTTGGAAAATTCTGCATATTGTTGCTCTCAACTTAAAACTTACTTTGAGTAAGGTCAATGCTGGACTGGAACAGCTGGGACCCAACTGACTACTGAATGCCTTTGTCAAAAAATGTAATTTCTAAAGATTCATATCATTACCAAGAGGATAACTTTTCACCTGTGTAACTTATGGCAAATGATATTTATTTTATCATTATCAGAAATCTCTGTAGGCTATAATAGTACTTTTCAAAAATTTCAGACTGTAAAATGAAAATTAACATTAAATATAGGAATTAATTCCTACTTTAAAAATATTATTTATTTCAGACTTATTCTTTGGTGATTCTAAAGTCTATTTCTATAGAAGTAAGCAACTTTGTCATAAATTAATACTGTCTGACAATTTAAAACAGCTTCTCCACGTAATTTACCTTATCTATGTACTCTAGGCTTAGATTAAACCTCCTTTTTTAAGATGGGATTTTGCTCTTCCTTGGTCATGATCATTAACTTTTTATGTATGATGATGGGTCTGATGGACACCAATACCTGATTTGTGTGTAGTTTTCACAGTGAAGGAAGAATTGCAATATTTATTATTTTATGTGATGGTTTTTTTGTAGGTTTTTTTTTCCTATCAAGAGTTGCCAAAGCCTGGGAGGCCTAATTGAAAAAATGTTCCTAATAAATATAAACAAATGCTCTGAACATAGTGTTTGACCTCCAAGTCTGTGCTGGCATCAACACAAATAGGTCTTGATGCAGCTTTTTCTTTGGAAGAGCAGAAGTGGTAACAGCAGGATCATTAGCATGAACAGACTGTAACAGGTCAGTTCTCTTGCTTTGTGAAGCCAGCGCTTCTTCCACTCCATTATTCAAGGGGTAGGCAATTTTAAAATTATGATCTCTCTAAGATCTTCCCTAGTTGTAACAAAGTGGAGGACCTGTAGGTCAGCATATTTAGACAAATGTTAAAACTTGGTATTGAGTTGGAGCTGAAAAACAGGAGACCTTTTGTGCCCATGTATGAAAAATATTCTGAAAGCATGGTCATACGTTTGTCAGATTTTGACCAGTTGCTACTATGATATTCTATGATTTAAGATATGTTTATGATGAGTGAAAATCCATCAATCCATCCATCTGGATACACAGTATAATTATGTGACAAGAAGAACTACTTTCCTTGCAAACTTTCTTGGTTTATTTATTGAGATATTTAAATTCAAAAATAAAGGGAAGCTAGGGGAGGATTAATTTGCTACGTATTTTTCATTATTTGCATTGTGCTGATCTGTTGGTCTAGGAAAATGAGTTGAAACTGTGTGGAGTAACACAATTACTTATGAATGTTGATGATATAGATTCGTATAAATCAGATGTGTTATTTAATTTTAGTAAAGCATTTATTCTAACTAGACTGTCTCTTTATGGTAAACTAAATGCATATTTAGGGAGTTAAATATGGAAAAATAAGCTACTAAATTTTTAACAATATTAATCATTCCTGCTCGTTATTTTAATTTAGAAAAGCAGCTGAAACAGCACCAGCAGCCCCTTCTTCCAAACCACATAAATATTTCCTTCTGTTTCAGGGATTTGTGCACAGCAAAAACAGCAGTGCAAGAATCAAGGGAAGAGTAGGTGAGTGAAAGTGATATACACCCAGTTTCTCCATCTCACTTAACTGGAGTCTTAATTAGGAAAATATAATAAATACCTGGACATTGTTTTTAGTAAGGATTGGTCCTGGTGAAAGTTAGTGTGGCACTTCAGGCAGAGCAGTTGCCATGGAGCAAACTGGCTTCTTAGACTGTGTTGGAAACTGGATGTTTAGATGGTGTTAAGTTCTTAAACAGCAATTTGAATCGGCATACTGGTCAGAGACACAGGAATTTCCATGAGGAGAAAGTCATAGCTCGTAATAAACTGCTTTTCATGCTTCCTTCGATTAATATCAATGTTGTTTCCAGCATGATAGTTACTACAGCTTGAGCATTTCCTGCTGGAAGCTTAATGAACTGGATTCCTGTAAGAAGTTTGAAATTATTTTTTCTTCAATTCAGTAGATTTTAACATTTCTTTGCCACTACGAACTTTATTCATTGCAGGACAGAACTGGATGGTATAACTTCAGTGAAAAAAAAAAGAAAAAGTCCTTCTAAAAGTTATAGATAGCCTAGATATTTTTCTTTACCTTTAAATTGACACACAAATAATTTTAATTTTTGTGGTCTCATTCCTTTTGCTTCTGCTTTCACTTTCTTCAGAGTACAATACCTTCATAAAATAAACAATCCTTGACAAACTGCAGACAATAGCTAAATCCTTATCCAGAACATGAAACACATGATTCTGGAAAGGTATTCCAGAACTTATTGATGACATTTACTGAAATGTATGTTTTATGAAATGAAAGACAACTTTTTCTTGTAAATCTACAATTAGTTATTTTCAATTTTCTAAATGTGTATACATGGTGGATAATAACCATTTTATATGCCTCAGTATTTTAAAGCTGGAAAGACCTTTTATTTTGCGAAGAACTTTATGTTTCAGAGGCTACATTTGCACTCTAGACTGCTTCCACACTGAATAAATGTGGAAAATATGTTGGTTTTTTTTCTTAACAGTCCTCCCATATCCCAGATTCCACAGTTTACGTGCAAATTCTGTGTTTAAATCCACTCAGCAATGTCAATGATCTGCTTCACATATCCTTTATATATTGTTCTGAGTAAAAGAACCACAAGAAAGATAAGGATACATAACTATGTAGCATATATTGTTCTACTAAATGATTGTACGTAGTCAAATAAACCATCCAGCTTCACTGTGTCTTCATTTGAACTGACTCAACAACTGGATATGATGAGCAGAGAGGAAAGGATTGAGAATAGATTTGTACAATTGAACTGTGAATTAATAGCATTTGCCTCTAAAGCTGTTTCATATATGTGTAATTTGAGGACAACAATGGTGCCTTCCTTCGCTTAGAAGGAGAGGATGAAATGAAGTGAGAGTCTCAAACAGGAACAAAGAACTGAAGATTTCATTAGTGATTAGTGGTCTCACTATTTTGCCTTTCTGAAGATAAAAAGAGGACTCTTCGTGCAGGGCAGACAGATAAGTCTTTTGCATAACTAATGGAAAATGAGCAGAACACCAGAAACTGTTCTATTAAGAAACCTGTGAGATTATATTTACAAGCTGTAGAGAAGTAGCTTAAAGGCTAACATTCTTCCTTACTTTGCACTTCACTTTTTATATTCATAAGGCACTTTGGAAAGTGTGGTATGCACTGTACTGTACTATTGTCAGAGGTTGATTTGTGGCGCTGTATTGAGCCTGTTTTGCCTTTAGGGTACAAGTCCTCTGAAGCACTGTTCTGAATGTTTGGAACAGTTCAACTATTGTAAAATCACCATGTACAGGTAACAATAAAGTTATAATAAAATAATGTTCTGGTTTGGTCCTAACTCTGTGCTCTAGGCTGACTCAATAAAAAATGTATTTTAGTTCACATTCAAGTGAAAAATACAGTAATATACACACTGAACATGTAGCAATACAAGATTACTTAGTCTGATTTCAGACTTTTCTTTGTTATTGAAATACAATCTTAAGAGAGAGTTCATTAAGAGTGTGGTGTTAGTATTTCCAATTTATCATCTGGATATATTCAATTTACAGTGAAGAAGTTCCGAACTATAGATCTGAGAGTTTTTCTTGCCTAGATGAGTGGAAGCCATGAGCTGTGATTTTTCATTACTTTCTGATGGTCCATTAAGCAACTATTCTACCTACAACCAAGATGTGTTGCAGTTCAAACAAAAATTATGGGTACAATGCACAAATCAAGGTAAGGTACTTTGATCTATATTGCATGAGGGATCAATTTAGAAAAATATTATTGGCCTTTTGTCCCAGACAGACATGAGGGGCAATGAGATATGGACAGATGGCCCAAGAGAGTCACAGCTCTATGACTAAAACCCATCTAGCAATTAGTTGGCCCTTTCTTTCTATAACAGAGGCTATAATTTCCTTTTAACCCACCTCTCTGGGGATGACTGCTATTAATCCTCAACATTTCTCTCCCTCCAACTCTGTTTTACAGCTGGTCCCTTGTCCTTGACTATGACTGCTTTTGCCTTCCTTACCATGCCAATCCCCCAAGGTCTAGACCAATATTGACCAGATCTTATCAGAGATACCTAATTCAGATGTCTGGGCTCCATCCTGGACACCGGGCTCCAGTCATCAGAAAAACTCTCCCAGTTAAGCCACCTCACAGAAGAGCCCAAAGTGCCTTTTTCTTTCTATTGTCTGTGGCACTGAGGATGAAAAATGTAAGCAGCTCAGCTAAAGTCATTTTGTGTAGGCATGAGCCTAACACCAAAAGCTGTTTTGCATCAGTTTCTTAGGCACCTTCTGCTAAGAATGTTTCTGTCCATATCACAGACAATGAATGTACTTGAAAAAAATACTTGCATACAAAACCAAAACCATGACCTTACTGTTCGGCTCTTGATTAATTTTTCTTCTTGAATATTTCTTCCTCTCACCCCAGCTCTCTGAGCCTGGAAGTGAAAAGCTTTTCCCAGACCTGAAAATGTCATCAACTGCATATGCCAAACAATGTAAAATCTGACGTTTATTCAAACCACAGGTAGAAGATACTGATGGAGAAGAGGGGGAAGATAGATAGGAAAAATAAACAACTACTAAATCTGTACATGCAACTCTGGTGTGGAGTTCCAATGCCTCCTCCCAGGTGGTTTTGCCCTCTCTCCACTCCTGATCACAGCTCACAGAGAAAAAGCCTTGAGGCAGCCATAAATTCTTATATGAAGGAGTCATATTTTCCCATCTTTGACTTTGCAGGTTGTATATTCCGGCCTTTGTACCTTGTCCCTCCTTTTCTCTACTTCACCCCTGATGACACAGAAGGTGCTGAATATTGTGTGCACATATACACAATTGCAGTAGACACACTCCTGTTTGGGAGACTCTCAAAACATGTTCACTTTCACCAGTTTAATTTATTTTTCTCTGTTGCTCTTCTATCCTGTACGAGCCCTGCAGCTACCATCATGAGCGTCACAGTAATATGTATTGCCATTCCAGCCACAGGGGGGTAAGTAATGTGACTAACATTTGTCACATATGCTGTAGTTTGGTCTCCCATCTCCAGGTACATATTAAAAATATATATATATTTTATGACATTCACAAAGAGTATAGACTCATAACATATACATTGACTTCTTTCGCTGTTACTGGAAGATTTGCAAATCTGCCATTTTATCCTAAATCTCTGTTATGCATGTTGTAAAATTTAAAATAACTTTTTAATCTCAGACTCCACGACTACAGCTTAAATAAACCTTCTTAGCACTATTGGACCAGAAATATTTTATGTAGCATCAAGTCAGACAGTAGTTTTCACATCATAATTCATGATGAATGATATCTAGAGGATAGCATTTCACAGGGGTATATCGACAGCATGGTAAAAATGCTTTGTTTTTTTCAGTATGAGTTATTTAAGCAGGAAAAGACAAATCCCAGATATGAATTCATACAATTCTCTACAAAACTACAATTCTCAAATTGCATTAGTTTTGAAACCCAGCTATCCATGTTGTAGTTCATAAAGCATTGTACTATATCTGTCTACTTAGGAGGACTAGGAAAACCTTATAAACTCCCTATGTCCCTAAAATGCAAAGAAGGAATGATTCATACAAGCAGACTTGTTAAGTCTGAAATGAAAGCCTAAAGAAAAATCTAACATGGTGCATCCAGACATTGGTGTATTGCCATAATTTTCATAGGGATTTCATATGTCAGCCAAATTATACTGCAATGCTCTGCATCCTAAAGTCAGATCATCACTCTGCCTTGAAGGAAAATAATAAAACTTCACTGCAGGGTCTGACATAAGGTACTGTCAAACACAGGGCTTATAACTGTGACAATGGCAGCTGTTCCCTTTGGCAAACAAAACATCTGGGAAAACTACACAGAATGAGATTTTATCCTTCTCACATACCATAATCTGAATGGGCATATGCCCAAAATATTAGCCATGTGGATGAGGGAAGCTTCTAGAGCTGGTAAGCTATTTAAGTCTGTATTGTATGCTCAGTCTGCTCTTGCTAAATGCAGAATGCTGACAAGCTGAGAGGAAAACACCATAATATTCTATGAGGAAAAATGATCTGCTTGGAATTGATTGCAAATGCATAAGTGTACTTCGTAAGCTCAGCCTCCCTAGTCCAAGGGCATCCTGACCTAAGCAGGTTAGATAGTTCTCTGAAGGAGTTTCACTCATATAAGCAATCTGCTATCTCCTGAAGAAACTTTAACCAACATAAGGCTGTAAGAACTAAAGGTTTGGTTTTTCTTTCTCAAGGAAGTACAGCCAAAGACGGGAACACTGGAGAAGGGGTGGAGTGCCAGACATTGCAGGAATGCCAGCTCAAGATATATTTTAAACTACAGTTTAGCTTTGAGTTTCACCAACAAAAAAAATGTTCTTTAAAAATTAGGGAGTACCAGAATAAAGTAGGGGCCAATCACCATGATGTATTCCAACTGGGACACAGAGCATTTCTCCTTCAAAAGACTATTTTGAATTTGTACACAAAATACTAGGCTCTTACCTCCCCAAAATACCCATAACAACCTGTCCAAAGAAAATTCATTTTGTTGTATACAGGTAAAATACTAAAATTTCAGGGCACAGACATGTGGAGGTAATAGTATAACCTTGGGAAAACAGTACCAGAAACCCTGTCCATATCATATATGTAATCAACTGGTTAGCCAGGCCAATTTTTTACAAGAGAACAGGCTGTAGAGATTTCTGTTTGATTTTGCCATATGTGGAGAAAAAAATTTCAGATGTGCAACTTTGACTGCCATTTTAGTCTGCATATTCTGGCTCTTTTTGGTGTGCACACATCATATGATCATAATTATGAACATAATTATGCACATAATTATGTTCATAATTATGCATGAAGTATGTAAAACAAAATTATTATAACCAAAACATTGATTCTTAATATGACAACTATTATTGCAATTATATATAAATACATTAATGTTTCACATTTTAAATTTTACATATATCATAGATATGTAAAATATTTTTATGAATATTAATGTCTATATTTTTCCATTTTTCATAACTTAAATGAATTCTATCAAGTAGTTATTAAAATAAATAATATTAACAATGCAATATTAATAATTGATAAGTAAATATTTAAAAGGAATCTGCATTAAAAAAGAGGGAATGATGTTGTTAAAAAGGAAGGAATAGGGGGTTTTGACCTTGCAACTCTCTTGGTTGAATGCCCTGTCTCTGCCTGCTATTCTACAAACAGGCTGTGGTCTGTAAACAGCTTTAAATAGTTGGAGCCAAATAATGCAGCAGTGTAGTGCAAAGATCAAAGCAGCCCAACTCTCAATTATTTCATCTATTAAATACAACTCTTTTCCAGATTAAAAACACCAAGCCTGGTGTAAAAATAAAAATCCCATAAAGAAGAGTGAACTGTCCTCTATAAATCATCTTTCAGAACAATTTCGAAAAGACAGACAAATATGAAAAAGAAGTCACCAGTGTTTGTTTTGAACTGCAACCAAATTATCTTTAAAATTCATAATTAAAAAAACCCATGATCTTTAAAAAAATTAAACAGAAAATTAGAAGGACCTGTGAAATAGTTACTAAGGTTTAAAACAAATCCATAAAAACAAAGGTCAAGATAAAAATATGTTTGTCATCAGAAATAAACTCTAGAATTGTCACTTTTTTTTTTAGAAATAAACCAGAGCAAAAAGATACAGTGCTATTACAATTTAATTACCTTTTTACATAAAGTATGTATTAACTATCCAGTCTGTCAGACCAATCACAATCTCATCTAGATATATGCAGGATATTTGGAAAAGGATTGGCTTTACAAGTCCAAGGTTCTGTCAGCAATTTATCCTACCTGGTAAGTTTGTTAGTTTAATCAAAGTAGAGAGAGTGGGCAAATGTTATATACACTGACAGCCATATTCTGATAACTTATTTCCTGGCACTTATCTATAGTCTGCCTTGCAGAAGTTGATGCAATTTGGAAAAAAAAAATATTCACTTTGATTAAGGTCATCAGAAATAAGTTACCAGAAGTTGCATCCAAAAGAGTTTGTCACAAAATGTAAAGCAAGTCATCTTTTGATCAGCCTTTGAAGAATAAGGGAGATACTTGCATATTTATGTCTGGCTTATCATGCAAAAAAAAAAAAAAAATCAAAACCCAAATTAAAAAAAAAAAAAAAAAAAAAAAAAACCACAACAATAAACAACCCCAAAACTAAAAAAGAAACCCCACCACCAATCAAATGAAAAAACCAGAATCAGGAATAAAAGCTTACAATAAAAAAACTGGAACTGTGTTTTAGAGCTTAGATCATTCTCTACTGTAAAAATACTTCAGTCATAAATTTTTTTATAGTTTTTTTCTGATGTTGTAACATGCTCATCACAAATTATAACCAAACAATAACAACAACAATTTTCAGAGGAAAAAACTGAAAACCTAAAATTAATACTTGCCATAATTCAAACCAGTATCAGATCCTTCATTTAGATATTGTTTCTTTTTCTATTATCATGAAATTCGAAACCAGCCATGAGATAACAGTTTCACAGCAGACCCAGGTCTCTGTAAGACTGGAGTACTGAAATATCTCCAGCAATCAAGGTCAGTGTGAGAATAAGGCTAAAGGAAAAAAGAGATACTTCAAATTAATATCCAGACCTAACATTCACAAAATTTCTGTTGGCCGTAAATTACATATAATCTGCCCTTCAGCGTGTAGAACATTTATCTGAAGAATAAAAAGAGTTGTCATCCTTAATGAGCTATCCCATGACCCCTTCCAATTTATTTCCACAATGCCAACTGTGTTTACTGCACTGAAAATATTTCCACATTAAAGGCCATACCATGGAAAACATTAGCAAGGACTTTGGCACCATACAAATTACAAGTTCTGTAGTTTATTTTGCTAATCATTTACTCTGATGGTAGGCAAACTAAAATAAGTGGGAGGGAACAACTGGCTACATTTTGAAATAAGAAAATGAAATAAAACAACTCTCAGCAATTATTATTGTGCCCCAGTTTATTATTAATATAAAAAAGCTTTTTAAGGTGTGATGTTCAGATGCACATACCGCAGTCTTCTTATTTCATACATGCTTATTTCACACACATATAAATGAACTTTAAGTTTCAAAATTAAACTCAGCATGTCTCACAAATTGCAGTTCTGAAATTAAATTTCTTCTTTGGATTTCAGTGTTATAAACATAATATATAAGGAGCTCATTTGTCCTAATTCAGTCTCTCAAAAATTAGATATTCATATCTAATCTGGACATTTTTATAATGGAAGAAGCAGATAAGGGAAAAGAGCAATTCATCCATAAATAGACAATAAGAAATAATTCAAATGTCGAGATTAGACTTAGACATCTGAGTTTTATATGACTAAAATTTATCAAAAGATATCTAACACAAGGTGACATTACATGCCTGATGAGAGGATTAAATATGTTGCATTTGGGAATAATCAAATTTTGGGAACCATGTGTACAAAAAGAACTGACTTTGTTAAAAACTGACTCCCTCTGTACAGGCCTAATTTTTAAAAACTTTATTTTGAAGGATATTTCAAAGTGCCTGAAGTTCCCAGATGTAATCCCATGGACTGAAGATTTTAACTCTAACTTGATAGTTAACAATTTCACTTGTTTACAATTTCATCAGGAACGTTGCCAAAGCAGCCATCTTTGAGTCTTTGTCTGTAGAGGATTATTAGGAACAGTGGCTTCCAAACATTCCTAAGCATGAATTCTGCATCACCTGAAAAGCTGGATCTTTAAACCTGTTCTTTTGCTTTATTAGCTTAAGAGACTTTCTTAGATTAGATTAGGTTGAAGACTACCTATATGACATATATAATTGTCTTTAAATGCAATTTTCCATCTGGAAACAGGAAGGTAATTTACTTCCCAGGCACCATCAAAATTTCTGTGGTCCAGCAGAAAAAGTTTCACAAAATCATCAGTGGTAAACACATTACAAGTGCAAGAGCTATGTGGGTCATACAAATACACTTGTCTCAAGGGGTGAGTTGGCCCACATATGGGCTAAATCACCCTTTGAAACTCCTTTCTCTCTCCACTATAGAGGGAAAGTAGGACAACCACCTTCCTAAAGAAAGACCAAGGTTAAGTGCCTGAATATAGTCATGTAAAATCAGTTTTGAAATAAATGTTTTCATGATGAAATTATTCTTTAATGAATAAGGAATAGCTATTGCTATCTGTAGAGGACTTCATAGTGTTTTCTCCTGAGAAATAAGGGAAATATTAGCAAGATCAAGATAAGTTCTATACCTATTAAACAAGAGACACCAGATGCGAGTGAAGAATAATTCTGTGTGCAGGCTGGATTTTTAACAGCTAAAAGAAGTTTGTATGGAGCTGAAAAAATTTATTGCACCATTAGCTTGTACAGAATAATAACTTACTCTACAAGAAGTGTTTTGATAAAGAATTGTGACCAAGAGTTAGAAATCAAGGGCTAATGGAAGCATATATTCAGTATGCTCACTAAAATACTTCAAAATTGCATTTAAATCTCCAAATAGTCTGTCCACAATATTATTTTTCATTCTGAAAAATATATTAATTTGCATCAGCCATAAATCAGTGATTCTCTTTCTTACATTAAAAATATTTTAAAATATTATATCTCTTTAGAAGTCTTCCCACAACAACAAAAAATCTCACTGAGTTTAAATGTACTCCTGCAAATTGATTTGCACTTTGCTATATTAACAGAAAATCAGAACAAATGGAAAAAAAGCCAGTTTATGCCCATCTTGGCAATTCGCTTCATCTTAGCAATTTGGTTAAAAGCATAGAATTATAATTGTGTTTTTGCAACACTTTCCTTGCATTGATTTGCTAAATTTTAAACTTTTCTTCAAGTAAGATACTATGTGCAGTTGATAAGAAATACTTTACAGTGTTTCATGGATATGTGAGACAACAGCAATTCAAGAAGCATTGCTTGAATTGCCTCAGGAAGCAATTCAAGCAATGCAGGTCATTAACAGAAATCCTTCTTTTGACAGATTCCAGCACAGCTGACCATGAATGTATTACTTAGTTCCCTCTGTAGAATTTCCTCAACCAAAAATAAGGTACTGCTTAATTTGGACAAAGATGGGGGGAATATGTTGCCTCGTACTTTACATTACTTTATCATATTTAGGCAGAATGCAGATGCTCAAGGAGGAGGTTGGCGTAAGAATTTAAGCTAAAAGTGAATTTTCATAGGATTAGCAATCTTAGAGGAGAATGTCTTTCATGTCTGGCATTCAATAAATGTTCAAACATAAGTTTGGCATGGAAAAAGAGACATCACAAGAAATAAAACTATTTCATGTCAGAACTATTCTAAAACTAGTAGGCAGTGGTACTTCATTTATCAAGGAAAATAACTTAAAATACCACCTCTGCAATTAAAACAGTCTATGAGATTGAAATAAAAGGAAAAAAAAGCAAAGCTCTTGGTTAATGCCTTTTCATGTTCTGTTCCCCATTTGCACAATATGCTTAGCATCACACAGCCCTTACATTTAATTGAGTTCTTTTAATGATTGTAATCAAATAATCAAAAAATAACAAGTGAAATCAAAAAAATAACAAGTGACAACCACCCGTAACAGTAAATAAGGAACAAAGTAAATAATTAATTAGTAATATAAAAATAAATATTAATGAAGAGGGATAAAATACGTTATGGACTATCACAAATTCAGATGTGATCAGAATAATTTTATTATAATTTTCAGATGTTATGGAACATTCGAGTGCTGATTCATATGAAAATGGGGTATAGCTTTATCATCCTGAGGAAGAAAACACCGTCCAAAGTAACAAAATATTTATCCAAGATTTCCCATACATATTCAGGTAGCCAAATGCCTATGCTGGTGCATGAATACAAGCCTACCTCATTTATTTTAAAGAAAACTCTATGCCTTTGTACAGAGATATTATTATAAATGGCATCCTCCTCATTCAGATATGTGTGAAAATGTTTTAATGCTCTTTTGCAGGACAAACTAAACCTACAAACTTACAACTCTGTCTCCATAGCATAAGAGATGAATCACTTGCCCTAATGAGTGGGTCTGTGGGTTAAATGTCTGAATTCCAGATAATTGCATGCACTTTTTTTAGTTATCATTACTGGAGCAAGAAAGACTCCTCTGGAGAACATTTATTCCTATCTGATAACAGATACCTAAGGGGTGTAAACCCCAATAGACTTCCATTGGCTATAGAAGGAGTTGAAATGACTGCCTTAGACTTAATGACTAACTTTTAGACAGCTGAAACTGAAGAAAGTAAGCACCATCTTCCAAAAACAAGAGAAGACCCACTGACAGAAGCCAAAATAAACAGTTGCATTTTTCCAGACCAAAATGCTCTAAGTTGCAAATAGATAATTATTCTGTGATACCACAGCTGGCTGTGCCCCTGAGCATGCTTTGGACACCACCCCTTGTAGTCAGAAGGAACGTGTAGGTGCCAGGGAAGGTCTCAAGAGTTGCATTCTAGACAGGAAAACATCTGGAGACATCATGACTCCCCAAAGGCCTGCAGACACCCATCACAGCACTGTTTATGGAAATATA
This sequence comes from Melospiza georgiana, assembly GCF_028018845.1. Lineage (NCBI taxonomy): Eukaryota > Metazoa > Chordata > Aves > Passeriformes > Passerellidae > Melospiza > Melospiza georgiana. The sequence continues at coordinate 29,460,307 of NC_080431.1, forward strand.
TTTCTCCTCATGGAGGCCTTCACAACAAGCCTTAAAAAAAGAGAGTGCTAATTTAGGCACACTGGATCCTACCACAAGAGTGTTCAGTAGTAACAGTGTAGTCGTCACTTTCGTGTTTTCATCCTTGATTGTGCTACTGCAACATAAATATTGTTTCTATAGCTTAATTATCAACCCCTTAAAATCCCTGTTTCAGCAATGGGATTGGTGTTAGCATCTCAACCATTACAGCATAACAGTGCCATGGTAATTATCATTGTAGGAAGAGATCTTACTGCAAGGCAGAGTGGTACACTCATTAATTCATTTGCCTGATGCAGCCAGGAGTCAGATACAGCTCCAAGTCTAAAGGTCAGAAGTTGTATCAATCTGCTTCACAAATGTTGATTTTAGCGAGATGCAATGTCATAAGGGGAGGGCAGCAAAAAGCTTTCGTGTTTATACAGTGACCCTGAAGCAACAATTTGAAAATGTTAATATCCATTTAGATTAACTTTCTATAACTTTTATTTTTAATGTAATGATGATAAAAACACCCTGAGGAAAATTCATGCAATTAACACCTGATTAACAGATTTGGCTGCGGATTTGTTGCTGGTTCTGCATTTAGAGAGTTAGCTTGAAAGAGTATACCACATATACTGAAGCTTTCTGTGACTTACAAAGTCAATATCATAACTTTAGGATGTAGTGGCAATATGTAAAGACTTTTTTTGCTCTGTGAGCTTAAGCTTGCAGTCCCCTTGTTTCAGAAATGTAGGTTGCCTCAAAGCTGGTGCATTTAAGCTATGAGACAACTCATATGACCTGGACACCAATTAATGTTTAGTTTGCTGTGTATCTTAAACAATGTTTACATGACAATATATCCTCTTCCTTTTCCTTATCCATATGGTGGCAATGAGTGAGCATTGCCAAATTCAACCATGATACAACATTGTACTGTTTGAATAAAGATAAGATAAAACATAAACATTGAAAAACTATTGGACATCAAACACCACACTTACTCATACATTAATATATATGTTTTCTTTTCTTCTGTGTCTGTGCCTTGTCTAGAAGCCTTGAGTAACTGAAGTTAACTTTTCTTACACTGCCATTAAATGACTGAGTTCATGAGCTTGATTAGCTTGAATGATGGAAGACAAAATACAGTTGAAAGCTGTCATCATTTATGTAGTCATTTATTTATTTATGAAGACTATTGTTCTTGAGAGGACTGCAAAAATCTTTCATTAATTAGTTATGCTTTTCCTCATTCAATATGTTTACATCTTAACATACATACACATCAATTTATAAAACTAATTGCAGATGCTGTGTCAGTGTTTTCTGTCATCATCTCCTGTGTTAACAAATTTTTAAAGTTCAGATGCATATAAATCCACAAACACCACGCTGGTACATTTCCTTCCCATTTCAAGTTCTTTTTTTTTTTTGGCAGACAATATTTAAAAACTTCCTCAGAAATAACCTCAAAAACATGATGTACACAGAAATGGGGCTCAAGCAGCACCCAAAAAAAGACTAGTTAAAATGGAGGGTTTTTTTCTTTTAATGTATGTTTTACTATCAAAACAACTACTGCTTTCCTGCATGAAGCAACACAATATCCCAGTCCTGCCTCCAACTATGACCTTGCCCTGGACAAATGAGCTCATTATGCACATTTCAAGAGATAGAAACCCTTCAGGAGATATTCTAGAAGCAAAATACTTCGTTCCTCCAGGACAAAACATGGGTGAACTCACAGAAGGGTCACAAGCTGAGAGGTTGATTATTGCTGCCTGACTTTCAATAGAAGCTGGATTAGAGGCAGTGTAGATGGTTTAGGCCATTGACTTGAATGGCCTTTGCAGTTAATCACTGCTGGCTCGTTAGCCAGCCCAGCCCAGCTGCTTGGATCAGCTCTTGGGCAGGTAGCAAGCAATCAAGACACAGTAAAACATGAAGCAATGATCATTACAGAAAATGAATGGGGAAAAGAGAGAATATCCCTCATAAGTAAATCTGAGAGCATCATTACATGATTGATGTTGGGCAGTTTGCTCGTTTTGTTTTCTTTCAGACACAGCAGCGCTGGCAATTGGGAACCAAGCAATAACAAATCAATCCTATTGTTCCCCAGTGTAATTAGGCACTAATATTTGGAAAAGACTGCTATCGTGTTTTCTCGAAATAACACTATTCCCTGTCATATTTTCCAAACCTACTAAAAAACACAAGGACCTCAGAATGCAGACTGCATTCATCAAATCCTATCTGAAACACTGGGTACACTGGAGATTAGAAAACAAAACTCTTTTTTAAAACTTTTTTAGCATGGGCAAAACTATTTTTTCTTGTCACTCCCCGAGCTTAAAATGATTTGAACTAAAAATTAACAATGAAAAAATCAATTATTACGCACCCATCCCACAGGCTTAAAACTTCCACCCACAACTGTAATGCTGAAGAGAAGCTGCCCTGTCATTAAGCATGTATGTCCTTAAGTGTCAGGAATGAAGTCTAGGAAATTGTATTGCAGACAAGCTCAAACAGTAAGAGCATTCAGATTAAAGTCCCTCAGAAAATGGAGACTCAAAATCACTGTAATAATACCTATTCCTGCCATAAGTAAAACAAAATAGACTAAACGATTCAGAAGTTTCATGAGCAGAAAAATTATTGTGTGCTGGGAAAGAAAGAAATAAAAATAAATCCACAGTTTGGAATGATTTGTAGTTGCAACATCTCCTTCCAGCATTAGTATAAAAAATTCTGAAGTTGGCTACCAAAGGTCAGCATGGTAGTGCTGGTTAATACATAGAGAAATAGAAAGCTGACCTCTGTACATTAAATAACATCTCAGAAGAGAAAATGATTACTTATTACACAACTTTAATTGGGATTTTTGCTTTCATTAAATTAAATGGGTTGTCGAGATTCCTTTAGTAGTTCTACAATGAAATTATGTGGAAACTACAACACCACATTCTCCATCATAAGCAAAGAAATAAAAGATATGAAACAATGATGATAGTACATGTAGACAAACTGTGTGTACCCAAGTGAATTGTAGAGCCATCTTCAACTATATTTTTCAAAAAAAACCATAACATAGGCAGGAAAAAAATTAACCATTTCCAAGCAAAAATTTTAACCAGCTATGTTTCCACAGCAAAAACCAGAATAATTATGATCCCTCAGCTACACATTAATCTAATTAAACTTACATTAGGCCTAACATTTCTGGGTTTAACAATTTTTTCATACCAAACTTCATGACAATGACCCTCTATTTATGTTAAAATACTCAAAACCCATGGAGCTCAGAGATAGGTTGCTGACCATGGTTTTAACTAGCTTCCATAAAGTCAGGAAAAAGAAAAAAAATAAGCTTTGCAAGTATCTATTACATATCAAGTAAATTCATAATACACATAGTTCTTGGTGCTTATGTGTCTGCAGCTATATCCACAGAAGGAAAAATTACAAAGCCTACATGTTTATACCAGTGTAATACCCAATCTCACTAAATTGCTACCTATAAAAAAGTCACTTACCTTGCACTAATCAGAGCTTTTTAAGATTTATTTTTCATACGCCCATTCTAGTGCTAATGCAGCCATACCTCATGGAAACCAGCTTAAAGGTTTGAGACTAGTCGAAGACTTTCTGTACACACCTGTGCCAAATATTCATATTTGAAGGGAAAGGTTCGTGGATGTTCTCAGTAGCCACACCCTAATTGCCCATGGACCCCAGACAAATTGCTGTGCAAGACTAGAAGAAAGGGATGGATATTAGCTTAGTTATCCAATGCAAATAAAGCCAGCATACCCGAGAGAACTCCTGCTACTCTAACTAGCTTTTTTCTCTTTTGACAACTACACATTTATGCACATTCCAATTAATAGATCATTGCAACCCAGTGTTGTAATATCAGAATACCAGAAAAGAAAGCACCATGGTGAATGATACCCTGGACCTGAACATTTCAACGAGAATTAGGCCACGAGTAGAAAAAATGAATATATATTTGCAAATTTGCTTCTTGTCTGCAGTTACAGCAGCGGCTGTTCCATCATGCTGTTCCACCAGTTTAAATAGTCTTCTTTCAGATGAAAAATATGTGAAGCCAAAGCACTGAAAATCCTTTTGCTCTTCCATTTCTCAGTTGTTAGGCAGCTGGCACTCTAAGTGGGCCAGACTCAGGCAATTTTCTTCATTGTTATTCTGAATTCTTCTGGGTCCATTCACTGAAAATGGCAAAATGAAAGAAACTCAATTTTGTCAAGCTCTGTGGACCTTCTGCTAAGCATGACAGAGGAGCAGTCTTCAGCTCGGTTTACCTCCACTGGTGGTGAGAAGGAACGTCTTCAGATGAGCATGTCCTGAGTTCTTCAAACAGCAATTTTCTACAAAAGCTGTGGAAATCTCCAGGCTCTCCCCTTCTCTTGAGTACTTTCTCTGACAACAGCTGACACAGTTTGGAGCTTTGCAAACCCATTATTTTTCCTCACCTTTTTGCCAAAAGCTGATCCCAGCTGGGCTGCCGGCATTTGGAGCCAGTCTGCAGGTTTGGTCTCACTGCAGCCATCACGAAGGTAAGCCCAAAAGCTGAAGCATATCAAAGCTAAACTACTCCCCAGATATTTTCCTTCCTTAATTAACTTTTTTTTCCTTTTTCCTCAAAACTCTCATTGTACTTCCATTGCTTTCAAAAAGTAATACAGAGAGTTCTCTTGTGAGTAATTTCAGCCCTATAAAATTTGCTCAATTACCATGAAGTGCCATGTAGGAGAGAGGAAAATGTCTCTGTATTCAAAGGCATTTAGTTTGAAGCCTACTAAAGTTCTATTTTTCATTTATAAATGCTGTCACCTCTCCACCAATTACATTGCTAGTTCTACCTTTTTAAAGAATGAAGTGGCCAGGCAAAGGAAAGAAACTACAAAAAACCCCAGACTTGTTGGTCATTTTGGAACAATATCTTCAGCTGCAATACCCAGAAAATCCTCTTGCTACTGTCACTGCTACTCAAAAATAAATATGGGTTGTGGAGGAGATGCATTTTCTTCAAAATGAAAGATTCTGTCTCCATTAGTTTTCTCTGATCCCCAAAGACAGGGTGGAGATATATAATTAAACACTTAAAAAGCTTTAAAAATATTTACCACTAGTTTTCTTAGCAGGCATTGATGCATTTGAGCACGCATTACAGTAGACCAGTGTCAGAGGAAAACTTATAGCATAAGGACTACAGAATTTGGCTTGTATGAAGTAGATATATGCAAAACATTTTTTGATGTCTTTGTGGCCAAAAAAGTAAGAAGAACAAAGAAAACACTGAAAATCTTTCAATTTATTAAAATAAATTACAAAAAAAATAAATTGTTTAAAATCTTCATGTTGTTGACTTTAATAATAGTTTCTGTTTTAACTCGAGGCAAATTCTACAGACTGATTACAAAAGCAATGAAAATAAGGTGCTGACACAATGTCAACTTTAGAGTAATAATTGCATTGCTATAATAATCTGTTTAATTGTTGTTTATTGTAATTAAATTCTCATGCCCACCAGACTTGCAATTTTCTTTTCCATGTCAGCAAGGTTTCCTTTTATAGAACAGTTTGCCCAAAGCAACCAGTGACGTTACTAGACAGACATTAATCAAAGGACCCTGCAAAGCCACACCTGGTGTCCTTGAGGCAAAATGTTTGCCAAAACACAAAACCCACATAAATCGATGTATGGTGGTTATGGTGGCATTGTTATGCTTAAAAGCAAAAACTTTATAATTCATTTTTAAGTATCTATTATAAAGTAATATTCATGAGCCAATATTATTCACTTAATGACCAAAATACCTCACATTGTGAAGACTGACAGCTAATTATAATTAAAAAGACCAATAATTTTCTCATATCCATTTTCCAGATGTTAATGTAAACTAGATTGACAACATAGATAGACATAACAAAGGAGTCTAAGAGAATTCATTTGCACCTGCTCAATACCAAAACATCACAGAGGTCAGCAGAAAATTCAGAGTTAATTTTAAGATTTTGATAAGTTGAAATGACATCTGGCCTCAAAGGAACATTGAGGGCAAGCTCTATAAAAATTTATACCACCAAAGAAGCCTGGATTAAAAAAAAAAAGACCCCTAAAGATAATTAATATTACTTTCACATAGAACATCAGTAATGTTGAAGCTTAATGTGAAATAAACACTTGAGTCAAGTTAATCTGATGCTAAAATGATTGGGCAATTTATTACAGCTTAAGAAGGACATTGCCACCAGAACAGGAAATAAAGGTTTTAAAACTTGGGTAATTATTTTCAATCAGAGCTGCTTTCAAGGTCAAATGTTTAATACTAGCCATTATTTTCTCTCTGCTAACTTTGGCAGGCATTTCACATGTCTCATCTATAAATAATTAAAGAAGTAACTGCTGTATCAGCTTTGGATTAAAATTTGAGTTTGCAAGGTAAAGATTTTATTTTATTTTTCCCCTCAAAGAGAGCAACATGTAGTTTATCTGGCCTAAAAAATACTGTCTACTGCTTTCTAGTTCAACAATATAAACATTTCCTAATAAGCTTTCTCTGTGATTTATTTTTCCTTTTGGACCATACTCAGCTACTTCAGCAAATTGAGACAAATAAACCTGAAAGTTCTCTGTAAAGACAATCTGCTAACACGCACACCAAAGAAATTAAAAAGAACTTAAGCTGCTAGCAGGCAAAGATGAAGTAATATTTGATGTGGGTTTATTCTACTAGTATTGCAACTATTTGTGAAGAGAATGGAGGGACTAGGTTTGTTTTCAGTTTACTTGCTCTTATACAAAATTATAGATCTAGTAATGACTTTATATTAGTTAGATACTTACATGAGATTGAACTCCACAGACTGGAAAGTTGGCATCAAAGCAAATCAAAAATAAATAAAGGAAATTAGTTTTAATATGATATGCTGATAAATTCTGAAATGCACATTACTTTCTGAGCAACAGCATCTTTCACTAGAGTTGATGTCCTCAGTATTAATCATATTTGCTTTATTCAGACCAAAATTAGGAAAAGATCCTACACAGCTAAATACATTCAGTCCAATTCAGTAGTTGAAGCACATGCTTAGAACTTCCTTTAAAACAAAATTAAAGAGAGTTATAAGACATGTTAATTCTAACACTAAGCAAACTTTTAAATATTTTCCTGTCTATTCTCTTTTGTTTTGTGAGTCTACTTGATAAAAATAATTGTTCTTTGATGGGGTACAAGTAATATGGGGAGACAGCCAAGGAATCAGTATTTTACAAGTGATTAAATATAAGTTGAGGTAATTTTTTACATGTCACAATTTCAACACTAAGAAGTCATAAATTGAAAGGAAGCCTTGGAAATAGTAAGAGAAGTCACCAATAAATTAGGAGAAGAAATTAAGCACAGTATTTAGGTATATTAATATAAAATAATGTTTTAAAAAGAGGGGGGAAAGGGAGCCAGGGAAGTAGGATTACCTTTGGCATTGATTAAAATATATGGTATTTAAACACAAAAGGACAAAAAGTCTGTGAAACCAAATAGCTACATCCCTTTCAAAAGTGTTTTGGAAAATTTTACACAGTAGTATTTTTACTGAGGCCCATAGTCAGCAAAATAATAAGCAATTGCCTAATTTAAGTCCATGTACACCTTATTTAAATGTAAGAATATTAAAGCTAAATCATTCTCTCAGGAACACTCAGCCTTAAAATCTACTCATTCTATTTGCTTTTGATTATTTTAAAATTGCTTAGATTTTTTTTTAAATGTCATTTCACACACATAAGTGGATGCCCTGACAAAGTCTCTTTGTATTTACCCTAATCCTACATTATTTCTCAGTGCTTCGTAAGCTCACCATTTCTTAATTAATGCTGCTGTTCATAAATTTATGCAATATTTGGCTACACACAAAGCAGCAACATCACTGCCTACCACAAAAAAAAAAGAGTGGGGAAGCTGTATCTAATAAAAAACTCCAAACTGCACAAATGTTTGGCTTAATTGCCTTCTGCCAAAGCGAAGCAAAAAAAAACTTCTTAAAACCTTTCTCAGTTTTTTTTTTTCCTCTTGTGGTCACAAATGAGCAATTTTCACACTTACAGACATTCTAATAGACATAATAGCTTCTCTACTGCCTACCATAGTAGTCAGTTATTATTAACTATTAAACCAATTACTGGGGATTGATTTTTGAAAATTAACTTGTACATAGTACTCTAACAGTAAATGCCTACTGGTTCACATTACAGCAGCCATTGGGGAATATATGTTGGCTTACTGCTGCCTAGATTTATAAAAGAATTTTACATTAACATTGTGTCTGTTGAGCTATTCTGTAGGAAGCATTACAATTCCAATCTTCAGGACAGGGTCAAATGCCAAACCTTATTTTCACATCTCTCCTCTCTGGGACATGATAATTTAGAAAGCAGCTTGCTTTTCCCCAGGAAGAAAAGAAAATCATGATCAGAGTTTTCCCTATGTCACTCCTTACAAAGTTTTCTTAACTTAAAATGGACTCCTCAAATTAAACTGAAACTTGTATTTTGGGAATAATGTCTACGAGGATGTGAGCTCCCTGCAGAAAGTGCTTCCACATGAAAGACCTACAGTTTCCTCTTAATCATTTAGAATTGCTAGCACCTGAATGCATATAACATTTTGAGCTTTCAAAACAGGCACAATGCAGAGGAAAAACATGATAAAACACTTAATAGAGTTATAGTTTATCTTGCTATTAGGAATTTGATAGTCATAGATGAGCTACATCTTTGATATCTTGTATTCTGGAAGCATCAGCCAATCATAGAGTAGAACACACAAATTAGCCAACAACCTTATCTATGCAGAAGATCCTAAATTTTGTTTATAAACTGTCATGTCACAATACCCTGAAAAGGCAAAGGGAAAAAGTTTTATCATCAGCTCTACAGTATACCTCTTCATTCTTCAGGCAAATTCAGAGTCTTGAATAATAGGATCCCTGGAGGCTCTATTGTGATAAATTTACAATGATCCATCAAAACAGAAGCTACCTCCTTCAGTTTGTAGATAAAGAAGTGCAAAGCCTTTCCTATTTTTCCAGCTCTTCTTACAAACCACAAGCTGCACAGCTGTAAACAGCTGGATGCCAGGTAACACAAAATTCTGTGTCGACATGAGAAACCTACATCTGTATGTACTCAGATAGGTGGCTCCATTGGCCATAAATCTACTTAATAATTTCACTTGATGGTAGAGTGAGGATTGAGAGGAAGAGTGAGCTCAGCATTTTAACTTCTGGGTTAATATTAACTTCTAGAAAAAACTTACCTGCAAACAGATAAACCCCAGTTACAGGCTCGTCAATAGTTTCACCCTTCAATGGCACCTCTACAGTTCCTCAGAAGGGAAATAATATTTTCTATTCCTTCCAATTTCAAGTTTCTTTATTTTTTCTAATCCCAGATGTTATATCTTTCCAGTGCCATGGAAGAACAGAATATTTTTACATCATATTTTAGCAGATGGAATACGTCCCAGCCAAATTTATCACTGCCAGATGGCTGACCCTTATTTACTGATGAAATGTTAGAGACAGAGATAAACTTTAATCAATTAAAACATCCAGAATTTCTGCATGAAAATGGCTGGGTAGCTCTTCCCTCATCACATTCAGCAGACCATCAGTTTCCACCACATCACTCTCAAGCCATAAAGGAGCAGACCTTTATGTGAGATTCTAACATCCTCTGGACTAAATCACAAGATTAGCCAGGAAAGAGCTTAGGCCTTTGATACTTCAATTCATAAGGAATATGCTAAATTATCTTTCAATGGCATTAATCCTATCTTTGAAAGTAATCACTTGCCAGTTTTTGCAAGATAAAAACCCCACTGTGCAACAGAGAATGAAGGGGTTAGTAGGTGTTACAGACAAAAGTAATATATTGCATATATTATTTTTTGCCTACTTTGTCAGTTGGAGAATAAGTTCAAAGTAAGTTAAGTTCTTGGAGAATAAGGTTCAGAATAAGTTCTGAACCTAGAAATTTTTATGTGGAAGGAAAATTTCAGTTTCCGGGCAAAGATGAAGATCATCAGCATCTTACAAAAAGGTTAAAAAAAAGAAAAATATTAGCTTATCTACTGAATTTATAGGCCTTGACTTCATCACAGAGTGGTTCTATGCTATGTTCTCCATTTTAACAGCTTACTAGCTGGGTTCTGCTTTTGAAAATGGTGTTGAATGGTGCATAGAAAGAGATTCAGAGAAGTAGAAAGAAATGATGTAATGAAGGATAGACCCCAGAAAGTAGGTAACCCTAAGCTTATGATTCATGGACCTGAGTTAGATGGCAAATGTAAACTCCAATGAGAATTATAAGGGATTCTGCAAACAGTTTGTGAACACTTTGCTGTGCTCAACCATGTTGCATTACAGTTCCCTGAAATGGCTCTGATGGAAAAGTAACAAACTAATGACAAAATGAGGTGTAACACCAATGTAAGCCTTAGTTTCTCCAGGTGTTGCCTGTAAACCAGTAGAATATTCTTTAAAATTCTCTTCCTGTCTGTGGCCTACTACCTACATACTACCTGTAATCACCTATCTCCTGTCCCATTTCACAGAAAAACAGTTCTTAGAATCTCATATGGTTTCCAAGGTAATGTCTTAAAAGCTCAGCTACTCTCCCCAACTAATGAGAGCAAATGCACAAAGTATAACTACCTGTTTGCTGTAATTTTTCATTAATTCATTTTAAATAGCAACATAAATTTAACTTCCAGAGTAAAACTGGAATTCAGTGTTTCAATTTCAAAAATTCAAAATGTGTCTGTGTATTAAAAAGAATTTCTCTTGATGTCCAGTCTGAACCTCCCCATGTGCAGATTAGGACTGTGTGTTCTCATCCTGTCACTGATTACCTGGGAGAAGAGGCTGATCCTCATCTGGCTCCTTTCAGGTGGTTGTAAAGAGCAATAAGGTCTCCCCTGAGCCTCCTTTTTCCAAAGCTCCCTCAGCTGCTCCTCACAGAACTTGTGCTCCAGACTCCTCACCAGCTCTGTTGGCCTCTCTGGTCAGCACCTCAATGTCCCTCCTGAACTGAGAGGTCCAGAGCTGAGCACAGCGCTTGAGGTGCAGCCTCACCAGGGCTGAGTACAAGGGGACAGTCACTGCCCTGCTCCTGCTGGCTGCACTGTTGCTGATGCAGGCCAGGATGCCATTGGCCTTCTTGGACACCTGGGCACACTGATAGCTCATGTTCAGTGGCTGCCAACCAGCACCCAGGTCCTTTTCCATTGGGCACCTTTCCAGTCACTCTTTCCCAGCCTGTAGCACTGCATGAGGGTCTTATGAACTGTATCTAATGTTTTAACTAGACTGTTCAAGAAGCACTTTAGGAATCTCTGAAATCCAGCTATGAATTGATCACTAATAAGAAGCTCTACTTTCCACAAATACTCAATTTAATATCTTCAAACATAGCTCTTTTAGCAAAGAACACAACATTTCATAGCAAGATTACATGAAGCACATGCCATCGGACACATTGCTTTAAATTTCTGAATCAACGTGCCCGGGATTATTTCTCTTGTTCTCTTTCCTTTTATTTTAGCAGGTAGAATTAATTGAGCCACATGCTGAATTATGAATACTGAAATATTAAAGTACTGGAAGAATGCTATCAAAGAAGCTTCTAATTGTTGCATCATCACTGGGTAGCTCTTATCTCAGACACTTGTATCTGCCCCATGACTGAATCCATATCAGCCTGGCTGGAAGTTTTCCAAGTGAAATAATAAAGAAATGCAGAATCGAAGCATTCAGTAGTCTGAAAGGCAATACTTTAGTTATCAAAAGGATATAATTCAAATCTTTTTTTTTTTAAACTAAAATGGATGTCTAGGACAGGATTAGACTATAAAATAAAACATATTCCTTTCTAGTCAGAGCTACATAGAGATAAGACATTCAATATTATTCAAAATGAAATGCCATGTAATATTCTCTTTTACTTGCTCTCTGTGAAGAACCAAATTGTAAAATTTGAGTAATAACCATGAATCTTTTTTAATGGTATATGTAACAGTACCAAGAAATTCTACACCCAGCTGTAGCTTAAATAAATTTGGACTCTCTGTAAGGAAATGACTGCTACACACAACAAATAATAGCAGCTAGTTCAAACATGAGCCTTAGGATAACTTCTTTCTTGAAAAAGCAGTTTAAACTTAAATTCCAATTTCAGTGCTTATTTTATCAGATAGCTTTTTACTATAACACTTCAATGCCCAGTACAGTACGTTTTCACAGTAAAAAATTACCAGTTTAATCCACTTTTAACACTCACAACTTTCAAGATGCAGATTTTTCAAAATAAATATTACAATAGAATCCATTTGCAAACTTTAGTAAACTGGTCATTCTGGATGGAGAAAAAGTACATACAAAACCACAATCCTAAATTGCAGTAGACAAGGCCAGTAAGACTTATTTTAAACTGAGTGTCAAATGAGATTCTGAAAATTTTAAATTGTCTTTACCTTTACTTTTACATGCAGTAGTAAAGTATGTGCCGATGCTATAGGTAATTAATACAAGAGCACAGACTTGGAGAATTCCTTCATGTAAGAAGACCCACAAATTTTTCTTTAGTACTTAACCAATATTTTTCCACAGGTTCATTTTCTCATTCTTATCAAGGAACTTTATTTTGCACAATATAGTCTTCTAGCAAAATAAACAAATACCTTATTTACTGAGCAGAGGGAGCTCTACAATTTTTCTTTCTCCCTTTAAATTATTCTTTGGTTACATCTTCATTAGCAAGAGCATCAGAGTATGAATTGATCTACTGAACAAAATATTAGCTCTGAGAATAAGTGATCACATTTTGTGTATTTTGGGGGCCTCCAGACCTGTTCACTGACAACCAATAGTGTTTGGAGTGCATTAAGGGGAGATTTTGGAGATCATCTTTTAATTTAATTTCATACAAGTTAGATGCAGACCGGGGGAATGACTGGGAAATCTACTCCAGAAGCAGACTAATCTGATCCAAACTAAATTTTGCAGATGTACCCTATAAACATCTACTTCAATGTACTTTCTGATTTCCTCTCTTAAAAATTCTAGATTAACTCTCAGTTTCATTATAGTCATCTCATTGTAGTATACAATTGTCCTCTCCATACTTCCTCCAGTCCTTCATGGTATGTTCCTCATAGTCCATTCCATTCCAGATTATGACCTCTCTGCTTTCTTAAGAGAAGGTTCTTTTCTCAATGAGTGCTAAACATTCACTATTGCTGCAAGCTGCACTATCTTGAGCAGCTGTTTTCCAAAGTTGAGATCAACAGCAGTGTAGCAGGCTGCTATAGTAACTCTCTGTTTTCATATATGAGGTTCTTCAGGGAAAAAAATACAGAAGTGCGCCATTTCTAACAGATTTTGGAATTGTTCAATTTAATGAAAATTACATGCTTGCTATAGGATGCTACAGACCTATTAAAAATGCCTACAGAAGAGATAATTCACTATTGAAGTCTGAATAATTTTGAAGTAATTTCTACAGATACCTATTATATTTCTAATGAACTTTATAAGCTAAATCCTTATTATGAAATTCCACTAGGGCCATTTGTTCTAGGCAATAAAGCATAATGCATAGCATGTGTAAGTTTTGTGTTTATTGGCTTGAGAGAAACAGAACTGCTTAAAGAATTCTTTATAATGGCTTCTACACCTTTCTTTCCAAAGGGAGGAAAGTCCCAAAGGACTGCTAAATTATGGTGTGCTGAAAAAAAATACATGACATGCATAAATTTTCTTGTCCTCCACCATCCTCTGTTTCACAACTTTTGCAGGGCTGACCAGATTTGCCCAGCCATTGCCAGTCACAGGCTTTTGCCAGCGGCTAAGCTGTCTCTGCTTTTGCAACCTTGTCCAGTAAGGTGTTGTGCTTTTAAAGCATACTCAAACTTTTTAACATTAAATCTTCAATGCACTTGGAAACAAGCCTGTTGGATGTGTTAGAGACCCTACAAAATCTTTAAAGCATAGCAATACAAATCCATAAATTCTAAACTTCTTCCCCCTTAACACAGGCAGCATTATTTTATTGATATTGATGCAATGTACATGACAGTGCTGAACTTCTGCTCAGATTAATTTACTTAATATCTTTGTGATAGTATGAGGGGAAAAAATGAGGAGGAAATATAGTTAAAATCTACAGCCATATCTCCCAACATTAGAAAAACACAATGTGAATTATTTTGTCACATAACTTCTTCCAACAAGAAAGGAGACAAAGAGGTAAGAATAAGGATATTTTCTGTTAAGAGCATAAACACAGATTCACATTTCCAAAAGCAACATGTGATGGAGAAAAACATATAAATCTTGAAAAAATATAGCCCCTTGTACAAAAAAATAAACACTTCAGCACATTTTAGATCATGTGTGTGATAAAGCTGATTTCCCAGACAGACAAAGTGTGAAATTCTTGCCATGGTTCTTATTCTAAATAATTTCAGTAGGTCAGCACTCAGCATGTAGCCTGGAGCAGATCTCTTACTGAAGTGCTTACCATGTTCGATGACTCAGAAAATGTTTCCTGGTGTCCCGCATTTTCCCCTGATGAAACAAAAGACTAAGAGGATTATATGCCTTTCCTTGGATCGGTGTTGCAGTTGTTCAAGTTCTTTGCAGCTTGTGAACATTTTACTGTTTGAAATGTTTTTCAAACATTTTTTCCTTCATTATTCCACCTTTAATCAGCTTTGTGTCCCCCAGTGCCCCTCCTTCTTTACCCCTTTAAAGAATGACAAAGCTCTGAAAACACCTGAAAATATTCTGAATAGTGTATGCCTCATATTTGCTTCTGTTTAACTGCAAAAGATTAAATAACCATCAAAGTAACAACCCCCTTTCTGCAAGAAGAACATATTAAAAAGAATTCCCCTGCAATTATGCTATTTTTCCATTTTCCTGACTTCTTCCTACATATTTTCTATTTCTCAGTTAAGGCATGTGTACTTGTAAGAATTCATCTTCATAATGGGCTGCTAGGGCACCAGCAATTAAAGAGAAAATGTAAAACCACTTTCATTTATGAAGGACACAACAACTTTATTGGTTCAAGGAGACTGCCTCATTAAGAATATCAAATGCACAGGATAGTCACAAATTTCTCTAGACTGTGCTCCTGGAGACTGAAGATATGGGACCCAACTCCTGCCCATCAGTCTCACAGCTGTGTGAGCACAAGCTCACAGCTTGACTAATACTCTCTTTTCCTGGAAGCAAAGGCACAGCTAACACCCTGGTACACAGGCACACATTGAATAGCCCTGACTTCTGACCTGAAACAGACACTCAGACATAATTGCAGCAAAATAAGGATGCACAGACTCCAGGTTTAACCAAAGGTATACTACACATAGACTTGACAATCCTATTTGGATGCAGACAACTTTTACTCTTGATTCCTTTTGATACATAGCCCTCACCATGTTTTATATTGTGTTTCCTGCAGTCTTGGGGAACCAGAATCTCTACTGCTCCAGCTCTTCTGTGGATGTCTGATCTAAATTCCAAAATGTCTGGATCAAACCCAGATCACTGAAAAAACTAACTGTGTCACCTTGCCAGTGTTTATGTAGATGTCATACTCCTATTTCCATCCATTTTAAGTGTTTCCATTATCCAGATTTTCTAGAGGTCTCAAACATATTCAGATGAAACATGCTGTGCTATGCAGTACTTTGCACAGTGAGGTTACTATACAAATAACAATTAAGAATATGGTCTTATTTCATTTGGCCATGCTGTTGTCTATCTGAATTTGGTTTGCTTAGGAGAGCTAATTGCTCTTATGAGTGGGAGCCTATACATACACATTTATAAAATGCAAGTAATTAAAACAGTCTTCTCTCGCTTTGTCCTTTCTACCAACATGCTGCCTGTGCTCCTGTTTGATCAATGGAATAAATGAAAGTGTTTCTCTCTGTGTCAGCTCTCTGCTATTGTACCTGAATCATAATGCAGCTGTGACCTTGTGCCTTGTCTCTACTGTACCAGAAAAGACATGTTGTGGCCAAGTCCTAGAGAAAAGAAGTCTAGCACTTTTCTGGAGATAGTTCCTTGTCGTCACATTGCTAGAAATACTTTTGCAAGAAGAGCTGAGGTCTCCTCAAGCTGCCAGTAACCTCCTCAGCTACAGCCAGAATCCAGGTACAGGCACTCTGACATCTCACTCTAACTCAAAACAAAAAGTCACCAAATTTTCACAAAAACAGTGTTCAGGACTAAATCCAGGATCACCAGTTGGGAAGGCTGTCCAGCAGCTGGGAGGAATCTGCAAATCCCAGCCACACACTGGCTACCCACTGTGCTGGTCAGGCAGGGCAGAAGCAGGATTGCTTCTGTCCAGGCAAGCTGCAATCTCCCAACAATATTTTCAGTGATCATTCAGCACTTCTAAACCACCAAAAGGTTTTGACTCAGCCTCAAGTGTAAGTCTTCTCCTTGGTTGTAGATTCAACAACTAAGTCTGCATGCTATGAATAGGCTTGGCAAAAATGAGAGAAGAAACCTGCAGCAACCATTTCCCAGCATAAATACTCCAGTACTTTCAAACTTTTCAGACTTTGTCTCTTTGTATTTCAAATTACTGACTGCAGTCTAAAATGGGTAGTTTCCCTGTTTGCTTATTGGCATAGAGTCAGTTTAAACAACCCTGATGCACAACATAGCTCCAGTAAATTTAGGTTCTTCAGTAAGGTTAACATCCATAAGCTTGTGTCAGAGTCTAATTTCTATTTAAATTATTTATTTCAGCAGTCCTTTAGGTGCCTGTATCAAAGCTAGGAACCAAGAGGTCTTGGTAAATCTGTTGTTAAATTTTTTTTTTTTATCAAAGAAAAATTTCTCTGTCTCTCTATATATATGCACATTTTTATATATGGCTGAATGTGACTGCAATCAGTGAGGTAGGAGACCACACTGCTCTCTCAGTTTCATATTGTGAAAAGGCATCACCTACTGCCAGTCACTGAAGATTTAAAAAACAGCTGTTACAAATGGGACTGTTGGTCAGACTTGCAAAGCCTTTTCTTTTACTTGGCTGTACAGGAATAGCCAATCTTTAGCTAAGTTCCTTTATCTTCATTTGCACAAATAGCAGCCATTAAGCAAAGACTGAATTCAATCAGCTTGTCTCCAATGGGAGATAAAGTTGAAACCATCTGCTAGTTCTTAAAAGCAATGAGGCAAATTTTATTACAGTGATTTGGTTACTGATGCCCTTGTTTCAGCTGACACATTGAAGTCTTTCTCTTCTAAGTCTTGCCTAAGGTTCAAAATGAGATTGGAATGCCCAATGCACTGTTTGTAAACATCAGAAAAAAGTGCCATGGAACTACTGGAGTAGCTGTTCAAAAGTGGCATACCAGTCTTTTGGGTTGAGATTAACATAAATGATGGGGTCCCCAGAAGAGTCTTACAATGTGTTCATTTCCTTTAGATTTTTTTTTTTTTTTTTTTGCCCCTGGTCTTGTCCCATTTTGTTTGTATGTCCATTTTTCTTGAAATAAATAGTATGGAAAATTAAAAATTAACATGAAAATTGCACATGATCTTCTGGACTCAGTTCTATTATGAAAACCACATCATAGCAAATATTCTGTATAGCAGCATTTAAACATCTTCCTTGCATTCACCATGGCTAACTGTGTTTTAAGTAAAGCCACATGTTAATGCTAACTCAAACTTCCCAGATATTGATACTGGCAACAGTATGAACATCCCTGCTAACTCTGCATTTTCAAAAAATCCAAAAAGGTCTGGACTACTTACTCCAACAGTAAATACATGGGCAGAGACGAGCTCTCTGAAATCTCATAAAACTCTTCAAATTCCTTTCCAAATCAGACCACAAATGGTTGGGTGAAATTGGTCCTTTAATTAGAGTAGCTATACAACACCTATGAGTGCATATACCATGATAAATATATGCTATCATAAGGTATACAACACTTTCATTAGTCTTAGGAAGATCAGGTGATTATCATATTGGAATCATTCAAAAAAATCATATTTTCATTCACATTCTCATTCTATAGCAGGCTGGAGTCTTTGGAGCTGAAATGGTACAGTTACTTGAATGTCAAGAGGTCTACAATTCTTTCTGCTCATAAATGGAAAATAAAAAAATCAGATTATTCTTCACAGCCCTATTGCCCAAGACTGCAAGTTATTTAGCAGTTTGCCAGTTCCTGGCTGCATGGACTGGGAAAGACTGGAAGGTTACAATTAGATGAACTACTAAAGGTAAAGATTTGGACAGAGGCTCCCTGAGCAAGAATTTAGGACACCTGAGAGAATTAGAAACCTGAACATACTTCAAGGACTTGGGAACTGCAGTCTTGTTCTGTTAAAAAGCTCTGGCATAAACTGAACGTTGAACTGTTGGTGCTTGAGTGGCTTCTGCTTATAACTAGAAACTTTCTTCTAGCATTTTTCAGCAGTATATAAGGTTAAGCCTAAGATCAAACATTTCATTTGTTTCACCTACTTTATTCTCCCTGTCAAACTCCTGGGAAAATAAAAAATGCTTTAGTAATAAGCTCACTGAACACAACAGCTGTTCACTCTCTTTTCTGAGTGACACAGTTCTGTTAGATCATGATCAATTCTTGTTTTTCACGGTGACACTACTGTGGTAGGAAGCAATACTGGCTATTTAGAAATTCTGTTCTAGCAAAGAAATAAATTTAAAAGTCCTGTCTGCTAGCTCTATTGTAGTGTTATGACATTCAGATTTATGGGAACTGTCTGGACTTCTCTAACTGTAATTAGATGGAAGTCCTAAGCAGAGGTCTCCTCTTGCTTTCTTTTCAATGCATACATGATATAAGTAATTACTGGTTTTGCTCAACTGCTCCTGAGAACAGATTTTAAGTCTGAACTTCATTTAAATTTTACACCATACTATTTTCTTTTTGTCCATCTTCATCAATTCAGAGGTTAAGAAATAATAAAAATCTACTGAGGGAAAAAAAAAAAAAAAACACCAAAAAACCATTGTAAACTCAAGCAGCTTAAGAGGTGCTTTGATAGCAATGGAAAATGACAAACATTTCTTTTGGGCCAGGGAAGAATAAGGGAAATGCAGCTGTATTTATTTGACTGAGTCAACTCTTCTTGGGATTTTAAATAATGTAGAAATGCCTATAGAAATTTTAAAAACTAAAAAATGCAATTTTATTCCCAGGAAAAGAATCTCTTGGGAAAAGATTTAAGCAATTTGAGGGTGGAGCCTATAAAATTTTAAAAGCACAGGTCCAAAATAAACATCTCCTGTAATAAAAAGTAAAATGTCATCTGTTCTATAGATGAAAATACGGATCCATTACACTCTTGGCAAAATGCTGAATATCTATAAAATATGGGAGGTAGAATACACTTGTAATTTAAATATGGATTAACAAGGGCTCCAAGTTTTGCATTTTTATCAAGCAATTAGATATTTCCAATAATCAAAGCAGATGGCTTACAACAGTCAATCTAGACAGAAAAAAATTACTATTTCTTTCAAAAAGACACCAATGGCTTTTTTATTGTTGTTTTCCTTTTTTTCCCCCTTTTTCATTTTATCAGGCGGGATGGGAAAAATTAGATACACATGTAATGCATGGAGAAAAAAAAGCTCAGATTAGTTTTAATCCCTCAAAACAATGAAGTCAGAGGAACTTAATTTTATGCAGAGCCAAGAATTCAACACATGTGGCCACTAGGAATACATAAAGAGGTGAGTGTATATTTTGAGATTCTGAGTTAGCACATTTGAGAAGGCAAATTAATCACTCTACTCCGAGGGATGAATTAGGTGCTTAATAATCTTGGTGATCTCTGACTACATGGTGCATGTAGGGCACAAAGATACCAATAATGTCTATGCAGCCAGAATTCTCTTTGGGTTTCAAGTTTAAATAAACCATTCTATGCAATCATCTGTAGGAAAAGAAGGCTTGAGTCGTTACAGAGCATTACATTAGCATATCTGGCTGATGTTGCAACAATATCAAATATCTTTCGAGAACTGCTTGTCTGGAATAGTTTTTCCTCCCTCACTAATGGAAAAGAAATCATAGCTGAGCTAAAATACTTCTTTGACTTCTGCAATATTTCATTCTCAATGACAAATGTTTGTCTAACATTGTATGCTGTTCTGCCATAAATGTTATGGATCATCTGTAAAGATGTGGACTGTAGCAAGGGACTAATGTTTCCCATTCTACATTTGTAGTGTAGTTCCTGTGTATGACTGGATTTTAACTTCATCTTTTTCCACACCTAAGGACCTCCACATACTGTGAACTAATTTTAACCGCTGTTTCCTATATGTATTTTTTATGATTTCAGTTATTTCTTTAAAGGCACATTCAATTACAAGAATTTTGAGGTTTGAAAGGGAATTATCATATCACAATTAAAGAGAAGAGGCTTCCGAGAAAAGTTGGGTTAAAGGATACTCTGTGCATATTACATACACCTATTTTAGCAAAACAATACATTTCAACTTTCCTTCCCTGCTTCTGAAGTTAATGTACTTATGTAATTTTTTATCCCACTACATTCCTCAGTGCCCACAGAGTGAGGACTTCAGCTCCTTTCAATACATCTAAAACCATTGCCCTACTAAATTTCAGTCACTCACTTTTTTTTTTTTTTTTACAGCTACTTCAGGCAGGGTTGTTAGAGAAAAAAACAGAAATGGAATAAGCATGACTTCCACCTGAAGACTACACATGAAACCTCTGTCTGTGCCTATGATATTTCTTTACCAATAGCAAATGTTTAATTTGCCAAACTTTTAATTAAACCCAACCAAAGCAGCCAATCACATAGGCTATTGGGTTAGCTCAGAAGACTTTAAGGAGTCAAAATATCAGAGTTGGAAGTTGAAGAGTTTTATATTAAAAACAATCTATTAAATTCAAATGACTCTGAGGAAAACACTGGGTTATGACTGTTTTAACAGCAGCCTAAATTAATGCAAATAGAAACTGACTTGTCACAGACTCATAAGACTAAATAGCATCTCAAAAATCAGCTAATCCTTTCCGATACAAAAATGTAAAATTAGTTATGTATGTCTCATTATGTATGTCTTAAAGTAAAATCTTTGCATAAGCCATCCCAAAGAAATTTCTTAAATTGCTACAGTAATTTCTTTTATCTTTCTTAATCATAAAAATCAAAAAAACAGGAGATGATACTCTAACTATTACCATTCAGAATGAAACCTTGGTCTAAATTTCTGAGACAACAATAGCCTAATTCACGCTACAGGAAAGGAAATCTTTCCCCTTGCTGTCAAAACATTGCCACAAAGTCACTTTGCAGAAAGTTTTGGATAAGCTTAAGGAAATATACCTTACATGCAAATGAAGGCTCAAAGACAAGATCAGGTGAAGTGAACAAAATATTTTGAAGCAGTAGATCTTCTGCCTTTGATGGAATGATGCACCACTCATGCACTATTTTAAGTGCTTCTCCATGAAGATGATACCAGAAGATGATACATTTCCATTGAAAAAGCAGGATTTCTTTTCTGAAACATTGGACTTTTAAGATGTGACATGGTAAGAGCTACATGAGATACTTAAAATTAATCCTTAGCATCTATATAAGAAAATCATTATTCAATCCACTGTTCATTAAATTGTACTAATGATATAGACAAAAGAAATGCTAAAAGAGTTGTTTCCATATATTGAACTGAATAGCTAAAATTCACAAATTAATTTTCCTGAAATGGCAATATTTTTTCTATAGTACACATTACTTCAGCAACCTATTAAATCGAGCAACTTCTGGTGAGATTCGTTACAAAACTAAACCCAACTCAGTCACCTGGGCTCTTTCTAAAGACAGAGAATCAAGAGATACCTCACTTGGCAACCAAGGAAATCCATCTCATTTGGAATCAGTCATCTAAGATCCCTCCTAAGGGTGATTCATTTGTTCTACTTCTCTCCAAGCAAAATGTAGAGAGCCCACCATGATTTATTTACATTTAAACACACATCCAGAGACCTAAAGTGGCAGCAGAAGCCATTTAAGTGTCTGAATAAGTAACTTAGAAACTGTCTCTTCAGCTGACCTACATCTTTTAGCAGAACAGTTGAGTGTGGTTCCAGGACTCATTTTTTGAGTCAGACAGGCTGCAAAACTCATTGCAGGGGCTTAATCATCAGGAGCTGATGGATATTTCCTTTAACACATCATAAAGCAAACAAGTCCATCAGTACTGACTCAATTCAGCCTGTGCCTAACCTCATAATCCCCCTACATACAAACCCTCAGCTTTTAGGTGGGTGCATGCACTGTGAAGAAGAATGAGAAATATCCTGGTGCAGATTGTGGAGATTTTTTTTTTTTTTGTAGAGTTTTGCCTTCTGTGAAATGATATAGTTACTGTCACACTAAAATCAAATTGCTGTTGACGTAGTCCGCAGTTTAGCATTTCTGTAGTGAATAGCCTGTTGAATTTTAACACCCATTGAAACTCCTCCTGCTGAAATGCAGGCAGTTTTATTGCACAACAGCATGTAAAGGGTAATAGAAAAAAGGAATTTTTTTCTTAATGTCAAAAAAAGTCATTTGGCTATCAGAAATAACAAATAGCAGAAAGCTAGCTATTGTGTTATTACAGTACATGCTATCTGCATGTTTTAATATGGAACTGTAATGTTAACACAGAGGTAATTTCTAGTGTCTCTAACATTTCCTTCATTGTACAAAGAATGGTAATTAAATTATTCTTAAATAGTTCAATTTATGAGAATCTATGTATGATTATACTCCCTAGAAAATTTTACAAAATTAATTATGACAAAAAATTAATTTATAAATAAGCATGATATCATTCTCATCTTTTGTTGTTTATCATTATATGAAATAGATGAGATAAAAAACCATGTTTTATAAGCTCAATCCCTCTAAAAACCTATTAAGCACAAGAGGGTAAAAACTGTACAAGACACATCATCCAGTTTAACTAATTTGATCAATAAAAAAATAGGAAATTTCATTAGGTATAAAGTGTATCCCAGTCAATTGTTGGAAAATCCTTTTTATTTGTGTAAACTATTATTTCAGTTTAGTGCATCAGGTCCTGATTCTCACAGGAGCTTAAATTTGCAAGCACTGCCCTGAATGCAGCACTGTGACTGAAGTCTGGTGTGCATATTTTCACAGCATCACAGCCTCATGAGAATCACTTCTGTCAGAAACTAATTCAAAAAGCTGATGCACTAAATGCTTGAGGATTCCTCATTTACCTGTTGCCCAACTTTTGAGAAAAAACAAGTTACAATGCGTATCAGGATAAAAAAAGAAGCTGGAATGAAAGCCACTTGAATGACTGTCTTCACTGAAAAACAAAACAATAAGCATTTAGGAAGTTTCTTGTCCCCAAACAGCACCAGTGAAATTAATCAATCCTCCCAAGAAAAGATCTGCCCTCACAGGAATCTTTGTATTACTGCATAGGCTCTGTGAGCCTTTTCAAGTGTGCAGTGAACAGATGGAGGTTGTTACAAGCTTTTCAAACCAGTGTTTACTGCAAACCTTCAGGCAATCTGTCATCGTTTTTTGTATTCCCAGGGACTTTTTAAGTTCTTGGAAAGGGACTAAAATCATAAATGTTCCTTACTAATTTACTTCTGCTTAATTTACAAACAAACTTTTATATGCAGTATCAAAAGCATGTATAAAAGGTGAAGGCAATTATATGAACCTCTCAAAAATATCAAATCAGTTTCAAAGATGGAGCTCTATTCATTGCTGTGTTCAGAGAAAGCAGACTTTGTTGAAATGACAAGATCCTTTCCTAGACAACAAGCCATATTTTTTCTTCCTGTTATTGACAAGGTTTGTTGAATGTAGCTGTAGAATAATATGCAAAACTACAAGCTTTGCTCTCTGCTCTTCAGTCAACAAGAGTATTCTCTGAACCAGGTGAGACCTAGAGTAGTTTCTAATTGTCCAAGCTAAGGAACAAAAATTGTTGTGCCCTTATTACCAAGATTCTTGTTTTACCTTTACCTAAGCATTCCTGCAGGGTTAAAATGCAGCTCCTTATTTACATATCAATGCAATTTTTCCCCTAACATTTTTCATAGTGACAAATAAGGAATTAAATATCTCCCTCAGAGGCACTTGTGGAAGTGTATATTTTTTACACCTTTGTTATTTCCTATAAGTAATACCTGCTGCCTTATTTTTATAATAATATATGTACTTTTTGAAATTTTAAACTTTTTGTGAAAGTCAGATCATGACACAAAAAGTAGAAAAGTATGGTGTGATCACTAACAAATTTTTCTTCCAAATTTCACAAAAAGGAGCAAAATATAGCTTAAATTCTGTTCAGATGACAGTTGCAGAGTTCCCAGATTCTATTTCTCCCAATGATTTCACTAATGAGTCACTACATCTGTCAGTAGACAATGCCAGTTGTAAATTGCTGACAGGCACCAACCACAATTTGAGAGGATTCTTTCACAGGGTTTCCTACTCCTAAAAATATCATTATTAATGTCTCTTTTACTTCAAATGACAAAGGGTCATCAGACCAATATTTTTATTTGTCTAACCAGCAACAGCAACCATCTAATGCCTAAAGGCACCCTGACAGATCATTTAAAAACACATAGTTGGTAGACAATAATTGATGAAAGCAAAAAAATGCCCACAACACAACTGAAACCAGTCCCTTCAAATTACAGAATAGTTTAACCAATGAAAGCAAAAGCTACCACCAATCTTGAAACTAAGAATAACATTATTTTAATCTGCATCACATACAGTAAGAAAAATGCTTTTATGCTTAAGGTTTTTGTCATAGGTAACACGGTGTTTCACAGATTGGAGATCCTGGGATTTCTTTATTCTTATTTACGTGATCATTTAAAAAAGCCCTAAACCTCTTGCACTTTTTCATCACTCTCCATTTTATGCCCAAGGACAAACCAATCTGGTTTGTGAAGCTGCAAAACACAAATAGAGCCAGCTCACACACTGAGCAGGTGATGAAAGTCAAACTTCCTCATCAATTATTTCTCATGCTCATGGGGATACAGAGGGGTTTGTTGCTAGTGACAGAATGTTGTCTGGGCAAATCTGTCCTACTGGCCCAAGGGTAGACTTCCTATGAGAGCCAGGCAACCAAAACCATAAGGAAACAGTACATGTGGTCTTGACAGTCTTTCAATTCACCAGTTCTAGAAGACTAAGTGATTCACTACCCAAAATCTTTGACATTTCCCTGGTAATCTTATACAAATGATGCAACTCAGCCTTAGAAGCCTCACTGATTCTGGGAAAGATCTAACAGAGCACTTGTCCTAAGACTGAACATGCACAGGAAGAGGAGCAGTGATAACCCTCCAGCAAGACCAACAGAGTTCACTTCAGAGATTCTGCTTTTCAGTCAAAAAAAAAAAATTAAAATCACTGAAAATGCATTAAGTTATACAATAAATTTCTAGAATTCCTATATTAATGTATAACTTTTACAGGTTGAGGAGCAATAATCCAACTAGCACATACAAGCCAGGAAAGACTTGGCAAGCTGGGAATATTTTTGTTGGCATTGCACTGTAAAAGGGATTTTAAACTTCAGTGAAACCACATTGTTACCCAAAGCATGTGAACATATTCAGAAACCATTTCAAAAGTCAACCATCTGTAGATTTTGAAGCTATGGGAATGCTACAGGCAGCTGAGCATTTCTATTGCTTGATAATGAGCAGCATGATAAATCTCAAATGGATCCTTGTTTACCAAATGGTGAAAAGAGTATGGTTAGGCCTACCAAATGTCTCATGTCCCACAAGGTTCTTGCAGCCATTTGCTAGGCAAAAAAGGGTCTTTCCTGAACCTTAGGGGCTGAGGTCCACACCATGGTTGGCCAAATAAAACCTTCTTACCACAGTGTCTACCTGCAAAGCTCCCACTACAGCAGCGTCTGTAACACTACAGAGAGGCTGCAGGAGGTTGCAGCAGCCACAAAGCATTCCTGTGCATGCAGGCACTCAGGACAGCAGATGAAAAATGCACTGCATGCAGAGGGTTTTTAGCCTAGACATCTTGGAGAATAAATAGGCATTACATACATCCATGCATATTATTGCATGCATATTCGCAATTCATGGAGCAACAGATATATTAGGGATTGTGGCAATTTGTTCTTCTAAGTTATTTGTTTATTATACAACCTTTTCTGCGGTGTTTAGCACAGAATGGTCTAGTCAGGAAGAATCTGCCTATCCACTCCTCAGATCATCAATAAAGAGGAGTGCTGTGAAAAATATTTAAGAGGTAGGCATTGACAAAAATAAAGGGATATAATAAGGACATGATCTGATATATATTTTAACATATTAATAAAAAAGCATCTGCTACTGGCCATCTATTAATGACTCAGTAAAGAAAAAAAATCAGTGTATTGCATGATGATGGTCTTCTGTTCTTTAATTATTCCACAGATTAATATTTTTTTTCAAGTTCCAAGATATGACTCAAGGGAAGAAAGTGCCCAGATAAAGATCCAAAGAGAGCATATGTAAAACTTTTACTAGTAGCTGTTTAGGAATATCAGTGCCCTAGTCCTGCAAAAAAAGTCCCCACCAAAACCCAGTAGAAACATCTCCATTCATCCATCTTTGAAACTATCTATTAAAAACAGCAACAAAAAGAAAAGAGGTCTGTTTCTGCCTGGAGAAAAGAAACATGGGAACACAACATCAGCTCTGATAAATAAGACACCCATGTATGCAATTTTTACAAAGTTCATTTCCAGGAAAGCATAAATCTCTTCTGTTATCACTATTTCTAAAAATTCCTCAAAAAAAGCGCAGTCCTCAGGGGAAACAATAATATAATGAGGCTTTTAGGATTTTAACAGTAGTACAGTCATACTGAGTCATTTTACAAACAACTATGTTTGCATCCTCTGTCAGATAGGATGTGAACCCCCTCTAGGGAGACTTCTTAAGTATTTAGTCTTTTTATACATTTCTCTGTTCTCATTCAGTTCCTCCATAGCTGGAACCTCTTGAGTAATTTGTTATTTATCAGAATAAATATTTTTTTTCTCTTTGATGAGGCTTTATATATTTACTCTATTGCTTTATAGTAAAATATATGCACAATCTTTTTCTTTGCAAGGTGATTTCAAGCACTGCAGTTAAGGTCAGAATGTAAATAAAGAAATTGATTAAGTGTCAGTTTACCCAGATTAGCTACATCTTAAAGGATTTTTAAGAGATTGCAAAATGTTTTTATGCATTCTAAAAATAAATAAAAAGTAATACCTCTGATAGAGAGGGAAGAAAATCTACAGTATATAAGGCTTATGCTGAAATCCTGATTTGATTTATAATTATAAAGAAAGCAAAATGGATGTTTAGAAAAGCTCAGGTGTTGGCTACTAGAAAAAAAACAGTTGCAAAATTAGAAAATTTAAACTATTCAGTTTTGGCTTTGGCATGAGAGAATCCTCCTTGTAATAAAGCCATCTTTCCTTTAGAACATTATTCTCACTAAACAAAATGGGGCTCTATAGCACTGCAAAATCAATTACTAGAGAATATAAGTTGTGATGTAGTGTAAAATGTCAGGTTCTTTTGCATGCAAAACTCAAAGAGTCCAATTTGGATCACATCTCTGTTTTAAGAGTACATTTCATATAGGATAGGAGAAAGATAATTCACCTTGTGTGTTTGCTTCTATGTTGAAAGAAGAGATCCATTAGAAACCCATTCTAGGTTCCATCTTGAAGGAAGAGCAAGGTGATTCACGGACACTTAGCTAATCTAAGGTGTTTTCAAAACAACACAGGTCATGAGAAACGCACAAAGGACACCTGACTTGTTTTCAGAACTAGACTCTGTTTTGATGTAATTTCACTCAAAGCCACAAAAATTATGCAGATTTTTAGAAAAAATATCTTCCACCAGACATTCATACCAGACATTGTTTAGAAGTAATGAGAGAGTTAACCACAGCCAGACCACTAGGCAACAGAACTCTATTTATTCACAAATGCTGGTACAACAGGAAGAAGATCTGGAAGGCAGCATGATGGATTGTCTACTCCATGCCCATCAACATACTCAGAAAAACAAAGAAAATTAATTGATGTATGCATATTATTAATGCTGTTTGTCTAAGATTTTTAGCAAGGCCTGGGAGACAGAGCTTAGCTGATCACACATACAGGAAGACAAACTGAGCCCACTTTTAATTAGTGGAAATACTGGAACAATAACAGCAGATTCCTTATATCCCTGGCAAGGATACTTGAATTCATGCGGTAACCTTCAGAACAAGATTCTATGTGGCATAAGGTATTCCAAAATCATAAAAATCAAACAAATACCTTTATTTTACAAAAGTAAGCACAAATACTCAATGGTAACATGACAGAATGAGACAATCAGTTTTGCAGCGTTAATCCAAGCACAAAACTCTTCCAGAGTGAAACCACTGAAAGCAAAACTACTAAGTTCCAACTATCCTTAATTGTTTACAACAGGTAAAATTTATGAGCATCTAAATAATTACACATCTTTATATCTCTTATATCTGTTTAGGATAGATATTGGCTCTACCTCATATGTGGGATAATGAAGAGGGGCCTATGAATATTATTAATGTGTCCTCAATTTTTTTTTCTTCTTTTTTACAGGATAGGGGAAAAAAAAAGAAACTTGTCAACACTCACAACAGCTTGTCATATTTTTAACACAAAAATATTTTCCATTAAACTAAATCAGAAAAGACAATCAGAGATTAGTACTAACAAATACTTGACAGAAAAGTGTGCCACATGACCTTACAAGAAGGAAAGTGCTGAAAAATTGATAGTTTAGCAGGAAGTTTAGAATTTAATCCCTGAATGTGCTACTTATCTACCCATGTAGTTCCTAGGAAGATACTCCCACTGGAACTTGTTAAACAGGTTAAAATTATTTGTGTAGATTATGGTGGCAAAGTCAGGCTCTTAGGGAGCAATACAATATGGATTGCTGTTAATATAGCTTTTGAAATTATGAAAGGGAAAAAAATTCCCTTCCAAGTAAAGACATAAATAAATATCTAAAAAAGGAATATCTTCCTGAATCCTGATTCAGGGACCTTCAGCTGCTGCATGTAAAGGAAGCATCCAGGAGCCACCTTAACCCAACACAAAAGTGAACAGTTAGCGATTCCCACAGCAGTATCCCATTTGGGCTTTACACCAAAGGTGCACCTCAAAGTACAGTTTTCCAGGAGCAACTTTGCCCATCCACTCCTTGACTCACTCGTCCTGAGGGCAGCTCTCACAACGTGCCACCCAAGCCAGCTCCCTGTGGGAACTGCTTAGCTCCAAAGGTGAGCTGACTAAGCACAGGGGGCTCACCTCTTCTCCCAGCCCACCTGCTGGCCCCCACCTCTGCCCTCACGTTTGCTGACCCCGCCATGAGCCGCTGAGATCCCAAACAGCAGGGAAGGATATGCTTTGAGCTGGTTGTTGGGAGTGTTGTTTTTCTTGCTGGATTAGCTCCCAGAACCAGTCATTTGGATTTCACAAGTGCTAAGGCAGGGAAAAAGCAACAAATTCATTAGTTCAGCAGTAGGTTTAGTCAGGCTGAACAGTAACAAGCAACCTGATCTTTCATCATGGGAGTCAATTCATTGTAAGGGTTTGCTGTAAACCAGATCAGTGAAAAAAACAGGATTAAAAACAGAAGAGGGTATGAGCTCTAGATAATATGACTCATACTTTTCCAAGAAAAAACTGTAAAAACAGTTACACTGACACAACAAAGGAGACAGTGATTTATGAGGGGCAGAAGAGATGAAAGCAGCCCAAAACAGAAAGGACTATGACCTTCCAACTTGTCATCAGAAAAAAATCAGAGTATGAAGCCTCAATTAAAGGCTTCAAAAAATTTATTCAAGTGTTATCTTTCAATTATTTACTACAAAAATGTCTTATATACCATTTTCAGCCTTTTTACCGGGCGATTTGCTCCATGTTTGTGCATGCCCTACACATCTCAAGTGAAACACTGAGGATTTCCAGTGAAAACCTATATGCACATAGCCAACCTGATTGCATTTTATCTCCTAGTCTGTTGAAAATGTTTTTCTATATTTTTCTCTCCTTCCCCTTGTGCCCAAGGTGCTGAGAGCTAATAGCTTGCTGTCAGTGCCAGTGCTTTGTGGAAGGGAATGGTTCTGAGCTGATCAGTTAATAGCTGAGAGTGAACAATGGCAAAAAATCTCTACAGTCATAGCACATATCCTTCTGCTATCATCACCCTGGATGGAACTCAGAATTGCAGCTTCTACTTCACCCTAAAGTTTAAACTAATATCAAAAAACAGGGGATTTTAGGATTAGTAGCAAACCCACACAGAATCATAAATACCACCATGAATATATGGCTTCTGAATGTGCATGGTACCTGTATCTGATTTCTGTATTGCTCTGAGACCTGGTAACAAGCTGTATCTCCACTGCCCACTGACTCTACTCCAAATCCCTGCATTTCCGTGTAGAAGAACCGAGCCCTGAACTTCTTTAGTGCACAGACAATTTTTCAAATTTAGCATAGCAAATCAACTCCTATCCTACACATAAGCATCAGGGAAATGTATCTGAATACACCAGTTGATTGAACATACTCTCTTAGGCTGATGCAGGCTGCTTCTGAATTTTCTTTGGTTCTCTGTCCAAGAATTGTTGTCCTAGAATTTCTCAGCCCCACTTGACTCCCACCTCACAAGCTGTGAAACCATTTTCAAGCAATGAATAAGGCATAATGTCTCTGCAGAATTATACAGAATTATTATCATGTAGTTGAAAATTAATGTACTCTTGGCTGTGAGAAAGACAATGAGTCATAACACCTTGCTTGCTAAAACTGAAAATAATAAAGAGTATCTGGCAAGTCATATTCATAACCTATGACTTTGTTAGGTATTCTTCAGGGATTTGTCCTTGTCCCCAGCTCAAGCAAACCTTTTCTGTGTCATTTTGTGTATGTGAGTTTCTTTGTAAACTAAAAAAAATAAGTAAATCAATAATTTTGAAAACCAGAAAATACTAGTTTTTTGAGATTTTTTTTAGGCCAGTGCTATGAGTCTAACACTTAGCACACTAACATTTTTTAAACCATGCAGGTTTTCTAAATATGCAATGGTTCGTATGTCACATGCAAGTCCACTATAAAATGTCAGATACTTACTATTCCAAGGCTTTGAAATTAATAACAGCAATTAAACACATTGAAAAGAACTGTTGCCCTTTGGTAACTTTTGTGAGAAGGTATTTCACACTTCCCAGCAAAGCCAAATGCTGCACTACTGACACTGGTTAGAGTCTGTCTATGAACACATAACTAAATGTCATGTCATTAGCAGAGCTGTGTTTCAGGAGGGCTTTATTTTTATGTGCATTTAACTACTTTCTTTGAGTCCACTAATTTACAGCTATGTTTGCTCCAGATGGAAACATTTAATCTAATCTATGCCTCATTTTCCATACTGCTCATGACAAGGCTTTCAAGACACTTAAGAAAGAGGAGGAGGGAAAAGTGATCTGTGAGATGTTGCGAATGATTAAAGGCTCTGCAATTCCAGAAGGAGCAGGGGGATGTTTGGCATGCTACTTACACTTTGTATTACCAAGCAAACAGGAGGAATAAACTCCTTTCTGTCACACTACTCTGCATCCAGCAGCATTCATAGGGAAGCCTTGTGAGCAGTGGCAGCAGGAACAGACTCAGCATCTGGTGCCCTCTCTTTGCAAGTCTCAACTGTTTTGCTCTGTGTTCCACCAGCGAGACCAGGGCATAGAGACTGAAAAAGCAGACTTCCTGAAACATTCCCATTTGTTGAACCAAGATATTGGCCCAAATCCTGGTGAAACTGCATCTTTCTACACTGGTACCTGCTTCTGTTGAAGTGTCAGCATGCTAAATATTGTAAATTCCATTTTGAGGCATCCACAACCTCTTAGGTGTTACAGAGCTCCGTAGACATCTATGTCAGGTTTGCAGCCCAGCTCCCAAGTTCCCAGGCCAGGGATAGGTGCAGGAATGCTGAGTTTCCTTGTGTTCAGCCTCTAGGGCACCTTTCTCATCAAAGGATAATGCAGCCTTTTAAAAATTAATCTTTTCAAAGCACAGATTTAAGTGGTTTAATCACTAACATAATGTATTACACCAGTCACACAGAAGCAAATCCATAATTTAAACTACCAGGATTCTGTATGGAAGATTACATCAATAGTTAAGAACTGAGGATTAAATCCGTTGTTCACTTTTACTTTGAACAACTTCAGTTTCCACATCTGTGAGAGGACAGATGTTAGAAAGGGCACAGAGGAGTGGCTGAGGAGAGGGACCAGATGTTTTGTGTAGAAGGATTACACGTGTTAGAGTTGGAAGAGGGATGTCTGAGGACAGAGGAGGGAAAGATTTACAAAATCATGAGGAGGGCAGATAAGGTGGATAAAGAGTTGCTCTTCCCCAGATGTTGATACATAGAAAACTCCTATAAATGGCCAGTAAGAGATGCAGGGCTCCATTCCCAAACACTCAGTATCTCAGGTCTGAAAGCCAATGCTTTCAGAGGGAACAGGTGGGATCAGAGATATGTAGAATCTGTGAAAAAACTAGTCAAAATGCAGTTAGACAACTTCCTAAAGGGTAGCTGTAGTGAGCTGGGGGTCGGCCTCTTTCTCCGGGCGACAACAGATAGAACAAGAGGACACAGTCTCAAGTTGCGTCAAGGTAGATGTAAGTTAGAAGTAAGAAGGAAATACTTCACAGAAAGAGTGGTCAGAAACTGGAATCATTTACCCAGTGAGGTGGTGGAGGCATCATCCCTTGAAGAATTCAAAAAAAGACTGGATGTGGCACTTGCTGCCATGATCTAGTTGAATAGTTAGAACATCGGCTGGACTAGATGATCTTATAGGTCTCTTCCAGTCTTGAAAATTCTGTGATTCTGTGATTCTGTGATATCCAAAAATACTCTTTTTACTTTAAAATTCAGTGGAAGTACATACGTATTTTGCTTACCAAAAGAAATGTTGAGTTTTTATAACTAAGACATAAGGCCATGTAAGCACCACCCAAAATAAATATCATCTGAGGCTGGTAGGAAGTTCACAGCTTCTTGGTGGTTGTGAAAGAGTAAAAAATGAGCTAAGAAAGGGCAAAAGAAAAACAGCCCTGCTAATTGCTGATAGCTCCTCATTTTTAAGCAGTCAGTGACATTTCTGCTCTTTCATTTTCTGATGGTTTTCACTTTGATCCTCACAAAGATAATCATCAGTACCATAACCTGACAAGTAATGTGTTAAGCAGTGCATTTAGTTTTTCTCTCCCCTGTTAGCCAAATCCTGCAGAGGCCAATTATATTGTCTATACCAGCATCAAACACAACAGGACATTTGGTGTGCTAGTGATTATAAATACCAAACTACAGTCTGAATAAGGATTGTGCTGTGAAGTTGTGTTTCCACTTTACTTGAACTGCTTTTGAGTAGAAACACATTTTAACTTGCAATGTAGATACTTTCTCAGGAGTATTATTTCTGACTACAGGAAGACACCTGTGTTGTGCTTCCTTCTCTAATTACAAAGGTCAAATAATTCACCAAATATGAGGTTTTCAGCTCTTGCCAATTTTCGACATCATGATTAAGTATGATCTATGTTTCATTTATTAAATCCATTATATAAATAATAAATATAGCACTTTGTCAATATTTGATAAAGCTGCTAAGAATTTCTGTTTGAAAAAATTAAAAACAGAACTCTGCTCTCAGGCAAAATATATTGACTTTCCATTGAGGTTTGAAAACTTCATAATCATCTATTTTGCAACAGCATTTCAGGCAATTTCAATGTTAAAGAGAACTCTGTTTTTGAGTGAAGACAGAGGCGTTGCAAGAACAGAGAGCAGGAAATTGAATGCTTCAGTGAAGAACAATTAAGGTTAAAGAGACATTCTTGATAGTATATCAGGGTAGTGATAGATGAGCAGCCTTATATTTTTTACACACGGCATTTCTTTTCATAGTAAGAGAGGTCTAGAAATTAAAGCAATGTTTTAAAATGAAGCCACTTGACTTTTGTAATACTGGTTATTGTTAGCTTCCTATATAAAACACCCATGACATTTTAAAAATTAGACTGAAGGTTAAAGTCCTTCACTTAGAAGAAAAGAGGTTTTTTCTAAGAACATTTTAAATACTGGTTGAAGAAAATTGTTTTTGAAAACCTTTGTTTATCCAAACTTCTCTACTTGGCTCAGTACTCAAAAACCATGTATATATCAAAGTTAGTTTGATGCAGCCATGTACATTTATGTAACTGTGGGCAAGGACTTTGGAAACCATCTCTAGGAAGGGTAATTGAAGGAGTCTGGGCAGTAAGGACTTCACACAAAAGCCCATGTGTTCTGTGGTATCCTCTACTGAATAAAGACTTAAGGACATCTGTGTAAAGTTAAAGACACAGCCAGGGATCTGGGAAAAATCTGGAATTTCAGGCAATTCCATGGCCAGGAAGGAGGGAAGGAAGGACAGCTATGTGGTCCTAAACTCCCACCTGAATATGAAAATCATAAAATAACAGAATCATAGAATACCAGGTTGGAAGGGAACTTAATGAGCACGTGGTCCAACTTTTCTTGTCAAAAGCACAGTCTAGACAAGGTGGCCAAGCAACCTGTCCAGGAGAAACTTAAATGTGTCCAGTGTTGGGGAATCTACCTATTTCCTGAGGAGATTTTTCCAACAACTGATTTGTTCTCATTGTGAAAAATTTTCATGTGTCTATTTGGAATCTCCCTAGGAGTAACTGGTACTTGTTGTCCCTCATCATTTACGTGTCACTCCTCATAAAAAGGGAGTTTTCATTTTCTTTGTAAAGCAGAAGATGTCCTCCAGCCTATAAAATGAACATCATAAAATTTATTTCATATTTGGGAATACAGGCAAGGGGCTGAGAGACTCAGGAACCTGGCAATATTTGAAGGCTTCAACACTGTTGGCTGAAGAAAGTGCATGTGCCAAGATCAGTGGGAAAATTCACCCTTATAGCAATGAGGATTAATTTGCTAAAATTTTAAGTCCAGCCTAGAATAGGAACCTTTATGCTCTTTCTTCCCCTTGTCCAAAAGCAAAATAGCAGTAGTTAATGTCCCCCTCTGCTAAAAACATAAAAGAAATGTTAGAAGAGTTTGAATAACTTTAACCAATCTGGGAGAAACAGGCTTTACCATGGAAGGATGCAGTGAGACCTGCTTTCTGCTTTTATCTTTATTCATGTCCTTTAACAACAAAAGATAATTAAATACTGAACACAAGGTTCAAGAGAATGAAACATCTACCAAGCGAGATAGAAGATTTATTACAAGTACTTACAGAGAGAGGTAACTCTGATTACAGGCATCCTTGAGAACCCTTGCAGAGTGAAAGGGCAGGATGTTAAGCCATAAATCCCAAATTACTATTATATTCTGTTAAAAACACCTTGATAACGTAGTTTGACTAAACTAAGGCTTTGTGGCCTTTTCAAGGGTAAACATCCCAACCAAGGATTGTCCTTAAGCACATTTGCAATTTCTTTATGAAGGTTGTCATGATGAGAGAAAAGGAATTTTCTCTTTATATAAAAAGAAGGTGCTCCTGAGCACAGTCACTCAGGAGCCCATTTCCCCCTGTGTGGGTTGCTCTGGAAGATGAAAGTGCACACTCACGCCAGGTGTTCTGTCTTTGCGACCCCAGGGCAAGGATTTGTTTGTGCATTGTGTCCCACAGAGGCACCCATTCACTGTCCATAGCCTGTCATTGGAACTGTCTCACAGATGCAGCAGGTTTGCAGCCTGCCAGGCAGGAATGTGCACGACTGTCCCCAGCAGCGTCACACCCACTGCTCAGGACAGACACACACTGCCAGCTCCTTCAGAACACAGGCTCAGCCCTGCCATGAGAGGAGAGCTGTGGCAGACAGCTCTCAGGGACTTCCATCTGGGGCTCATTGCTGCATTGCATTGCACTCTGTTGCAGGATTGCTGGGTCTCCAATCACAGTTCCTTCTTTTTTTCTTTTTTTTTTTAATTTCTTCACTAAGGCATAGCCTTTCATCCTTCCTCCTTTCCCTCAGCTGTTTTCCCTTTGATATGCCTTTGACATCTACCTTTCTTCACCATAGGAGAGTTTCTCAGAAAGAGCTGGGTCTGATTATACAGCACTTAGATCTCCCCTTGCTCCCACCAGCTCTTAAAAAGATAGGTGGCTAATTGGAGCCAGCTGCTTGGCAGGTTTTCCACCTATGTGGTAGTTCAGTCTGTCACAATGAGATGACAGTGGGAATAGACCATAAAAATCCTTGGAAGTGAAGACAAGCAGCTCACATTTGATATACAGAGGAGAAAGCATGTGGAGGGAATCAAAGACAGGGGCTGCATGCTCAACAGACCCAGAGAGAGATCTTTAATGTAGTGCTGAGGCAAGACAGCTTGTGTCGACGGAAGGAGTGGCTGCGGCGAGGAGATGGGAGGTGATCGGAGCCTTGTGATGTGGTGTAGTGCTGGAAGGCAATAAGAAAACCCAAAGCTGAGAAGCATATTTAGGAAGGATCAGCAAAATTTAGGCAGTGTTGATGTAAAGACCAAAAAAAAAGGAGGATTAAGTCTTATGTGTTTGCCATATACGTCTAAAAACTTAAGAGGAACAATGAAAATACTGCAAATACACAGACTGATGTGAACGTAAAGACTCAGTTTCCTCTGCCTTTTTTCCACCTTTTCAACTCCCTTACCTCAGTTTAGCCTCAGTCTCTAAATTCTACATTCTGTGGCTAAATTCTACATTCTGTGGTTAAGAATCAGGATCAATATGTTCATTATTTATTCTAGATATAAAAATCTACTTAGCATTGTGGCTTCAATTGTGTTTCTTTAGAGTCTTAGTAATAAATACTAGATTTTAAAATGTACGCAGCCTATCTTTAATCTTTTCTTATATAAGAGGTATGCTTTAACATATTAGAGTAGCATCACAACATACCATCAAAAAGATTTCATTTCATAACTGTAGCATGAAATTATGTCTGCTTGTTGTCAATCCATCATTATACTAATACAGCTTGAAGATGAAATATAAGTTGAAAGAAAGAAAAAAGTGGAAATTAAAAAAGCAAAGAGAAGAAGAAGAAGGCAAAGAGGAGAAAGAAAAAGGGGGAAAGGGAAACCACTTCCCAATCAACTACAGGTGGCAAACTTTACATGCTCAGATGTTACTGCATTTTATGTAATAGTATAGCCCACACAGAAATTTCAGGAAAATTATGCAGACTGCTACCTAATAATTTTTTTTTCAGAGTAGGATGTAGCTTAATCTAATTACGGACTGCTGAATTTAAGTATCAGCTTTTATGCATACTGTTTATTGTACACTTGCCAATTACGTCTAATAAAGACAGACAGGTGAAGTTCAAAGGAATAATTCAGGGAGTTAAAACGGGAATCATCCAAATTAGCAAAACTGTATGGCCAAATCATGATTCAAAGAATTCAAAGGGAGCTTTGTTGAAAAAGGCAGTACATTTACAATTGGGCAAATGAGGGTTTTCTAAACATGGATGGAAATCAGTAAGGGGTTTATTTAAATCCTGGTTTCAGTTAAATCAAAAGAATTTTTGACTTTTTTCCCCTTGTAAGTTCAGGTTGCTAACAGTCTGGTTTTTGTTCTTCCCTGAATACATCTGAAATGCTTAATGCATCCTGTAACTTTGCATCTTGTCTGGAAGAACACACACAAAGTGCATGTAAATACACCCATCTGTTTACTGAAACCACTTGCCTTGGTGCCTCTGAGCTTTTATAGCTAAAGTGAGCTGGATTTAGGCAAGGTCAATGGCATCCTCTGTTGGATCCTCTCATGATCAGGTGGGTTTTGTTGCAGCACTGATGTCTCTCCACAGTGAGATAGAAACCCAGATTGTTCTTGATGCTTATTGAAGTTTCTGTGGCATTTCTCCTAAGATTAGTATTGCTAACACCAGCATTGATTCTTATGACCTGACTAATTTCCCATTGAAGCAAAATGGCTTTTTAGAGTTTCCTTCTACTCGCTTCATGTTGCATATTGCTGGGCAACTAGCTTCACACCACTGAGCAGCTACTGAGATTCATGTTATGGAGCTGCATGTCAATGCCAATAGAAGACTATTTACAGATTCCTTACTTTTGAAACAGTTTCCCTCTTCAGATGCTTAATAAAGGTATGTAATTTTTTAGTGGTTTGAGAAGGACGATAGGTGTAGAAGGATCATTGGTTCCTACTGAAAGCCAACAAGGCTGAAGTTTCCAATTTGGGCTTAATTTAGATGCTTTCAAAATGTGCTGGCAAACTAATAGTATGAAATGGAAGCTATGTCTATATTAAGCAACTAGTATTGTACAATAGAGCAGAAGCAGAGCACTGCAGCATGGAAGCAAATGGTGTTGAGAACCCTACACCTTCACTGGGTAAGGGCTCAGGAGTGTGAGTTGACAGCAGATGTACCCCAGTGCCTTGGAATGGGCAGCTCAGCACACTCAAAACACGAAGCCCCTGGGGGACCAGAGGGGAGACCAGATGGGAGACCAGCCATCAGGGCAGGCACTCTCTGCTTGTGAAGGCTTGGAGTGCATGTGGCACACAATGTCATGGCAAACTGGGATAGCCTCTCCAGAAAAGGTGTAGCTAACACTCACTGAAACCTCCCTGCAAAGCAAACCAAAATGTGTTAAATGGAGGCAACACGGGGGTTCACCTCAGCAGGGCATGTTGGGCCCAAATCTGGGTGCTGGATTAGCTGCAGTCTGCCAGCCAGGACTCTACATTCAAAGCACTGCCACAGCTTGCTTTCTTTTTTAGGAGGCAAAAAAGAAAGATACTACAGATTTCTGCATCTGTCTCTTTGTGATGTAGCATTGGCAAATATTTTTGTGTGAAATGCTTCATTTCAATGAGTGTTAAGCTAAGGCAGCTAGCTACCCTGGTTTTGAATAAACTGCTTTTGAGCAAGATAAGAATGGCAATTTTAAAAGTAGCTTTCCTATTGTCTTTTTATATTACAAACTATTATGAGGCTTACTTAATATTATACCAGAATTATGAATTCTAATTACAGAAACCATTTGATCCCAACACTCTATAGATATATCAAAGTCTCAAGATGAAAAAATGTACTGATTTCTGGTAGCTATTATTTCAATCAAATTTAAAATGTAAATATTTTTCATTCCTTTTCCTTATTTCTATCAGAGTTTAAAGCAGAACTATAAATAGCAGGTAAGAATGTCTTTCTTTGTAAGAATATTTCCCTTAAAAATATTGATTTGTCATTGCTTTCATATGTAAAGGCATGGAATAGAAATCCTGAACTCTATTATATCGTGCAAGATCAGGTTAATTCTGTTAAAGGAGCTCCCTTGGAGTAATTTTGGCTTGACACTAATGTAAACAGGACCAGGACACCTTGGTTGTTAACAAGATCAAAATAATTAAGAATTAGTATAAAAAGAAGAGTTCAGTACTCTCTCTGTAAACAAGGAAGCATTTATACAAACATTTGCATCCATGTACTTAATTTTTTTACCTTCTTTGAGAATTGTAGGTTTACATTGCACTAGAAAAGGGCATCAAGGAGAGTAAAAGTTGACCTTGACTTCTTAGTCAGGAAAATGTCTGAGTGAAAGAAGTCTCTGTGAAGAAGAAAAAGGACTCCAAAAATCACAAAAATAAGGTCTTGTCCCTCAGTTCAGAAAAGAAGTTACCAAACCAATTGGAGAAAAGGAGAAAAGCACCCTAGTTTACATCTGCCAGAGAAAACTGCCTTAGCAGCAAAGGCAGAGCACACAGGACAGTTCTAATTTCCTTGGAAATGGTGCTCCCCTTCTTTTTATACTAATTCTTAATTCTTTTGATTTTGTTAACAACTGAGGTGTCATGGTCTTGATTACATTAGTGTCAAGCCAGAATTACTCCAAGGGAGCTCCTTTAACAGAATTAACCTGGACTTGCACAATGACTGATTTCATCCAGGGGCTCTGGGTGCTGATCAGCCTGGAAAGTCTCACACTGTTCAGAGGTTAAAATCTTTCCCTTCCACATCAGAGTAAATATTTGACAGAGTCACAACAGGGCTAAATAGGGCTTTTAACACCCCATAAAACTGAGTAGCACCTGAACTGTTTCTTCTAAGCACCATAGAGTTAAAATCAGAGAAAGCTTGCTGGCAGCTTGCTGCAAAAACATACTATGACAGCATAAATTACATATAAAACTGTATTCTTTATAAACACTACTACAGTAATTTCTAAACAAGTTCAAATTAGTGTTTTTTTATAGCTGGTTTAGTAAAACATTATTGCCTTTTTTACTAGTACAATACCTAATCCTGGTTTCAGACCATATAAATGTGCCTTTGGCTTCTGTCACAACCAGGTGACTTCAGTGTACAGCACAAAGACCAAAGCAGATCTCTAAACAGCCAGTATTAAAATAAAAGGTGGTAGTATTTTGGATAATGATACTAAATCAATGGTAATATCTCCGATAACAGATTTCTTCTTATTATTTTATTACAGGTATTCTTTTAAAGCAACCCATTAAATTTAACAATCTTTTAAAATAAAATGTGAATGCATTAATGAAAATTAAAAGCTTTTTGGTAAATTTTACCGTAATTTCATTCTAACCAAAAATTACTACACCAGTATCAACCTTCTGCCATTTCAGGGAGAAAAATTAAAGCCTGCTGTGTACAAAACTTCTCTCTAATAAACTTCAGCTATTTATGCATTCCTTCATGGGATAGGATCATGTTTCATTTTTATAGCACCCTGCAATTTAGCTCTTACTAAATTTTACAAGCTCTTTCCATTTAGGGAAGAAGAATAGCATTTCTTGAGATTTCCAGTCTGTCAGTATCCCAATTAAGACCATTCAGGGCAAGTCCTGATCACCAATGCCTCCAGATCAGGGAATCTGGTGGAGCCCACCAGAGCATGCTCAGTGCCAGTGAGTCTGGGCTTTCTGTCACCAGGGGTGTAGTGGGAAAGGGTGGGAT
The DNA here is from genome assembly GCF_028018845.1 of Melospiza georgiana. Classification (NCBI taxonomy): domain Eukaryota; kingdom Metazoa; phylum Chordata; class Aves; order Passeriformes; family Passerellidae; genus Melospiza; species Melospiza georgiana. The sequence goes on from NC_080431.1 coordinate 29,501,540, forward strand.
GAGTCTCATGGTTTAGACAGTTCATTGTGTACCTCACTCCCTGGTCAGGCAGTGTTAGTGAGGGGAAGGCAGAAGCCATGACCATGGTGCTTTCTCACAGCATTTGCAGAGTCACTTTCCTTGAGCAGCAGAGACAAGACCACAAACAGATGAAAGCAGAAATATCACAGCTAGGTTTACCTTCAGTCAGAGTGATATCTGTGTTCTGGCTCAAGAGGTCCCTTAATGTGTCTTCCCAAGAAGAGTGCAGATAGAATTGCCCTGAAGTTTCTGAAGTTTCCATAAAATAATGCACTCCCTGTTACCCAACAGCTTGGAAAGATCTATCCACCCAGGGATAAGGAAAAGCATATAAATTATGTTCACACATGAGGAGCTTCCTGAAAGATCAGCCAAACCCAAATAAGGCCATGCTCAAAAAGAGAGGGACATAATCCACCAGATAACCTGGCTTTGTCCAGTAGTGCATGTTGTCCTGTAGTACGTTTATTGTCCTCTTACTGCACACCTCTGGGAAACCCATGGGCATCTTTCTTTCTTTAAACAAGCATCTGATGGAATCTGCTCCCCTGCTCTTTTGGCCTCTGCCTAATCAGCAATCATGCCTTTCCCCTTATTTCTAGGGAAGAAGCTCACACTCCTTCTCTCAAGATGAGTCATTGCTATCCCTAACACTGTTTTGCAAACATTGTCACTTGCACAGTTACAGAGCTGCCAGGTTGAGCCTATGCCCTCAGCAAACCTGGGATCTGGGCTCCTAAGACTTATTGCAACTATTTTGTATCTCTCTTGCAAACATAAACATCTGAGCAATATCATCAGATTTCATTACCCAAAATGCCAAAATATACTCTATGAGCTAAAATTATTTTCCAGTTTGCTGAGCCCACACAAGGATTACACGTTTAAACTATTTCTGGAAATAAATAGATATGAAAGTGATAAATAAAATGTCAGACAATGTGACAGAGTCAGAAGAAGACAAGACTAGACACAGACCATCACAGCATTAATAATGAGCAGGCCCACCCTTCCAACAGGTCTGCCTTGCAGGTGGTGTGTACCTTGTCTGACAATGTTGACACTCATTATCTCAAAACTGACGTGAAATAATAATCCAGCCAAGCTTTGAAAGAAATGGGGAGAAAAGTCTGTAATAACAGCGTTTTGCTTTTATTGCCTAGCAGTTAGAATAATCATCTTCTCTGGCTGGTACCCTATTATCAACAGAGCAGTAAAGCTTCAGTGTAACTCCATGCCATAAAATCTAATTGACTGTTGTCCAAACACTGGATGTAAAGCAACATGCCACAAACTTGTCTCTTGTCCATTTACTGCGGTGCTTGGCAAGTGCTGTAGTGATTTACTGACCAAGGTGCTCTGCTTACTGCCTGTGATTTACTCTGCAGCCATGCAGAAAATGACAGGACTGACAGATTCCAAGAAAAGTTTGTCAGCCATTACCCCCATGAGTTAGCAAAATGTTCTGGTTGGTGATAAGCAATTCTCACCAGAACACTATTTTGTATTTATTCTGGATTTTACTGTCTTATCCCTCAGTGCTTCTAAAAATGCTCTTCTTAAGGTTTTGAATGAAATTTTTATTGGCTCACATAGTGTGTAATTTACAGTCTCTATAAAAGTGCTGAATGCTAACCAGAAGTATTAGATAAGAATTTTAGAAAGCAGTATTTAAAATAACCTACGAAGGCATTCAGAAACACAGCAAAAAAATAAATACTGAGGAAAGCACAAAAAAAAAGGACAGCAAATATATAGTGTGCTATAAAATGTCAGCTTTTAGTGGTGCTGTTCTAAAATAGCTTGATTACCATTTGCATAGAATTACAGAATTATCTACAACCAGAGACCAAAGTAAAATATTATTATTTGGATTTGAGCTAAGCTGCTTTCTCAGGCAGGGACAAGGTTGTTAGGACATCATCACTCAGGTGCGAGGATTAACTGAGCTCTTTACATTAACTTTTCTGGAGACAGTAACATGCACTTTCAGGACAGAGGTGAGCAAAGCACTTAAAGGTTGCCAAAGCTCATTAGCCTAAAAAGACAGCATACCATGTAAAACCCAAGGTCTGCCTATAGACCCGTAACCTGAATCAGAAAAAGAGGTGCACATGATAGGGCAATAACTTATCATTACTTGGACACAGACTTTCAGCTTCTCATAAGCAGTTTTTTAAGAGACAGCATTGCCCAGGATTCTCACAGAAATGCATCTACTGTTCTTCCATAAAAAACAGACTCCAGAAGACCCAGCCTGTTCCTTTGCTAGTAAGGCTAAGCAATTTTGTTTTGAGAGTTCTCAAAAATGCCAGAGCCCTTGGGCTATGCAAGCCCAGGAGAGTCAAACATTGCACAAAAGAGGCTCCAGCCTCCACACGAAGGTTGGACTCACATGGAAGAGAAAAACATGCTATCAGCACTCTCTAAAATGTATGCAGATACCCCAAATTAAAACAAAAATTTAGTAGATATGAAAATATTCAGCTTTATAATACCTTAGCATATCACGTTACACTATGTGTTCCAGGGGAAATTGGGAAGAGCAGAATTAACTGTGTTGGTGTGAGAGAAACACATTTAAAAATTTTATTAATAAGATGCTAGTGGTAGTGTCAATGAACTTGAGATTGTCTGAGGGAAAATTTTTAAATAGCTAGTCATATTGTTGGAAGAAATGTACAAGATTGCAAATCAAACATGCCCTTGCTCAATGTCAAACAATGCCTGAGGCAGGAGCCTGTTCAACTGCCAGCCATAGCCTTTCCCTGGGGCAATATTTCCCTGGGATTTTTCTCTAGCCCAGGCCTATGGGAGAGCATCTTTACCAGGGTTTTGCAGATCATGGTGTGGTCACAACCTTCTGGAGGCATGGGATTCACTATATGGCACTTTCAAAGGGAGCCCACAATATCTCAGAAAAACAAAAAATTTCATGAGAGTGACATTTCAGCTGATGTGCCTGAGATTTTCAATTATATATCCTGCAATATATCCAGAGTAGAGACAGCTGGATTTCCAAGTGTGAGATATTCAGAAAAATTACTTCATCCTCAAATTCTGACCAGGCAAATTTCCAAGAACAGACAATGTTTTTACCTGGGGAAATCCAGACCTAAGGTTAGGAGAACAGATTACAGAAAAGCTTCTCAATTGTTTAGAGGTTCCCGCTTGGGCATCATTTTTGTTGTGAAGATATGCTGGTGGTCTTAAAAGCAGTTGTTAATTTCATTTCTCTGCCCTATTTTCTGTTGTTGTTGAAGAATAAATTAATTCAGATTATGTCTAGGGCCAAAGGACCTGGTGGCTGAAGAGCTCTGTGGTTCTTTGCCTTGAGTGGCCATTCAGAAATAGAGAAGTCAACCCACACATGTAAACTCAAAAACCAGAAGGGAAAGCTATGTCCCTCAACATCTAGAAATGAACCTCCCCCAAATGTATGTCATGGGAACCATCCCACCCAAACATCACTATGAGACACAAAGAGATAGAGGAAGAAAGAAATTTCAGCCAATGTTAGTTACATAAAGGTTGGCATCCTTCAGCAGCAATAGAGATAAGTGTCTGAAGTAGATGGAAGAACTTAGAGTCAGTAAGGTAAATCTCACATAAACCGACAAAATTCTGGAGGAGATCAAGTCTGAACAAGACACAAACACTTTATTGATTTTAATAGCTTTAGTCCTAATTTGTACCATTGCTTTCTAAAAGGAAGGCAAATATGAACTGAAAAGAAAAATAAGTACCTAAAGGTTATCTGAGCATACAATTTCAAGACTGTATTTCAACATTTTCTAATATGAAATAATAACATTGGGAAGGATTCTATGAAGGTGGCATTTTCAGAGGGGAAGAAGGCAGAAATATCCAACTCATGAACAATTCTGATTGGAAGTAAAGCATAGGAAAATTCAAGTATGAAAATTTTAACTTAATTCTTCAGGAATTCTTTTATTTTCTATTCACTCTCCTTACAGAATACCCTGCCAGAAATAATGACTTTTTGAAGGGCTGAAGGCAAAGGAAGCCAAAAATACCATGGCTTTTACTGGGATTATTTCCTTTCCTTACACGTTTATGGAAGAAACATAAAAGCACAATAAATATTAATCTTTACATATCATACTAACAACAGTGCAATAAGAAATGTTGGAGTTACTGCGAGTATTTTTGGCAGAACTGAACTCATCAGCTGTAGAGATCTGTGTTTGCAAGTGCCTGGCACTGAGAAATACAAGCTGAACAAGCCCCACAAGAAATATAACAAGCATGATTTAAAAAATAAAAGTAAAATTATAAAACTCCCTTTGTTTTGTTAAGCAAGAGGAAATACCAAATTATCTTCTACACAATACTCAAGCAGTAGAAGGGATTGTAATCAATCAGATCATGTGTTTAAAGATAGTCTCTCCATGGAAACTGTAAACAATTTGCAGCTAGCTCTGGGTGCAGTTGCTGCTGCCTTTCTTGTCTCCTTGGCAGCTACTACAGATGAAAAAAACAAAAATGGTGCAACATGTTAGTTGTCCTATCATGTTATGTGATAATTAAGGATGAACAGAGTGGATTTCAAGTGATGACAAATTCAGGCTTCTCCAGAAATTATTCCTCTCCCCATTTTACCGCTACTTACTAGTGGGTCAGATTGTTAAACTACTTTCTGTTTATTTTCCTCTTACTGTGCTTTTATCCCAGGTGAGCACATCTGATTTCCTTTTATTGTGCTATTTAAGGACCACTTTTCTCTTCCTGTGCAATGTATAGGTATAGGTACTTACCTGCACATGGTAATACTCCTAAATGACCAGAAACTCACAAATGAAACATGCTTCATAAATAGCTTCTAAAAAGTCAAGAACCAACTTACAAGGCTGGCTCCAGCAATTAGAAATCATATGACTGAGAATCTTGAATTGTACTTTTAAAACTTCCTACCCATGATGTATCCACCATACCCATTAATGCATCCTGCATGTACAAAATCTTCCCATGCATGAGGAAAGTAAGCCAGAAGTCAAACAAAGAGCAACTCTAAGTGTGGGTCTTGCCTATGCAGGAGTGTGGATATGAACTGGAGGACTGGAGGAACCATTAAATTTCTGGGCCAGTTCTACTGTAGTACAACAAGATCCCCGGTTTGCACTGAGATCCATGTGTATTTCTATTTATAGCAAGTAAATAAAATGGGAAATTTTAAACTGCATGGCCAGAAAAATCCATTTCTACATAGTTTGATTCCTAGATTTAATGTTAATATTTTATTTTCCTTAAATTATGTTAAATTAAAGTTATACAGCCAAATTGCCTTCAGATAATTTAGATCAATTATATTTCCATTTGTGTGGTTTTGTGGGAAAATTATTCCCTACTTAAGATGAAAATTTCTTTTAAAAAGAAATCCTGTAATTCAGAAGGATTACCACAGGTAGACTCACAAGTTCTTGAAGTCAGTATAAAATATACTGTTAATTTTGCAGGAGATGGCACTCCTGGTAAAAAAAGTTTAACTGAAGAAGAGATTTTTTACATCTCTGTCTATCTCTGAGTTTCAAGTTTGCAGCACAGTATCTACCAAAATCCAGTGATGCCACCATATTTGCTGGAGCTTGTCCCTGGCCCTGCAGTTCTCTATATTGGAAGAATTGCTATTGCTCCCAGTCCACATGCCCTGCTGCCAGAGGAAATGTGGAGAAAGAATTGCATATACTTAGTTAAACTGTACCTCCAAATAGCCTTTGGGTATTTCCAGGATGCTCACCAGGACTCTGGCCTAAGAAGTTCTCCAGTGACTTGTCACAGAATGGCCTGGGTTGAAGGAAACCTAAAAGATTTAGTTTCAACACCCCTGCTATAGGCAGGGACACCTCTCACTAGACCATATGGCTCAGAGTCCCATCCAACCTGGCGTTGAACAATTCCAGGGATGGGGCATCCACAGCTTATGTGGCCAACCTGTTCCAATGCATCACCATCCTCACAGTAAAGAATTTCTTCCTGTCATCTGCTTTAAACGTGCTATTTTTAAGTTGGAAGCCCTCCTCCCTTGTTCTGTCACTACATGCCCTTGTAAATAGTCCCTCTTCGTCTCTCTTGTAGGCTTCCTTCAGATTCTGGAATATCACTATTTGGTCACTCCAAAGGCTTCTCATATCCAGGCTAAACAATCCCAGGTTTTCCAGCCTTTCCTCAGAGGAGTGCTGTTCCTTTGCTCTGATCATCTTCATGCCTCTCCTCTGGACTTGCTCCATGACAGATCCCTGTTCTTCCTGTGCTGAGGACCCCAGAGCTGGGTGCAGCAGTGCAGGTAGAGCAGAGTAGAGGGGCAGAATTCGCTCCCCCACCCTGCTGGTGACACCTCTTCAGTTTCAGCCCAGGATAAGATTGGCTTTCTGGGCTGTGAGCACACATTGCTGGGTCCTGTCCAGCCACCCATCCCTTGTCAATATCTGCATGTCCACTAGACCTACGTGCGGCAAGACACCAGAAGGGTATCTGACCTGACACAACACTGACCTTGCCCAAAATCGTGCTTACCAGAATACTGTGTTTTAGCACTGCAGGCCAGTCTGACAGGCTTTTCCAGTGCTTCTTTACCACCTGTTTGAGCAATTCTTCAGCAAATCAAACCTCAAAGGAGGTTTAAGGAGACTGACCCCCAGCAAATCAATTAGGTCTTAAATTAAAGCTGTTTTGTAGTCTTCTTTAAAATAATCATAAAAAAGCCTGAATAAGTAAAATAGAGTTTACCTTTAATAAAACTACCACAAAGTAATTGAGTTGTATAACAGAGGATATATCAATGCCCATATTTATAGATTTTCCATAGTAGCCAAAGTCACAATGACCCATGTGCCTTAAGCCGGGTTAGTTATTTCTTATTTTAGAAGTATAAAAAGAATAATTTAAATTTAATTATCCTTTTAAACTGCCATAAAACAGAGATTTTACCTTCCAAGAAATCATCTTTAAATTCATCTCTGAATGAATGGAGTGATAACGCTGTTATAAGATGGCTAATTATTTAAGAACATGCTACTTATTATGGGTTATTGTGGACAGTAATCGGGCCACCTAGGTGCAGAGCTTTTGGAGTTTGACCCATCCGAGGGACACCTGTCCATGCATTAAATCCTGACCTCTGCTACTGCCACTGTCATAGCTGCTGGTTCAGTCTGTGCCTAGTTCCAGAGCCTGAATCCCCAGTATATAATTGCTAAAAAACCTTCAGGATGAACTGCTAACAACTACTGTGGATTAAAAAGTTAAATTAATATAAGACCTGCTAAGGGCATTTGCTCCAAATCTAAACTAAACTTATATAATATCCCTGAGGTTCAAAGCCTTTGGCTTTGAATTATTCTGGTATGTTTCAACTTTTTGAGCTTTGGAGATGAAAGTGTCAAAATATCACAAGTCAGCTTCCTCATATGAGATTTTCCATGAAATTTTGCAGACATAAGAAGTTCAGGAAATTTAGGAAGGTTTCAATTAAGAGTGTATTGCTTGCCTTTGCTCACCCTACAGTATTTGTTAGATGTGAAAAACGTGCAACCACACACACATATGCAGGGACTTCTTAGGTATTTAGTGTCATCAGAAATGTTCCCTGTCTCAGTTCAATGAAAATTGGGGTTTTATATTACCTGGGAGGAAAAAAATTAACAGCAACATTTGAAGTAGAGTTGATCTATATCTGAAGAAAACAGTCAAATATAAACTGGTTTAAAATATGATGGGATTAATTCCTTAGGTTAGTCAAGATTCCGTTTGAGAATGTAAACTGGCATTGTACTAAAGATTCTGTGTAACCAGAATGAAAGTACAGGGGATTTTGAATATCAAGAAGCCTTTTCCAAAGCAAAACACACAGAAAATAAGCAAAAAGGTTGCCTCAGTGATAAGAAAAGGAAATAATTGAATAAATAATACATACCCTAATAGAGTCCCATTAAAAACAACTTATATTGAAACAGCTTTTATAATGGCCAAGAGTTCACTTAGAAGTAATGAATAATTTCTTGGCTTCAGCACAGTCAATGACAAAACCTGTATCTATTTAAGCAGAGCCAGAATTTAAATTTATATGTAGTGAGTATAATTAGGGCCTGTACTCTTCCTGCCTTTCTTACCTGAAAATTGACTTATTCATTTGTAGCCCATTGGTATCCTGTTGGCTTCATTTTCCCCTCATCAAGGCAAAAACAGATTCCTGACTTTTGACCCAAATATCACCAATAATTCTGAAACGCGTAAGCATGGAATTGATTCTGAGGGTTGATTTGAAACACAATCCTGAATTGCAGAAGGGATACTTTTGATGACCAGAGAGCTCCCTATAAATTGCTACTAGTAAACGACAAAGATAATAAATGGCACATTTGCCACGATTCTGTACTATCCTATATTTCCAGCACAATTAATTGAATAAGACTGTTGAATATTTTTTTCCATGTTTCCAAAAAGGTTGTTCAAGCTTTCAGATTCTATGGATGCATGTAAATACACTTTTATCAATGGGGGTAATTTCTGGGTTGATGTTTCAGATTAGTCCCAGCCTTTCTATGTAAACATCCTTGCACCTTGGTTCTCCACCTGTAAAACAAATACCTAATTTAGTTACTGCAAATATAAATTAGTGTATATGAGATGCATAATATTCTGATGATTATAATTGTACAGGAAGGCAGATAGAAAATGTTGTTTTTATAATTCTTTCAATCTAAATTTCAGCCAAAAAGCCTAAAGGAGAACAAAGACACTAAAGTTTGGATCCAAGTTCTCTGGTCTGTTTGTCACCTTTGGCTATGATCTTAGAGTTGATGAATGTAGAGAAGAGATACCTATATGTTAAAAGAGATGAGCTCTCCTGATTATCACTCAAAACAGTACTCAAATCTGAAGTGCTGTTTTCAGTGTCAATACAAGAAAGGATTTATGGGATTATGTATTTCTTTTCAGAGAAATTTATTTCTCTGAAAATAACTTCTAAAAATCCAAGTATTATGCATGAGAATTTTCTCCATATGAGGTTACTAATACACTCCTAAACACTTCAAAATCCTTAGAGACTAAGAGAGATGGGGAGTGACTTCACAAGGGCATGTATAGGTAGGATAAATGGGAAAGGCTTTAAACAGAGAGAGGGTAGGTTTGGATCACATACTAGGAAGAAAGGCATTACTGTGACAGTGGTGAGATACTGGAACAGCACAGAGAAGTCGTGGTTGTCTCATCCCTGGAATTGTTCAGGGCAAGGCTGCATGGGCTCTGAGAAACCTGATCTAGTGGAAGACATCCCTACCCATGGTAATGGGGTTGATCTCTAAGTTGCCTTCCTACCTAAACCATCCTATGATACTATGAGTCCATAAGAGAAAAACCAAAACAGAGCTCTTTGCTTCAGATAATCCCAGTTTTTTATAACCTGAGATTCTTGATCTCCATGATATCAGAACATGGAGCATTTTTTCAGCCTCTTTAGTTCTTCTAAACATAAAATATGACTTCTTCAAAGGGATCCCTTACAATGGTTCTAACAAACTTTAAAAATTTTATTTTAGGGTTTCTGCCACTGATAGAGGTCACAAGTCATTCATAAAAGTGTAATTTGAAAAAATAAAATTGATTTTAAATTAAATTAAAACACCAGATAAAAGAAAACCACATTATAGAATATATTCTACCAGTTACTGCCAGCACCTCTTAAGAGATCTGATTCATATATCTGTATGTTCTGGCAAAATGAAATGCACTGCAGATCAGAATATTTCCATTTTAGCTGGGAAATACAGTGTCAGGCACATGTCTATTCTCAGGGGAAATACATTGTATACACAACACTATTATATGCCTTAAGGAAGAAATAGAGGATTAGTCACCCCCTAACCCACTATCACTCCAAAGGACTTCTCTGACATTATATCTCGCTTCAGACAAGCTGTGTACAGCTGAGACTATTGTCTTTTCAAGTGCATTTTTAAAGTAATTTTTTAAATAAAATGCATGAAAAATATATTGCTTAGTAAAAGATGCATTAGAAATAGTTATCACAGAGAAGGAAAGAGACTCCATTGAAATAAATCTCTCTTTATTAATCAATTTAGAGCAGCGTATGAGTCCCAGTAAACATATTTACATAACTATGGAAATGAAAGAATCCCTTGTTTTTCTCCCTAAAATTTAGTGGGAAGACAGACTGTCTTTTCTGGAAGGATAAGACAGAAGTCATTACAGAGTGGAAAAAAATGGTCTAAACTTCTGGAAGAAGTGATTGAAGGACATTATTAAGAAAGCTGGAATATTTCACTACACGATATAAATGACAAGCATAAAGCCTGAAACTTGAATAAAATGTTGACAAGGGAGGAAACAATTCTGAAGTGAGAAGAAAAGGAAGACCTTTCTGATCTAATTTAGGGAAGTAAGCTAAACAGATATTTTATTTCTTCACATATTTCTTCACTCCTGTGACTGAGCTATCTGCATCTGACATTATAAATAAATTATTTCCTATTTGTTAAACTTGTTTTGACTTAGGAATAATTTTTAAAAAAGAAAACCTGAATCAAACCAATGCACTTCTCAAGAAGTTTCAAAGGTAAGTAGTGAATTTTGTTGACCTGGTAACAAAGTAGGCCCCCATTTGAGCTTCAAAATCAGAGTAGATAATAGGCAACAGAGGGGTCAGAAGGTTCCCAGTTGTCTTCAGGTGGTGGCTGGGGGGATGCTGGAAGATATCTAGCAATCAATAACATACTGAGATACATATTTGAATGATAAATCTCAAGAGTAATATACTTTAAATAATATCTGAGAGTGAGACAGAAATAAGGACAAATATCTTTTTCAAGCATATAACGACACTAGCAGTTTTGTGTGTGTTAATTACAGACCTCATATTCTAGCAAAAGACATGGATTTTCCACTGTAATGAATGGCTCTAAAAATGAAGAATTTTAAGATCAAGAAAAGGGAAAAAATTCAGAAGATTTCAAGGAAAATAATTTCATGGAGAAACTGAAGTTGCTGCAGTTCTACTTCATTGTTTCTTAGCTCACTCATACCATTCAGATGGTAGAAAACTGCAGACAACCCAAATATTGGTAGAGAACATTACTGACAACTCCAAAGATTCAAAAATAATAAAATAAGCATAGAAATTATGAGATTGCAAACCCTGAGATTTAAAAAATATTTGAGTATCTGTCTTTTTACTTTGGAGACATTAGACTTCACTTGAGTCTTACAAACTCTTCAGCGTGACCAGAAGGAAATGAAATATGAGCATTGCACACAAACACAGGAGCTGGCTTTACCCAGAATCCACTAAGCATCACAAGGCACATCATAAAAATTACAGGCATCAGCAAACAGGATTATTAAAGCAGTTGTGTTTTCACAAAAACTCCAAGCCATGATGAATTCCTTTCTTCCCTTGATAGTCTGTTCCAGTGGCTAATTACACTTATAAAAGTTGTGTTTTCTTTTCATTTTTCATTCTGATACTTTTCTAACTCAGCTTCCAGCCAAGTAGGATCTTGCCACGTCTTCATCATTTTAAGTTCCTAGTATTGAGAACCACTTTTATTTTGATGAGAACCACCAAACTTTACAAATATCCTTGGTGTTTTTATGAGCTTTACACTTTTTTTGTTTGCCAGGGTAGCTGCCTTGCAATGGACTGAAAGATGGGAGGTACTGTGTGCAGACAAAAAGGCAGCCTTGCCAGTTCTTTTTCTTGCCAGTTGAACCTGAGCCAGCAGTGCTCTGGCAGCCAGCCAGGCCACCCTTGCCCTGGGTGCATCAGGCACAGCAGCACCAGTGGGATAGTCCTGCTCTGCTCTGCACTGGGGCAGCCTCACCTTGAATGTTGTGTGGAGTTCTGGGCACCAAAATACAGGAAAGACATTAAACTATGAGAGAGTGGCCAAAGGAAGGCAACAAAGATGGTGAAGGGCCTTGAGGGGAAGCCATACCAGGAGCAGCTGAGGTCACTTGGTCAGTTCAGCCTGGAGGAGACTGAGGGGAGGCCTCATTGCAGTCTGCAAGTTCTTCATAAGGGAAAGAGGAGGAGCAGACTGCAATGATCTCTTCTCTGTGGTGACCAGCGCCAGGTCCTCAAGGAGTGGTCTGAAGTTTTTTGGGTAGTTTTAGGTTGGATATTAATAAAAGGTCAGCTATTATTCACTCAGAGTGTTTGGGCACTGGAACAGGCTCCCCAGGGCAGTGGTCACAGCACCAGCCTGACAGAGCTCAAGAAGTGTTTGGACCATGCTCCTGGACACATGGTGTGACTCTTAGGAATGGTGCTGTGCAGGGCCAAGAGTTGGACTTGATGATCCTGACGGGTCCCTTCAAACTCAGCATATTCCATGATTCCTTGCCTTTCTCCTGGTGAATCACACAGATGCAGAGCACGAGTCTGACCACAGGTCCTCAAATGGAGTTTTCCACATGGATAAGAAACGTTTGCACCTCTGAACCACAAGTGGCCTAACTAGTGAAAACAGCAGGATGTTATTCAGTACAATTTACAATATATTCCAAACTTCCAATCCTCTTTTGATTTCTTCTTCCATGGATTACAACACTGTGTAATAAAAAGCAGCTGCAGTAATTTCAGTTTCATATGACTGAGTATTTAACCTAGGTCTTCTGGAAAGCAAACCACAAACCACCCAGAAAAGCAAAATATTGCTATCCCAGTTTGCATGGTATTCAGATATTATCATAAAATATAAGTTAACCATTCACAAAAAAATCATACTAATGCAAATTTTATTTTTTCTATAACTTATTATTAATGTCATTCATATCCAGAGGAGGAAGACAGTGAGAACTCCTCTATGGATCACCTAAATGATTGTATAAAATAGTCATCCACGTTTTTCACTCCAGTACCACACTTTAAAAAATGGTAGTTCAGAGGACTATCTTGCCTGAAAGCATTTAGGAAGGTGGTATCCATTTTTCTTGTTATTAACTCAGACATTTTCCTAAGGATTTAGAAGATATCATGGTGTGTTCTGTGTTCAACTATTTTTTCTGTGGCCATTCCTTCTTGAGGACTCCAAATACATCAGTGAAAGACAGTTTCTTGTCAAGAAGTCCTAAGAACAGCAGGAGCATAGTAAAAGTTTCTTACCAACATATTATGTTTCATCCTTGAATAAAGTATGAACACCAAACATTTCAGTTTGTTTAACAGTAGGATAACATTTTTACAGCTATGGATCCTCAAAAGGCATATGGAGTTCCTGAAATGTATACAGCATATGAATAAAATTGATTAATATAGTGGTCCCCTGAGTTTCAGATTGAGCTTTTTGAGAGGATTTTTGTTTGTTTGTTTGTTTCCTAATTTATTTTTAATATAATAATAAAAATTCAAAGAATTTCTGGAGCTTACATGTTGGGAGTATAGTGTGCAAATTACAAGAGGAAAATAATCTTTCAGTGCTTGTGATATATTTTAGGACAAAGGGAAAACCAAGAATCAAAGAAAAAATATGTGTTTACAATATTTTTTACCTCTTTTTTTTCAGAAGAAAAAATATTCAGGAAAAAAAATTAACAAACATCTTCAAGGGGATTAGACAGTACCTAACAAAACACAAAAAATAAGCCAAACATGCTAAAATGACACAAAGAATCTGAAAGTGTAATTTAACAAATAATTTAGCAATGAAATATTCTCTAGGATATCAATGTAGCTATTGCTTTGGTCTCTTTCATCTGGAACATTTGTTATTTGGAATACCAAGATTAAAGGACAAAATTTCTAATACCATTAGTAGAGATAAGTTCATTGCTCTGGTTCTACTTTAATTAGATGATAGATGTATAGAGGTAACGACCAAGACACATTTTTCCTGAAAGCCTCAAAAACCAAAGCCATAAAAAGTAACAGAGCCAAATCCTTTGATCCATTAAAATCTAACACACTGATATTTGTCATCTTGTACGGTTATGTACAAAAACTAAAACCTTATGAAACCAGATAATTTTTATCTTGACTACTATATTCAGATTTTTTCAGGTTCATCAGCCTGTTAAACTGCATACCTGAGAGAGATCTCATATGGAAGTTCAGCTCCTGAGAAGGAGTTATGTGTTTATCAGTAGGTCTCAATGGCACCAGGTATAAACATAGCTAAATGAACAAACCCCCAGGTAGCATTTAGAAAGAAATGGAATAAGAACCGGAATTAAGCATAGGCAGGTCATCCAAACCTGTTGCCAGTTTTGGCTTTTTTCCCACAGGCCACCATATTCCTTTGAAATTATGAAAGCACTGTTTATTGCATGTTTAAATTCCATGGCAATGATGCTGTGAATTTACTATTCTGGCAGTTCATAACACCATAATTACATTTACAAATATCTGACAATACAAGTAGGAATTGCAAAATTTGTTTTTCTTCAATGCGGTGACCCATTAAAACCTTTCAAAAAATTAACACTGAATGCGTTCTTTGAGAAAATGTACAATAATTAATAGATAGACAGAAAATGTATTATTGGTATTACTCACTTCCTTCAACTATTATTTTGGGCAATTGCCTCTGCTATCTAAAAAAGCAGATATGCTTTTTAAAAAGAGAATACATGTGAAATTAATTCAGAAGAAAACATACCATGTTTTGATTTTAAAGGAGGAAAGTACATGTTTGTATTCTCTGGAGATTGTGATGCATGTTAACTCAAAATTGTTTAGGAATCAAATTTTGGGAAACTATTATTTAACATTTTTACCTCAAAAATGTAACAGCTGAAATCAGAGAGCTTTACATAGCATGATATGTATAGGTATCTGTCTTTTATTGCTCTATCTCTTTTAGATTGTGATCAAACATTCTATTAGACTTACACTTCTGGGATTTGTACTACTGTCTTGTAATCTTATTAGCTGTCAGGAATTTCTGAGCTGTTTTATCATTACAAGTATCCAGTAGATTATTCAGTAACTCAGTAAATGCAGTGTTGGAGGGGTTATTTTCTCCTAAATTATCAGTATCAAAGAGAGACACATTGTCCATGCAGAACTTAGGGTTTCAGAAGATTGTTTTATTTTAATTTTTCATTGAAACATTATATGTGTCTTCATATAGATACCCTGATTGGAATACAACAAAAATTGCAAAGATGTGTTTCTATTTGATCCCCCAGGAGCACTGAGAAATGTATCTGGTTGAGGCATATGATCAGTCTCTCTGACCCTATGTTAAGCAGGTTATTTTAGACAAGGGGCACAATCCCTAGGCACGCAGTTATATTTCTGCCTATATAAACATTTACAATGGCTGGATGCTCAGGGAGGGAAGATAAGTCTGTGTCATGCACTGCAGCATGATGTGGAGCTACACAAACCAGCTTTGGAAATGCTGGCAGGTCTACACGAGAATGGCTTGCTGTGAATTCTGCTCTGCCAGCTGAATGCATGGACCAGTTCAAAGAGAAGCCAGATGAGGTTGTATTGTAATATAAGAGAGACTAGAAAGAGACCATAGGAGCAACACCATAAATGTTCTTCATTTAGATATTAGATATTAGATATTAGTTTTTGTCCCAGGGGCAGGATGGCTGCCTCTGTAACAGCAATGTTCTTGGAAATTAGTCCTACTTTTCTAAAGCATTTTAGCTTCATTATAATCAGATTGCTTAATGTTGCACCCTTTTTACAATGTCTATTTTAACTAAGGTCACACACTACTGCCTAACAGCAGCCAGTTCTGTAGCTTCCTGAATTAGAGATCTGGTGTCTAATTCAGAGCAAATTAAATCAACTTCCAATAAGCTCAAATATTAGTGCTCCCATCTCTTCTTTTCCTCTCTTTAAGGACTCTCTTTGGTGCATTAATAACTTTCTTTCTCTCTGTTTCATATATGTATTGGTAGTGTTTCTGATGACATCTGATGACCAAACTAATTTTATTTCTTTTGTATTCAATATGGTCAATACTAACTGTGCCCACTCCTAAATATCCTTGCTCAGTACAGGTAGCACCATGCCATTTGTAGAGAAGGAACCTCCAGAATCCAAGCAGGAAAAGTGCATTTTTTAACATAGGTAACTGCTATTTTTCTGGCCTCTGCAATATGGATCACCATAAGGTATGGAGAAAGACCCACATGTTGCATAATTAGACTTTTTCAGTTCATAAGTCAGCGTCTTGAGCTTGAAATTTGTCTGCAAGTTGAGGTCTGTAATAAATACTGTAAATTCATGCCCTCCCTTCACTAATTATGATTTAGGACTGACTTCAGACATAAGCAAACTCTGGAGAGTGGAACAAGTGGGCAGAATCATTTCCCCTCCAGGCACAGGGGTGGGTAAGGTCCCACCCATGGCCAGTGAGCTGTGTGCCCAAACCCTTCTGCTGCCTTTTGGGACACAGCAGAGCCCCACGGGCTCAGCCTCAGCACTGCAACAGCACACAGTGCCCGGGGAGATACAGCCACAGCCTGGAGCCTCCACCCCTGCGCTGGCAGGCCTCGAGGAGAGGCAGGTCTGGAGAGGAGCTCTTGGAAGAGGCTATCCTTTCCCTGATTGTGGCTGATTGTGCCATCAGAGACTGGCACAGACACAGCAGGACACAGACTGGAACGAGGTGCAGAGACAAGACAATAAATATTCCCTGCTAGGGCTGAGCCACACGTTTAATTCTTGCACACAGAGCAACTTAAGGAGAATATTATCTTGTCCCATTAAGCAACCACAGGCTCAACACAGAGACAGTTGAGAAGGACAGGTCTCTGCCATAACCATGACTGCTATTTAACAATCCCCAAGACAGTATTATTTTAGCTCATCTTAGGAGCAAGAAAATTGAATTTCTTCATTATTTCATTATACTGAGATATCTTAACTAGATCTTGGCTGATCGCAACTGGATTAACTGATCACAACTAGATTTATCCCACTTAACTTGAAGCACCTTGCTGTGGCATAAAATTTTTGATGGTAGCCTGACCCCATTATAATCAATGGGATGAGAAAAATGGGCTAAAATTGACTTCTGGAAATAATGTTATCTCTGTTCATTACAAAGTGCATTTGACCCTGAGTTAGACACCTTCATTTTGTGTCTGAAGCTAGCAGGGAATGGGAATGAGTCACTCCTCTGCAACTTAAGACATCAAGTCCAATCAAGGTTATAGTCTGACAGTCTTAATATTTATCCAAGATATTTGCTGCATCAGTTCTGTGTTGAACAAAGTCTAGGGTTTACTGCATGGGCTCATCTGCTGCAGCAAACTAAGAGCATTTCATAAAGATCATGTGATTAATTGCCAGCACCACAGGCAGATCTAAAGACGGGGTTTTAATTCATGTATGCCTCCATCTTCAGAGTCCCTACCATCAAACACACTTTTACAAACTCACAGTAATTCCAAAGGAAAAGTACTTCCTGAAACCATATTTCAACTCTTCAACTCCTATTCCCTGAGGAATTTTATCTTTAGATATTTTATACAGCATTTCTCTTCAGAGCTTTTGCTGCACACCCAGCAGAATCGATATATTCACAATTCCTTTTTTTTTTTTGCATCAGTGGAACTCTAAGCACAAAATGCTTTGCAGACTGGTTGGGAAAATCATCACTTCTGTTTGCTATACTGCTTTAGTGTGAGACATCTAACTCCTTTTCTTCCAGAAGTGGTAATAATCAGAGCAAACAGATGATAAAGAAAAATCATTGTGATGGAATAAAACACAAGAAAGAAAGAATTACACCAATTGGATAGAATTCAAGGATTTTTTTAGTACATTAATGTTATTCTACTCATTTTTTAACACTGCAAGGCAAGTACACTTGTAATCCAAAAAAGCAGTATTGAATAAAACTAAATATTACCATTCCCTCTCAAGGTCTTACTTCCATGACATGCCAATGAGGGGCTGGAAATGCAAGAGTCATAATTCTAAAAACAAATAAAAATTATGTATTTAAAATACTAATTCTGATGTGTGCATCCTTTTGAAAGGAATACAATTTTCTAAAGAAAGCAACATACAACCTAAAGAAGATTTCATATTAAATCTTGACTATTAAAATTATAAAATATATTGCTATATTTATATATTAAATCAAGAAAACAACATTTTACCTTGCTTTACTGACTATCATCAATATCAATTTTTATTTACATATATTTCTAGGAAAGGATTGTTCAAAACATAGGAAGAATATGCTTGAAAGCATGTTGTCTGTATTAGGTAAACACAATGTCTTGAGCATGATCTGATTAAAATATGAGGGGAAAAGGCAGTGAGTTTATCTTGAGTTTCCCCGCCTCTTACAGAAGATTCTTTTTAAAAGTCTTGCTTTATCCTAAGATAAAGAAATTGTTAAAAGCTAAAAATAAAAGATTAATTCAGAAAGTGAATGAAGCTCTATAGTCTGAATAATCCAGAAGGTCATGATAACTGATAAGAATGGTTCTTCATTGATCTTTTAAAATAGATTATCAGTTTAGTGATCACCAGTGATCAAATCTAGATTAGTTCTTTATCTTAGAGACAAATTTACAACATTGTGCTGATTCCAGCTAAAATCCTCAGATACCTCTACAAGGAAAAGCAACTTCTTTGAATTAACACTTTGATGTATTTCCATTTTTCTTGGAGCTTTCAACCTCAGTATCACCTTATTCAGCTCATGTAGAATTTCTAGATCTTTTCCAGTGGTGGACACATCTTCTGATAATGCAAATGATAGGGAAAAAGCTTCACTCTTCTGAAAAGCAGGTAAATCACCCACGTATTGCAGTTAGAAAATGAAAGGTGCGAAATATCATTTTCTGTAACATACAAATAATTTTGCAGACAATCAAGAAATACATTATCTCTATCTGTAGCCGAGACATAAAATTTAGAAAGATGAAATTCTGTGGAAGGAGAAATGATTTGTGAAAATGCCATACTATCAGAAATAGTACACACTCTAAGGAAATATAATATAAGCAAGAATCAGGCTTTTGTGTCTTTATGGTGTTTCATAATTGGAAGATCATTTGATAGTGTGGCAGTGAGACTTTTAGCATATTGGAACAAGAAATTTAGCAATTTCAGGAACTGATCATTAGAGCGTAAGGTACATCTTGCTGTCTTATGAACCAGGAAAGCAATAAAGACTGTTCATGCTATCTTACCCCAAGATATAGTCAGAGAGGATCTTGTCAGACAAAAGGTGAAAATTCAAGAACAAAGGCAGGCACGTTTTTCTTCACAGTGTTTGTCAGAACACATTTACCTCTGGAAATAGATGGATGGCGTCTTGTCTGGAACTATTCAGAGTAATCTGCCAAATTCACACTGGCATAATTCCAGAAACCACGTCTAAGTTTTGTCACAGATAAATTTTGTCTAATAGGAAGCATAATATTTCTAGTGATGATGCCTCAGGGTAACAGTAGTAGGAGTATTAATCATCTCTATCTGAAGGTGTTTGCTAAAAGAAATTGCATTTCAGAAGCTTCAGTTTCCACACTTCTAGCTCAATGCTATTGAAAAATCTACAGTATAAAAACATACCTATAAGCACTGTAAGATTTGAGAAAAAAGGTTATGCAGTGAGCTGTACCTATGTGGCACATTATTAACCCAGAGAAAGAGGAAGGCAGGCACATGACACTTTAAAACCCAGCAGTATTTTCTAACTCATCAAATATGGTCAAAATTAATATTTTTCTTTACAATATAGTAAGCATCACTGAAGCTGTGATGATGCTTCCCATGTATTTTGACTACATATCTTTAATGATTAACTGGAAGACTATATTTAGGTTAGCCGATTTAAATGCAGGAAGAACAAATTGAATGGTTATTTGTGGGATAATACCTTTAGCATTTACTTGTGGACATGTTCTCATGTCACAGTCATACAAAGAAATGCCTAAATATTTAAAACAGTCTAAACAACTTTGTTCAAGCTCCAAAAACCTAAGTTCCATTTTTTAAATAATTCAGACTCTAGGAATCTAAGTTTCCTGTTAACACTGCTGACTTTGACTTTTCAGTAACTAGATGGCTTTTGAAAATACACTAAGGTGGTCTTCTGAAAAAAGAAAGGGCTTCTTCCAAGATCAACTTCAGGCTGAAGTTCAGTGCCATCATTTGAAAACTGAGCCCTTTGAGTGAGTACCAATTAGGAATATGCAGATTTGAAACCCAAAATTACACTATTTTAAAATCAAAACTGTTACACCAAAGATATATCCTACAGATTTTGCATACCATGTCCTACTCTGCCTTCTCTATGTAATTATAACTAATATTTCAGAGGCATATACTCAAAAACTACTTTATTTGTAAAGGAATGTACTACACAGATACAGAGAAGGAATGAGGAAAAAGTATTTTACTTGCTGATCCTCTTCCACCAAGGTTACATCTTCTTTGCTCCAATCTTTCTGCTTGGTCTCTGAGACTAGTGATTCCTGAGGGATGGTCTTGCCAGAAAAGACTGAGGCAAAAAGGCATTTATCACCTCAGCCTTTTCCAAATCCTGAGTAACCATGTCATCCATATCATAGTACTGGGCCCACACTGTCCAAAGTCTTCCTTTTGTGTACTTATAGAAGGCTTTCTTGTAGTTTTTAACACCTCTGGGCAGATTCAATTCCATTTGGGCTTTGGCTTTCTTAAGCCTATCTCTGCATGCTAAGATAATATCTGTGTATGCCTCACAGATTGCCCATTCTTGCTTCCACTCTCTGTGGGCTTCATTTTTGCGTCGGAGTTTGGCCAGGAGCTCCTTGTTCATCTGCAAAAGTCTCCTGTCATGTTTGTCTGACTACCTATTCATTGAGTGCAACAGAAATACCTTAAATATTAACCAGTTTTCTTTTCTTAAGCCCTTATTTCCTTTAGGACCTTACCCCAGTGACTCTTTCAATCAAATTTTTGAAGTCCAGGGCTACAAGCTTGATTTTTACCTTCCCGTCTCTCTTCAAGATCCTGAACTCCAGCAGTTTTTGGCTACTGCAGGAAAAGTCACCCTTGACACACAGCCCCAACAAGCTTCTCCTTGTTGGTGAGTATGATATTCAGTAGAGCACCTCACCTCATTGGCCTCTCTGTGATTTGGGTCAGAAATACATATTATTTACTGGACTTGCCCTGCTTTTGCTTCCTCACATCATTAATGCACCTTCCCAGGATATGTGACTACTGGAGAGGAGACAATGACTCTGGATGAGTAGTGTTCATCATACTATTTCACAAGTTGGAGAAGAAACATATTTAGCTTTTGTGGCTCACAGGAAAGCTCTAGAATAGTACATGATGAAGGAAAAGTCCAAATGCTACCAATGCAACTTACAAGCAAGTAAACAACAAAGTTGTTATTGTCCTAAGAGTGTCACTCTGAATTGTAAGTGAAGAGAAAAACCTAAGGAGAATATTTGCTTCCTTCAAAGAATCAGCTTTGAAGTATTTACTGTACGGGCTGACAGTTATAAGACATAATTTGTTTTCCCATTTTTCTATTTTTCTGAAATGTGTAGGTATTAATTGAACTAGAAAGGGCCTCTAAAGCCTCATGTTGCTATATAATGTTTTACAATCAAGGTTTCAGATTTTAACTTTTCCTCAAAACACTGTTGATCATAAAAGAGATATCTTTCTGCTTTTAGCACTTAGTTTTCATTTCCTTCCAGCTAATGCCAGCAATAACTAGTGCTTCAGCAGCTTATTATTCATTAAATGCTCATTTAAAACACATTTTCTTCTGTATACTTTGGACTCTAAATAGTGTTTTGATACCTAGAGCCTTTTATAGTATAAGCCTTTTCTTTTTCAAATACAATCTAGTTTGATTTTTTAAAACAAGGGGGGGTTTTATACACTTTATTTTATTTGTAAAATTTCCAGGCTTAGCTTTAGTTAAAAAACTTAAAGGAAAATATAAAAATATTGCTCCCCAACTCAACAAAAGTAGGGGGAAAAAGATCCTATAAACCAAAACTTATAAATAGGGTATTCCAGTGTACTTTTACTAGACACTCCAAGTCTGCCAGAAATAAGCTCAAAATATTTCTAATTTGAGATTGTAACCCAGATTCTATAAAGCCTTGGAGCTGCACCCAATGGACCATCACACTATTTTTAAAAGTAAAGTATGAATACACTTTGATAAACCATTTATTTTCAACATGGCATGAAATTGGGTTCATCAACCATCCAGGTTTAGGCATATATTTTAGAGTTAAACAGGGTTTCTGCTCAAACCTCCTTTTATACCTAGCAGGTTGTTCCAAAGAACAGGTCCAAACAAAAGCCTCTCTCTAGGAAGACACTGGAGACACTGCCTGCACAAGTAGCTCACAGACTTAATTGTCTAAATTTGAGATCAAAATTACACCTTTTCCTCTTACAAACAGAAAACTAGAAATTCAGGAAAAGTCCTGGGTAACAAGTTAAGCACAATTTAGTAAAGCATCCATTGCAGCAACAAAAAGAGCTTTCTGCACTGCATTGTACATTGTCATATACCACTCCCTGATGGGAGTATGTCAAGAGACAGAGACAGACTCTTCCAGGAGATGCACAGTGACATGACATGGGCAGCAGATACAAGCTGCAATCCCAGAAATTCTGTCAATGTAGAAAAAAACACCCTCTGAGAGAAATCAGGCACTCAACCAAATTACGCAGATATGCTCTGGGATCTCCATCCTTGGAAATATTTAATTTTTGCCTGGAAAAAAGCCTTGAGCAGCCTGGTCTGACTCCAAAATCAGTCCTATATTCACCTGGTGGTTAGACTAATTTACTTTAAAATGTCCTTTCCAACCTATATTATTCTATGAGTAAAAATGACAAAGAACTTAAAGCAGACATTTATCACACTGACCACATTTTCATATCAAGCTATTGGCAAAACAGAGGCTACAAACATTCACAGAAAAAAAAAAAAAAAAAGCCCCCCCACAAAAAAATCTTTTTCTAAACTATTTTTGTCACAAAAGAATACAATTTTGTTCAGTTTGGAGAGCAAGAGCATCTCCAAGAATTTCCTCAGATGTAAATAGTCAAAGCTGCCTGGAGACCTACTCCCGTTCCTCTCCATTTATAGCCCAGATACATTGCCAACCAAAACTCCTATGTATTAGCCAAAAAATGAAACAGACTGAAAGGCCAGTAAAGGTCACTCAGTAACCCAGTCTGGAAGCCAGAGAAATGTCTGTGGGTGTGGCATAATTAAAGTCTGATTTCCTCACTTTTACACTGATATTGCTTTAACTTGCTTTAAAAGTGCCTTAGTCGCTCACCCACATCAAAATGATAGGCATAACAGATGCAAATTTGTACCCAGTAACACATGTTGCTGTTGATTAAAAAACACAGAACAGAAACTAATGTTAATGAATTCTGCATACCATAAATAGTGAATTACCCTTGCCACTACAAACATCCACAAAGGCAAACCTTGACAGAAAAGAGCATCAAAGAGAACCAATTAGGATATCCTTTCCAAAGAGGCATTACAAAAGGTTGCTCACATAAATCTGTCAGTTACTCTTGACTTCTAACAGCACTGCATGGTACCAGACTCTGCTTGAGACACACACTCCTGTCCACAGTCTAAAACTGGCAGCACTCAGGGAAGTACCACCAGCATTACATGGCTCATCCCTTCCACACACCTGTTTGCCAGTGCAGGTCCACAGCCTGAAGCACTCTGGCCACATATTGGATTCCCAAGATGTGAAGGTGTCAATCAAATCTTCTAAAAAACACACAACTGCTTGTCAGTGTACACCTTTCTAACACTTGGAACAAATCAGCCTTCTGTACTTATGCATTCATGGCTATTTTGTTGCTTGCGAATCACTGTATAGAAAATCCTTTTAATTTGTGTAATATTGCTGACTTCGCCAAGCTTATATCCATAAATAATTGGATTCAGGGTATTTATCTACAGTCCCAAGTTTAGATGTTGAATCTGCTTGCTCTGTCATTGTTGATGTCCATACAAACTTTTTGGATGCTTGTATTGATGTTTGAAAAATCAAATGTACCATTGTTTTTTCCATTTTAATTAGGTGATCACAAATGCTGAGAGACTCAAGATGCGAAGAATGTGGGTGCACAGCATCACTGAAGAACATTTTGGTATGAGGTGTTTGCTTAAATACTTCACCCTTTCATAAAAGTACAGTCAAAATAATAGAAATATTTAAACAGATTCTTAGTATCCCATCTAAAATTACATGCTTGCAGACAAAGGAGTGAGATTACATTTGTATATTCACTACAAAGATCCAGTCACAATACTAGTATCTCACTTCAAATTTGATGACAGATTTCTCCAAGTTCATGCATGCTGGACGCTTGAACATCAGCTAAATGATGACCTGTGATCTGCACACACTCTAATTTTACAGAAATTGTCAAGACACAAATAGAACCCTGAGAAGAAGTTTTAAATAGTGCATGAATTAGTGTTTAAAACACCCCAAAACATTCAAAATAATTTTAATTGCATTCAGAGGATTGTAATACTGTCATAAGACATAGCATCCTTACAGACATCTCAGACAAGTGTTGGCACAAGAGAGTTAGGAAATAACATACATATGTTCTCATAGTGTATTTACAAAAAATGTAGGGAGAACATATGGTAGACACTATCATGAATGTTACAGGGGAAAAAAAAGTGCTGTATGCCCCACTTTCCTTTTCTGATGAGAACTGCAAATTAAAGCAACGTGAACAGAGTAACACCGCAAGAGGCAAACCAGATAATGATGGATCAGAAAATGGCAAGACAACTACCATTCATTCAAATGCCATTGGAAAGCATTGTGCTACAATGGTTATGGAAGACAAAATGGAACTTTTCTGCTGGTTATACATGGAAGGAGGGTAATTGGTTTTTTTTTAAATAGATGTTTGACTGAGTTAGGGACATCTGTTCTTCATTCCATGGTACTTCAAGAACCAGATATTCAAGATCATCTTTGCTGCTCAGAAAATTAAATTCCATCCTTAATTTCAATCTGGAAATTAAATGAAATAAAATAATTGATATTATTCTAGCTTTATGCAGTGTTCAATGACACCAGAATTTGACTGCATAACTAAATATCAACTATCCCCTAAAAACTGTTGTA
Organism: Melospiza georgiana; assembly: GCF_028018845.1. Taxonomy (NCBI): domain Eukaryota; kingdom Metazoa; phylum Chordata; class Aves; order Passeriformes; family Passerellidae; genus Melospiza; species Melospiza georgiana. The sequence continues at coordinate 29,526,683 of NC_080431.1, forward strand.
ATTACTAGTACAGTGTAAATATATTAGTATTGCAACTTCTGCCATTAGTTTCTTCAACAATTTTCTTAATTACTTAGGAAAATTTGAGCCAAGTACAAAGACATTTGCTTCCAATTTTTCAAACAAAATTATTTTAAAGTAGCATTTTGACAAAAAGCATCCCCTTTTCAGATTAGTTTTGCTATTGAAGATCAGAGAAGGAAAAAAAAGAATTTTGGCCACAAAACCACAGTTTGATTCTCTAACAAAGTAATCTGAAATTTTGGAAAAAAATTGTGCTTACAGGAGAAAGGAGAACAGAACCACTAGAGAAGATGGGAGAGACGTTACAGTCTCTTTTACCCAAATTAAACTCTAAAGAGTTTTAATTGCATTTTAAGAAAAATAAACTCATTTCAATTTGCTGTGACTGTTCACAAGTTTATGTTTTACAAATTTTTTTCATTGCAAGTGCTCCACAAACCAGATTTCACATGAGTTTTGGTAAACATCTGCTTAGAACACATTTTCAGAAATTAAACTTGGGCTAAATAGCAAAAACCGAGGAATGGAGTACAAGAGTGTTCCAGCATAAAAACAAACAGAGAAAAATATTTTTAAGACTACTGCTATAAGCACAATACAAAGGATTATGTGGCAGGTGTCCTGACGCAATCTTTCCTATGAAGACTCCTTGAGTGGGATGCATTTGACCAGATGCAGAGGTCTGAAGCGAGATGCAAGGTTTCAGGGTGATGGGGTTGCCTACGTTCAGAAGAAACAACAGTCACTTTCAGGCACAATTCATCTCATACTAATTTCAATGCCTAAACTGCTCTTCATTACCTCAGCTGTTAGTGGGAGGTGCTGCTGAAGCTCCTCTGCCAGAGCTGTCAAAGAGATGTCAAAGGTTTGTAAATTTATTTTCAGGGTCTCAAACATTCATTGCAGTTTCCAGGATGATTTCCTGGCCTGCAGTCCCTCTTCCTGTGATCCACTCCACCTAACCTTGTGGAAAGACCAATGTTGAGGTTAAAAAGAGCAGAGTTTCCATTTCTGATCATTTACAGGTGACTGATGGTGAAGTCAGTTGACTTTCCTGCTCAGTACAGGTCACTGGGGCCACTGCTATCAACCCTGAGCTGTTCCAAAGCAAGAATTGTGCCTTTTTTTATCAGGAATATGTGAAATGTCTGTTTATGGTACATCAGGGAAATATCTCCACAGGTCAATGGATTTCTGTATGAAAAATCCCTCTTATAAGAGTTCGGTTAAAAAATAATATGTGGCATTCAAAAAATATGGGGGTATATATATATATATATATATATATATATATATATATACATATTCCAATCTATACTGACTTAAAAATAAAACAGCATAAGCCGCATAAGAAGCAAGCACTATATAGTCTAAGGGTAGTAATTTGTGAGATATTTTTGCTGTTCATAATTCCATTTCAAAATACTCACATCTCTTCATATACTAAAAAAAAATTAATAAATCTTACAAGGAGAAATAAATCAAAAGTACTTGAGACAGCATGTGACCAAACAAAACAAACACACAAACAAAAGAAAACACCAAAAAAACACAGCAATAAAAAAACACTTAAAATACAGCTGTTGATATTTTTGTTTGAAAAGAAAAAGAGAGCAATCCAGTGGTCACCATTATGTGGATTTTATTTTGACCAGAGCTTTGAAGCTACGCATACTGTTATGTAAATATTTTTTGTGAATTTTTTATTTCTGCTATGTAAAGAGAATCTGTTTCTAGAAACTTAAATCAAGCAATAAGGAAATGTTAGACTTGCAATATAACTAACAGCCATACAGAGAAGAAAAACTATCTGGCCCATATAAGGCTTCTTCTTAGATAAGCACTTCATTGGTCCAAAAATTATTGGTTACACTTTAAACATATATTTATTACTGAAACAATGTTTCTTTATTAATATGTTCCTGATTTTGTCATTTGATCAGTATCGTTTGGAGGTTATTATTGTTGTTGTTATTATTATTATTGTCACATTAAAAAGTTTTTTATATCATTTGAATAATTTTCATTCATCTAAGACATTCAGGCTCTACTCAGTATGGCCTGATCAGCTAAGATAACCAAAGCTTATTATTTTTCTCAGAATTCTGCTTCCATTATCATAACAAATGAAATAATTTTCCCGTCAGTAACAATGAACTAAGAGCTTGAGATTGCCTTCTTACGAGTTATAAATTTACTGCAATGAAGTTAGGAAAACCCAAAGAAAATGTAGCTGTAACTTTTGCCCAAATCAGACACTTTTCACTCATAAGCTACCATTGGCAACAAACAATTGCATGGCAAACTAAGCTTGGATCTTAACAGAAGGTTTGCATCAGGACACCTGAAGTTTTTCGGGTTGAAAGAGTGGCTGCACAGCATTTTTAAAGTCACTTCAATTATGTAAAGAAATTTGAAAAATGCCTTGGTAGATACACACTGCTACATAACAAATAATATCTACAATCTTAAATTGGACATTATGAAAACTCATTCCATGGAAAACCTCAAAGTTTTTTGTCCACATGTGCATTTACAACACATATCCTCACCACCAAAATATAACACTTTATTCATATTTGGGTGCAAAATCCCAGATATTTTTGCCTAAGTATCAGCTCAAGCTTCCAGGATCTGAGTTCAAATAGAGTTTTGTCTGCCCCTTGAGGAAGGAGCAAACCCTGCTTTACAGATTTAACTCAACAACTGTAACAACTGCAAAGGATGGAAGCCCTGCACGAAACAGGCTGCGAGTGCCTCCTCATCCCACAGACTGAGCATCCGGTGAGGAGGAACTGCAGGTCGCTGCAGACTGGTTACAAATGTACAGTGTGCCACCTTCCCTCACACCCCTCAGAAATCAGTTTTCAGCTGGAGGAGCTTGTGCTGATAAAGCATCATGAACCAGTCAGCAGATCTGGTGGTCTCCTCTGCTCCTTTTCCATCTTGTCTGTGACTATCCTTGAGAGTAAAAGGCTGTTGAAAAGCCATTATGCCCGAAAAGGGGGATGGTCATTACCTGTCATGTTCCATCCTCAGGCTATGCTGCTTTAACACTTCCACTGTGGCTGTTTGGGAAAGTAGCACCATTTCCATCTGCTATACTTTCTTGCCCTCTGCTGGAAAAACTATCAACTGAATGTGCAGAACTGAACTTTTAAAACTCACTTCTCAATCAATTGTGGAAAAAAAATCATTTTTTTCACACAGTCTTTCATCAAAACCCTCATAAGAAATGCTAAAAAATACTTAATTTATTTTTAAAAGAATCTGATTCCTAACAATTAATCTTACTTCAGAATCAGACCAAGGCATTGCAAGTGACATCCTGTCCCCAAAATATACTCGCTTCAACATACAAGGGGAAAGTTGAGAGGCGTGAAGAACAAACACTTCAGAGAAGGTTCAGGAATGAGTAATTTGATTACATTTTAAAAAAACATAGATGAAATGCAGGCGCTGCTGTTAAATGGAAGTACAGGGCAATAGTATTTTCTGCTTTAGTGTAATGCATTTGTGATGTTTGAAGTGAATAGGTGGATAGCAGGTTTAAATCCATTTTCAGTAAATAGCATACATATGTTTTCCTACTCACAATAAAAGAAGTTTTCATAACAGGAACTAAATTACCTCTCTGCTGTTACACCCTTACCACATGGACATATTTAGGAGCATATTCAGAACTTCTGAGAGAGAATTTTGTTTCTGGATATTATGCCTTCAAAACTTCAAGCTTCCAATTTTCTCCTAACACTTACAGTTTCCCATGAATAGAAGTTGGAAAAGCAGTCAGGTTTATCGGCTGTATTGTCACCATTCTCCTTTCCATCAAAGAGCAGCTATGGTGGATTAAAAAAGTAATGTCACCACGTCACAAAGAAGGAAGGATAGCTCTTTGTTAAGTATGCCACTGGGAAGGACCTCTCTGGCGCTTAATGCCTCTTCAGGCCTTTCAGACAATCAGCAGTTCCTGATTGAGCCATGAACCTTTGCAGAAAGTCCTTCTGTCATAAGTAACCTTCTGCTTTCTATTTAGTGACCTTAATCTTCAAGATGACAGGGTATTTCCATGGCATGGAGAGTTTCCCTTACACACCCTTACGCAGCATGTAACAGCTCACATGAATAAGCATATCATAGTAAGGAAATTGGAAATTTTCTTTTTTCAGTGAATACTTTCGAAGACCAGGTCTCTGCCTGCCTGATACTGCAAAAAGTAGTGCTCTCTGCTTGGATAAAACAGATGGAAAATGGATGAGAGAAGTACTCATGTTCTCTTCTCAGCTGCAGGCATGTTCAGTTTCAGAGAGTCAGTCCTTTTACAGCGACTGATTTCAGTTATCATGCTATATTCTGCTTTAATATCCATAAGTTCCAAATAATGTTTCATAATGTGAATGAGATTTTTAAGGATTTGTTTAGGGAACTACCATGTTTTCACTAACACTACAGAGAGCATCCTCATTCTTGTTGCAGACTACCTAATACCCTTAACCATAACCATAACATCTTTTTACTCACAGTAAGGGTCAAGTTCTTTTAACTTTTAAAAGCATTATAAGAGCAGGAAACTAAAAATAGATCCAGCAAAATTCAGTCAGTAAGTTTTCGGCAGACTGCTGAAGGACTCCAGACTACAGATTAAGAAAAATTGATTCAAACTGCATTTGTATAGATTTATATACAGGCATAGCTTATAAATACTTCTGTAGAAAGACACCAACCATGACATTTCCTGTCAGTGTCATTGTGCCCAAGGAGTTGCAGAAATATATCTTTCTTTTGCCTAAATATTGTCCAAATAAAACCCCAAAAACATCAGGGATAATATATTTGCAGTCTGGTATGGCTCAGGGAATAAGTAATGGCATGCAGAGCTTTTCATTTCAAGAAGATAAGTTCAGGTTCTGCCCAAGACACAAGAGGCCTGAAACGCCTGTTGTGACTCCTCTAACAACCCATTTAAAATGAGCTCATTTTCAAAATCCAATTACTTTGCTTTTTTTTTTTTTTCCAAATCCGGGGAATATGTTCACATCATAAATAACATCAGCATAGAAGACAATCTTCTTAAAGTTTTTAGTAGAAAGGTCAATGATTTGATGGGATTAAAAAGTATGTATCCTCATTTGAGTCAGGTTTTCCTCCTTTCTCAAGACACCAAGGCACAGAGGTTCTCTTGAGCAGTTTCTCCAGAATGGTCAGTCTGTTACAAGGTCTTATTTCCTAAAGAATGGCAAATAAAGCCTCTCAGTGAAAGGTCAGGATTCGAATATTCAGATGATTTCAGAAAGAAGTCAGTGGGAAAAAGAACAAATGCCATTTTGAGCTAGAGCTCTGTCACATCAAACAGAACTGCCACATGGTATATTGATTTCTTTTTGTCACATATTGTGTGTAAACACAATCGTGGACATCTCAGAAAGTGGATAAGGGTTCCTGTGATTCATGTCAATGCAGTTGATACCAGGGATAATCAAAAGGGATTTTATGGAGGAGAAGCTGTAGTTCCAACAATAGTTAGTTGATACCTCTCAACAGGCAAGATGAGCAGAAGCTCTTGAAATCCACCTGAAAATTTTACCTCCATTTCTCATCTCTCATTTCTCATTTTGTGAAATATTTCACAAAAAAAAAATCTTAATTAGATTGGCCAGTTTATATATAAACTCTCCACATGAGAACACTCAAAGTTCCAAAAGGGACTTTCTGCCAATACCAGCAATTACTACAGAACAAAATATAGCACTCCAGAATCAATCTGCAACTGAAATTCAAGACTTTTGGTGTGTGACAATGCCATTATTAATAATTTTGCTTCAGGGGATTTTTCTGGTAAAAGTTCAGCTCATCAATCAGTTCTCTCTTATAGTAATTTTTTTCACAAGCAATATCTGGATGCTGAATGTAATACATTTTTCAGAAGTAAAAAATTTTGCATTTGCTTTGCTTCACTTTTCCCTATCCTGTGGGAGAGGACAATTCACAGTGTCATGTACTCAGATCAGTAGTAGGTACCTGCAGCTAACCATAGATTTGGGCAGTGGGAATGATCTTTTTTTTTTTTTTTTTGATGCTTCTGATTTTTCTTCAACAAGTGCATGGTCTTGACATTGATACAATTTGCCCCTGTACCAACCAGCAGCACCTTGTGAGTTTCCTGCACTCTTCTGTTCTTGTTTTGGCAAATAAGCAGTATTTTCTTAGTGAGACAGGGATTTTTTTCAGTCTTGCTCTAACTAGCAGGAATGGAAAACAGTGTTTCACAGGTGTTTTCCAAATTCCCACAGGGAGTTGTTTTATGATTTGTATGGTAATGATTTATGAGTATGTCTACAATATACTCAAAAAAAGAAAAGTTGTAAACTACATTATCTAACTCAAGAGAGTAATAAAGATAAACTCAGTTTTAATAGAGATTTGATACTCTTTTTTAGGCATTACTCCAAGAGTTAACTGTCATTACTACTTTTAAACTGAAGTTTAAAGTCAAGTGAAGAGGGAACTTTGTCTTCAATGCAAGGTACACTCAAATTTTCAGAACTATCCTACCTTAATGCATTTTTTCCCTTAAGGTCAGACGGAAGAAAAGGGGAGAATCTGCCCGTTAAAAGCATCTCACCAAATACAGATGGCCTGAAAACATCATCTGGGATTCACCTCTTTGTGAGGACACTCTGCAGTACCAAGCACCTTTAAGGTATCAAAGGAAAGTGCTTTTACCCACATTATACAATCAAGAACCCTAGATATCATTTTTACCTTGAATCTTTAATATTTTCTCTAATTTTAGTTACTTCTAATGGACAAGTCACAAAGTCTGTCAAAATATGTTCTACAGAAAGTTTCTCTTCTATGGATATTTTCTAGTGAAGTTCCTGCAGTCAACACGCAGCAGCATTAGCCGACACGCAATTTAAGGTTCTTCAGTGAAACTACTGTGTTTTTCAATTGTTTTCACTGTTGTCATCAAGAAACTGCAGCTTTGCATCCTTTCTCTTCTGTGAGGTAGACAGATCTGATTTATCGACACCATCAGGGAGAGGATCCACTGGATCTGGAGAAATGAGCCAGGATCTGAGCTGGTGGATCTCCCACAGGCAGGGCAGAGTCCTCTGGAGAGAGCACAGCCCCCAACACCTGCACAGGGGCAGGCCAGCAAAGGTGAAGTGACCTGGATGAGGCTGGTAGTGAGTCAGATTTGAGGTCCATCCAGGGAGCCTAGTCAATAAATTGAGACAAATGACACAGAGGCACATCCTGCCTCACCTAACGCTCCACGACAGATGAGGAAACACGGATTGCATGAGCCCATGGGGGTTAGAAATATGCAATGTCTCTGCTCGCTACTGAAACAACAGGCACACACTGAACTTATAAAGGTTTGGGAAAGCACACAACACAGTAAGGATGAGAGTCAATAATGGATAATGGAGAAGAAGACATGAATTTTCCACCAGACAAAAGAACACAGCTTCAAGACTGGTATCTCGTAATCCGTCTAACACAAGAATAAATAATTTTCCAGAGCACCTGTAATCACCTTTTAACCTTCAAATGAGAGAAATCCAGAACTGAGGAAGAAAGGGGATCACCAGTTATGAGGACACAGACTGACTCAGATTAGTCAATAAGAATGTTATGCCTTTCTAAGGATTTGAGTATCCTTTTTTTTTTTCTTCCATTTAGAAGCATACCAACTTTGTTCTCATTCCACTCTGATTTAAATTTGACCCTCAGCAGTGCAACCCTGATGTAAGATCCTTATCTGTGAGGTAAATGCAGCAGAACTGTGTCCACACAAGTTCTCAATCACTGTCTAATCCCAGCCTGCAGCAAATCACCCTGATTGACTCCACTGCTACAAGACAGGTACACAGACTGAGAGCAGAGGTGTGGCAGGAGGCAAAGGTGCACTGAAACCTATCCTGCATTCTGAAATAAAGAATTTATTTGAAGTGGAAATGCATTTGTTCTTTCTTCCATATCTGCTATATACCCAGTCTGTGGTGTCACACCTGTAGTGACTCATGGTACAAGAAAACTTTGTTTGCTGATCTCTTTGTGGACATAGTTACTTTTATTGGAAACAAAGAATTTGAATGTGGATCATTATGACTTATGTTTAAAATAGAATGAATGTTATTTGAGTCGCTTTCAAATTAGCATGATTGTTTAAAAATATATGAAGTGCTTCACTGAATTTTAATCTCTCTACTGCAAAAAACAATTTTAAAAGATTACAGGCTTGAACATTTTTAGAAGGATGTAATCATACTAGCTAAAACATAAATTTCACACATCACAATAATTTTTAATCATTCTGCAGTGCACATAGGCAGCATTCAAATGTCTCTTTCAAATGTCAAAATAAAATTAATATTTATTACCATACCTCTGAACCAGTACATTTACAAAACTGAAGCTCAGGACATTTTCTACTAAGCCATTTAAGCCATTTTGTATGTTCTCAGTTAAACACATTTTCTAGAGCTATTGCTCTGCCCCAGGGACTCACAGGATTTCTGAAGCATTTTATGGCTTTTTTGACTACATTCTTCAGGAAAAATCACTCAGGTCAAGGCAGGAAGAGGATTCCAATTTCAGAGGTGGTTTTCAATGTTATTAGCTTGCTGTAAATAAATCTGAGAGAATAATTGACATTGCTAAACCCTACACACAGAAAAAACTGAGTAGAAATATAAAATTAAACACAGAAAAGTCATATTTGTACCAAAATCTTTGACTTTGACACCTCCAGGGCGCCGAAAAACTTCAAAGGGTCAGGACAACATCTCTAATAACTGGGAGACCCCAAGAGACTAGAATAAAAGCTAGGTCTTTCATATCTCCTAGTTTGGGGAAAATAATAGCTCAAGAGGAGAACTTCATGGGCTCAGACCCACCTGGAAAAGCATCCAAAAAGACCGGTAGGATCTTGCCAGAAAGAGGAAAGCATTGTTCCCAGTCCCTACTGCAAACTAAACTTTGGAGAGTTTTTTAATTGGGTCCCTGACTTCACAGACATAGGGTATGCAGAGGGACAGGGTCCCTGTGCACTTGTCTCTGCAGCTCTTTTGCATGATACCCTCCCTGTTAAGAGGATTGTGACAGAGCAGGTGTATCCAGAGAGATGTACAAAGGATTTCGTGTATCCATAACAACCTCTGTGCTGAGTTTATTCAACCTGCCAGGATTTTTTTTACATTCTTCACATTCTCCAGCCAAATCTCAGGCATTTAGGAGACTTCAGAGGGGTAAACCAGAACATTTTTGATACTAGTCCTGTGTTATGTGGAAGGAAAAAATGAGCAGATCCAGTCTCATCTGCACTCCTAAATCACTTCACTGGCTTTGAAAAATCCTACCTTTGCCACAAAAATTCTACCTGACAAAGATCTTGCTGTCAAGCAGCATGCACCAAACAAAACTCCAAACAGATATAGCATAATTTTTTGCTACTGCCCATAAAACAATTAATCTGACTTTAAACCTCTGATTTAGCAAACAATTCATTCAGAGAGTGAAATTATAGGTACTGCTGCCATGGTGTACCAGGAAGAAGCAGCAGAAGGAAGCTCTTTTTGACTGTTTTGAGTTCAGCTAAATGGCAGCTGCTACCTTGTTGATCAGCACAGAGCATTGTCTGCCAGCAGTTTGTACTATCCAGAGTTTTGTAGGACCCCTGACACTTCACACCACCAGTAACTGGGGGTAATGACTGCCTTTTTACAGCTATAGCAAGACTCTGACATTTATTGCATCCACCCTGCACCACTGAGGCTGTTACACTTTGTTCACTCTGGGATATAGTCAAAGTTGATATAAAAATTGTGAATTAACAAATTTCTAACAGTACTTGTGATCATTTTATCTTTCATGAACATGAAGTTTTTTTTCACAGTCTTACTCTATCTAGCAGGAATGGAAAACAGTGTTTTCATAAATTAATATGACAGGAGTGACTGTTCTCAGAGATCATGGCACCCATAAACACCAGCTGCCTCACTGGAAGCAGAGTTACAGCTTGTCCAGTGTGGCAGCAGAAACAAGTAACATTGCTCAAAGTGTCATGTTGGGCTGAAAAAACCTCCTCTGTCCCTCCATAAATGTTTATAATGTAATTCTTGCACATGTTTCCAGGAGAAGAATGCTCCTCTGAATTTATTCTGGTGATGATTCTATATAGATAAGATGTTCAAGAAAGTCCCTCACCTGCACAAGGGTTATGGAACTTGTCCTGTCGGCTTGGAGTGACCTTGCTCATGAAGCTCCTGGCAAACAAGCAGCCACCTTCCGCTGCAATTATATAAGCATGTAAAATCACCACACCAAACGCCCCAGAAATCTCTGCTGCTTCCCTGATGTCAGCATGAGGTGCCAAGAGCCATAATTAACTGTTGATTGAACTTTGATCAGTCTGAATGGATACAGCCTGTGGGCAGTGCCTGGGCTGGGAGCTCTGCCAAACCTTCAAGTGCCTACAGGGAGGAGAAGCACTACCCGATGGTTGTTCCTGTCCTCATGTCATCTCCCCAGGTATTTGCTGCCCTCCCTGTTAAAGGCATCAGGCTGAGCTAGTTTTTGACCTTGCCTGGTGTAGTTTCTCTTTCTTTCTTTGTAAGTTAATAAGAATTTGTTAAAAACCCCGATGACATCCAAGCAAGGTAGATCAAAGAATTGACAAGTCACAGCAGAAAAAGGGAATTCCCTTGCCTCAAAACTGATCTCCACCCAAAATTGTCCTTTTCTTCAGAGTTAAATCCAGCAAAGTTTGGGCTCCCATGACATAAATACAGGCTGTGTCAAGAGGGACAGAGGCTAGAAATGACTGCTCCTGGTCTATTACAGCAACCCAGTAACCTCATCAAGAAATGGGATTGGAAACCTGGCAGGGAAAAGCTGCATCTTGTATTTCTTCTGTTAAACATGGTATATTATTAGTGTTATGCTAATTTAGGTCACCTAAATGGGCTCCACGTAATTCAATAAATTTAGTTACTTAATAAAAGATTGGATTTGGCTGGGTGTCAGGCAGGCAGTTAGAGAGTGATTGACTGATACCCAGGGAAGCAACACTCTCTAGAGTGGAGAGACCCCATCCTGGGGTTACGATGCCAAAGTAGCTTTGTTAAACAAAGACGTGGCTTTTGGCAGTAGACATTCCTGGTTTCAGATTCAAGGTCCCAAGTTCAGCCTCTTCTCTCAGTGATCTTCCCAGGGGTGTTCTGTTACACACCGACAAAGAAGTGCATAAGCTGAATAAATCATTAATTAAAAAACATTTGTTCAGCTCTATGCAGATGCAATGCCTCTCTCCCTTAGGGCAAATGTCTTACTCTCAAATCAATCCAAATTGCCAGGAGAAGAGGATGATAGTTTCACTTACCACTAGTCCAGTTCAAGAAGAGTGAAAGTGGTTAATTAGATATGCAATACTTAAAAAAAATCCTGTGTCACTGCCTCCTACTTTGAAAAAAATAAAAGCAGCATACAAACAAATAAAAGACCCAGTGAGGCAGGAAGACTATTTCAGACCTTCAGAGATGCAACTTGTCTGCATTTTTTTTTCATTTGTCTATATAGACACTTTGCCCTTGAAGAACAATTACGACAAATGTAAAACAGAGTAAATTTTGCTGTTGTTGTTCATATATGTAATTGCAAAAGCATACAGAAAAGGAAGAGTCAGTTTATTTAATGCAATCTCTCTCTTCATGACATCTTGAAGATTCTTCTTTTTGTTTGGCTTTTACACAGGCTTTTATAGACAAAGCATCAGATATTGTGTTCAAACCACACAAGGCAATACAATGTCAGCAGTTAATGTACATCAACTATTCCATTAGTGTAAAGTAGTAGCTGGTTTTTATCCTTCAGCTACTTGTTAACACTTCTTCACTGCTAGGACGGGTTTCTTTTAACCAAATGTTGATATTTTTATCTGAGCTGGCCATCTCAAGCTCCCTCTAAACTTACAGGAAAGGAAAGGCACTTTCAGGACACACATCCTTCCAGTTCCATTTACTAAACATGTAGGTCATCATTGCTGAGTCAGAATGGCTACTTCTAAAGTCAGTGCATTGTCCCTTCAATAGGGGAATATTGCCACCTCCTGCCTGGATCACACCCCAGAGAAGTCTCTTCTTCTCTGTTGATTAGGGTGAATTGGAAATAATAGTTGTTTCCATAGTGGACTTCCCACACTCCTGTTTTTTTTACAATATTTACTGATTGGATCCTTCACCTAAAAGAATTAAGGGCTTGCTCCTGAAGAATTTTGTCCATTTAGCAGAGAAATGTCTTACAACTTCCTAAAAAAAGAAGATAATTTTCTTTACCGAATGTAAAATGAAAATATGTTTGCCTTTTTTATTTTGATTTGGAATTAAAATAGATTTTGGGGTGGCTGCATGAAGCACATCCCCTGATTTGTTTGTGATTAAAAATTATGTGCCTCACTTTCTGAAATTCCATTTGAATTTTATTGTAGTTCCCCTGTAATGCATTTTTACTGTTCTACAAGACATCATGCCACGTCAACAGAAGTTCATGTAGCATCAAGACTGAACTGTATAACCTTCACATATTCCCTTCCAACAAAACCTTTCTACCATAAGTACACAACAATCATCATTACATTTTAATACCTCAAACTCTAAAGGGTGTGCCAATTTAAATAGATTAACACTATTTTTTATTTAATATTACAAGTTTTAAACAGTATTTTGTGAGTGTCTAAAGGGACAGAAGTGTCAGACATCAGCAAATTTAAATTCAGGGCCCTGTGCTTTCACTTGTCATTCTATTGTACCCAGGAGAGAGGTGAGCAGTTAAGCATTTGACTAATTGAAAACTTTTATTTGCCTCTCTTTATGCTTGACTTCTTTCTTTGCTCTTTCTTCTCTCTACTCGTGTTCCTGTTTGTTGTGTTTGAAATAGACTGAGGATCTTCATGGAAAGTCACTTGAATGGAAATACTCCCGACTGAGCAATCATTTCCAAAGTCCTTGTTGCCTTCAGACAGTCCACTTATCTCATTTTTCCTGCATAAAATCATTAATTTCGAAGAAATATTTCATATACAGATCTTGACCTACATGGTATTAGTTTGTTTTACTATGAGTTAAGACTTTTGAACCTGTAAAATCATTTGAGGGCATATTGAAGAGAAGTGTGGCTGCCCTGTAGCTTTGTCAATGTCTCATGCACAGCCTTCTGGAAAATACTCAGATGCATTCATAAAACAGTAAATTATAAGGAATAGCTGTACAAGAGTTGTGGGATGAAAGTTTTTAGTTCAATTAACTGTGTGGTTTTATTACACACATCTAACTGTTATACACATCCTTCTAGGACTACAAGACACAGGAAACCCAAACAAATAAACTTCACCTTGAACCTGAATGTTCATAGCAAGCTTTGTATGTGCATTGAACTGAGACTGAAAGTACTGAAGTGAAAGAAAAATTTTGTTGCTGTTTAAATTAAATATGAAAAGTTGCCAGTAAAAGATACAGAAAGAGTAAAAAAACCACAAAATCTAGCTGGCAGACAGACATATGCCTCATTTCTAGACAGATGATTTTGCTGTGTCTCATTTTTATATTGGATTGCTGTCTAGACCTCAGACAAGAGGCTTGCTGATTACCCATTTTGGAACAAATTAGGAGATGAAGTTCATTGTGCTACAAAAAAGATTTTATTTGTGGCTACGCAGCTGGCTAAGAGCAAATTAGTCTGAGGCAGTATACAGGCCATCCTACCTTCCTAAAATTTCAGTCCATAATAAATGCTTATTTATCCAGAAGTCTTCCAGTCTCCAGTTTACTCTACAAAGCTAATAAATAATAATTTTATAATTATAAATATATTTCATATATTTGTAATTATAATATTACTATTTATAAATAATAAATAATATGGCATATATTGGCAACCCAAAAGTTTTTGCCTGGCATCTGAAAGGTTTTTTTTCCTTCATGGAATACTATGCAACATATTTTAAGTCCACAGATCCTTAGGAACTGAAAAGCAACAAGCCATTTCTTACAAGACTAGAAGCTTTCTCCCTCTCTAGCTGATAGATTATTGCAAGATTTGTCTGGTGACATTTGTTTTGCAAATTCTAACAGCTTTCTCTGGACATTTTTCACCCACCAGTAATAAGAATATAATATCTGCATATATTTATCCTTAATTGTTGGACCAAACCTGAAATAAACAGAAGGGTGACTGACATACATCATATAGTCATTCTCACACACATCCCATACCACAACAGACAGAAGAGTGTATTTTTAAAGCAGTAATCAGAAATATTTAAGATAATTAACAATGCTCTCTTGTGTTCCTCCTAGATACAATTGTTTCTTGTATAAACTCTTCAGCAAATTTAATAGATTGGTTAAGCAACACCTGAACCATGTAAGTGGATGACATATTTCTGGATTCCTCCTCAGCACCAATAATATACAGCTAATGCATCATATTCAGTGAAATGGCTTTAAGTGATAACAGGTGTTTAGCATAATGGAAACTGTTGCTAGTTGGTCAACATGTAAATTAATTTTGTTATTTACAGAACCAGATGGTCAATTCTGGAGTACCAGCATGGGGAACATTAATAAGCCTCCTTGCTGCAGAACATGATGTCTCATCTGTAGCTTCACCAGTTTCTAATTCCAGCTACCGTGTGAATTGCAAGAGTACCCCTCTGACAGGAAGATTAACTGACTTACTCTCTGCCCAAGAATACTACACCATATATTATCAAGTAAAAGTGGCTAAAGGTCATACAAATGAGCTTCATGAGATATTAAGAGAAGTGGTAAGAAACAATAACATTCAGCTTTTTCACTTTTTTCACTCTGTACTGCCTAAAGTGTCAGTGTGATTTGATATCATTTTCTACCTGCTTGCTTTCTTTCTTAGAACAATGATTTTGTATTGTAGAAAATGCAATTTAGCTACAGGGTTCAACTGATAAGCCATTTGTATTGTAAGACAGAGGAGCTTATTACTATGTAATGTTAAGCTTTTCTTCAAACGTCCTATTTGAGAAACTCATAGACTGACTCAATCTGTGATTTGGAAGAAGTCCTTTTTCCATCTACAGTCAAAGCTTGTTCAGATGGAGTAAGGCAGGTACACATGCAGGTAGGACTAAGAAATCTCACTTGGCTGAACTTCCAGAACCAAGCCAAAAGGGATGGTGAAAGCCTTCAGCATTACAGGCACATTACTCAGGGCAGCACTCTGTGCCCAGGCTCCCACTTGCAGTGTGAGCTGTGCAGAGCAAGCACAGTGCAGCAGGTACACATCAGACCCAGAGCACTCCAGCTGTAAAACTCATGGGAGCACATAGAGCACCCAACAGCAGCTCCTGGTGCTTGAGCACATTGCCAGGTGCTTGAGACTCATGAACAACCTCGCCTTTATCCTCAAACTGCACTTGGGAAGGTCTAAAGGCACCAAACCAGGCCACTTCAGGCATGCAGTAGTCCTGCACACACAGCAAGACAGATCTTACAGCAGAAAACACTGAATTGGGCTCCTTTGGATAGCTGCCTCTTCACCTGTGATCCCCTCCCTTTGTGCTGCACAGCACTGACCTGTCTGCCCAGAAGTGGGGTGACCAAGTGGCACAGAGGCAGGATGAGTGTGCCCATGGTCCCTGCAAAATGCAAAGAAACTCCTCTCTTCCCATGTGTTCAATTAATTCCTGTTTAATGCAAAATTATTTATGCACAGTAGAAAGAAATAGTAATTGATAACAGGTTTGTGCCTCATGTTTTCACTTAGGTAGGTTTCTTTGATGAATAAAGACAGGAGTGCAGTCACTGCACACTGCATCTTTGACACTCCTCTAATCCAATTTAACTGACTTAAATGGAAGGAAAACATAGCAAATATAAACATGGATCCAATTCTAATCTATAACTACAAACATAGAAAACATACAGATCTTATCTAGAACTTATATATTCTGTTTCCTTTCCTGCATGCATCAAGAATGGTTTTTTTCCTCTCCTCTTCACTACTAGGAGATAATGCTTTAAAAATGCAAAACGTTAAGTTACTTGCTAAGAATTATCATGTACATGTGAACTAGTTTTGGAATTCAAATTGCATATCTGGAAGCCTGCTGTCACACTGAATTATTCAAGTAACAAGTAATGTATTAAAATGGGTAAAATCCAGACTGTCCTACTTCTTATTTTTTATAATCCTGTCTATTTTAGATATATTTTTGTCTATTAAGTAAATAAAAGCATGCAGCAAGGTGAGGTAACAGACATTCCTATGGATTGCTTAGATCAGTGGTATCACATCCTACAGTGCCTCTAAGTATATTAAACTGTACACTACTTGTGTTATACAAAACATTTTTGCTGTTAGCATGCCATGCAATGTGTGAGACATGAAGCAAAATAAGTCACGGAAGAGCATTTTTTTTCATGAAATATGTGTGTATCTCCAGACATCTGCAAAGCTCTGTGCACTAACTAGGTACTTCATCTTCCCAGTTGGGAGTCCATGGGGCATTAGTTGGCCAGCTTAGAAGAAGAGTAAATCATGGTAAAACATGTAAAATAAATATATTTAAGTTGCAGAAACTTAATCAAGGTCCTTAGTGCACAAGGCAGTAACACACATCTTCAGGTGAGTAAAGGTTATCGCTCCAGCTCAAGTGTTTTGACTGAAGCCACAAAAACCAGGGATGAGGACAGAATTAGGAATCCAGGTTGGCATTTAATGAGACAGCATTTTTGAGCAGTCAGTTATGGCAGGGTTGTGTTGCTCTGTTAAATCTGTTGTGTACTGTATGCCCAAAGGAAATTACATAGATCTTGGGGGACAAAAAATAAACATGGAACCAAAACAAAACCTGCAGATATGTATCTCCCAGGAAACACCAGACAGAAAGAGAGAGAGCCTTTGATTTGGAAGAGTTCTTGCATGTACCACAGAACTCCCCAAACAGGCCATTAGAAGAATTGAGAAACCTGGGAACTGACTGTGTGAAGAGTTTTGAGTTGCACAAAATGTTGATGGTTGCACTCAGCCAGGCAAGCTGTTGGCAACTGCTCAGAGTGTCAAATAACAACTCCAAAATATCTATTTACAGGCTGAGCCTTTTCAGTGATCCAGTTTGTAGCACAGTTCCTCAGATTATACATACGACTGGTTTTGCTTTATTCCTGCTATTGACATTAAACTATGCTTACAAACAAGTGCATAGTGATTAAGTAAAACATTCTGAACACAGAAAACCAGATGTACAGCCACTGAACTCTGTAGTATTTTATGGAGACCCAGCTTTGTACAAGTAAATACATGTCCTGTAACGCAGGAGCCTTCCCTTACACACTGGTGGAAGCTTGTGTCCCCTCACTACAGGCCCAAGAAACCTCTTCTGGTACAGGGCAAAGGCAAAGGTGTAAGAACGTCTGTAGGAGTGATGGGGGTCACACACGGTCGGGACGGACGGAGACGAGAGATCTCTGCAGGCAGGTCGTGGAACTATCGGTTTATTGCAAAGGGCCTGGGTGCAGGGCCCTGCTGGGAGCTGCCAGCCACAGCCCAGAGCAGGCCCGAGAGAAGAGAGGCTTAAAGTGTAACAGAGTTAAAGACAAAGGTTTAAGAGCGGAGACCATGTAGAAAGGAGGGGGTGAAGAAGTGCAGAGGAGAAGACGAAGAAGAAGTGAGCGCGAGAAGAGAAGAGAAGAGAAGAGAAGAGAAGAGAAGAGAAGAGAAGAGAAGAGAAGAGAAGAGAAGAGAAGAGAAGAGAAGAGAAGAGAAGAGAAGAGAAGAGAAGAGAAGAGAGAGAGCACGAAAAGAGAGCGAGGAAAGAGCATGAAGTTCCCGTTACAATACAATAAATCATCTTCAGTGTTGAATATTCAGATTCTCATCAACCAATCTACTACAGCATGCATATCCTATAACATTTCCATA
Organism: Melospiza georgiana; assembly: GCF_028018845.1. NCBI lineage: Eukaryota > Metazoa > Chordata > Aves > Passeriformes > Passerellidae > Melospiza > Melospiza georgiana. The sequence continues at coordinate 29,544,668 of NC_080431.1, forward strand.
CAACCTATAAGAATCTGTGTTACATTTTAAACACTAAATCTTACTCTTTGGGCCCTATCTGCCAAGCTGCAGGGTCTGCTCTGACCCTTGGACCTGCCTGCTTGCAGAGGGTATTGTTTCATCAAGAGGGGATTACCTTCGGCTGGCCACACCATTGTTTTCCAGTTATTCAGTAACTAAGGGATCTCAAAACTTGCTTTCATTTCAATCTCACTTATAGTTTCTGTATTCTCAAAATCTTTTGCCAGGCAATCATATTTATAAGGCTTTCCTGTTCCATCCTCCCCAACACAAACGATCTACAAAGTTCAGTCTAAGGAGGAGGATCATTGCTTTTCTGGAGAGTGAGAGGCACATTGGCTGACATCTGCAGGACTGTATTGTGTCACCCTACTGAAGAAACAGAAATGCAATGAGTGCTGTATGGACAACACACCTTTTTCCACTGGGTATCTTAATCCCACAACTGCACAACCAACAGTGGAGAAAATTCTTCCTCCCAGTATCAAAATATTTCTGTATATTTGCAGCAAATCACTACAAATTTGCATCAGTAATGCTGCATAGATTCCTTAAAAACGGTCCCTGACTTTTGTCCAGCAGCTGGCAATTTGTTTCTATTATTTAATACCAACAGTGATATGCTTGAATAAGACCGTAGAGTTGTTTAATTGAAGCATTAAATAAACAAAAAAAAAGTTTTTCTCTTCAAATCCAAACAAAACAGAGAATGAAAATTGACAAAGGAGAGGGAAAAGAAAAAGCCACAACCAAACAACAAAAAAAAACCAATTAACAGACATCAAACCTCTGATAAACCATTCAAGCAAAACAAGCTTATCCCAAATCATAATGATGGCTCATTATAGAAAAATCTAATGCTGCACAAACCACAGAGTTTTCAGTAATTGCAATCATCTTACTTACCTGTAATTCAGTGACAAGAGAACAAAAGGAAGGTGAAACTGCATAATAAATTGAGGAAAGCCTGTGCTGTTCTACAGCATCTGTAGGAAATGAGAAGTCAAATTTTTCCCAGCTGAAATGCCCAGCTAAGGTGAACGGGCCATGCTCAGAGTTCTGGACTGGTGTAGGGGGGTTGGCAGCCCTCAGTGAAGGCAGAGTTCCCAGGTGGTTCTCAGGTGGCTGTGCCTGCCCCATAGAGCTGAGCTAAGGGTCCTGAGCAGACCACACACACGGGCCTCGACAGCAAAGCTTGCAAAAGGAAGGTTAAGGGCAGGGTAGTAATGTCAGGAGAGGGAGCAACAGCTGGCTACGGGTATATCTTAACATGAAGATGACTTCTAAGCACTCAGTAGGGGTTGGGATAAGTACCTGCATGCAGCAGTGCAACACAAAGCAGCAAGCTGCCAAAGTGCTTTAGATAGTTCTAAAGAAAATTAAGCACTTTTCCCATCATGGCTTCAGGACTGAATGATGTTTAGTGTAAAGACAGGAAGGAAAACAAGCTGCATTCTGTTCACTTAGGAGCACATAAAGACAATAATTGCTTTAAAACTGAGGCTGTGTAAATACCATAAATTATGTTTAAGTAATCAGAATACAACATTTCTACAATCTCAGTACATCAGCTGTAGCTTGGTACTAAATTCTCTGAGCTGCTCGTACCAGAGAATTCAGGATCTTTCTTTTCTATCGCAGAAATCAACTATTCACATAAACCTATGCATATCCATAAGCTTGTAGAACATACACAACAATGTGGCAGAAGGTCAAGATCAATTACATATGTCTGAATAATATTCCCATGAGAGGTAAATTTTTAAATATTACCATAAAAATACGTAAAACCTTCTCTGTGACATATGAGGAGTTTGTGCACTTGTTAACTCCCTGTTTTTCCACTGTTCAAAGCAGTTTTGCCAACAGCTAATTGTATTAGAAAGAACAGAGGATGGAAGCCAAGCAGGAAAATATGTGATTGTCACAGACAATGCAAGAGGAAAGTTTGAGAGGGGAAGTCTCTGTATGTTTCATAATAATAACCTGCAGTTTTATTACACTTTTCTTTAAAGAATTCAAAGCACTCTATAAGCAAGGTTTCATGCAGTTGCACCTTGGCAGGATACCGAGACCTTCTTGCTTATTCAATTTTTTTTTCCAAAAAACCCTTTCTGTCCTTTAAGACTGTCATGTAAATTGGTGAAATAATACCTAGTTGAAACAGACAGTCAAGCACCAAAGTTAATTTTCTCTTCTTGGTCGCTGTGGATACCTCACTATTAAATTACAGCAATATTTCTAAGATAAATCTGATACCTGCACTCTGTGTGCACCACAAATTTCAACTTCTCAAGGACTTTTAACTAAGAGGCCTCCAAAAAGAAAAGCAAGAGAAGTAAAGTAAACCACACCTTCATGCCTTGATAGGGTGCTGTCCACCTTCTACCCAAAATCTATAGATGAGCTAAAATGGGAGACTTGTGTTCCAAATTAGTTCTTAATTCTCAGCTGAGAGGTCTTGAACCTCTGTCCTTGGAAGAATAAAGGCACTTGGACCACAGCATGTCCAATCTTCATGCTGCTTTTTTAATGCACAAGTCATAGGTTTAGAAAGGGCCTTTTCTAAAATTTTCCTCATAACTTTGAACAGAGAATATTTACAAGCAAGTGTTTAGGAACAAAACTACAGGGTTCCAAAGGTTTCTGCATGGCTTCAGAGATTAAGTCTCACTTCACAAGTCATTTAGGAAGAGAGGACAGGTCCTCTGAATTGGTTTCTATCGATAGTTAAGTTACTGCAGGGTACTAAGGCTTATTAAGTGTGACTGACATGCTACATCAGCAGAGTTCCCAGAAGTAATGCTGCTTGATCAGTATACCTGAAATTTGACCAATTTAACTTGTTTCACTCAGAGGGTAATTTAATGTACTGATGCTGACTTAATATGCATCACTTTGCAGTTCCTACTGAATTTCCTCTTGGAGCAGTTAACTGCATTAGAATATTGCTATTTCCATACCAGGAGAGCACTACCAGTGCACATATAGCCTGCACATCATTTAAATTTAATGGGGCCTGATTTCTCAGAACTATGTTTTAGAGATATTTAGGCTTCTAAGGATGAGGTTAGTGCCTGAGGTACTTTGGAAAAAACAGTATTACCTATGTGCATCCCAAGACATCTGATTTCTTTGCAATTAAGACCTACATGAGTTTATTACAGATATGATTATTCAATTAATCCAGGACTTCTTTAGATGCTGCACAAATAGGTAGCACAAGCAGAACTGCAATCCAGGAAGAGTGATTCAGAAGTCTGTGCAGTAACCACAGAATAACCTTTCTTCCCTTTAACTACTTCACTCTTCAAATCAATACACACTGATCCAAAACTACAATGCTTTAAAAATAAATTTTTCTTAGACTGGCAAAATCATTTTTAAAGTCTGATCAGAAGGGAAACTCCAATATTACAGTTCTAGAATCTTTATAATTTTAATTATATTTTACCAAGGCCTGTATTTTAGCCAGCTGTAGGTAGTAATAATTGATTGGATGTGTCTGCACATTTATTTTCATTCTTATGGCAGCTTTTGTAGCTTTTTGTAATATAAGACTCTTTTATTTAATGTTTTGTTGTGGTAATTTCTTTTTTAAAATTAATAAGTAGTTTAAAGAAAATAATAATATACACTGTTAAGGGACAAGCAGCATTTTCATAAGGTAGCAAGCAAGATAGGTAGATAGATAGAATAATTATTTCACAAGCAGCATTTTGGCCACAAATCTATACTTTGTTCAATATTTTAAATTGGTAGCTTTATTCAGTACCACTTCTAAAGGTAATTACACTACTCAGGATTCATTATAGTAAAAAATAAAAACCCTATAAAGGTACAGCAAATTAAATTTCAGGAGCACTTTTGTTTCTTAATTGATCAAAAGAATTATGGAGCACTGTACAAGTGTAACGGCCACGGGTCTAATGGACAAGCCAGCTTGTCTGGCCTGCAAATGGCAGGAAAGTCTCTTCATCAGACAAACCAGCAGGCTAAATTCTGCTGTCACTACGCTGAAATAGATGGTGTTGGGCAACTGTGTTTAAGAGCAATTTGACCCATTGACTATAGTGGAAATTGTGCTAATGCATGTAAAAGAATAAATGTATCTTTCTCAGCTTAAATATAGCAGATTGAGAGCCAGGAATATTATCTCATTTACATTGGCAGAGGCCATTTGAAGTAATGCTATTGTGTTAATGCAAAGTGACATTCTTTATGCCTTCCCAGCAATCTATCAGTCTGCTGCTATGCATATCATATATAATGTGTACTGTTTTAGTGAGTAAAAATGATCTTCTTAAATACATGATGTCATGCATCTGTCTTTATTACAGCCAAAACAATGAAAGTCTGCCATTTCACTCTACAATCAAACCTCTATTTTTTATTAAAGACAATTCCATTATTCTGCAATAAGGGACCTATTACATGCCCTAATTTTGGTGAAATTACTAATGCAGATTGAATTTCCTAGAAGAATTACTGAACTTCTGTACTTTTTGAGATTCTAACTTAATTCATGTGCTTATCATGATAACGTGCTTCATTATTTGTTGCACCAAGCTGATGAGTTCTCCCTAGGCAATGTGTAATTATTTGACAGTCCCTATTACAAGAAACAGAAATTTGCTGTTAGACAGTGACTTCTTGTAGTTTACACCAACTCTTTTATATTTCATCTCCTGACTCAGTGCTGTCACTCTGATCTGTCTGTATTAATTCAAGGAAGAAAGTTCTATTAAATTTTCAAATTATCTAATTATAGTGCTGATTTCACAATAAGAGATAGGAAATAAAATAAGAAGGCTTAGCATTATTTTATCCGTTTAACATTCCTTAGGTATGTGAAGCTACTATCCCAAATCCAATCCACTAAATGCAGCTTAGTCAAAAGTTTTAGGACACATTCAGTGAAACTGGATTAAAACTTCTCCAGATGAATAAGCAAAAAGGAAAATGCTATCACTTTTCAGATCAACTTACAAATGTCCCACATTCTTCATTCAAAAAAAAGTCAGTAGATGTAAAAATAAGAAGAACCCAAAGTATTATTGGCTAAGTATTTTACCACTGATGTTTTTCACTTTATTGGTTTTCTTTTTCAAGTGTTTATATAGGGTTTTAAAATACCAGATCATTCCAGCTGCAATTAAAAATTTAGTTTTATCTCATAAAATTTCAGAGAAAAGCTTAAAGGTGATAAGAAGAGAACAGAAAAAAAATCCCTACTTTCCCACATGTATTTAATATTTAATACTTAGCAGTTTCCAATTCTAAATTTGTAAGCCTCAGTTTAAATGTCCTACGCCACCAGTGAGTAAACAGTCTCCTTGACATTTGCTGGGCCAGTTAGACACCAACAAGCTCCAGCACCTGAGGGATGACAGAAGTAATCCAGCCCAGTCATGGACCACGTTCCCTCTTCTAGCTAGCTCAACTGGCCACAGAAATTACGCTGTTTCAGCAGAAGAAACCTATATCCATAACCGAGCTACCCTTATGCAATGCTGATTTGCAGTACAGTTGGTTTCAAAGTTGCCATTTCCCAAGCACCAGAAGATCTTTTCTAGGCCCTTTTATTCAAAATCGGAACACTGAACTATAATCAAAATGTTTGCTGAGCTAACTGAAATCTTCCACTTAGAGTCAGCCTGACATCAAAATGCACTTTGTGCATTTTGTGCTTCATGAACGCCGTAGGCTTAAAGCGCCTGGAGGCCAAAAGAGAGAAGCTGCTTGGCCCTCTGGTCGGCTGCATGGAAGAGGTTCTCAGCAGCATGAGAGTGCAGAAGCTTTCCACAAATAAAGGCTGCTGCCTGGCCATGAGAGAAACCGTATTTAATCTTAAGAAAAACAGAGTTAATGTGTTCATTACACTGAATTTCCCCTGTTAAGAATTATTCCACTCAGTTTGTGGAAGGCATAACAGTGAATTAAGCCAAAGCAAAAAAAAATGAGAGTTGTGTTTATTGCATTACAAAGCTTAGAAAAGAACTTCTCATGGGTCACCATGAATATTTAACATCCCATAACTGCTATGGTAGTGTGGTTCTAGTTTTATTTTTCTCCAAGAGAAGAAGATATTTCTTCAGTGTGCACTTGTTGTGCCAGCGTGGAGGAATTTCAGTTTACATTTCAATGATGAGGCACATAAGCAGCAGCAGATGGTATTTGGAACACAGTGAAGATACAAAGATATCTGGGGAGCTGGAAGAGAGGATCTTAGCATTTCAAGCTGCTTTATAAGCCCTCACTGAAAAAGCATGCACTTCTTCACATGTTTACTTGCTAATATTGTTTTCAGCTACTCTCTCTAAAAGGCTAACAATAAAACACACTCAGAATTCTTCAAAACATTGCAATAAAGCTCAAAAATAAACCCTAAAGTATACTTATGTTTTCCATCCTTTATAATTCCCTCCTCTATGCACACTGCTTAACTGAAAAGAGTATTATATGAATTTGGCAAATGTGGAACTAAGTCGCAGAGGGGCAGGGGAACCCCACTGGAACCTTGTAATACTGCTAAAAATTCAGCACAAGTCTCCAGGCGTAAGATGTAATGCATTACCTGTGATGTTGCCTGTAGGAAAAATCAATAAAAGGTACTTGAATGGGTAGAGAAAACAGGAAACAAGCAGTAATGAAGATCTGGTGGGAGTTTAGCTGGTTATCTTTAGAATGTGGTACAAGACAAGATTACTAGGATCTGGGGCAAGTGAAGAGACCTCAAGTCCAAAGCAAACCACATGGACAGGTGATTGGAGTCCTGGATTGCTACTGAAAGCTCAGTTCTCTTGGGAATTAAGTGCTGGTGATGCTATTCCCATGTCACATGTCACCCAAGTGCAGAGATAGAGATCATGCTGGTAGAGAAAGTAGTTCAGAGCAAACAGGTGGCAGATAATTGGAGTGGAGGTGGGTGTGACATGATGTCTCAGACTGAACTTCTGAGTATTCATGCAGAAATCTGCTACTCCCTCTATTACCTTTCATAAAACCTCAAGTGAACCAAAGCAGCACATGCCAAATCCTCTAGTTGGTAAAGAGAGAAGGAACCAAAATTAAAAATTAGAAGGCTGATCATGGGCTGTGCTTCCCCATATACAATATTCATGTTGGGAAAGCAGAGGACTTTGAGGACTGAAAATAAAGTGAAGGTCTTGACTGAAGGAAGTGTCCTAGCAGTGGGCAAATTTCCTGGAGGCCAGAGCTGCATGGAGAAAAAAGCAGGGGATGCCCAGAGCTCTTGGCTCCCAAAAACCAGGCAGGGCTGTGATGAGCAACAGCACAGCAGGAACCAACTCCACTTTCTGACCAGAATTCTCTGACTACCAGTGACCTCCCTGACAAAAGGGGATGGAAAAAATCTAATGATCAGAGCTCTGAGACAAGGGAGGAGGAGGTGTGTAAAACTCTCATCTCACTTCTTAAATAGGCCTTAGAAGCCAGATCCACTCTGGGTTATCATTTGCACTTTCTTACTGTGGCACTGGAGTCTTTGAAGTACTGTCAGGTCCCATCTAGGCATGGCTGTGGTAAATTCAGCAAAGGAAGTCCATTTTAAAATTTTTATGCAGATTCAAACCAATAAGAGTTCATTAAATTCCCAGTCCAGAGAAGTTTAGGTATGCAGGTACCTAATATACATTTAGGAGGCTTTGAATATGATTTTTTCTTCTTTATACACTTCATTTCCAAGTTCAGTTCCACATGTGGTCTCAACAGAATTTTGTTGTACAACAAATATTCATGAAGGGATCATATGGTTTGTGGGACACTCCATGACAAAAACCATCTGAAAAGCAGAAGTCTGTTTGACCTTCCACCTGCCTTTGCAGGTCTAAAAAAGAAATAATTCCCTCTGCCTGGACCTGGGATAAGACAGACTGATTATTTTACCTTTGTTATTCTTACTCTGGAGCAGGAATTATGTCACAGCTGATTTTTAAATGCTAGTTTATTTTAAACTGCCATTGAGTAAACAAGAACACACTAATTGGGATTAGTGATAGACAAGGATTGCCTGGAGGAAAACTTGAATTCGATGAGAAAGGTTTTAAATTTTTTTTATTCTTGTAATTAAATCAAAACATGTAGGAAGCATTTTAACTGAGTAATGGGCTGCATATTTATAAAAACTCTTTATTCAAATTGATGAGGCAAACAGGATTTTGCTTTAATCCACATGGAGTGATCAGAGCTGCTCACCTTCCTATAGTACTGCTGCTAACACGTTTCAAAATAAAGACTCTGACAGAGGGAAATGGTTTATACCATCTCCTTTGCATGCAGTGCTTAGGGGAGGCTCCACACCTGAGGGATTCAGCTGCCATGGCAGAGAAGACTGATCTGCTAGAGAAACAGCTAAAGAGATATTGTTAATGGCTAGTTTACATTTAAGGACAGAAATATGCACCACTAACCAGTTAAAAACACTGAGCTGTTCAGCGTGGAACTGCTGGGTGGATATTTCAACATCTTGCGATACGTGGGAAACTAGGAGAGGAGCAGGACAAATATTTGGGGGAGCTGGAGCCAAATGACCTCCCTGTTTGTCAGCAGCAGTCTGAAGGGTTTTCAAGAACATAGGTAGGGAACAAAGATCAATTTTTAAGGTACAGAATTTTAGCAGCATTTTTTTTTTACATTTTTTAATTTGTTTATATTATTTTAGCACCTAGGAAATTATCAAGATGAGGATCCCAATGCCTACTACATGAACATTTGGAGAAACAGATGGAGCAGATGAACATTTATCACTTGTTTAACAGTTAATGCACTGCAATACTCCAATCATTGGTGTTGCTCAGTAATTCCTCAACAACCAGCATGTGGTTAGCTCCTGATAGGACCTGACTTCTTAATGGCGCCCTCCGAGGTCCCTCAACCTCTGGAGGAATAAAAGTATACAAAAATTGCACCTTCGAGTTTCAATGTATAATTTCCATGACTGTCTAGAGCACTGAAAATCTGATTACACTATTTTTTGTAGCTACATGCTTGCAGCAAAAGTGATGTTGTAAACAGATGAGCCTACAGTTTAGATAGTGTTTTAAAAAAATCTATTTTTATTAAATCAGAATTGTATCAAAACATGTTGTCTGCACAAACAAGATTGCAAAATAGCAGATGTTATATCCATAATTTTGGGGGTTTAAGCATGAATTGAATTTTTATTTTGAATTTTTATATTTTTAACCATTGAAATATAAGCCTTTTAATCACAAGTTTTCTGATGTCCTTCTATTATTTTATATGTTACAGGTGATATGCAGATGTATTAAAACTGCTGAGTTTACAATGCAGACGTAAACAATATTTAGATGAATTAATGCATGGTCTAATGCTAATTAAATCAAGAGGGTTAGAAGAAGAGTTAATTAAGCCGTTTCAAGTTCTGTTCAAATTTGCATTGTACATACAGAATTAAGGTGACTTTTTATATTTCATTCTACACCATAGGTGTATAAAATTGTCAGTTATCTATATTCATATTTTTATTATTTTTTTATTTAAAAGCGTATGAGAAAATACTTATACTCCAGCATAGTCCAAATTCATTCAGGAGATATTCTCTCTCTACTGTCACAAGCAAAGAAGAGGTTTCCACAGGATATATATCCAGACACCTGCATTCCCTTTCTGTTCCCCAAACAGGGCTTCAGATTCTGTCTAAGGATACTTAAATAAGAAGAGAAAATCTGGATGGTACCCAAAGTCTTCAACAGAGAAAGGAAAGTAGAAGCATCTTAATGAAAGTTCAACTCAATTCAAACTTCCAAGTGTATATTGCTAATATTCCTTTCAGATGTCTTCAAAGTAAAGCCTGAAATTTCTCACCACTTTGATATTTTCATTGTGCTTTATTCTTCTGAATGCTACAACAGTCAGGAAAAAATAAATGTGGTGCACAATAAAGGCATATATGTATACAGATAGGTAACTGGGCCAAACATATGGAGTGGATGATGTGGGTTTTTGGTTCAGGTCTCCAAGCAAATCTCACCCAGGAATTTTAAAAATGCTACTCTTGGAGCTTTATAAGAAAAAAATCTAACAGTTTTTTATATTAACATCTTAAACATTAATAAGCAATCTTAAATGGGAGAATAATAATCAAGGAAACACACTCCTTCTTATATATCAAAAGTCAGTGAATTTTTCTGCTGGCTGGACCTGAGAGACATTATCTTAAAAAAAAAAAAATATATATATATATATGTGTGTGTGTGTGTATAGTTTTTATTAATGCTAACATTCTATAACTTTATCTGTGTAGCATTCATTTATAATAATATGAGTACACAATGGAATAAGACCTAATGAGGGTGAGATCCCACCCCTTTAAATCACTGTGAATGTCTAATTCTATGCACAACAACTCATGGCAGCACTTGCCACAGAGTAGGTTATGGGAGTGGGAAGGAAGTCACTCCCCCACAAAAAGGAACTGAGGCTGTTTCATTCAGTGTCCAAGCCATTAGTCTTATCTTCCTGTTCACAAAGTTATTGATGGATTGACAGACAACAGTAGTCATGTATTTATGTGAACTATAAGGAAAAAATTGTGCAAATATTGCCTACAGAAATGGTATGTTACCTTCCCAGACATTGAAAAAAATCCCTGATGAAGAAATGGTTCTTCATTTGTAACCATGGGAATTGCCTGTACCTCTCCTGCCTTGATCCTACCAACTCAATAGAAAATCAGGCAAGAGCCTGTTACCCCAGAAAGAGAAGGTTAGATATCCCTGAATAAATAAAGAACTCAACAGTCTCAATATAGTCTTGAAGAAATGGTCAAAATTTAAAATACTGTGAATCTTCCAGACCCAGCTCCTCTTCTAAAAGTATATCCAAGACAGCTGACAGGACTGACCACACAGCCACTTGCTCACAGCAGTCATACAGGCAGTGGACACTGAAGCAAAAAGAAAGGTTTCTAGCTTGCATTTTGGAATCAATGATTAAGCCCATTTTTTTCCCCCCCTGCATCTATAAAAACCGTCATCCTTCTCTCATGTGTGCTGGATATTTAACTTCTGTTCTCTTCCACCTAACCTTGACTTGTATCAAACATCGTTTCAATGTCATTAGCTAACACTAGATTATCCCATCCCTACAGTCTGGTAATCTTTAAATAAAACAGGCTACTGGAATAATGTCACAGTAACAGGCATATTAATACATGCACTCCAGAGAAGTGGCCTGTACTTTCACGTAATCCCCTAGGATGCTCTGAGAGGTGATATTGCAAGGATCAGACAGACTTGTCTTCCAGGGACCTGCATTAGTCAGAGAGCAGCTCTGACATATGGCAGCAGAGATCATGCTTTGGAGCCAAGGGAATTTTTAACATTTCTTCTTTGATGATTCAGAGAGGCTTGGTTGGCATATAATTGGATCCCATCAGCACATAATCTACCAGTGAGAATAATTGCATGCCTGTGCTCAAATCATCAGCTTTCCAACTTCTTTGCCAGATAATCTCCTCAGTGTGGCTGAACTAAGTAGCAACTTTAACAACACCAAAGGTTAATTAAGCTTTCCAGAAGTCCACGTGTTGCTGGTTTGATAGCAACCTTTGGAAATATTACTACATAATCTTATGCATTTTCATATCAACATGTTCTATAGTAGGATCTAGTTTCAATATTTGTTGTGGCAGAATATGGATTTCATTACACTGTAAAACCACAGAAGGATAAAAAAAAAAAAAAGCAAAAAACAGAAGAAATATTTTTTATTAGAAATACTTTACTTAGTTCAGGTCTGAACACTGAAGTTTTCTCTCTGCTGCTCTTTGTACTCAAGGCCTAACCAGAAATACTCAAGTCTAGAACTTGCAAATGTCTTAATTCTGTGCTAATCTGGATGGAAAAACCTGGAGTAGGGATTGCCAAATAGTGTTCTCAGTCCTCCTGAGAGCTAAGGTAAGAGATCCCCTTTCTGGATCAGGGCTGCTTTCACTGACAGAACGGCAGTGGAACCAAGTGACAGTAGTTTTCCATCAAACAAAAAATTCAGTCATCATGAGTTCAGGCTGAAAAAATCACTTTGCAAAGTGAATGTAAATTCTTTGCATTCTGTGCATTCTGTTTAACTATACATTCCGTAGCTGAAGCTCTGTCCAAGTTTGGTGTACATATTTACTACTTTTCATGCAATTTTCTTCTTGCATACACTTCTTTATTAGTAGAAAAGAAAATAGATTACTTCACATAAACCCACTTTTAAGTAAAATGTTTATAAAACAGACTTTTAATTACAATTCCAACTTTGCAATCTACTGAAAATAACAGTATTTAAGGGTTAAAGTAGATGATTTTTCAAGGTCCCTTTCAAGTACAACTATTCTATGTTTCTATGAGTTAAAATTGCGGTAGAAATGCAGACACCTCACATATTAAATATTAAATAATCAAAATATTTGTTTACTTTCTTTTTTCCTTTTTTTTCAGAAAATTATTGCATCACCTAGACTTTATTCACCATTTTTACAACAAGCAATAAAAGCAAAATATATTTGTGTAAGACCTATTTAGTGACAAAAATTCAGATGAAAGAAACAATTATAATTTTCCAATTATCAAAACTGACAAGCAGAAAATATGTCATTAAGCATAATTCTTCAAGAGCACAGGTTTACTTTCTCCAAGCATGATTTTAACACAACCAAATTCAGCCATTAATACTGGAAGAAATCCCATGAGAAAAAAAATATGTATAGCTAAATATGCTAGTAGTAAAAACATACAGTTCCTGGGCAAAAAATTATTACAGACTTCTTTAATGAGCTGCTGAAATAGAAATAATTATTACAAAATGTTTTCATAATTTTAAATATGATTCATTTTAGTTCTTCTTTATTTAATCAGGACTGTGATGATAAAAGCACTATTCCCTACAAGCAAATGCAATAGAATTTGAGACTTAAAAGTGGAATTATGTTCAAATCTACACTTCAATTAACTGTTTATTCCTGTCACAGGCCTTGAATTTGCAAGCAGTTGTAAGAGTACCTCTGTTCGTCTATGCAAAAGCAATTTTGTAGATATGCAAGCCCTTGTAGAACAGTAATCTTGCTGTACTTGGTAGATTTTTCTTCTCAAAAGTTTTCTTCTCTTAACTTATACAAGTATAGGGTGCCTGAAGCATTTGTATCTCAAGGTTGAGCTCAGAAATATTACTTTAACAAAACTAAAGTTTTTTTCCATTTATATGTACTTCAGAAAGTAACAAAAACTCTAAAAATTTAAAATGGAATCTTTTTATTCAAAACCTTGCAAAGAATTTACGTTTCTCTTAAATCTATAAAACCAGAGACATGTTTCGGTCTCTTCATTCCTTTGCTATTTGAATTTGTTTCTTCTTGGTTTTAGTTCATCCAGCAAAATGTTCTTTTTATGAGGGGAAAAATTCTCTTAGCTTCACAAATAATATCTAGGTTTGAGTAGAGGAGAGCTATTTCTATTGATTTTGTATGTACAGTGAGTTACAATATTGGACTGACTGTCAGCAGAAATTTACTGCTGCTGTGAAATACAGACTAAAACTGCTTAAGACCCAAGTACCTCATATTCTGTTCATCCTACATTTCTGTAAAGGCAAGGAGGAGACAGAAGGGTATCCCAGCTAATATTTAGTCCAAAGAAATATTGCAAGGGTTGTCTATCACAGGCTCTATAAGCATATTTTAATTATAAGCATATATTAAAATCCTCAAAGAGTTCTGCCATGACTTTGGTGTTCCTATCTTTTGCAGCTTGTAGTAGTCTCGTTTACCTGGTGTGTGCTTGTTGTAACAAGAAAAATCAACCACAGCACCATGGCCTTACTCTGCAAGAACACCTGTGCTGTTACTCCTACAGCTGGGAACAGCAAGATATTAAGAGGAATCTCTCTTGAATTTCTAGTTCTTTATTCTCTTACACCTCATAATCCATGAATCAAATACATTTTCTACTAGATCTTTCAGGCTTTTTGTTCTCAGCCTGATATTGCCATAGAGATAAATTAGAAAACAGAACATACAGTTTTAACTCTTAATTTCCATTTTATTTGTTTGACATTTGTGATTGGCCTTTTAATACAAACACTCTTTAGGGTATTAATGAGTAGAGTGACCTTTATTAAGCATCCATAGCCATTCTGTTCCATCATGGGTTTCAGACTTCATAAGAAGCAAGGAAAAATTATGTTCCCAGACAAGAAAATTGTCGATGGGAAAGAGGTATTTTAATGTGTAATATTCAAATGCTTCCGCAGACCTTCAAAAGTGTTTTTCATGAAAGTGCTAACATTTCAGAATCAGAAATAAAGAATTAGGGACTCAATGTTCTCCTAAATTGCTTCAGTTCAAAAAGAAAAAAATTCAGTTATTCATGCGGATTCTGAAGATCAGTTTTAACAACTGTCTTTAGGCAAAATAAAGTCAAAAATTTAGGAGTAAAGTGTGCAAGGCCCATTTTTGCCTCAGAGTTATAAACTATTTTAGTGATTCTGTTCCTTCTGTAAGGACTGGAAAACCCAATCAGGTCATTAGAGCAGTAGAATGACCACTTGCTTAGTAGCTGAGACCTTTTTTCCACATAATATTTGCTACTCTGCAAGACAATTTTGAGTTAATTAATCCTTCCATTTCCCTGATAATCACTCATTAAACCTGTTCTGATAATAATAATTTATGAGGTTTGTTATATAACTCACCTTGAAGGATTGCAAGAAGTGAGAATCACATGAGATTTCATGCTGCAGTGACCACTGATAGAAATTTGTGACATCTGGGCTGTCTTGGACCCTCACTTCTTAATTCTTTGAACAGGCTGCTAACACAAGACCCATATGCCTGCGGGCATGTTTCACATCTGTAATTGATGTCCTGCTGTCTACTGGAACATTCTTCTGTACCCATAAGATATTAAGATGAATGTTGCACTGATCTCTAGGAGAAAAAAAATAAAAGTCAAAAGTCTGTAATTTCTTCAGCAGCAAGAAAGCAGTTAAAATTACTATGCAGTAGCACAGACTAGGTTTAGTTTGAACACGATTTTTCTATTTAGGTAGGAAAGAAAGCCATTAAAAACACATCAGAACTTGTGATTAAAACCTTAAGGACAACATAAAAGTTAGGTAAGATATAATTAAGAAATTTTCCCAAATCTTTGGGGTTTTGTGTATGGAAAACTGTATATTTTCCATGTGTCTGCCAGTCTCATTAACACTGAACTTTCCAATAACCAAGTAAACTGTATCCAAAATTGACTTCAAAGGGTCCAAACTCTTGGCCTTCCACCATGGTCAAGAACAGATCCTATGGAGACAGGACAGAATTTTCACATGGAGTTTTCTCTCAGTATGGGCACAAAAAACAGTACCATAAAAAGAAACCATCTTTACAGGTATGGTTTGGGACTCCAGTTTGCCTTCCTTGTCTTTATTTTCTAGAAAATGGTTGTCACAACTATTAAATTAAAATTCAGTGTTCATTTTCATACAAATATACTATCATATGAGAGGTGTGAAATAAAGGGTTGTAGTTTCTTTTTTTTAATTGTGGATACCACTTTGTGTATATTATATACCTCATTCTTCCCCTGCAGGTACATCAAGAAACATTCACACGTCTCCTGCTGTGCATGAGTAAATAGTAAAATAAAAAGCACAAATGTAAATAGAGCGTACAGGCAAACTTATGAAGAGCACATGTGACCAGCACTGAACTTCAGTTAAGACAAGAGCTGACAGGGATCTCAGTTGCTTTATTTTACAAATTATCTTACAAAATTATATTAAACTTGAATTCTGAACCCATTTCTATGAGAACCAAAGAACATAGGAGAAATCTGCTTTTTAACAGCCACCCAATTACATGGGCAGAGTTTGCAAACACTTTCATCCACCACAGCACAAAATTACAAAACAAATCACTGCCTTTCTGCCTGTGCATCTTCCTGTTTTCTCCGGCACCGCTAATGAAAGCCTAATGGAAGCTATTAAGCCTTTTTAAAGCCATAAAAGCCATTAAGCCCCAAACATTACAGATAGGATACTCTAACACTCTCATCTAAAAATTAATGTTAAATATGTTTTAATCAAATTATTTCAAGGTCTATCCATCTAATTTTACATATCCAACCTTGGAGCTTGTTTTAGTAGATGGAAGTCTCCGGCTTTTAAAGAGCCCTCTTAAAATTTTGGCAGCCTGTGATTTGGAGTCATTCCATCCAACTCCAGACACCCAAGTGATGCATCAAAGTTTAAAATACAGTTATTTTAAGTTCTCTCTAGCATCCATGGTGTAAGTTGGTCTCTTCTAGATGTCCATTCAGATCTTCTATGCCCTGGGTATTTTGTCTTTGTCTTGCCTACCAACAAGAAAATATTAGTGATTTCAGAGGCTTTTATGATCACAGCAACATGGGAGGTCCATTTATGTTCCAAAGAGTTGACCTTCTGGAAATCTTTGTTTCACTGAGCACTTTTGAAATTAATTATGTCCTCAGATTGAGACATGATAGGATCACTAAACCTGGATGGCTATTGGTTATAACACAGTACACTAATAGAAAAAAAAGGATAAGCATTGTAAGTGTAAGAATAAGAGAATGGTAAGTCCAGATAACTTTGCCCATAGGTAGGGCACTTGGAGTAGCAGCATTTTCCCCAGGAGCAGGAGAAAGAAGCCAGGCAGTTCAGCCAGGGCTTTGAAACCACAGAGGTTATGGACGTACCAACACAGAAGTAAAGCTTGAGGCAAAAAGCCTGAAGCAAATCACACTGTGACAGCTGCATCCGAGCTGCACCTTGTGCTTCTGAGAGCATGAGAGAACATGCTGTGCATCAAGAGGAAGGGTTCTTTCAAGCATGACAAATATAGCTGCCATTTGTTCATGAGCCTGTTGGCTACTGCTGCAGCAAGATTAAATTTCTGCTGGAGGTGCCCCCATCTCTTTAAAACACAAACAGCTAAACATGCTGGGGATTAATTTTGATGTGTGTGTATATCTATTTAAAAGCTTGACAGGCAGGTCAAGAAGCCCAAAGGCAGGTAGTTCAAGCACAAAAGAAGGAGGGAGATGTGCTTTGCTGGCAGAGGAATCCCGTTTAATTCAGGTAGAGGCTGGGGCAAACAGCCCGAACTCCAAGGCTCAGAAGTCACCTATGAGAGAGAAAATTGAAACGACTCCAAAATGAAAAATGAAAAGGGAAAAAAAAAAAAAAACATAAGGATATTTTTAAGCCTTTAAAAGCATGAGAGAAAGCACTCAGTAAGAACCACTATAGCAAAGTGCTTGTGAGGCTGAGGCTCCTGGAAATGAGACACTTAGCCTACCAGGGTCTCTGGGAAGGCAGAATTGAACCTGAAGCAAAGGCTTTCAGATGGCAGGCACCATTTCTGCAGCACATAATGCTCAAATCCTCCATGCCCAAGTGGTCATGGCTGCCTGGAGCGCCTGAGAAAAGGGAAAGCTAATACAGACACCTGATTATGTTAGAAATGAGTATGTCCTCCAGGCTGCATATGAAAAGTAACAAAATCTGAATGTATCTAATCTAATTATGAGGACACAGAAAACAAGCAGAGAGACAAATAAAATTCAACAGACAGTAGGTGACCCTAAACTAAAGAATGACTTCTCTTCCTTAAAGATACAAAATTCAAGCATAAAAATACAGTTATATGAGCACAAATTCTTCCTGTGGTTTAAAAGTTTCTGTGGCCTTCCAGAATCTTATAACTACAGAACTTTTCTAAAAGTGGAATCACAGAGAAACATTCAGTATATTTCTATTTGTATGTATTTTAAAAGGTCTTAATTACTTTATCAAGTTCACCTCTAAAAGTGCTTGAAAGAATTTGATCAAACTTAAAAAACAACTTTTAGACAACACAGAATATGAAAGAGAAAAAGCAAGTTCACATAGCTATCCTTTAGGATAATTATTGTACCTGGAAAATCTCTTTTAAAAAAGAGCACTTAAGTAACTATAACTATCCACACTCCACAGGAAAAAGAATCCCTAAAATTCTAAGCAATAAGATAAACAACCTTTAAATCTTTTATGGTAGGACATCTATTAGGATAAATATGGAAGGTTGCCTCTTATTAACTGTCTGTTTAGCAATGCTTCTGCATCAGTAACAGGGAAAATATCTGCAAGATATTACTCAAACAGCTTGTTATAGAAAGCTTGCCTCTGGTCCACACCAAATAGTGGAGTCAAATGAATCCAGCAAGACATTAATAAAAAAATAAATATTAATACTGTAATATAATGAGCTCATCATTCATTCTTCTGTACTTACTGTTAAGAATGTAGATTGTGATTAATTAATCTGCCTTAATCTAGCAGTTACAATGATTCATAGAATTTCCAGAATAAAAATCATGTTTCATGCAAATCTATGTCAATTATATAAAATTACATAGTTTGCTAATTTAATTCAATAAAATCTAGGAACAATTATGCAACTGCCTTCAGCAAGTGACTAAAAAAAAAGTTATATATGAACTAGGAATGAATGAGCTACAATCACACATGAAACCTCTTTTAGATTCAATATTTAAGCACTCTCTTCCTTTGTAAACAAACTTTTCCAGACTTAAATCTGGAAGACTTATCAAGGAGTCACAGAACAGAGCAGCAGAAATCCTTTGCTCAAAATGCACTTATAGGATTTCTGTTGCTCTGTTCTTTCTCTCTTTTTTCTCTAGCAATATTTACAGTCCTTTTGTACTCATAATTTAGTTCAAAATATATTAACCTCATTAGCTACAGTTAGAATGTTTATATTCTTGTGTGGCATGTACATTTAGAGTGGTTTCCTTCTCTAATTAAAAAAAAAATCAAACCCAAAAATATATTCTTGCACAGGGGAAAAGAAGAAAAAGAAAAAAAGGTCATTTCATGGTTACAATCAATGTCTCAACACAGGGTAAAAGTACCTGAGAAAGATCAGGTGTCCTTCAGGTGACATTTACTGCAGAGCATTCACAAGTAAGTGCTCCTCTTCAACCACAACAAGCAGTTTGCAAGTTTTGTCAAAGTAGCAAGATCCTGGAATTAGTTCTCCCACCTCAAATTCCCAAGCATTAATGTGGTATTTTCCTTACTAGAGATAGGGTTCCCCATGAGCACAAAAAATGCTGAAAAGATGCTGGACAAAATCTGCTTGATGGAAAGCAGATCAAAAATACCGTTCCAACATTCACAAAATCCATTGTAAAAGCAGGGATAACTGGTCTTGTCTTCCTGGGTGCACTCTGAGCTAAAAGGTAACACTTAGGTAATAAAAAGAGACTAAAAACTAGGATTTGACAAAATTCCATTTTGAAACATAGTAGCTGACAGGTTCCTACAGATATAGAGCTTCTGCTGGGGTTATCAGGCCCTCTGAAACAAAGCAGCAAGGTGTGGATTCTCCCCCCAGCTGTCATCTCAGCCTCTCTGCCTCTCTCCCTCTGGAACTAGGTATTCAGCAAAGGTGATAAATTTACAGTGAAGTCCTGGACTCTCTCTTTTATCATAGTTAGGTTAATCTACAAGCCATATATGACAAAAAGAACAAAAACAGTCATAGCAGCTAATGTGATAAATCACTGTTCAAATCAGCAGGCCAGTGGTAGTGACCCTCCCTGTCCTGCGCTGGTAATGGGTCAGAATCTTGTCTCTGGAATGCAGCTAATGAATGTGATTAATGGCAGAAGGGTGTGACACACCGGGCATTCATTTTTCCTTAACTTTACAGTGTTAAGCAGTTTTACTCGCATCCTCAAAATGATAGATACACCTAATCAGTAGTAGTAGAAGTCCCATTAAGTTCTCATTAAACTTCTCTATCCTGTGTATAACCTTGAACAATGCATTAGACACTAATGAGTGTATTCTCCTTTCACTGTGCACTCCACTTCCAGAGCCAGAAGTGTGGTGTAAATACCCACACAGACATTGTTGGAGTGGGTTTTCTCTGCTGTTGGAGTGGGTTTTCTCTGCAAGCCTCAGAATAATTTCTTTAACTGGTGGAAAGGACAGTCTTACACTAGCTGTACAGACAGCCTGTGTGTATTTATCTGCATTGCACTCAAGCCCTAAAGGCAGGCCAGGACCTCACTATATTACATGTTGTACAAACACACACAGAGGACACCAGAGCTAAGCATGAGCTAAAAATAGCAACACTACAATACTCAGACTCCAGCTCTATTGTTCTTTTATTGACAGGCTAGGTACAAAACTGAAAGATGGCATGGGGATGATTTTTTATACTACTTTTCTTAAAATTACTTAATACCTCTGTTAAGGCCATAGTTAGTTATATGGTGCAATTTCAAGCAGCAATACACCAGCAGGCAAATCAAAATAAGTATTTTGCAAGCTGGTTCTCATCAAAAACTGATAGCGGTAATGTTACGAAGCATCAGGAATGACTGAGAAATCTCAGTGCTGTCAAAAATAATGAGGTCAAGCTGGCAGGATAGGGATTTCAGCAGTGATCTGGTGAGTTATGTGCTCAAGAGCTCATGGAAAGCCTTATGGTGGGTTACATTAAGTAATAAGTTGTGTTTCATTGAGGCACAGTGCTTGGGAAAACATTAATAACAGGTTTTCTGCTTTATTCAATGAAGAATTTCATTTTAATATAAACCGAGAGACTGGATTTCTTTTCTTTTCTTTTTTGAAAATTTATACCCAATTTTAAAAAACAACAAGGAAGGAGCAACTTGTGTTCACATGCATGACTTAAATCAGTTCAACAAAGCATTAAGTATATTCTTAGATCAAAAGGTATTCTGTTTAGAGAGGCAGTTTGAAATCTAATCACAGACTAGCAGTCTGCATTCGCTTCAGTCAGTCCAGAGAGGCATTCACATCTCATGGTGATTCATACTATACACTGAGTACCCTTTCTCTTTCCAGGGGATAAAAGGGAGTTTAGCCCAACAGGTAAGTCAAGAAAATTGAAAAACTGCTTCAACATAAGTCTGAAAAGGTCTGGAAAGCAGTTGGAGGAGGATCACAAAATCTCAGGTGCTAATTAGGAAGTTGCTATTTTTCATCTACATTTACAATATCTTCATCTGGGATATGAGAACTAGTTGTATTTCTCTTCTAGCAGTAAAAGTCAGAGCTTTAGAAAGTGAGGGTGACTTCTACAATTAATTGCCAGTTGAAATATTTTGAGTACTTTCAAAAAGACATTTGTCATGGCAAGACAAAAGCTATATATAGTATATGGAACAGCAAAATAAATTACTGGCAAAGCCAAAAACCCCACTGCAGTGTTAAACAAGGGAAAAAAAGAACAGAATCATATGGGAATATATCACTATCTGCTTTTCCTGAAATACCTTTATTCCAGTTTGTCTTGAAACCTTAACTTCTGAAATATTCCTTCCTTCCTTCCTTCCTTCCTTCCTTCCTTCCTTCCTTCCTTCCTTCCTTCCTTCCTTCCTTCCTTCCTTCCTTCCTTCCTTCCTTCCTTCCTTCCTTCCTTCCTTCCTTCCTTCCTTCCTTCCTTCCTTCCTTCCTTCCTTCCTTCCTTCCTTCCTTCCTTCCTTCCTTCCTTCCTTCCTTCCTTCCTTCCTTCCCCCTTCTGTGACTTTTCAGCCACATTTATGTCTCTTAAAGATGATTCTTGTACATCAGAGATAATAGAAGCCTATTACTTTTTCAAACCTAAGGAGATAATATACTGTCTACACAACACATTTTAATGTAACTTATCTGATTTTCACAGTGGACCATATGTACATTTTGACAACAAAGATTTATGATAATGACTTTCAATTTAATATAACTATTCCATAAGATGACCTTCATTGAGCTAATAGAGAGTTAGGGGTAATTTTGGTTTGCATAATTCAATTTGCAATTCAGATTAAGAATGGAGCCTTTGCATGTTTTATATTTTTCTAACTCTTCTATTTATCTACCTTTACTGTAATGTATTTCTACTTCCACCACAGATTCAATGTGATACTTTACATTATGTACAATTCTGAAAATAAAATACTAATACTTTTGGGCAGAGTGTTAAATGGCTTTGGTATTTTATGTAGACCTACAGTATTTCTTGGATAGCTTCTCATTTTTCTTCAACCTTGTTAGAGAAATGTTTGTTTGTGCTCATCCACAGTTTATTGGAGAAATTGAATTACTGTGCTTCTGTGAATAATGTTGTCCAGCTTTAAATATGCTTTATTCTGTGCAGCTAGATTCTGTGGACTCAAACTGTCTGAATGCATTATATATATATATATATATATATATATATATATATATTTATATTTATTTGTATATACACACATACTTCACATGAATAAATTCATTCTAGAGCTAGCTCTAACCAAGACCACAGGCTGATTTTGTTCAAGTGAGTCATATCAATTCTTTTGCCAAGCTTTGCCATTCCCCAGGTGCTGGGCTGTGGTATGGACTAGCCTACAAAACCAGAGAGCAGCTATAGGCAAAAGTGATGCTGATTCTTTTCTCCACCAAAAAAATATAGTTTATATAATTCTTGGTTTAAAAAAATACCTCTATTTATTTAAGCTCCTAATGGCTTTTACATAAGTAAGGTAAGTTAAAGTCATGAACTCTATCCCAAGTGAGTTCCATTACAAAGGTCTTAGTTTGGTGCAAGTTAGGCCCACATTCATCCCAGGCCTCATTTTGGTAGGCTGTAATCAGTGGAGTTACAGATAGAACACCAGTAACCAAGCCATAGATCTCTAGCCTAAGTTCTGTAGAAGGAGATCTTCCTTTCCTTAGGGGCTCACCATCTGAATCCACTGTCTCCTCTTCCCGCTGCCTGGAGTGAGCAGTCTGATATGATGCATGTGGTAACTGCAAAAAGAAGAGGTTAAAATCTCCTAGAATTGCTCACTTACTTTGCTTTCAGTAGCTGAGTCCCTTCTGTTACACTGTTCTTGCTCACAGTGAAGGAGAGCTGGAAAATGTGAATAACAATAGTCTGTTTCTGTGCCTCAGTCAGCCTGCACAAAGCATCTGTTCTGCTTTAATATACTATAACCATAGAAAGGAAAAGGTGTGAATAATACATATTAATTGTGATTTGAAGTGGAAAATTAAAATAAGATGGGATACATTTAACAAGGATGGTTTCTCTCATATGCACTTTTCTTTTAGATTACATAGTACTCTGCGACAAAGTCACAAAACACAAAGTATTGTATTAATGGACTGCTTAGAACCTCTAGGACAGACAACTCATCCCTGCAATGTTCATCTCCTTTGTTTTGATTGCAGTGTTACTTATTTTAATATTCAAGCATAAGTACCATTTCAGGCATTATTTTAAAGCTGTTTTAAATAACTATATGAAGAGAGCTAGAGACATATTTAGGAACATTTGAGTTCAGGTCCTATCCTGCTCCAGCACATTCAGGCAGCAGAGTCAAGGAGACAGCAGCTGGGGCTTTCCAAGGGTGTTCTCTGTCTTAACTCTGTCACACAGAGATCTCAGGAGCAAATAAACTGTTTTTCAGGCAAAAGCACTCTCTAGGACTTGTTTCATCCTAAGCTAAAGATCTAAAGAGGTGAGCTGGATCTTACTCTGAAAATACTTGCTTTTTCTTTGTGTTTATGGGTTAAGGCAATGATGGCTCATGACTCACAACTATGTCAAGGTCCTAATCACACTGTATCTGAATTCAGGACAAATGAATTCTACACATATTCAAGAGCCAGTTCAACAATAACAAGCAGTTAGAAGAAAAACACATATCAGGGAACCCTGGCAGCAGGCCATGAGGTAGCTGAAAGTCAAATGGAAATGTACTTTACTTTTAAAATACAGGAGAACAGTCTTTAAATCTATAGTGACAAAAAGAACCAAAGTTTAGCTGAGCGGTCATAAGTAAAAACTTAAAACACACAACTACAACAGGAGGAGCCTTGTACATATGATCAGATTTTAGACAAATTAAGATAGTTTATAGGCATCTTCATCTCCAGTGAAATGCCATTGCTTTGGCTTGTTACCTGTTTATGTTACTGTATAAATCATCGGAGATTAAAATCAATAGAGGTACATAAATGAAGATGCACTAGCAATTAAGTGGATGACTGAATAGGTCTGCCTGGGATGGAGTCCAAAACAGACTGCTTGGAGTTTTACTTTGCTCAGAAATTTAGCTGATTCATTTGGGCAGTTAAGCAAAAGTTACCCAAAATCAAAACTAAAGCCATCCTTATTAATTTTCTAAGCATGTGCTCCCTCAGAACCCGTCCCCTGTGTTAGCTGGAAGGAATCCTGAAAGCCTCTGTGCTACTGAACTGAATGAGTGCAGAAGGGCAAATAGAGATGGGGAGGTGGAACCGTTTCTTAATCCTATTTCACTCCTCCACAGAGAGAGGGTTTTAAAAGTTTTATCAGCATAGAGTGATAGCACAAAATTCCTGACAGGATACCTGGAAAGAAGAGTGCTATTTTGGGGCATTTCTAAATTACAGTAAATAGCAATAATAAGGACTTCTCAGCATAAAAACTTCTATTAAAAAGCCAAAACAAAAAAAAAACAACCCAGAAAGATGTGAAAGAAAAAATTCAGATATTTAGGTTATTTCTGTGCCAAATTTAAACAGTCTTTAGCAAACACTCCTCAGGAATATGGCTCCAATGGTAACTCTGAAATAATGCCAGATACACATCATGGCTGAGGGGAAGTAAAATTACTAGCTATTTCAATATAATTATTAGGCATTGCAATATCACAAGCATTGAACAACTTTCTAGGCTGAAATATATGTATTTTAACTAATACCAAAACTGTTGGAGCAAACAATCTCCACACACTTTGAAGCAAAGGAAAATTTAAAGGTCTCAGGTTCTTGCATCAATGACAGAAAAATTTAGAAACTTAAGCTGTATGAATCAGACAGTTTCAACATTAGTAGATTTCACTGTTTCAAATTTCTCTAGGAAATCTCAGTGCTGATTATTAAATAAAAGCTGAATCTTTCCAGGAGCATGATAACCACTGGCCTATGACAATACTACATATCTTGTTCAAAACAACATGCATCCAGTTCATTGAACACATTTGTGTTTTAAAGCAATTTTCACCAAATAAGTACTTTTAAAAAGGAGCATAAACCAGTATGTCTTTAAGTATAGTAACTGAACAGAGCTGCTGCAAAATCCAATTCTCTGCTTTGTCAAATTTAACAATAGAAGTAGCATCCATCTATTTCTTCTCAGCAAGCAAGTCTTAAAAACTGATCATGTTGCCAAAGCCATTCCCAAGGATTTTCTATGATGGGATGTCACAAATGATTTTCACATGGAAATCAGACAGCCTAAATTCTAAGGCACCACAAAATAAATCTATAAGGTAGAGGAAAAAAAAAAAAAAAAGTAACCAAATAATTCCATGACCAAGACAAATTCAAAAACAAAGAAAGTTTTACATTCCAGTCTTCTAATTTATAACACAGCGCAGAGAAATTACAGTAGCACTCCTGCCTTTAGCAAATGAGAAATGTCAAAAAAAGGAAGGCACTAAATCCATATAGGAGCATGACAAATCGATTTTAAAATCATGTTTTCTGCAATCAGATGCTGTTTCTGTGATTGATTGTTTCAAAATTTTATACACATGCATGGTCTTAGGCTTATGTTTTTGAGAAGGACAAAGCAATTCAGCAATTCAAGAGAGCATTTGACATAAACTTGCATTAGTTTTTCTTTTTGTCATCATTACCAAAATTATGATACTTTGTGGAGCCAGACAGAATTGTTAATAGACCTAAATTGTTATTTGCCAGGTTGCTTTATGCTTTTGATTCCTCTTGCAAATAAATGGAATCCTTTTCCTACTGCTTATCTATTCCATAATTGATACCTCTGAGAGCAATGTTGCTTTCTTTATTTGATACCTCTGAGAGCAATGTTGCTTTCTTTATTTGTTATGACTGGCAGATGTTTGACAGTCTTTTAACATATTGTTCGATAATAGAGTAGAAACCAAAAATGTAAAACTTCTACCTTCCATAAAACTAAGTTGCCTTTCATGTGTCCTTCAGCTCTTAAATTCAGGCATTTTATATAATGAGAGCAGTCAAGTGTAAATGTGTAGGACTATGAGGTTAATTCTTCAGTAATAAGAACTCTAAGAATAAAAAATATCAATGGAATATTTTTTTACAGTTAGGCATTCCTGATCTGTCATACAGAAGAAAAATTTAAAAATCAGTAGCATAATTCACACCATAACAAAAGTCTAGATCAACTGTCCAGTCACTATTGCATGTTTGGCCACAATCAAATATTTACAAAATTAGCCTAATGTTGCAGAAATAATGGAGTTCATAAACTGAAAAACAGATTGAATAATTTCCCTGAAACTTTTTTCATAGCACTTGGAATCAAAATTATTGTATGCAAAAACTAATGCCAGAAATTAAATCGAAACACATTCTCCAGGAATTCCTCTTTCATCTCAGAGTCCATACATTAAGCATGTTTCTCTATCACTTTAAACTTCACCAGGATCTAAGACAAAGGGACGGAACTGTAGAGACCAGTAACATAGTGTGGGAAAATATCAGAAGATAGCGATATTTTTTATTTGGATTCAAGACAGGATTGCAGTTTTACCTCCATGGCAAAATGTTGATTTGGTATTGGAAGTGACACAAAAAGAAACCCAAAACATAGCTTCTGCAAAGCTGTATAGCACAGGTGATGAGGGGATTCTTGTTTGTGCCCTTGGGAGGTGACACTTTCGTGCATTGCTGAACACCTTGGAGGGGTGTGGAAGTGGAGCACTGGGATGAGAAGTTCCAAAAGGTCGGTCTCCAAAAGGTCAGTTTTCCAGAGAATAGTCTTTTCTCACAAGAAAAAAGGTTTCGGGTTTTTAATAACAGAAAAGCATGATCAATTAAACTCACTTTTACTCATTTCTTCCTTTCCTGAGCTAAAATTTTGACACAATGATTTAGAAGTCTCTGGTGAATCGGCAGACTCTTCTTGCTGTACCAGATGGGAAGGGAAAGTGTCTAGACTAGAAGCTAGACAGAAAACAGCACTCCACACAGTTTAAAAATAACTTTTAGGTCCTTAGAACTAACTGACTGACAGGTTCATAAATAACATCAATGGGACAAAAGTAATAAAAAATAAAAAGAGCAAACACCAACTTGGACAGACCACAAAAATCAAGAGCTACTAGCTTAGCTATGTCAGTACACAAGAAGCAACAAACAGCCTCCAGATAAGCTCTCCTCAGTCTCCTTCTCCTCCTCCTCCACAACTCAGTGGCACCAGTCACACAACGCCTTTACACTGCCTTGGGTGACCACATTTTCCAAGATTAAAAAAGCCCCAGCCAAGCTTCCTGTTACATTTTCTACCTCTATAAATTCCACTTGTGTAAAGTAGATATCTTGAACTAATCTGTTTCCTGAACATCATCATCCACAGTTGCAAAAATGTGGATTTGTGATTCTCTCAGGAGGTAAAGTGCTTTGAGACACAGACAACATTGCTACAGAGCAGTGGTTTCAGTCTGACACTGGGTCCATGAACTGCTTTGGAGATTGAAAGAAGCTACTTTGAACAAGATAAACTACTAGATATTGTTTCCATTACCTTTTTATGACAAGTGTAAAAGGAGGCTGCTAAAGTATTTATCTTGTTCAGCCTAAGCATTTGTTTAGGATGTCTTCCTTCCTACAGCTGATAACTTTCTAAATTTTATCACAAGACCAGTTGGCTGCTTTTGCTGTCACATGTCTCTTACCACAAGATATGAATGTGATATGTTCAAGTGGTCCAGACTTCCAGCCTACTTATCCCAGTCACTGAAAATGTACAAGCACCATGTGGATTTAACAAAATATTATTGAACATGCCATTAAAGGCTGCAACATAATCTACAAGTTACACCTATGGACATTTGGCCAACATATTTTACCAACAGATTCCATGTTGGTAAAATAAAACTTGGAATTTCCACATGTTAGAAGTGTTCATCTGGATACATATAGAGTCCTACCACATGCCCCCCTCAAGGTCTAAGCCTTCTGGGGCAGTCAGAAGGCCTTGGGATTAAACAGTGTCTCTTTCACTGTGTTGTTTGATCACTGCGTTTCCATTTCTTGCTGTCCAGTATTGCTCAATGTGAAAGCTAAATGTCAAACTGTTTCTGGTAATCGGCTGCACCTTTAGGTTTGATGGGCTGTTGCAGACGTCATGGTGCTTAATTCAAACATCATTTAGTCAGGACATTTGTGTCACTTACAGTGATTACAGGGGCCAATAATAATAAATATATATTAGCTAAATAAGTGAGCTTGCCCTGCCCTAGAAGTAATTAAGTACTGTATTGACGAGTTTCAAAATAGGTAATGGATAATTACCTATTGGAATGCTGTTTATTTATCCTTACCTACAATTTAGGAGATTAAGTCTGAGCGTCCTAAGGTTGATTGTGCCCGTATATTAACAAATGCTTTTTATTTTCTTTCCCTAGTTTGTGAATATTTCCACTCTCTGTATAAGTTCCTTGTACAGCCTTGGTTAAAGTAGTTTCCCACACAGGTAAAGGCTGAGCACACACGTGGTTTGAGCTGAACAGGGTAGAGGATCATTAACAGCTCTCCCCAGTTATTGCCCTTCCATACGCTCCATGTAACTTTCTGAGGAATTTAAGGTCTATTTCTTTAATTTCTTGTACACTAATCAGGCTAGGTTGAAGGCACAAGGCCATCACAGTTCTGCAAGTTTAGCAGCAATTTGGAAAAAGTAATACAGCTGCAAGTCTGAACTTTGTAAAAAGATCTAGTGTTACTGCAGAAATCAGAAAAACAAAGTGGCTTCAAGGGTCTGAGTAAAACATGAGCAAGTACTAAGCAGCAGAAGGCATGGATAATGACAAGCTAATAGGCAGCTTTTGAGTATACTCTATTCCTTAACCTGAGGTAAAAATTACTCTCCCTGGAGACATATTCCTGAATAATGACAGCATGGATAGACATACCGATTTAAGTTGAACTGCTGAAGAATCAATGAATGTGGTATGAACTGGCTGTTCATACTAAAGTGTCTGCACTGGAAAAGGCGGTCTCAAACCAGAAGAAATAGCTAACTAAATTAGATTATTTTATTTAAAAGATTTTTGCTGTTACTTGTGTAGGGTAAAAAGCATTTAGAAAAGAAAATCCTGGGTATTATCAATTTACTTATCTTGCTTACTCTTTATGCTCCTTGTCAAGCCTAAAAAGGAAAGCCTCCACATCTTTTGAGAAAACCCTTCAGTAATTAACGTCTCCTGATCAGTTCAACTTCACCAACATTTTCACTGGTAACCCCTCAGCTCCAGCTGGATCTTTCCCACTGTGCTGTGTACCAGAGATACCCCTCCCGTGCAAAAAGAGTAAATAAAAAATTTTAAAGAAATAAGGTAAAGGACCAGATGGCTTACCAGGTTTCTCATTTAACTGACAAAACCCAAGGGTTAAACTGTCCTTCTTATGTAGTTTGCAGTAATGAATTGAAAAGCCTGTAGAGGAGAACAGCCAGCCTGTGGCTCAGAGAGCTGCCTGGCTGGCAAGCAGTTAAATGTGTGTGGAGCTGCAGCCACTCAGGGAGGGTCTCATTTCTGGGAGCCAGAAAGGGGAAACTTCTCATTCACATGTGTAGTAATTCCTTCCTATCTTGTCTCCTCTCTCTTCACTGTGCAAAAATATCCCAGACCAGACACAACGGGAAATTCAGATGGAAAAAGGGCTCAGGGGATGAGGCATTAATCATTGTCTGTGTGTCTTTGTCACTATTGTCCCACCAAGGGCAATCACAGAGGGCAACAGTAGGACCATTGGATTCCTGGAAAGTTCTGCCTATCAAACATCTCAGCAAGCCCCATTTGCTCAGGTGTGTTCAGAGCTGATAACACAAGTGCAAGCAGCTCGGAAAACAAAAGAAGACCTTCAGACTACTCATTCATCCCGTCACAGAATCAGGAGACAATTAATATTGTATAAGAACTGCTGATGACATGCTGGATGTGAAGAAAGGAGACTTCCTTACGAAGGAGTATTTTATCTTTCAATTAAATAAATATTCTTCAATTTCCACATAATGCTGTTGCTAGCAAGTCTCTTATTCGGCATGTCATGGTCTCTGCCATACCCAGGCTTAACTGAACATAGGTTCTTTCATTCAGACAGAAACATTTTGCCCCTGAAGCATCTATAAACATTATCCACCTCCTACTTCAGAGACTGCTTTTAAAAGATTTCTTTCTAGAAATCTATAAAACTAATGAGAAATTTTTTCATTCTTGCTGGTGATCAAAGGAGGTGTTAGATCCCAAAGATAAAGCAAGTTAAAGAGATAAAGGTCTATCTTCCCCACATGCTCAGCATATATCAAATCTCAAGGTCAATGTGTAGCTAACAAATAACACACACAGAAACTCAGCCAAAGAAAGCTTTGAGCTGTGAGATTTGTGAGTTACTTCAGTGAGCTCATTATTGTCTTGGTCAGAGCACAGTCTGGTTCCCCATCATCACTGCAGAGTGTATTTGCCTCAAAAAGCATCACCCATGCCTGGCCTTGCACCTCTGTCCCTGCAGAGGGACCAGGGCAGGACATTTCCTCCAGGGAGCACACATACACGTTAGATGCATAAAGTGGCCACCTGACAGAGGTTTTCCTCCACATAAAAGCTACAGAAATAGCAGCTGTTCTCAAGAGAGGAAAAATAAAAGGCATTGGTTCAGATGCTGGTACTAAACCTGAAGTTCTCCTATTTTTTTTCTCTGGCTATATTCTTGAGTGACCTAAAAAATTTAGACTTTTTGCTTTCATTTACTGTAGAGGATTTTTTTTTCCTATTTAAAAAAATATGTACTTCTGAGAAATATTTTATAATGTAAATGGACTCCAGCAGGCTGCATGCTTAAATTGGACTTGTTTTTTTATTTCATCTTGTCCACTAATGGTATTACTAAGTCTCCAAGGATCTACTTTGTACTCTTAAGTCCTCTTTTTTTCAATATTTGGATTTCTACTTCAAGATACCTCCAGGTCAGATTGGTCGAAAAAAGGAAATAAAAAAACTGTGGGAAAGTTGAACGCACACATTTAGAGATGCAGATGAAAACTTGTGTACCATAACTTTGTTATTTGATATAAAGTACATGAACTACTTTAAAAGAGGGTTAATACATTTTTTAAAATTTTAATACATTGGTATGGTGCTGTCCCATTTTTTTGTTATGAGTCCCACTCATCAATTTTGTATTCCTGACTGTTACAAAAGCCACATCTACTTTAGTCTTTTGTGCCCATGCACTCTTGTTTAAAACTCATTTGAAATGTTTTCAGAGATAACAGTATGAACAGATAACTGGGTTTTGTCACCAACTCATTGATTTCATTGAAGTCCCAATCTGATGTCTTTTTCCATGCATGAGTGCATAGAAAATGAATTCTAATTCTCATTTTAAGCGCATTTCCAAACCTCAAAAATGAGAGTTCAACACCACTAAAGCATAGTCTAAGTGTCCAGAGGTCAGAAGGCAAGGAAAACAAGTTCCTCCAGTTAATACCTGGACCTTTTAAAAGCACCTTTTCAAAGCTGGAACTTCAAAGGTGTTTCAAACATTTTGAACTGGAATAGTATGTATGTAAATAATCACACATTTAAATTTGCAAACTGAGTCACACTCAAGAATCATTAAAAATGCTGGAACAAAGTTTATAGACTACATGTCCTCATTTCTGATAATGTATTAAAAATGACGTGAGATTTTTTTTCCTAGTTAATGCTACTTGACAGTAGGTCACCAGGTTTTTGACTGATCAGAGAATCCTCATGAAGAGGAAATAGATATTACTTAAATATCTACTGAAGATCTTGATGTAAAAAAATCTAATACTGCCTAAACTTATTTCAGCAGCAGAAAAAAAAAGTAATTGCTTAAGTGTGTTGTCATTTAATGAAGAGGGCTGGGAAAGTTTTTAGAGGAGTTACTTCATTTACATGGAAATTCTCAGAAAGCACAGGTGCTCTCTCACCAGAAATGCCAAACCACCTCCACACCTATATTCACTAATTTTTTTTGTTGTATATATGTAGTGGTTTACATGTGTTTATTTTTATATATTCATATATAAATAACTTTTCTTGTAAGGATGAAATCAATACACCTTTTTGATTTATTATATTCCAAATAGGAGACATTCAGCTGTGTCCGAAATGAAAGCAACCAGATGCAGATTATATTTTCCTATAAATAATTCCAAATAGAACTGATGGAAATAATGCTGACAAGCGTTTTCAGAGCAGATATCTGCACTAGCAAGCTTCAAGAAGAGCTGTGGGTCCTGTACTAACAGGTTGCTGCTGCAGGAGCCTGACGCCAGGTGAGATCCTCAGGCTTTCTCTGAGCTGTCATTTACGCCTGACTGTGCCCCAGCTCCTGTCATTACCAACAGGCACAAAGCACAGCCAAGGTGCAGAAGCATGCAGAAAGTGTCTGGCATCTCTGCTTTTTTTTTTTTTTTTTCACCCACTGGTTAAAAAAACTGATGTGAGCTGAAGGGGTAGCAGATTTTAAATTGCTGGTTTTGCCCACAGGGACCTGAGCGTGCATCAAGCAGGTCCCAGGCAAACCATCTGCAAAATTCTCTGAGCACAGCCTGCAGGCTGCTCCAGGCCAGCACTCCCTCAGCCAGCCCACAGAAACAATGCCACATAATGAAGTATTGACTAGGATAGAGAGAGGTCATGATGAAACGGTTCAGGGAAAAAGGAACTTGGGCTCCAGATCATCTTGTAGTTCTTGTATTTCAGGAGGCAGTGCAAAGAGGACCTGGTGCAGATCACAGACCTATCCCCTGGCATTTTTGACCAATTGTTGTGCACAGCTCCCATTCTGCTCCATTGCTTTTGTGAGATCACCCATTTTAAAGGATGCTGCATGAGGACCAAGCACCTAAGACTGGATTCTCCTAGCTCCCAAAGGCCACAGGTTCAGTGTTGTCAACTGTAAGTTGTTAACACAAAGCGCTTACTGAAAACCCAAAATGTTACTCAGGTTCTATTAAATAATGAAACTTCAATACTACCATCAATTCTATTTGTATAGCTCCAAGCCTCAGTTAAGAATTATACTCTCATTTACACAAGCCCATGGCACAGCTGGACTTAATTTTCTTAGAGGTCTTTTCCAAACTTAACTCTTCTATGAACAATTCTATGACACAGACACTCACACAGAGGCTGTACCTGTCCACTCATCCTCAGCACTACAATACACCAGAACCAGGGCACTTTCATCCTCAGTACTTTCAACTCCTACAACCAGAGAGCCATCTGTCTGAATTTTCAAAACTGCATCACTGAATTTTCTGCTATTCAGGCAGGTGGCCCAAATTTCCCAAGTCCTAAGAACCCAGGAGCTCCCAGATAAAGTTGCACCTACCACAGCACTCTTGAATGTGTCATCATCATGTTTCACCTTATACATATCAAGTCAAATCTCAAATACTTCTAAAACGGTATCTGAAAGCCAACAGCCAAATATGATGCTGAAATTGGTCTTCTCAAAGCCGAAAATTTAAAAGTCCTAGAAACCTTATGCAGTCCCAACAAGTATTACCCACTGTAAAATAAATGGATGTCCTAAGCAAATTAAAATTCTGTCAAGATGAACATCAGATCATATTTCTTCCCTGAGAAGAGGACAATAGTTTTAGACTGGTTTTTCAGAACTAGTGTCTTGTTTTATATAATTTATATATATAAAGGGTATTCTTTTCCATTTTTATTTTTCTTCATTCCTGAAGTGCCTATAATGCTGGCATATTCCATATGTTGAAGAAAGATGAGAAATGTTACCAAAAAAATAAAAAAACCCAGAAGTGGTGGGAAGCAGTTCTCACTATGGCCCTGCACAGCATCTAGCAGAATTGGAATCTTAAACTTGTAACAGCTGCCATAACCTGATTCCCTTCCCTTGCACCTCACCACACCTCAACATATGCAATCAGAAAGCTTTAAAGTCAACATTAGTTATATCTTGCTGGCTTTTACTTCAGGTGGACTCCAGTTTTAATAAAGAGATTATTCTTTTATATTTATGAGAAAATTGTATTTCTACATGACTCAAGACTTTCTGTGAGTCTGCAGAAGGTGAAAATAGTACCATGTATTTAGGGTGCTAAAGAAAGAGATGATATATATGGGTCCCAGCTCAGACCTCTGAAGGTGCCCACCTGAAGACAGTCTGAGTCCAGCAGCTCCCAATATGGTCTGTGGAAGTTCTTAGTTCAAATCTCTGCTGTAAGTAAGTAAAAGAAATGCTTAGGAACTGCCTAAGTGTACACTGCCTCTGTGTCGTGTACACAGAGATCAGCAAGGTTTTGAGATGGGGGCCTAACCTTGTCACTTAATGAATCTGTTTGTGTTCATTAATAAAGCCTGAATTCAAAGCAAAACAGCTGTCAAATAATGGGGAGAAAAAGCGAAACAAAGAAACAAAACCAAAAACAAATGTAAAAATCTAAACCAAAACCCAAGAAACCTGCACAACTTTACTTTTGCATCTCCTCCCCTTTACATCTTTTTCTCATTCCCAGAAGTGCTGCTCAGCACTTACCTGAAACAATTCCAGCCACTTGACTTTCTGTTCCTTTTCAAATTTCTAGACGCACTAAAAGCAGGAACTCAGTAACACTTCTTCTCCACAAATGTCTTGATTTGTGTTCATTAAAGGATGTGCTCTACAAAACCTGGCTCTCAACATCCCCAGTGTAGCTATCTGATTCAGGGCTGTTCACATGAGCCCTAAGTTATTCTCAGCAGAGAACATCAGGAACGTCAGGCACAATTCACTTTGTTCAGCACAGCTATCCAGGCTGGGGCTCAGCAGTTTAAATACAGGTATGCAATGGTATTTTTAATGTCCCTAAGATATCCTCCCAGCCATGTCCCTGCAGGAAACACAATTCCCACAGCTCATGGCCCATCAATGAGCCCAGTGCAGATGACATGGATAACCCAGGGCTGCATTTCCTTTGTAGTTTTGATCTGGAGCACTAGAGCAATGTTGGAATAAATCCCCAAACTGTTGCCATTTACCATGTGCGAGGTTGTTTAGCAGAGAGGTTTTGGGGTGTGATAACTGGTTTTGTTTAATGGTTTATAACTAAGCCAAAAAGGCCACTTGCACATTTGCAGATGTGATCCACTACCAGGGATGTATGAGTTTATACCCATGACTGATCTTTCAGACCATTTCAAAGTACATATGTTAGGGACACCTAAATCAGGGAGACTAAACCATGCTGAAGTAAAATATCCAGATTACACATAGGGAAATTTTCAAGTCCCCAGCACCAAATGCTTTGATCTACTGATCTGTTCCTGTCATGCTTTATTCCTTGATAAGCCATGTCCCATCCATTAACAGGTGAATTAATTCATGAGCATTTTTCACCTATTATCAATTGTATTCTACTATAATTCTCTGCTTTCTCTGCTCTACCTTTATCTCTCTAAACAACAGAGAGAGCCATTAGGTGATTTTGTAATTATTGTTTCAGTTAAATAAAAAATATCAAATTAATTTGTCAATTATCTTAATGAAAATTTTTAAAGGTGCAGCCAGGTTCTAGAGTTTGACAATGGTGGGACAGGCCATTGGAACTGCAGGCAAAAACACTGGTTTCCTACTACTTGTCAGGAGTTAAATACAATAAACCAACATATTAGCAAAGAAGAAACAGTATAAGTGGTTTCCCCTTCTGATGAAAATTAACAGAGCCAAATTTGGTTCCAATAAAATAAAATTCCTATAATAATTTTATTTTTCCTTAACCTTGTAGAATGAAAATCAATCAGACTTTTGGTCTAGAATTTATGCATCTATATTTTTTGGCCATTTATCCCAATTAAGCCATACTACAAATTAAAATTACAACTTTAAAAGGACAGGTATTGAAATATTTCTGTGGTATTTTAACCCTCAAAGACCAAAGCCAGTCCTTGGTGAAAAACATGAAAACATGTTTTTATTAAGGAATTCCAATCCAATAGAATTATTCAAGAACTTACAGTTTTATACCTGGTAGCATGACTAATTTCTTTGATTTGTTATGAAATTATCTAACTTTCAGCTTTTTTAATCAATGTCAGAAGTCACTCTTACAGTTTGGCAGTCAGAAGGCTACCTTATGCTTTTGGCAGTCTGTTGCTGTTTGTCTCACAGCCAGTCCTTATGAACATGTGAAATGTGGATTTCCCCTCATACATCTATCAGGAAAGAGCAAAGTCTGAGGCCTTTGCATTCTCTTCCATGCATTTGAGCGGTAACTATGATCTTTTGTTTTGTTCTGCTGAAAACTGTCACATTTGGCTACTTAAGAGGAGCACATTAAAACATGATTTGGATTGGGAAGTCTGAATTGTGTCAGAAAATGCAAAAGCACTATAGATTTCTCCTTGTAAAATAATTAGAGTTCTGACAAATCATAGCAGAACCCTATCCCTCCAGCCAATCACTTATTCTATGCAGGAATCCAGCCATGATTGCAAGGTGATTCTCTCAGAATCAGCACACTAGCCAGCTAAATTTGCCTCTAATCCAAGTATGTATGTACATCAGGCTTTTTTTCCCAGCTGAATTCGATACCTGTGCCCCCAATGTTTCTTTTGAAACTCAGTTCAAGGGTCTAGCAGGCAGACTCTAGATGTCTGCACCAGTCATGAAAT
Source organism: Melospiza georgiana (assembly GCF_028018845.1). Lineage (NCBI taxonomy): Eukaryota > Metazoa > Chordata > Aves > Passeriformes > Passerellidae > Melospiza > Melospiza georgiana. Next base: position 29,581,450 of record NC_080431.1, read on the forward strand.
GTAAAAATGTAAATGTAAAGATTCTGTAAGTTAGCTTTGCAGAAGACTTTGATAGGAAACTATCCCAAGCTAGATGTATTTTGATGTCATTACTTTCTCTCCTGCTATTACATGGAGATTTTATTTTCTTAATGCCTTCTATAAGCTTCCAGTACAGTAAAATTTTAACAAATGAAAAAAATCTTCCATCTATAGCAGGAAATATATATACTATAGTTTAAAGTTATAAGCAAGGTCAGAAATACTAGGTACAGCTCTATCCCTCTTTCAAACATGGTGGTTGTCCTGGTTTAGGGCAAATTTGGGACAAATAATATATATATAATATTTATATTTATATTTATATATATATATATATATATATATATATATATATATATATATATATATATATAAATATCCAGCATAAACAGAACAGTCAACTGGGGATACAAGAATCATTAAGTCACCCTGTGAAAGTGGTAAAAAGCAGGTAATTGACTTTAGAATTGACTTTGGGTAATCAATTATCTAAAAGCAAAGATTCTTCTAACCAAGACATAAATATACTAAGAAGCATCTCAGAGTCTGAATTAAGCAGACAGGGAAGATTCATAAGTCTCATTAAGAGAAACATCACAGCAATAAGCACCAGACAGCCTTAAAAGACAAACAGTTAAATAGCCTCTCCCAGTGCAGGCTTCTGTATGCACTTACTGCTGTTGTTGTTTTATAACTGCCTGAGTTAATGGATAAATCAATTACCTAATTGTCAGCACAGGAACAGAGCCTTACAAGTTTTACCTACCTGGATTTGTTTGCTGAAGTGACAGTAAACTCACTTGAATAAGCTGGGAGCCTCATCGCTGCAAAAATTCAAGAAGAAAAAGCATAGTATTGCTGTTTGTGATGCAAATATACATTTAGTTTGGTATTTCTCTAGTTGAACATTGATTTTTCTCCTTTTTGATGTATGCTGACAGTGTCTGGGTATGTTAATCATCACCAAAATGCCCACCAAGTTCACTGCACTGCTCCTTCCTTCTGTAAATGTCAATGTGAAATGCTTAAAATCACCCTGGCTAACACGTGAACATGTCCAGGCAAAAGATGCCAGCTAGGTTCACAGAGCAGTACATAGTCCATCTTACCAGTTTAGCAGCATAACTTGAGTGGAAAACAGGCAGTGAAACAGAAGGCATGCAGCTAAGTATCTCTGAAAACCATCTCTGAACTGCTGCTTTCCTTGAGGATGTCTCCCACTAGCCTGCATTTAATCCATGCAAATGGATTAAATCCCAGAAGCACATTTTAAAAAGCAAAACAGACTTAGAGGAATGTTTGAAATCCAGCACTCCTGAGAGACCCACCTGCCTACTCAGTAATACCCTACCTCCTGCAACATGCCAAGTTTTTAACTGTGCCTGTAAATATTTCAATGTCTTGGATAAGGTTTTAGTTCCCTAACACAGGAGGACTGCTTGATACAGAAATTCCCATCTGTGCTATATTGTGGCAATGTTAGCCTAATAATAAGTTGAATTCAGAAGGGCTCTCTTCTGTTTCCAGACAGCATTTTTGTGATCTAAATGCTAGCTGCTGAAATAATGACTCGCTATCATCCCTTTTAAAATAGAGGGGAAAAAACAAAGGCAAAGCTAGCAGTTAAATACAGGTTAATTTTGCACAACTTGCTGCTCCACAAGGCCACACTGGTGAGTAGCTGATGTGCTGTTTGTCCTTAGCTAAACACAAAACCTGTGCATGAAAATCTCCCCCTACACACTGTTCATAGAAATCAAATTCCAAAATGACTGCTGCAGAGGCTGGAGACCCAAAGCAGGGACATTTCATCTGTGCTGTGTCTGGGGATACAGCATCAAGCACCCCTGCAGCGCCCAGTCAAGGGGTCTGCAAGCAGACAGAGGAGGTAAAAGCAAGCCCCTGCATGAGGCTCTGCTGAGAAACAGCCGCTCTAAGCCTCACCTCCTCTCCCAAACTACTCACTCTGGGTTTCCACAGCATACCAGACACTTACAGGACTAGGAAAGCTGCCCCCGGCCCAAAGGTTTGCTGGAGATTTCAAGACGCTTGTAAAAAAATTTTAGTTTCAACAAGAAACAAGTTCAAGCGCAAATCAAAACTCTGATAGAGGTTTTATAGAAAATATTAATACAGCATTATTAATATGGCTTTAAAGACCTTACTAGCCCTTTAAAATATTTGGATTGAAAAGTAAAATCTCCTAAAACATTCAGTTTGAAAGCTACCATAAAAAGGAGAATAAGTTTTTCTGCCAAACTCAGATCTTGTGGCTTTCTTTTCCTTTCATCTGCTCCTTATTACCTTACTTGTTGTTCTGTTAGACATATCCTAGTCACACAGATGTGGCACTAATCACAGGGTAGGAGTTGCCAGCTGCCTAGGAGGATAAAGCTACTCTGACATTATCCCATCAGGCACCCAGCAGTGACTTAGGAGATACAGCCATTTAGCTGACCCCTCTGTAAAGAAGCAGGTGCCATCTGAGCATGCTGCGAAATCCTTTCTGAGGCAGTCAGCTACCCCTACACAATTCAAGGTTTAAAGTTTTAAAGAAAAGCAAGTCGTATCATTCGTATCATTTCACACACTGATGTTCAGAACAAAGTGCTGAGATTTCCAGTGAGAGTCTTGCTTGCTGAAGATAATTATGGCTTAGCATGTTACTCTAGTGAAAAATATTTCTGTGTTGAAAAATCAGGATTTTTGGGGGCATCAATTGCACTTTACATATCAGACTCCATTTTAATCTAAGATCTACACTGGAAGATACTTCTGCCACAAATCTTGAGCACAGGTAAAGAAAATTATTAAGATTCTTCCTCTGAAAACCATCCAAATCTACAGATTTTCATGGAAGCCTAAGGGGTAAATCTTTAAAAGCTTTTCAAAATTTGAGACTGCTTTTGAGCCATGGGGATGACAGACCACAAGCCATACCAAAGCCAGGCACAATAAACCTGTGTCCTAACTTTTGTGCTGTACCTGGTAAGAAAAGGTGGCCTGCACTGTCATCCCTGGCGTGGATGCTGAGCGTGTCGTGGCAGGGAAGGGGTTGTGGTCAGCTTGCTGGGTGCCATGGCTCCAGAGTCGTGTGCCAGCCTCACTGCCCTGCTCTCTGTTCCCCATGCTTGACTCAGAGAATATATCTCCTTCCCCCTCTGCCCTTACCACCCCACTCCCCTCCTCTCACTGTGCACCCCTTCCATTCCAAGCTGGATCAAAGTGTGACTGCACCTGCTGCACCTGGCAGAAGGTGTCAGGAGGACACTGAATCTCCATGCTGCCAGAAACAAAGATTCCATGTCATTCAAATGAGCCTGTGGGTTGTGCTGAATGTTGCATCCATTAGCAAGTGCTGCAGATTCAAATCATACCTCAGGACTTCTGCTCAGGGTTTCTTGTGTCTCGGTTACTCACCACACAGACCCCTGTACTGCCAGCAACACTGCATGCATCAGCAGGTCTCCCAAAGACATGCAAGAAACTCAAAGAATGAAGTCTAAACTTTCTCTTCCTCATGTGATTCTCATTTTATGGTCTTAGCAGCACTACAAGCCTCCTTTACATCTTTAAATATTAACACAGCTATTCTCTTCATGTGGGATCCCTCATTACCATATGAATAAATGATTAATGGTCACTGTACCAAACAAGTGCAACTTTTATAACTATATGAATCAGCACTGAGCCAAACCCTTCAAGAGTAGTAAGAGTTTTCTGGCATTTATTGCACTTTATTGCTTCCTGGATCATTTAAAAGAAGTCACTGACAAACAACTGCTTGAAAGTTTACTGCGGATACAGTGAGAAGTTCTGTACTTCAAAATGCAGACAAACTTTCTTTCCCAGCAATTTAATGCTGGTCCTTTGGCAGAAAACTCCACAGCTTGTCCAGTAAATGCTACTATTTGTGATGGCACCTCTTGTGTATTGACAGAAGATAATTTTAATCAAACTTTGAGCGTAGTTTTAAGTACTGTTCTAACAATCATGCTGGCTTTGGTGATGTTCTCCATGGGCTGCAATGTGGAAATCAAGAATTTCTTGGGCCACATAAAAAGACCCTGGGGTATATTTGTGGGTTTCCTTTGCCAGTTTGGAATTATGCCTCTCACAGCCTTCTTGCTCTCTTTGGCCTTCAACATCCTTCCTATTCAAGCTGTCGTGGTGATGATCATGGGATGCTGTCCGGGGGGCACAGCCTCGAATGTTATCGCCTACTGGGTGGATGGAGACATGGACCTAAGGTAAGAGCAGCTGTTCTTTAAGTACTGCATGTGGCTCTTTACATTGCAAATTTTACATTGAAAAGGACTGTCTGATCTCTCTGATGGTTTTCTTAGCTTCCTGGCACATGCATGGTGTTTTCTCCTTGTAAAGATGGTTAGTTACTGTAATTGCAGTAAATATAAGCAGAATAGCAAATAGCCTTGGTTCATTGGGAATTCATGAGAAGATATCACAAGAGAATTGTGTACATTAGAAAATATCTTTATTGTTAAACTTCAGATCCTGGAGCAAATATTATCTATGAAGACAATTAAAATAATATATATTATGAAAACTTTGCCCAAGTTAAAATTACTTTTCTTTCTCTCAAGATCCTGAGTAGTGAAAATATTAAAAAAACCATAGGATTTTGGGAACAGAATCCTCTGTACAAAATAGAAACTATGCAACTTTTCTTGGAAAATAGCTCCTGTGAAAAAATATTTTCCCTCCTTTTGTGTTCTACACAATAAAAAGACAGGTATTTATTTTCTCAATGAATACTAGTTCTAATGAATACTTGTGATAATTCTTTCTGCTCCTGGAACCTTATGCAAAGTCTTCAAACTGAGGGAATATTTTACAGGCTAGAAAGCACTGCTTAAGGCAGCCCTGCATATTGGGAGCAATGAAAACCCTCCTTTGTGTCAGTGTAATGGTCTCAATGACAAAGTGCTATCAACTCAGAAGCAGATGTGTAAGGCACCTGACATGGCCTACGACATCAAATACACAGGAGAAGTAAACCCTACTCTTAATGCAAATTCCATGGGAGGTTCATCAACTCTAAGAGCCTCTAAAAACAAGTTGTCTTTTTATTTTTATGTCCTGAGTACTTTGGTCTAAAACAAAGAGGATCGTTTCTCTCTTTCCTACAGAGCAAAATAAATTAGAGCATTCATCCAATTTATCATATGCCAGTCTTAACTAGAAACAGAAAAAATAGTAGAAGTAAGAAATATGTGGAGCTAGAGTAAAAAGTCTAATAATGTTAATATTTGTAGCTTTGGTACAATATTTTTTCCATCCTTTGAAAATATTGAACTTTTCTGTCACATACAGGTATTAATGTAGAAAACAGCTTTCAAATTATAAATGAGGTTAGCTCTGCTAATCCTTGACTTCCTCATTGTAGATGAAAAATCTATGATATTAAGAACTGTAAGACTCTTAATTTCAACTAATACAGGTCTAAGAAATCACAGATGAGAAGATATTGAGTACAAGGCTGAAATTTTGTTCTAATCTCTCCCTGAAAGAATAAACTGAGCTAAAGCATGCTTGGTCAGCTCTGTATGCTCAGAGTTGCTCCAATGAAATCAGTATTAAAAACCCAGATTTATAATGCTATAAACATGAACAGGATTTCTATCCCTTGGTGATGACAAAGGGTGAAGTTAATTGAAAATGCCTTTAAAAGGTTATTCTTCGGGTAAAGACCTCTACCTTTGGTCAGAGGCTTTTGGTCAGTACCTTTGCAACAAAGATGCAGGGACCACAGGATACAGGAGGTACAGCAGATTGTCAAGGCAGGCATCTTCTCTTCTCAACAGAAGAATAACATTGGAAGTTGTATGGATGGTTTCTGGAGCCGCCACAGTATTATAGAAACCTGCCCATCATATCAGACATTGTTTTGGTTTTAAGTTTAATATTTTATGATTCTACATTACAAACCATGTCTATACTTCTGCTTCAAAACCTTTGTGCAAATGGACCACAAGTTGGAGAAGGAATTAGTTTTATAATTAGCATTATGATCATAGTCAGGTGAAGTATGATGTTTCATATCTTTCTTAGTAAATCAAATCCAGCTGATATCCTCTAATGCTTCCCCATAGAGATATCTTTTGATATTTCACAAAAACAACTGCTTCTGTGGAAACAGGGACAGGGGTTAGAGGATGGCCAGATTTTGGAGAAGGAGGTACATTCAGGGACAGTATAAAGATATAGGAAATACAGAGGTAGGAAACATGAGGGGCTTTTTTTTCCATTTGGGACTTCATCAAACCTTAATTGTAGCCTGTAACTCTTTTTCTCAGTAGGAGACTTCTATAGGAATTCTTTTGCCAGAGGCTCCTGCAAATTCCTATTCAATGACTCTAAGGCAGAGAGTGACTAGAACCAAAATGAATGCAGATATTCCTGTGGTTTCTGCATAATTTTTTCTAGATTTCTCTGGATCTGCTCAGCTTGTGGCCAGGATCAGTAGTCTCGTTTCTGAGGACAAGCAACAATAAAGAGAAATCTGAAGTGAGGCTCAGAACAAAGCTTCCAAAATATCTTAACTAGAACCTTCTCTCACTATTTTTACACCAGAAAAATGAGATTTGCATGCATAATTTTATCTAATGTATTCCAACTCCTTAAAACAAGGAGTTTCCTCCTTATTTTAGATGTCTTGTCTTTTCCTATTTCTTCACTCCTGTAGCAGAATGCATCTTTTTGTACAACAGAAAACAGAAATATCTTTGCGAAATGCGGGAACAATCCTTATGCTAAGCCTCACTGAGCAATTCTCAGCACCTACTTTTTGGCCTAGAGCAAAACAAGCCAGAAAAGGGAATTTTATTTTATCACATATCATAGGCAATTAAATGGATTTCTGTGCTATTGACTTCAGAGTGAAATTTTAACACCCTAGAACTGCTGTTATAACTAAAAGCTCCATTTGATGTCCATCTCTGCCCATTTCCTGCTTACTGTCCTCTCTGAAACCAGCCAGAAAGGCAGCATGGAGACATATTTGCCAACAGACCTTTCTGCTGGCCGCCTGTCTTACTGCCTCCTTTGCACCAAAATTTATGGTTCTGTGGCTGCAGAACACCTTGATTTTTCATGTTCTTTTCTTTTCAGCAGAAGCCATTCCTTTCATTTAGCTTTTCTCTAACCTGATAAATTGTCTGTAGCCAGCAACATTTCTTGCACAACCTTTCACAAGGTGTGAAATGGTAATAAGAAAATGAGAAAGACTATGGGCTAGCATGAGATGAACTGTCACTGTAACCAATTTCTTTGCAGCATCAGCATGACAACTTGCTCCACGCTGCTTGCAATGGGAATGATGCCACTTTGTCTCTTTGTTTACACCAAAATGTGGACTGATGCTGATGCAATTGTACTCCCCTATAACAGCATTGGTGAGTCCAGTGAAACAGCACTTTCTCTTCTGTCTATCCTCCATTCAGGGCAACCTATACCATCACCCTGCAGTCAGGAAGAAATCACCTCAGATTTTTAAAAATATTTCTCTTTCTACCTTTTAATAACCTCCATGGACATTAGGCCCATGAAGAATCACTTCACATCATCCACAGCTCTGCCAAAGAAAGACTTGAAGCCGTTATAAATATTGTACAGATAATTATGACAAGATTGTGCTTGTTTTTCTTTCCAAATGGCTTTGAGACCTACATGGTAGTGGGATAAGAATATAGAATAATTCAGATAGGACTAGCTGCTTCTTCTGGATGAAAGTGTTTATAACAGCTTTAAGACACAATCCTACAAAGAGCTAAATGCTGAGGCCATAATCTGACAAAATACTTAGGCACACGTGGATAATTAAGCAAGTGATTAAAGCTGCTGAGTCTCTTTGAAAAGCTGCAATCTACACTGCCAGGAGTGGCTTCATTTGACTTCCTGTCAAAAATCTCATTCAGCTACAAAGAGAAAATAGTTAAAGTATTTAGAAATACATGCTCCAGTGCTTTGCAGAGCTGTGGCCCTAGTGCTTATCAAGTGCAGTTCCATGTTGTGCTAATCTTAAAAGCCAGCAGAATCACTTTCACATTCTTCAACTTCACTTCCCATTGTCCTTGGGGAAAAACAAAAAACCAATACATTGCTTGTGCTTTCAAAATAAATACTGGAGGGGGAAGGCCAAGACAAAAGAAGCTCTAAACTGGTTGCTGATACGGTACAGTAGCAAAACACCTGCAGACAAAATGAACATTTAATATAGCTACTCACATCACAGGATAGTGATGATTAGCACACTCAGATTTCTGTCTGCCTTTCTGATGCAGGTGAATGAGCATGTAGCTCAGCAGAATGGCAATTACTTCAACAGGCTGCCAAAGATAATAGAGTCTATAGAAAAGCAAATAGGCAGGTGTGGGTAGAGTGTGCATGAGTGCTCCAGGGTGTGCACGCAGAAACATCCCCTGAAAGGCTGCTCCAGGCCCACAGTCACTCATCATGGTGCCCGTCCTGTGGTGAGCTCTTGCACCATGCAGGGTCTTGACTTCTCTTTTCTTTTTTTACAGGACTTTCTCTGGTAGCTCTTGTAATTCCTGTTTCAGTGGGAATATTTGTCAACCACAAGTGGCCTAGTAAAGCAAAAATCATACTTAAGGTAGGATATATAAGGCTGAAGTATAAGCAATTATGGACAAATTATGGAATCAGTGGGACCACTGAAGCAGTGCATTGCTATTCATAGTATTAGTACTTGACTTCAAAAGACCTGGTAAGTTTTCAGCAGAAAACAAATGAGGTGCTGTGGAAATGTATTGCTTTTCCCCTGCACAAACATGCATGAGTTGCATGCATTATTAGCAACCATCATTATCTAAAGAACCTACTTTTGTCTTTGGCTGCAACTATGTTAGTAATTGAGTTCAGTATATAATGTAAACTGAAATTGGAAGGAAGATCATTCAGGTGAACAGAAAGCAGTTTTTTCTCTACAAAACAATAAAAAATAAAATAGTTCTGGATCAAAATGCCTTTCTCCTTTTAAGAGAGTTTCCTAATTTTTTTGTGATCCAATTTTTGAGTGTGAAGCCAATTTTTATTAAAAAATAATAAACATAAAATATTCCAACTCTTATATAAACCTTAAAAGACTATTGACAAAATACAGGATGCCATCTTTACAAGATTGTCTCAGTTACATCAAAAATATGGGAATTTTGGCAAAAAACTGTTCTCATCAAAATAATAATAATTATTCAGCCACATCTAGGGTGACAGCAAATTAATTATTCTGTACATTTGGTTTAGGTTTAAAGAGATTTTCATATGTACTGATAATTCTTGGCCTTTGCTAATCATTCTTATTGAACAAATATGTTATCTAAATTTTCTTAAAGAAAACTACTCTGGTCGCTTGTTTTTCTACCTATGTTTGTTATCACTTCTTTGCTATTGGCTCAGATAGCATAGAGCACAAGTAAAGTCTTTTTAAGTCAATCCATTTTCATGAAACTGCTAGCTTATCACATTGCATTTTGAAATGCATTCACATCTTACTATTTCTATTTAATCAGTTGAGGGGAAAGCATGGACTTGTACTCGCATGTGAAGAAACTCTACTCGATCTCTCAGCAAAGCCTCATTTCATTCCTTATTACTGAGTGGGTGAGCAGCCCACAGCCTTGAGTTTTCTTTGTGTAGGACAATGAAGCACCAAGTGAAGATTGAGCCATAGCTGTCAGATTAAGGCCTATATAGTGAGAAATTCAGACAAGAGAACAAAGATAGTGTGCCAGGTGAAAGAAGAGCTTGTCATGGCCAGACCATGTTTCTTCTTCCAAAGTTCGTGTGTTTAATAGCTCAGCCAAACAAAAGCACTTGCTCACTCGGTGCTCTTAAAAATGTTTCAGCCAAAGACTGATGGAACCACTTCAATGGCAATACATGTTTTAGCTGAGAAATACATCCTTGTAAGCTTAGACTAAGAAGTGTGTCTCTGAGATCCCTGACAGACCTTCCACTTGGGTATTGAAAAGAGAGTGAGCTATAACTTTTTTAGGCAAGCAGTGGTAAAGGTCTCAGTACATTTAGTCACAAGAAATAAGATCAACTACAGTGCTCAGGTCTATGTAAAAGGGCTATACAAGCTCATAACCAGTTTTCAAGCATGAATTTTTAGCCTCATTAAAGATTTACCCCTGCACTTGGCAAATAATTTCCTAGCACTAGCTCACTAGCAATCTAGTGTCTAATTAGCACACACTGTACTAAGCCTCAGAGTGATTCACCAAGGTGGGGAGGAAAATGCAGTATTCTACTTACTAGGCTGTCAGTTTCTCAACAACTCTGGGGAAATTTTTCTAATGTGTGCACCATTCCTCACTCATATCAAACCTGTGAAATTACTTTTAATCTCCAGCCCTAAGTACAATTATAGTCAAGGCTTAAAAAGGCTAGTTTTACAGACATCTGCTATAGAAACATATTACAGCTGTGTCTTGATCTAGAGCTGTAGTCACACCTTGAAGTACATCATACATCTCCTGTTTGTTAAAATGGCAACTATCTCATCTCTCTGACTGCTCTGAATTGCTGTAAACACTAGGTTTTGTGTTTAACATGACATTTCAGTGACTCACGTTTGACACCATGCTTTTTGCCATTGAATTTCCTTGAGGCATCATTTGTACAGTACTGTGTGATTCTGTGATCCTGACTGAATCCCTCTTCTTTTGCTTCACAGGTAGGTTCCATTGTGGGAGCAGTGCTCATCGTGCTCACTGCTGTGGTTGGGGGAATACTCTACAAAGGCTCCTGGGTTATCACACCAAAATTATGGATCATTGGCACCATATTTCCAGCAGCCGGATATACTTTAGGATTCTTTCTGGCTCGCCTAGCTGGTCTGTCATGGAACAGGTAATGCACAGCCTTTATTCAACTGCGTAAAAAGATTTTATTCAGGGATTAATCAATGCTGAGAATGCTCTCTAAACATTATTTAGGTTACAGAGTCACTAATTCACTAAGTCTGCTTTTTTGTGACACTAAGTGCAGACAAAGCTTTTCTCATGCACATTCATTTACAGATTCTGACAATAACATTTCCTCCAACCCTTCATATGTTTTCCCTTTGTGCGCCAATGTCTTGCACTTCAAGCAGGTGAAACAGACCTGATTTGTAAGTGGTTTGGAACTGCAGTAAAACCTCTCATGTAAATGCATCAGTCTACAATTTAGACCACCATTGCAAGAGAGAGACAGTGAGTGCCACATATGTGCCTTGAAGGTGGTTCACCGTCTTCTACAGCTGCTGAACCACCAATAATTGGTGGTACCGGCCATAGGTGCAGTGTTTTTCTGACTATGTCAGCTGAAGGAAACAATTTTCATAGTTATCCTTTACATTTTTTGCTTATCCAGATTAGTAAAAAGCATTGGACCCACTGGATGCTATTTCCCACCTGTCTTTGTATTATTCCCTTTAGGTGTCGTACAGTGTCTCTGGAAACAGGCATGCAAAACACCCAGCTATGTTCCACCATAGTACAGCTCTCATTCACTCCTGAACAACTTGAACTGATGTTTACTTTCCCACTCATCTACAGCATTTTCCAGCTGTTGTTTGCAGCACTAATTTTAGGAGGTAAAGTATAGTAATTTTATATTATAGCACTATAATTATCATTATTATTACCAGTTTAACTTTTCATGTATATTGAGAAAACAAGAAGAGATAAAAATAATCAAATGGATTTCAAAATCAAATCATAGCTTTAAAAAGAACTTTCTGGAAGTTTTGAAATATTTTAGCAATATAAAGAAAGAAATGTTGCATGGATATATTTTACTACAGCATCTTTTTCAGGTAATTTTTATAATTCTTTTATTTAATACTGTCCATATATTGATCCTCAGGCTACCGTCTTTACAGAAGACGCCATGTCAAAACAAAGACAGATGTTGAGAAAACAGCGCAAAAAGAGGATTCAAAATCAGAAGCTAAAATAAATGGAGGATTTGTATCAGATGAGATTAAATAGACAATTATGTCTGCTTCCACCAGCTGTGAAAATAAAGAATATATGGTTTATTTAAAACATTTTTTTTCACATGCTGTTTTTTCATGGTAATATTAAACAAAAGAAGAAGTTCTGCTGACATTGTACAGCGAGACTTTAAAATTATTTACTTAAGAAATATCTATTTTGATTTTTAACATGGTTTTTGCCACAATCGTAGAATGTGGTTTTCAGGATATTCAGGATAATTTCCCAAATTATGGATTATTTTACATTTTATTATTATGGATTATTAAACAAAAAGAAGAATAAAGGTGGGCTATTGCCAAAAAGAAGCAGATATCTGCAATACCAACTCCAGCCCATGATCCTGCAAATCCATCTGCTAGTCTCAGCCCCACAAAAAAGAAAAAGAAATCTTGTGAAAGTGTCTGAGCAGGAACAAGAGTTGACATGGAAGATATGGTAAGGCTGAATATGAATCAAGCATGAAATTGGACCAAGCCAATAAAAGAAATAAAAGTTTCATTTAGGTCAGTCTGGGCAGACTAAAGCACTGTATTAATTGCTTGAAGCATTAATTTATTCTAAAGCTATAATTTTAGCAAGTGCAAGGCACCTTATGACTCCATTATTTTTCCCAAAGTAATAGAAAGTAATAGGATGTAGCAGTCTTACATCTTCGGTCTGGGTCTTTCAGGTGCTGGAAACAGGAACAGAGAGGCAAAGGTGAGGCCTTAAGCCTTGAGCAATTTTAGTGACAGCAGTGACAGCTGCATACAAAGGAGCAAGCAGAGGTTCTGGAAGTGTAAGAAATTATCAGCTTCTGCACTGAAAGGAAGGCATTTGAAAATGGAACAAAAAATATCCCTGATTCATCCAGGACTGCTTCCACCAATCTTAACATGAGACAGCAGTGCTTGGAAAGAGTTATATACCTTTTTTTATGTTATGAGCTAAATAAATTTGAACTGGCCAGATGTCTATGACATGTAGACATTGCTATAGTTGAAAATTTTAAGATTTTATTTATATCAACGGCAAATAGAAATAGTTGGATGTACACATACATTATATATTGTTTGTTTCTGAAAATTCAAGAGTTCATGTGGAAATCTCTCCTAATTTTGTGGAGAAAATAAGTACAATTCTAAGAGAAACAGTGCAGTAAAATCCTTGCAGCTGTAATTTTTTAAGGAAACACTCAGTAGCATTGGTCCTGTAGCTGTTATGTAAAGAAAATATCCAGAGAACTTTAGGTTAATGAATGAGAAGAGATTGGCTGACCAAAAAATTCAAAAGTGAATGAACTATCAGCACATGGAAACAATATACCTTTCTGTCATATTCAAATGGACTTTCCAAAATATGGTGAGTTTATGTGGCAGGTTTTTCACAAACACAACTGAAATTGTGGAATTTAAGTTCGCAACATGCAGCTTTCCACTGCTGCAGAAACATGCCCAGTACTAAACAAAGAATAAATAATTGTTGTCCCATATGTTAGGGAAAGGGTCTCAAAATGTTCCTGAGTTCTGTGAGGTTTGAAGCTGCTTTACTTTTGGCAGGGAGATCAGAATGATCATAACTTCCAAGGAGGAGTTCAACCCTGAGTAGGTGTTAGTACACAACAAGGTGTTCTGTGTTTTATAGAACAGAGATTAAACAAAACAATGTGGCAAAGACTGTTATGGAGAAATCGTAAATTGTAAAATAACACATTCATCAAGAAAAGGATAAGCTGTTATTTGTAACATCTGTACTAAAATGGTTATTGTCTTGCTCCTGCATCTGTCAAAAAATGGGCAGTGGAACTTAGGATCATGTCTTTCTTAAGCACAAAGCTGCTACTCTTCCCCCATGCTTGCTGAACTTCAATGTTTCTGTGTATGTTTCAAGCAGATCTTGAAAATGTATTGAAGAATAAGGGTTTATCCTGCTTATACTCTGTGTGTGTGTCTGTGTGTCTGCGTGTGTATTTAACACAACTGTATAAACATTGAACTAAATAAAGTGAGAAACTGTTTATAATTTTGCCCACTGGAGTAATTTAAGGTGAAAAGAGTTGAGACCGAAACCGAACATGCAGACAGAGTTTATAGCTTTGAGATGTAACAAAAACATCTCATGTTGTGGGTCAAATGGGTATGTTTAATAATCCTAGAACCATAGAACGGTTTGGGTTGGAAGGGACCAGGAAATGTCATGTAGTCCAACCTTCCTGCAATGAGCAGGGACATCTTCAACTAGATCAGGTTGCTCAGAGCCTCATCCTACTTGATCTGGAATGTTATTTTCTAAATCTTCAGCTGTAGAAGTGAAGTCTGTACAACCCCAGTATCAGATCACTTGTGGAGCTGGGGTGGGCTATCTCACAGTAGTGTAGGAAACCACCGGCGAAGATGTGTCCTCTCTCCAGAGGTGTCCAAAAAGATATTTGGGTATCTATAGACCTATAAATGCAGGGATATGGGCTGTTCAGTTGCAGGGGTCTGGTGGTCTCCAACCTTGCAGTTATCATCAAAATACTGGTATTGTCCAAAGGAAAACCCTGGACTGCTGAGATCAGCTTGTTTAATCTGCTCAGTGTCAGCTCCTCACATTCCATAGTATGAAAATCCTTTCTATGAAAGGCAGCATCACTGAGTCACCACTGCTTTGTAAGCAATCTTCTATGCATGGAAACAACCTGTGGATGGAAACATTCCAGCTTGTGCAACTGAAAAACATCATGGAGCATTGTTCAGGCTAATAAAGGTCCATTTTAATTAACTCTTACACGTACTGGCAATCAGGAATTTTCCAGTCCTAAAAAGTTATACAGGTTCTAGGGTACCACTGCAAGTTCCCTTTTAGATAGTCATTCATGTCCAGAGTGCCTGGGTAGTCCATGACTTTGTTGCCATGCTGGTTCTCAAGCTATTGCAGTCAAAATGAGATGAAGCATGTCTAAGGACAGACACCCCAAAAGTTGAAATGACAGTTGAATTAATGCCTAACTCATCCCAAGGTCTGTAGTATAAGGCCTATCAAGATGCAAAAATCACACTTGCCAAGCCAATCTTTAGCCATAAATCTTGATATAAAGATGCATTCTCTGGTCAGCGAAGAGAAGGGGACACAACATCGCAGAGTTAATCATGCCCACCATCTCAGAATTGTCCATCTCTATAAAGTAGATTTAGATGGCCTGACTTCGATCAAATATCTAATTTTTTTGTCTCAGAAAGAGGAAAAAAGAAAGTTGAAATTATTACCTCTTTTTATATTGCTTTCTGTTTCTGCATAAGGTGTCTGGGCATCCAGAGATGCTCAATCTGTCTCCTTTAACCAGGAAGAAGGGCTTTATAGTTGAGAATGTAAAAACTAGACAAGATAAAAGACTGTATGGTGATTCTAATCTTCTATTATATAACTTCTAATATAACTAATTTCTCATCTGACTTAAAGGTGGGTAGAAGAACTGGTTCAGTCATGTAGTGTGCTCTGTTAGTCAGAAGTGTAATTTGGGTAGAATTAATAAGCAAATTGATTTGCCATTTACATTAAATTAGTTTCTTGTTTCAAATTGTCATGGTTTAACATAGTTTAGATTTTAGTTAAGGAAAAAGTCTACAAGCTACTTTAATGATTCCCTGTAAGGACTTTGGCAGCTTCCTTTGGACCTAACGGAACAAAATAAGCTGGTGAGTTTTGAATATTGACAACTTGTTAAACCACTTAAGAGAGCAGAATGTGCCTCTATGAAATCACATTTAAAGAAGAACAAGCCCTGGGAAAAGCTCTCTTGCTTCCAGCCTCCAGGTAACTGGACACTGGCTGGGCCAGGTCCCACTCCACCGCGCAGTCCACACAGACTGGCGGGCAACATCTGTACTGAAACAAGCAGATGTTAAAGTAGCTGTGAGTCAGTGAGAAGCTTGAAGAGAGAGATTAGAGAGATGAGAAACCTCAGCCCTGGGACAGAAGAAGAAAACCTCTGTTCCCAGAGATAAAAGAAGTTCTATACTAGAACAGCTCATCTTTAAAATTGCACCCCAATAAGATGAAATGACCCATGGTGGTAGTTGTGGGAAGACTACCAATCCATGGGAGAGACTTCACGGTTGCAGATTTCTAGGCAGCTGCTACTTGTGAAAATTAAAATCACGAGAGAACTGTTTACTGTGGAAAAGCCTCCATGACGGGGCAGGAGATGTCCCTCTCCTTGAGTGAACTGAAAAAAATGTTATTTTAGAAGTGGTAAACTGACTGAAAATACCAAATATTGTCTCTTTATGTTGTCAGTAGGAAAAGAAAGAGGAGTTGGGGGCAGGAGAAGTGTTCTATTCTGATTTCTTATTATTTTTCTTTTAGTTCCGTTAATAAAGTTTTTATATACCCTTCAAAGTTTTGAGCCTGCTTTGCTCTCATCCTAATCCTTATCTCACAGCAGTGGGTGCATTGGCATTTGGCCAGTGCTAGACCCACTGCATTAATTGGTGCATTGGCCAGGAAACTCGGACTGGCGAACCAAAACCGCTGCACTTAATTGGTGTTTCTGCCCAGCTGAAATGAAGCTGCCACACAAACTAGTAAGGTTTTGATGTTCAAAATCTGCTTTTTTCAATATCTGCCTGTCAGTATAATTTTTGTCAGCCACAGAAAAGAGAAATTTGTTTTTTTGTTTTTGTGGTCCAACCAATTAGCATAGTGTACACTTGATGCAAATCTAAAAGAATAATCATTATTCCCGAGTTCCCAGGGTACAGACCTTAATTTCTTGGTATCTGACCAGAATCTGCCCTCCACAGATTAATTGTAGCTTGCTTACATCCAAAATTAAAGGAAATATAGTGTAACAGTTCCATAACACAATGGTAACCAACCGGGCCTGACTGGATCTTTCAAGCCAGAACTGAAGGGCAGTAGAAGTAAATTTCTGCTTCTATCTTGCAAGAAATATTCATTCTGCTCCAAAACATCTCAGTTAAACTGAACACTAAATTAACTTAAAATATCAAATGTAAAAATAACTTTTACTTGCCAAGATATTTGCCAGTCTTCAAACTGGAATTGCAGAATATGGATAATTGAAGGTTCTGAAGAAGTCCTAATTTGTTTTCATTAATAGATATGTGCTGTGGAATTATACTACCCTGTCCCACTAATTTCCATTAAATTTAGCCATCTACAAGTAAGTTTCCAGTATCAACCTTTCCTCCTTCCCTAGAAAGAAGCAGTCAGTACTGTCAGTAGAAAAAAAAAGATATCTCTGGAGAGCAAACCATCCCACTCTTCAGACATCTGATTTAGGACAGGGAGAATTCTGGAAGGAGACAAAGACATTGTGCAGAATCAAGCATGAAATTCAGTTGCCTGAACACAGGACCTCATGCAATGTGAGGTGCCCTGGGTTGTCCTGCCTGGATTTCCACTGCCTCTCCAGGAAGTCACAAGTATTCTATAAGTCCTGTGAGTCCTGCAGCAACTAAAACGGCACCACACACTTGTTTAATCAGCCTAATCCTCCTTGTGACTTGAAATTCATCCTTATTTGCAGGGTTTCCCATGATATATTTGAATTTTTCCACAGTTAGATGAAAGGTCAGCACTTCACATAGCATAATTACAAGGCCATAAGAAGACCCCTGTGATATATTGTAAAATATCTCAGAATTTACAAAAACAAACAACAAAAGTGTTACTTTAAGCTGCCTCTAAGAACTGACCAAAACCTTGCATCTCCCCTTAGTATTACACAGAACTTGGAAAGGTCTAGAAATAAAATTCAGTAAGGACATTCTAAACTATTTCTATGTAAACGAAGAGCATACAAAAAAGTATTATTGATATATCTACTTGCTCATAATGGACAATGTAAAATGATTCAATCAATTACCAGTTTCTCTCAAAAGATGATAAATCAGCCTACTACCTTAGTAGTATTAGTAGTAGTAAGTTGGATTTAGGAGAACATGAAGCTTTAGAAATATTAAATTAAAATAAAGGACATCCATCATCTTTTTGACTTCAATTATTTGGGGGATTCAGCCATGGGGAATGAATTTTTGCCTTTCTAAGCACCAGCTAAGAAATCTTTTGCAATCACAGCAAACACTTTAAAACTCCAAAGAAAGGGAAGGGAAAGGTCAACACTGAAGAAACCTCTTCTTGACTGCAGCAGGGAGCGGATCAGCTGCTTTAAGTGGTTCACTTCCTGCTTACTACATATCCTAGATATTGTTATGAAAAGGTTTCTGTTCCAGGCAAACAGAACCCAATTTCCCTTAGAGCACACAAGGCTTATGCACCATTTCTCATTTGCTGCTATTGTTCCTGGATTAGAGAAATATTATCAATTACACACCCAGTGTTTCTATTCACACAAATTTAACATTGCTTCATATCTTATAGATGTAACTTAATTGCTTCAGATATACTCATTAGGTCTGCTGATCAGGTATCATTAAGGTAATTTGATACATTCTTTCAAATATGACTGCAGACCTTCTGTCTCCTTCTTCTGCAATGAGTTCAAGTATTACTCATTTGGGAGATTTCATCAGAGTTTTAAATATGCTTTCCCCCATCTGAATTCAAACTAGAAGTGAGGAGGTCATATTGAGATGGTGAGGCCCTGATTAAATAATTTGATGGTACAATTAATTCCCCACAAGTGGAATTAACTGCAGGGGATTAATGAAAATGTCAGGGTTACAGGTTGTGCTGGTGATGTGTTTCTAATGTCTGTAGTAAATCTGCTGTAGGTAAAGCACAAATTCTTTCCACGAAAGGCCTTTTCTTTAAAAATATACCCTGAACTCATAAAATAAACCACAGCTAGTATGGAACAATTTTCCATAAAAGTGCACCAACTGAGGAAACAGACAAAACATACAGCTTGCCTAGAGGAACACATATTTCAGGTTTAAGATATCCAATGATTACTAAAAAAAAAAAAAAAATAAAATTAATGCACAGTATCTAAAAAATGGGCTTAAGTAAAAGGTGAAAAAGACTGATTTATGGACCATAAATTCATTGCTATCAATTTAATATGATGCTCAATGTAAAGATCATAAGATAGTCTTTAATAATTGTTTGCTGGAAGCTGCAGAAATATGTGCCCATACCTCTTACACCCTTTTTTAAAGCACCTACTTGTGTCATTGCCAAGTTAACTGAAGATCTGAGGTTCTTGAGCTTGTTTGTACAATCATCTTCAGTAAACATTAAACCCAAGGAAAGGCATAAGCTGTTTTCAAATATTTTGCCTGTTGAAAGGGAAATAACATCAAAGTAGAAGGACAGAACAGTCTGTACTGAAATGAACAAGGCAGTGATGGAGGAAAAGGAGAAAATTCAGGTAAAATTATTTTGTGAAGACATACCTAGCAGTCTATAGAGGAACCAGTCATCACATAGATTACTTTCTCTCTATTCTGCATCACTTCACCTGTTCTATTGTTGATTTTTCAGAAATCTTCCAGAGAAACAGTTACAGACACAAACTAAAACCTGCCACAGCCAGACTGTTTACAATAGTAAAATCACAAAGGATATTTGGATATCCACTGGAATACGGTCAGACGAGTTTGCAGTTGAGGAGAACACATCCTCCTCGAGGTCTTTGCAGTCACCCAGGAACACGGTGGTGCTACGAAATGTGTAGAGGGTTCAGCTGCATGAGCTGGGAGGTGAGGAATCAGGGGTGGCTGGGAGAGGAATCTCTGTTCAGGCAGTGGTGAGCAGAGAACACTATTCCACCCCTTGTGTTCCAGCCTGCTAGGCTACACCAGCTGTACTTGTACCATCCATGTGGGCAGCGGAGAAGGATAAAGCAGTCACTCTCTGTGCTTGCTTTTATCCACTTGGTTCCCTACAGACCAGAACCAGACAGCAAGCCGCTACTCAGGCTTGTATGAACAAGAGAATAGCCTGGGCTCAGGCACAAATCCAAGCTAACCTGACAGCAGAGATGAAATTTTAGGCTATCCCTTTTCTAGTAAATAAACTGGGGAGCAGTCTTTGACCCCAAAGCCAAGCAACATCATCTCATTGACATGCCCAAAGCTCTGCTCTCTTCCCTCACAAGCAGGAAAAACACATTTCTGGCTCCCTTCTGGGAGCATTCCCCTTCATCAGCCCCAGCCTGGCGCCACTCAAGAGTGCCAGGTCACAAGAGCTGAAGCTGTGCCAGGAAGGGTGCAAACAGCCATGAGACAGCCCTCAAGCCCATGCCCTCCTCTTGGCTCATTTACTGATGTAGATGTAACAATACATGCCCAAACCCAATTTTTGTTTTTAAACAATCAAAATTGCCTGGCTTTAGAGGGACCAGAGAATTCAGGGTAAAGACCATATATTTTCCCCTATTGTTTCCATGTACACTTCTGGCAGCTCTGACTCGTGATGAGTTGTTAATGATAAATTAAGCTTTAACTAAGTAGATATTTCATTTAGAGTAATTTCTGCTTCTGTGGAAGAGAACCTCCATTTATACAAAGAAATGAACATGTTCATTCCAAAAGAATACTATATCTTTGATGTAGTGTTGGGTTGTGGTTTTTTTACAGTTTAGTCATGGTGCCATTTACACTGCACTTTGAACATTATATATTTTTATTGTTAAATAAATTAATGGCTATGAGAGGGAATGAAAGTGATTCCTGGAATTAAATTCACAAAAAGTTCTCTACTTTTTTACTGTGTTATGAAGGCTAATTGCGTTGCATGACCTATTTATGTTTAACTGCAGAGAACTACAGGGCCAGGTTTAGAGATGATTTCTTTAAGCAGGTTTTTCAAAACATCTGTGACTCACATGTCAACATTGATATTTACTCCTGCATGTGCTATAAGTTCACCCCAGCAAGCAACTAAGTTCCATGCAACTCCTTGCTCATTTTTTCCCTCTTAGTGGAATGGGGGGAGAATGGAGGAAAGGTAAAACTTTTGAGCTAAGAGTTTAATAATTTAAATAAAGGATATTAATAATAATGCTAACAATCATTACTATTATTTTGCTTTATTTTCATTATTACTGTAATGAAAATGGGAGGGGGAGAGAGAGAAGTGAAAAAAACTCAAGCAAAACAAGTGATGCACTGCATAATTACTCACCATCCACTGTCTGATGCCCAGCCCATCCCTGAGCAGTGATCATCCCCTCCCAGCCAACTCTCCTCAGTTCATATACTGAGTGTGACTTTCTATTATATGAAATATTCATTTGGCTGGTTTGGGCCAGCTGTATCAGCCAGGGTCCCTCCCTCCCAGCTTCTTGTGCATCTCCTCACTGACAGAGCATGGGAAACCGAAAAGTCCTTGACCCAGGGTAAGCATTACTTAGCAACAACTGAAATATCAATGTGTTAAAAATGTTATACTAAATCCAAACCACAGCACTGTACCAGCTCCTAGGAAGAAAATTAACTCTTTCCCACCCAAAACAAGGACAACATTATAAGAAGGGACACTTGACAGTGGAGTTGGAAAATTAGTGCTATGAGACTACTCAGTCAGACACATGAATGATTGCAAAAGTGAAAAATTGTTTGTTGCACTTAATGTTAAACTCTTTAGAAAAAGTACCTGAATTCCAGAGACATATTACAGTTTTATCTAGGAGTTCCTCAGGCAGTTAAGTAACACAAGCATGCAGACTCTGATAGTGCTTATAGCATCATTCAGGTCAGAAACAACAACCCCAAAGCCCAGCAAGGACCTGGATATAAGGACTTCCATCACCAGTTGCTCCTTAGATTTTCAGTCTCAGTCATATTCTTAACAAACCTACTTGAGACCCAGAGCAACAGGATGTTTCTGCTGGTTTTTTTTACATGCAGTTGCTGTTGATGACCATTTCCTACTTGCTTGTCCTCCTTCTCTCGGTGTACATCAGCCAAATCACCTTTGCTTTGGAAGAAGAGCAGGGGCAGAGGGACAGAGTTCTATCTCCTCTTCCATCTAAGGAGATTTAAATCACATTTCTCAATTCTCTAAAGAAAGTTCAACAATTTAATTTTTGTTTGTTACACTTGTGCTCAGCATATAGTAGAACCCTAGCACAGATCCTTTGAGCCAAGCCTTGTAGTTCGGCTCTCGACTGGCTTCCACTGCGTGCCTACTCTGAGGGACTGTGAATTCTCAAAGCAGAAGTCCTCTGTTCCTAGTAGCATGGAAACTTTCCCTAGGGGTAGTACAACTGCTTGCATTCCTGAAAATGATGGAAGAGCACAGAGAATAGTGTGTAGGCACCCAGGGGAACGTACAGAGAGCCGTATGGTACTGCTCCCAGACTCCACCACACTGAGCAAGCAGCCTACGCAGATTTTGATTTATTCAGAAAAATTTGATATGGAGGCATTTGTTGAAGCCTATGTTTTATCCCCATAGAAGAGAGCAATAATGCTAATGGTGCTGTAAAACAGGACTGCAAGATGCCTGAGAGACAGGACAAACACCACACCCTGCCTCTGGGGCTGCCCTCCAGAGAACCTCTTCAGCCAGAGGGAAAGTAGCCATGAGCACAGCTCAGCTGGTGGACTGTAGCAGAATGCCAGAGGGAAAGTAGCCATGAGCACAGCTCAGCTGGTGGACTGTAGCAGAATGACCAACACAGCTGCACCCCAGAGCAACCTGTGTCAGGCACAGCACCCCAACTCCTTACACACTCCACTCTGTGAGAGGAAAGTATGCTGTGCACAAGGGATGCAATGTTGCTAAATGACAGGGTGCCATGAAGAAAGCCTGCACACAGGGCTGCAGTTCATGGCCACTGCTAGCTGTTTTTGCAGTACTTGTCAGTATTGGCAAAGGCCATCCCCAAGTACTGCGGGCTTGAATCAGGCCCTGTCCTCTGCTTTAATGGTGTGTACATACATATAGTGAGACAATCTTACTCCTGTCTGTGTGAAGGTACCTGGGCCTCCACCTGAGATGTGCCTAAGCATGTGCCAGACCCATCACAGATAGCTCTGGTCCCCTCAGGAGATAAATCTTCCATCCAGAAAGGACCTACATACCAACACTTTGTCAGCAATTGATAGATAATGACATGAATTGCATGGCAGTAAACAACAAAGGATAAATCTAGACACAGCCAGAAACGTGCAGAGAACACCTCTGTCATACTTCATGCAGATTGGCCAGATCACTAGCAGGGAGGTGGATAAAAAAAGATTTATCTATTCCAGAAACGCACATGTGAATATATCAGTAGGTATAAGCATAGAGGGCAATATAAGGAGAGAAAAGAAATGAGGATGACAGATATCAGTAGAAGTGTGAGAAGCTGAGCAACTAGATTAACTACTGGTGGAAGTAAAGTCTGAGCAGATAGAAACAGAATGGATATAACACAAGGAAATCCAGGAATGTTGATTGCAACACTGCAATCCAACCAAGGAGCTTTTGACATAAAACTGAGATGAGAGCTCAGAATTAGAAAGAACAGTTTTTAGACAAAAACAGCATGTGAAACCTTTCCCATTGACACCAAGAACTGCCAAAGAATTAACATTTTTCAATATTCCTCTTTTTCTGTATGAAAATGTACCTTCAAAATTTATAGATCAAAGCAGATGACGAAGTAACAGCTCCAAGTTCAATATTCCTTCTGTCTTTAACTACATGCTGAATCAAGTAGGGTGTGCCACACGCTTTTACCAGTGAGTCTCATCTTTACAACCTCAGAGATAAAAATGTCTTTTCTTATCAGATAAATTTCAAGAGATATGAGACAAGAGCTCATCTGAAAGATGTACTTTGGATTAGGAAATGAGCAATGGACAACTTCTAAATGTCAAAGAATCAAAATAAAATAATATATTTTCCCCTTCAACCTGTACCCTGGTAGTTATACAAAGATCTGTCTATTTTTCTTCTTTTAAACAACAGACTGATAGAGATCACTCAGTTTGTAACTTTCAAGCAGAACTTATTTTTACTGGCTGCAGTATAGGTCCTAACTCCTCAGCCCACTTTAATTTGTCTAATTTGTTTACATCAGAAAAAGAAAGATCCATGTTAAGCAGTTTCATATAGTGCACTGTTTCACTGAATTTGTGACACAGACTGAGCTTCCACAGAAAAACAGTGTACTGTAGCAAATACAATCTATTTATTCTTGGGAAAAAGCTTAGAAAGCAGCCTAAGCAAATATAAAATATTTTAGCACAATTTCACCATGTGCTCATTAAGTAGTAGACTGCACAATTGGTTTTCTTTCCTCCCTAACTCTGATATTAGCATTGTGGAGGCTGATCTGACTTTTATGTCAAGAAAGGTTTTGCACAGATGATGGGAATTTGTGAATTCAGAATTTAGACTAATTTTAGATCTCAACACAGACAACTGAAATCCTTTATTGTAGTTTAATCAATCCCTTGAAATTTTGGCCTAAGTGATAGTGAGTACTCCACCTCTTGAAACACTATACTAAAACTTACTCTTTTCAGAAAAGAGTAGATTTTGGCTGCAGAAATTTTGATGTGAATTCTACATTCTATCCTATACCACCAAACTAAACGACCTCCATAGCCTTTAAAAAACAAGTAACTGTGGAGTTAAACTCATAGGTCATCTCAGACCTGTCACTTGCTATTTCAGTTGGGAAACAAATTGCTGCATTTGTTTTCCCTTCCTTCCAACAAGCTTACATTATTTTGTCTTGTCTCCTATTTTTCATTCTATGTCCTGAAACTAAACTTTTGAAATCATGGGAAATATTGACACAGAAATCAGAAAATATCACCATTTAACATGACATATGATGGGAGTGGGAAAACTGAGCTTCAGTTTCATTTTGCATAATCAGTTCCTGAGATCAGATGGTTTCACTGCCCAGCAAGATGTGCCAGCACAAAGTGTTCAAATAAAAAGAATAGAAGACCATAAATATTATCTACAGAAAAATGTGTGAAAAAAGATATTGCTTCTTTGCATATCTTGTTCTTGAAAACTGATGCTAGAGATATCAGATAGTAAGGTGGAGTACAAATCCAGGCACAAATTGGTTTAATTTTTAGCTCTGTATGACATAGGTGTAGGGTATGCTGATAGTATATTGTCAAAATGCACCTGCTTCTACTAAATCATCTTTATTTACCCAACTCAATGAAAACCAGCCCAGACAACCCAAGAGGAAACAGATATTCAATCAGCCTCATGAACATGTCCTTGGACAGTCTGCCGTGGTGGATGTGAACAAAAGTTCCTTCCATCACTGGCTTTGCCTGCACTGCAAGATGTCATCCTGCTTGTTCACACAGCCCATGGGATGATCATCCCACATGGCCAAGAGTCACAGAATCACAGAATCATTTAGGTTGGAAAAGACCTCTAAGATCAAGTCCAACTGTGAACCCAGCAGTGTCAAGTCCACCATTGATTCCTGAAGAGCAGATATATCCCAGATACTGGGAAAGGTTCTCCTGATTCTTCTTGTGGAAGACACCTCTTCCTTAGGCTTACCTGTAAACAGAACCATACCCTGATTATATAATATTAAAGTTGTTGTTGTGGGGCCAATTCTCAGAACAGTGTGAAGAGTGCTGTTCAATCTGTGCATTACACAGTTACTACCACCAAGAAGATGGATGACATACTCATTCCCTTCTCCTACCACCAATAAATCCATCTTTAACCACCTCAGTTCTTGGGGGCCATTTGACCCCTCTTTGTTTGCTCCTCCTGCATCTCTGTCCATACATCACCTTAAATGGAGAGGTTTTATTACATGGGCTGGAATGTCATGCCAGATCGGAAGATGGTGCGGCACCATGTGTATGATGACGTACGCATCTCAGAGAAGTCATTTTGTCTTCTTTATATCTAATCTAAATGCTTATACTGCAGGCATTCTTATGACTTACAAGTGTTTAATTATCTTATGTAATCTTCTACAAAGATTGCAACACAATGTTTCCATCAGATTCCATTGCCATTTCTTCTGGTTTTGCTGACTCAGATGATGGAAGTCTCCTGGGAGTGTCTTCAATTATGCATGATTTTCAATCTGAAGAAGTTCAATTTCCCATGCCCTGTATGCCAACAGCATTTTAATGCCAAAACTAAATTCCTTTTTCTGCTGAATTCTCTCTTCACTGATACTGATACTTCACAATTGATAATTTTACACAGTAATCCAACTCTAATTTAGTGTCTTTCAGGCTTTTATTTACCAAAAGAATCGAGATCTAAATCTTTGTGCACTTTTAACACTACCATCTAGCCCTACTGCATGCATGCCCTGACATATCTACTGCAGAAGCCTTCAGTTGCACACCAGCTGCCCTCTCCATTTTCTTCTCTAATTGCACCCAATCTTGATTGCCTCTCAGAGCAGGTATCAGCTTCTTTTAGAGCAGTGCATGAGTCCTGCAAGAGAGCAAAAAATATTCAGCTCCCAGACTTTGGGGAAATTTACTTGTAGGGTGGCACAGACAACAGGCAAAACCAGGCAACTGGCATTTAATGCTCTCATGTTGAGCTAAGGCAAAAAGAATGGGAACAGGTCCATTTCCATCCAATTATGTGTTATGTTTGCAGACCTGTCCTTCAGAGATTTTGCTTTTTTCTTTCATGTTAATTGGCCAAAATAGCATAAATCAGATCTGATCAAAAACACTCAGCGTGGACTATAAGAGGGAAAGTTGAGAGGGGGAGGTCAGTCACGCAAAGGTGTGATACAGTCAGTATGAGCCAAGTTGCTAAAGGGTTAGCCCTTTAAATGGCCAAGTTAAATAAGATACAACTGGTGCTAAGTTAACTTCCAAGAGTTCCCAAGTGTAGGCTTATGAATGCCTGGAGGGACACGTTTGCTTCAATTGTGCTGTATTTAACTTGGCAATTTAAATGGCAAAAGTCCTTTCTAACTTGGCTCTTGATACAAATATCACACCTTTATATAGCTTAACATCTTTTGTAAAGTAGAATTTTTTTTCTCATGTTAATTAGATATTGCCATATGTGTGTACATAAAAGTCAGAAATATAGACACACACTCACATAAAATACATGCATCTATTAGATATCAATGAAAATTCTCATGGGGTAGGTAAAATTCTCCTACCTCTGGCATGTAACATATACTCAGAGTTTTAGTCTTGCAGAAACTGGTTTTCTTAAAGCAAGTTCCTAAGGACCCAGATAGTCCAGGGATAAAGGGAACTGTAATGAAGGCTTGTAGTAAGAGATCCTGTCTAATTTGACTTGTTACTTCTATTGTCTGGTAATCTAGGGGGGGGAGGAAGTGGGGAGGGGAGGGAAGTGTCTAATTAGAATTTCAAATGAATCACCAAATAAAGAGAATTGAATTTTACAGTGATATACCTTGTCCTGATATCTCAATTAAAAAGTGATGGGAGTTACTAAAGGTTGAATGAGGTCACACTGCAGCGCTAAGGTGGGCATTGTACAGGTGTACTCATCACAGGAACCAAATTCAAGTGATTAAGGGCTAAAAGGGTAGTGGGATTTAGTCAATCCTTCCCTAGCATTGACATGACTGAGGCCAGAAGCTCTCTCTTTTTTACTTCATCTCTTAAATTTTACTGTGGTGAGCAATGAACCTCCACTACTATTTGCTGTTTCAGTAACCCAGATGTTCTTCTCTAGCATAGTGATAAGAAAATAGTTGGAGGTAAACTGATCTGTATTGATTTTTCTAGAATGTCAACCTCATTTACCCTCAAATTTTAAACTGTACATTGTTAACCGTGTGAGTTTAAATTAAAGCACTTCACCCCTCTGATTTCTAAAGGAGCACTTTTCTCTCCTAACAGTCATCCTTTTCAGATAATACAAATTAAAATTTTTTGTTTGTTTGTTTTCCTATGCACCGATTTAAATGAAGGAGATACAAGAGAGGAGACGTGGTTTTACAGGCTGAGAAGGTATGTTTTCTGGGAGAAACCAGATTTGTTTGGGCACCTTTGGTCTGGAAAATTTTTTTTCCCATGGTGAGCTATTCCCTTGTTATTTATCATGTTTGAAAGTTAAATTTCACTTCCCCACCTTCTCTCAACAAAAGTTTTGAAATTGGAAGGCAGATTGCAGGTTGATGACTCTGCTACAGGCTGTAAAAGAAACTGAGTTGAAATGAGATACCTTGTTAGTCCTCCAGTTCTAGTCAATTCTATTTAACCACTGTATTCTTCAAAATAGATAAGGAAAGCATCATCTCAAAATGTTTTTATCAGTGACATGTTTTAGGGTTAGGACAGTATTCTTGTACCAGTTCAAAAAGCATGTCATATTTGGGTGATATCACAGCCTACAAACAGTAGACTGGGCAGTTTGGGCTTCTAGTCTTGCTGAAGACATCAAAAGAGAGTAAGCAAATAAATCTGTTAAGACAAGGTACAGGATTTCATTACCTTTCATGGTGTTTTATTGCATTGTCCATATCATCAGTTATAATCCTTGCTATCAGTGGAATGTCCAATTACAAGAAGCTTCAGATACCAATTATTTGTTTAGGTGGGCCATTGCAGTTACCTAATGCACAGTATTTCAAATAGAAACATGTATTTCAAGTAGCACATAATATCCCCATTTGATATTTAAGCAGTCATCATTGTTCCAAAACCATAATTTTTTACAAAGCAGCTGATGTGGCAACATTGTCCGCAATATTTTACGCTCAGACAAGTAGACATCAGGAAAATGGTTTGAAGGACAGTTTAGGAGCTGGGTTCAGTTTACTGCTTAGTCAAGTGGTTTTGGGACAACCTGGCAAGTTATTTAGGACTACACCCAACAAACAAACGACAGGGTTCAGGGACATGAGCATGCCAAGGTCACAGCCCATACGCCACATGTGACACAGAGGGAGAGGAGGGCAGTAGAAAGAGAGATTCACAGCAACAGTTTCTGGAGCCGTGAAGGAAGCAGCAGTTTAGCATAAGACAGTAAGCTTCATATCAGTGGAGAAATTTACATACCCAAAGTTATTATAATGAGGAAATAAGGCTCTCAGACACAGATATCAGCCTCTTCAAAGTTACGTAATTGGATGTTAATGTACCCTACTTCAAAACATAGCTGAAGGAGGGGACAGTACCACTGCTGCCATTCGTCTTTTGCACAAGTGAAATAATTTTTTCCTGTAGTATTTCTTTCAATTCCATTAAATCAGTGGAGGAAAAGGAATAAATAACAAACATTCCAAATAGTGCTTTGTGCTTTTCTTTTCTACAGCACAAAATGATAGTGATAATTTATAAATATTCTGCCTTTTTCACTAAGGTTTTGTGTGTAACAATACGTCACAGCTGAGGAACTGTAATTTATGTATTGTGTTTATGAGTGATCCATACTCAATCTTTTTATGACTTAGGGTACTGAATGTTACAATTTAAGATAACATTAAGGCTCTAATTGACTCCTGTGTGGAAAACCAGTAGCATAAGTTTCCTTGAAACTAGTTGAGGAAATTTTAATATATTATATTAACTTAAAACTGATGAAACTTTACTACTCATCTTTCACTTTTTAAAATCTTATTTGTAAGTTAAAAAAAATACAAATTTCATTGTTGAAAAGAATTAGGTATAGAAAGTATTATCTACACTGCTGAAGAACTCTAATGAATGTCCCTCATTCATTAGAGAACCCTCAAATTTAGTAACCAACTACAGCTTGGGGAACAAGGAGGTAGTAAGAAACAGCAAATTCATAAAACAAAACAAACAAACCAAAAATAAAAGTCAGCCTATGGAGTTTCTTAGGTTTCATGGGCTAAATTATCCTCTATGTGATTCAGTAAAAATGGGTAAATGTGAACTCTAGATAGGCAAGCTAAGTTATCTGAAGCTGTCTAGAGCTATCTAGAAAAAAAGATTAGGTCCTCCTACATGATTTTGTTCTGTCTAGCAGAAAGAGATCATGAGCATGGATGGTGCTCTGATCTACTCAATTGAGTAAGAGAGGTGAAATAGAGATGGTTCTTCCTTTTTGACATTCACTTGTCATGAATGGGCAGCCAGACAATACAGATGTATAACTGGTGTGCAGCACAGTATTCTCCATAATAATCACTGGACATTGCTTTCATTTATACCAACTACCTCATAAAGCAACCATAATAGCCTAAGGAACGGTTCTGAAGGGTTGCCTTGTAGCATCCCTAAATATCTTCAAGATATGGAAGATGTGTTAAAGCAGAGAGCGGTGCCCTTGCATGTGTCAAATTCAAACACTGGAGATACTTCACATCAAATGGTAACAGCCATGAAGCATGGAGAGAGCCATCTGTTTCCCATACTTGAAAGAGGTGTTGAAAAGGAAGCTTTTTTTTTTTTTCACTTAGCTAAGATTATGATTTTCATGAGGCCAGAGTGTATGCTGAAAACAAGCAAAAACAAGATGCCCTGTCCTTGGAAAGGTAACAATTTGAACTCATATTACTCTAATGTGACTGGAGGAAAAATAATACAGGTAGGTGAGATAAACTTCCTGAGTGCTATAGTTTGATATCAGAAAATTAGGTGTGGGCCCTGTTGTTAATCTCTAGATCCTCACCATCCAGTGTTTGTGGGAAATGTGCAGCTTGGAGCATTGCCATGGTCCTGCGGTGACAGTGAGAGACTGCTGATGCCAGGCCACGAAGGAGTGCTAGAAATAACACCTGCTCTCCTTCAGATGTAGATAACTCTGTGAGAAAACCGTGACAGCTGTTAGAGATATGGGACACAGCTCTGATGGATAAGAGCATTCAGAGGGCAAAATTTGCTCTAGCAGTTCTGAGAGCACTTGATAACTTCCATAGCACAGTATGGCAGGAGATCAAAGGCAAGTATCTTCCAGAAGTCCTTTTCTGTCAACAATGTACTTGGACGGTTTCAGCTTTCTGCAAAGAAACTGAAAATAAAACAGAACCTAAATTATCTGTTCCCATTGCTTCGTAAAAGTGCCCATGAGAGATTCCCACGATCTGGAGTAAATATTTGCTCTACCATTCTGCCTCCCTAAAAGAAAGGCATCAAGTCAGCATTGGTCGTATTCTTTTTTTAATATTAGAAATGTATGTATATTTTAAAGTATCTTTCAAAAAAATACTCACAAAGAGAGTTAAAAAAAAAAAACAAACCAAAGGGTCGTTAGGGGCAACAGATCTTTTGGGGACACTTAACAAAATTACAATATCAGAGATACTTGTACATAAAAAACAATCCTTGTGCAACTTACAGGTGGAAAGAAGAAACTTCTTTATGCAGCCATTTCTAGACCTCCATGACTAAGTCAACGTGTCATTAGTATCAGTATGTTTCTGTACAGCCGCTTTTCCCAGTTTTATGTATAGAGAAAACTTTGCTGTCTTCAGCAACCCTGAAGACCTCTGTGGCTTCAAAATGAGTAGAGGATAAGGCAGTACTTTCATGAAACATCTTTTCAGTTTCTAAAAGAAAGAACATTTTTCAAAGAATCATACTCTAGTAGTAGTGGGAAAACACCTTTGCTATTTCCTAAGTATTGACAGATCACAGCTTAATGTAAACATCTGTATAGAATATACTGTTAACATCAGTTGGGAAACTTTCCCTTTTTTATCCCCTTTGTAGGAAATTAATATCTAATCTGGTAAACTCTGAGGTTAAGGACATCAGAAAGCATGTTAAACATTAAGCATCTGATGACGTTTGAAAACCACGGTCACTAGTAAAAGCTATAAAAGGATTCCATAAAACCACATTTTAAAGGAAACTTGAGTCGAAGCCAGGTGAAGAAGCGAAGGATCTCATAATTATTGCTTGTTAAAGCAATGTTTGGTTTCAAAAGAAAAATAATTATTTAACATTAAGGAATTATATTTTCACACATTTCCTACCTAGTCATTCACTGTCAGGCAGCTTGCAGAGAAATTTTCCCCTGTGACTTCCTATGTTCCTGTAAAATGCACGTATTCCACTGCATGCTATACAATCACTACCCTCATAGGCTTCAACACAACCATTTTTTCATTGTTTCAGACCCAAAGAAATGAACAATCATACTAAGAAGATGATGGCAGTGTCCTAAGACCACATGGCCCATCAGATACCCAAAGCTAAGCCCAAGGCATGGTGAATGAGAGAAGCACACCCTGGGTAGGGTGAGCCTTGAGGCACAGGGCCATGAGTCACTGGGCACCAGATGGCCTGGAGTGTGCACCACCCAACGAGACCAATGCAGATGGAGCTGCAGAAGCTGCAAAACATAGTGCTGGCTGTCTACATAGCTCTGCAAATATAATACTTGGAATTTATTGCCCAATAAACCCTGACCAAAAGGTTACTGTTTGAAGGACAACTTTGCAAAAAGAATACCTGCATCAGATACAAGTTTTCTTCTCAGTGTTTTCTTCTTGTTTATATTGCAGGATTTTATAAAGTAAAGGAATGTTTTCACTGTAGCCCCTAACATAAAAATAGACCTTTATAGGATTCTCACACAGCTGGTATGAATTCTCACTCTTGTTTTGTACTAGTTAGTTCATTGTAATGATGGCCATTCCTCCCAGTTTGTGCCTCTTATGTTGAAGACAGAATTAAGGCAGGCAGGCTGCAGAGATCCTGCTGAGATAATTGTGCACCGCTCATGGAGCTGCATTGAATCCTATCTCAGGTGGGATTCACTGTATCCTATTGCAAATCAGCTATATGGTTGTGTTTTTTCATGGTGTTTCACCTCTACAAATAGCACATGGGACAAAAGAAAGTCAGGATCTGGTGATTATGTGGAAAATCTAGACGGCATACTTTTAGGGGGGGGAAAAGAAAGAAAAAAAATCAGCAAGAAAGGTTTCTATGAGGATAAAAGCAACAAAAGGATGTCTAAGGAGACTGAGATTTCCATGTTTTAGCTGCAGAAACTATGCACCATGTAGTCACTCACCCCACTCAATCCCCAGTGGGATAGGGAGGAGAATCAGGGAAAAAAAGGCAAGGCACATAAGTTGAGATAAGAACAGTTTAGTAATTGAAATAAAACAAAATACAGGCTAGAAGAATAATAAGATGAAGAAGAAGAATATTGGAAAGTGAGACAACAAAGGAGAGAGGGAGGACTAAAACCCAAGAGAAACAAGAGAACAAGAGATGAACAACACAGCTGCTCACCACCCCTGTGTGATGTCCACCAGCAGCTCCTGACTATCTCCCCTCAGTTTATATACCAAGAATGACACTGTATTGTAAGGAATATCCCCTTTGCCAGTTTGGATCAGCTTTTCTAGCCATGCTCCCTCCTGGTTTCTTGTTCATCTCCTCACTATCAGAGTATGGGAAATTGAAAAGCCCTTGATTTGGTGTAAGCATTACTGAGCAAATAACAAAACATCGGTGTATTGTCAACATTCTTCTTATACTAAATACAAAATAAACCAACACTGTACCACCAGCTAGTAGGAATAAAATTATCCCTATCCCAGTTCAGTTAAAACTAGGACAGAGAGGTAACAAGGAGAAACATGAGGTCCTCAATCCCTTTTTTATTTCAGTTTTCACTGATAAGAGCCCAAAGCTACAGGCTAGTCAGCCTTACCTCATGCCCTGAGAGCATGGACTAAAAGTGTTTAGAAGCCTTCTCCAGTCACATAAAAGATAAGGTGACTGCAAACAATCAACATTAATTTATGAGGTCAAATCATGTCTGATTGACCTGCCTTTTTTTCTGTGATAACTGGCACTGTTATAAGGGAAAGGGGAGTATTATGCCACACACTTTGACTTTATCAAGGCCATTGACGCAGTGCTCACAGTCCCTGTATCACCAAATTGGTAAGACATGGGCTGGATGAGTGAACAATAATGTGGGTGGGAAGTTGGCTGGACTGGTGTCCTCAAGTTGTCATCACTGGTGCAAATTTCAGCTGGCAGCGAGTTAATAGGGACATCCATCAGGGATGAATGCTGGGGCCAGCACTGCTTAGTGTCTCCATTAACATTGTGGGCAGCAGCATACTCTCTGCAAGTTTGCAGATGACACCAAATAAATTGCTATTCAGAGAGATCCTAGACAAGCTGGAGAAACAGGCTATCAGCAAAACTTTTAATATTTTTATAAATTATCTGGATTCAAAACGAGAATGCAAGTTAGTGCAAGTGCAAGTTAGTGATGATACTAAATTGGGAGTGAGTGTGAGCTCCCTTGAGGGTAGAGAGTCTTTACAGAGAGATCTGGATATACTCTGGATAAAGAGCTTTCCAATCAGCAAACGTGAAATTTAACAAGAGCAAGTGACAGATTTTGCATCTGGGATGGGTGTAATCTTCGTTACACGTATAAATAGGGAACCACAGGCTGGGGAGCAGCCCTGAGGAATGACATCTGGAGGTCTGGGTTGTCAGCAAGTTGAATATGAGTCAGCAGTTCCCTGGCAGCCAAAACAGCTCCATGTACCCAGAGGTGCACCAACACAGCATCACCAGCCCACCAAGGGAGGTGCTTGCTCCACTCTGTACTGCACATTGCAGCCCCACCTTCAGTTCTGTGCTCAGTTTGGGGCACCTCAACACAAGCAGATAAAATTATGAGAGCACCCAGAGGTGTGCAAACAAGCTGGTGAAAGGCCTCGAGGGCAAGGCTTGTTGGAAGTGGCTGAGGTGACTTGGAGAAGAGAAGGCTGAGGGGGACCCAATCACAGGCAGCAGCTTCCTCAGGGGGGGCAGCGGAGGGCAGGTGCTGATCTCTCTGCTGACCTGTGACAGGACACAAGGAAATGGATGAAGCAGGGGCAGTCCCAGTCCAGACTGGGCATTAGGAAAAGGTTCTCCACTGAGAGGGTGACTGGCCACTGGAACAGGCTCCCCAGGGAAGTGGTCACAGCTCCAACCCTGTCAGATCAAGGAGAGCCTGGGCAATGCTCTCAGTCAAATGGGTTAGCTTTAGGCAGTCCTGTGAGGAGCAGGGAGTTGAACTCTGTGATTCTTATGTGTTCATTCCAACTGAAGAAATTCTATGACAAACAAATTCAGTCCTGCATCTTGAATGGCAACAACTCCATGAGATAGTACAGGCTACAAGGCACCCATTTAGGAAGCAGTTCTGCAGAAATCAACTTCAAGGGCCTGATGGACAAGTGAAAAAAGCATCAGCAGCTGCAGCAAAACCATCAGTCTCCTGGCTGTGAAAGTGCAGACAACAGATCTAAGGAAGGACTTTTTTGGTACTTTTGAAACTGCATTTGGAATGCTACATTCCAAGATGCCACCACTGCAACAAGGAGAAGGACATACTGGAGCAAGTCCAGTGGACTTTGTGATTAGAGGGAGAGAGGGATGATTGTTGTCTCACTGCCCCTAATTACTATCCCTGAATACATAAGCTGTAGGAGAGGAAGGCACATGAATTTATCTACTGAATCTACTGAGGTGAGGCACATTTACTGAATTTTTCAGTGGAAAAGCATGGAGACACAGTCTGAAGTATGATTCAAGGCAAAAATCTTTTATCAGAATCGAAGTATACAGGATGGTCCCTTGTGCTCCCGTGGCCTAAACAAGACAAGGGATTTCAGCACATAAGATAATGATAACCTCCCTGAACCTTCATTCTTTTTTCTTAACTTTCAAGAAAAAGTGCACAATTAAGTTTTATCATGGTTTGGCAGCTTTTGGGTTATGCAGGACTTTGTGTTTCTGCCGTGACACCTGTGTGAGATTTACGAAGTTTCACACTCAGTCCTATTTGTCTGCAATGAGACAAGTTTTTGGTAGGCAGCCTTCTGCTGCAGTACTGGTGTCAGAATTCCAATGGAAAGGGTTCCCCCACTCGTGATTACCCGATTAGCTGAAGGTCTTACACAATTAAACTAGGGGTATTTGAAATATAGAGACTCCATGTCTTTGATTTATCCTCTACTATGGTCCTGAGCCACAGAAACTCTGCTAGACACAGCTGACATTGCTGTCAGAGCAAGGAAGTTGTAATAGGAGACATGGTCATACTGTAATATACTGTAAATATTTTATTTAATATCATTAATTTATTCTATTTTATATCAATATTTAAATGTGTTTTGCTACAGAGCATCGTTATAATTCTTTTATATTTGTTTACAATGTGATTTTAAAGATCCCCAAATCCACTAAACTTTTATGCGTTTAATTCTGTGTTGGATACATCAGAAATGGGGACTTAAACAGCACCTACTTTGTCCTGTATTTCTTATGGTGACAAATAGTCAGGCTTTGCTGTCACTGCACATTCAGCATCCCTGAACTGCCAGTGTCTAAAACAGACATATATTGACAACACAGGTATTTTCTACCTGGTTAACTCGACAGCAAGGCAAGTGTCAGGACTCAATGCAGAACTCCCAGAGGATGCTGATTCTCTCAAAGAGACACTTGCAAGGGAATTTTCCTCTCTATTACAGCGACCTGATGAGGTCTTCAGGGTGAGAGAAGTGGACGAGAATCTTGGTTCATGATCAGAAGGCTGGATTTATTGATATATGATATATAATACATTATTACTATACTAAAAAGAATAAAGAGAGAAGTTGCAGAGGCTTTCTAAGCTAAGAATAGCATAGGAAAGAATGAATAACAAAGTTCTGTGTCCAGCAGAAAGCAAGGACAAACTCTTCTGTGAGTGGTCAGCAAATCCAAACACTCATAGAAGACCAATCACAGATGCACCTGTTACATTCCACATCAGCAGATAATTATTGTTTACATTTTTCTTCTGGGGCCCCAGCTTCCCAGAAAGGACAAATCCTAAAAGAGAGGATTTTATGAAAAAATGTCTGCGACACCTCTCCATTCCTCACCTGTCAGAAATACTGTTCTCATTCCCCATTGCACTCAGTGAAGCTCCTACTTCAGCTACAAATGCACGCAATTGCTACTGCTGCAGTGTTATTGGTGCAAAGCCTAAGGGATAGGAAGTGGAGAGCTTATATATCAATAATCACTCCTAAATACCTGCACAAGTGTGGAGCTGGGAGCATATTAAGGAAAATTAAGAAGCTGAACCTCCATCTCTTTGAAAATACATGTTTAAAATTAAGGTTGTTAAAATAATAAGCCACTTTTGCATTAAATAAATTTAATATAACCTTTTCCTTTCTTTGAAGACTTGAAGATTTGAAGTTTAGCCTAATCAGTACATTAAAATCATTATGATGTGCTGGAGTGTTTCTGAGTCCAAAGGCCTATCATCAAAGACACCAAGAGCTCTGAGCTTTTTCAAAATCACCTGTAACTTGATCATATGCAGGACAGAAATCTTTCATTCTTAATCTCCCTAAAATATATTTGCTATTAAAAAAAGGACACATCCTCATCTTAAAGGCATCCTTACCACATCAGTGTACCTAGAAAGCGTGCATATGTTCAGTTAACAGAAATCATTCTGTTCCCTTCTGCCAAATTTATTGATGATCCTTGACCAGTGACAAACCAATAAAACTATTCTATGAACTGTGTAATGAAATTCCCAGGAATAAAAAAGTAAAATATAAACACACTTTATTGTATGTTATAAAATGAGTGAGAAAGACTTTACTGAACTACTGGAGCTTATCACAATCTTATCTGCTTAGAGAATCAGCTGGCATGGCTTTCGCTTAGAACACCAACAAAAAGCACAGAAATAAGTTCTTCTCTAGATAAAGAATTTGCTTTATAAATCTGTAGAAAACCCAAATTTTTGAAATCTGAATATCTGAAATCAAGGGCTCACATAAATACATAAGCCTGCCTGAAGAAGTGGCCTGGTTTTTAGCAATGAGCATCCACTTCTTCCTTTTGTTTCTTTGAGCAAAAATTCAACACGTACCATGAAATCTGGTGCACCATGCACATATTTGGTGCACGCATGCACATATAAGGTACCTGGAAATCAGACCACTTACACTTAAAAACAAACTTTTGCCCTGAGATAGCAAAATCATCTTTCACAGGTAGATACTATAATTTCTGTCATATTGTTAATAGTATGCAGGCTATGAATGGGGATGCTACAAATTCCTCTCTATAAAGGAATTCTTCCAACTTTCCTTCTGCTAATTTGCCTTATAATAATTTTGCAAATTTCTTTTTTCTTTAAACTTATTCCAAGACTTATTCCATATAGAAGACATCATCATCTTTTTTCTCTCACAACTGTTGTAATTTGGGAGTTAGTTTCTGTGGGTTTTTCTAACAGAAATCAAATGAATCAGTATCCAAGATGAAGAAGATGTAAAAATGAAAACTTTTTGGGTTTTTTTTTTTTACATATGATATCCATGTAAAGAATTCCAACAGTTCTTGTTTTCAGTAAGAAATTTCTGTTTCATCAATTGTTAGAAAATTTGTCACCACTTACTCTCAATCAAATACTACGGCTTTCTTACAACACTGCTTATTTTCTTCTTTACCACACTCCCCCTGCAGCTGACTGTGCATTTCCCCCACAGAGCTGTGCTGGAATGTCCAGGATCTTTTATTTCTAGCAACCATAGAGACAGTTTGTCACCTTTGCCAAATCACTCTCTCTGACTTCAAGAATAAGAGAGACAATGACCCTGCTGGTAGTGTTCAAGTGTTTACACTTCCGTTTACAAGAGTAAACCCTGTCCCCTTTCCTTCCACTATAATTAGTAAGGCTATAGAATATAAATTTAATGTAGAGGAAACTGGTTTTTTTCTTAGGAGGTGCCAACATATTCATTTTCAAAGCTCATATTTTCTCCCTTTTTCAAAAAGAAATGACTGGGCAGCATTTTTGTCAGAGCATTTTCCTGACCCACTCTTCTTTTTATAACTTCTACAGGGCTAATTGTCTCTGTGTCACAAGGCTTTCAAGGTGTCAGTACTGAAGTTTTTATCTTTCTGCCCATAAGCCTTAGAACTGGTGATCCTAATAAATCATCCTGAATTGTGCTGCAGTACTCTCACAATGCTATATATAGTTCTTTTAAAACTTACAGAACATTTTTTAAGTCAAGTTCATTGTACTGAGTTGTTTAAAAACCAGTTTAGCTTTCCACACTGTAACCTTGAAACAAGTCCAAATAATACTTTAAAATAATCTCCCAAATTAGTTACCTAACTATTACAAATTCACCACAGATTTCATACCAAGTGCAATGTAATGTAAGATGTTCAAGTACTTAGTTTTTAATGCAATGAAAAATGTTTCAATCTATAGCCGTTTGAAGATACAGTGGTTCAAGTACACCACTCCTGAACTATGAACAAAGAGAATTCCAAAATTATTTAATTAATTTCCATATTTTTGCTATTTTATTTTTTAAAAACGATTGGAATAATTTATGTATTGCAATAGTAAAATATCTTTGTCCTTCAGATGAAAATAGGAGTTATGCTTATCTTTTCTGATCACAATTTTAACACTTTGCATAGAATCTTAAAATTTTACCCATGTACTCAAGAAAAAGTTGTTACACCTGAAAACCTGAGGGATTTTTCTGCTGGTCATACATCTGGAGTATTGCTTTTATGTTTTGGCACAATGAGCTCTTTTTTTATTTCCAACTGAAGACTTTCAAAATCATTTTTAGAAATTCATATTACTTGTGTCTTACATTCTTCAAATCGCTTTTTCACAGCTCTGGAAATTTGCTGTTAAA
Source organism: Melospiza georgiana (assembly GCF_028018845.1). Taxonomy (NCBI): domain Eukaryota; kingdom Metazoa; phylum Chordata; class Aves; order Passeriformes; family Passerellidae; genus Melospiza; species Melospiza georgiana. The sequence continues at coordinate 29,621,017 of NC_080431.1, forward strand.
AAGTATCTTTGAAATTCTGTGTCCACCACAAGAATCACCATGTCTAGTCTGCATTTCTTATTTAATGAAGCAACCATTTTTAATTCCTAGAAGGTTAGAGATGTTTTTCAATTGTTGGTCAATATTAATTGTGGTATTTTTCCACTCTAGCTCTTCCTTCACGTCTCTTTTTCCCTAAGGATAGTGTAAAAACAAATCTTTAAAAAAACTATAGAAGTAGAAATAAGCATCAAAATAATTTCCATAAATTATTCAAGTCTAAATCCAGCATTCTTCTGCCACTAAAATCTTTTACCTCTCAACTACTGGTACTAAGATGGTACACTGTCAACCTGAAAATCACTAGTAATGTTTAAAAATATGCTGCTCATATATAAACTGGCATTTACACATGTAAAGACAAGTTCAATTCTCAAACAGCAACAAATAGAAACATCAATTTATGCTATGTAGATAACAGAGTTAAAATTTCTGCCACTGGGTCTAAAAAAAAAAAAAATAAACCAAAAAACGAAACAAAACAAATCTACTACGAAAAGGAGAAGTCTGACACTTGTTCCTCTCAGAGTGAAAGTTTTGTCTGAAAGGAAGGCCACCATGTCCTTCCTGCAAGGGTGGATGGAAGCTGTTACTAGCTCTGGGCAGAGCCAGGTTAGGCTGCTGGAAGCTGCCCCCACCAACCAGCCTGTGGCTCCTGGGGGCTCTGTGCCCTTCTCCATCCCATTCAGAGGGATCACACCAGGCATTTGAGCTGGAACTCTATGAAAGGATGGAGAGCAAAGTTCCAGGGGACTTCAGTGTGAGGGGCTGCCACAGCCCCACAGCACAAAGGGCAGGGGATGCCTCCAGAGCCTGCTGTCACACAAGAACCCACCAGAGGTTTCTGAGTGAACCTCTGAATTGTGAGTAGCATTTTTTATGGGTTTTTTTATGTTGTAGTGGCATTTCAAAAGAAGCAAAATCATCAATTGCCACACTCCCACACCCTAGACTAGAGGACAAACTGTATGTGTGTGAATCAGCACACTGTTGACCTGTTAGTACATTTAAACAGTTCAGATTCTTATAATTCCCAGTCTAGCAGAAACTTTCCTTTCTCTCTAGCATGTTCTGGCACTCTTTCACTTGTGTGTCTTGCACTGAAATTTACTGATGTCATATCAGGAGAGGTCAGAAGATATTTGCCTATGACTCAGCTCACAGGGTTGCCTTTCCCATAAACCTTCCCCTTCCCTGTACTTTTCTGAAACTGACCTCCTTAACTAGTAGTGCAGCTGACAGTTATGAAACTGAAAAGAAAGTTCTAGAGCTAAATCTTTTAACTTGATAATAATTTTGTGAAAACATTCACTTTCAAAGGGCTAAAAGACTAACTTTTAGTGTACTATTAGTATATACATTTGTGCCAAGAAAAGGAAGGTTGAATAGCAGCATTAATGTAGAGAAAGCATGCCAGATTGAATCTTGATCTCCTACTGGTATGAGACAGAAGCCTCTGTAGCTGATAAAACTAAAACCTTCATCTGCTACACCTCTGTCTCACAGTAATTGTAGCAGTTTGCATCATCACCCAAAATATTCCACCAGACAGAGATGGATATTTTGATGTACCCATCTAGTTTTCCACAAAAACAGAAGGAAAGGTGATTGCAAAGGCTAAAGTTTCACTCAGTGAATGTTGTCACTCCTTTTAAAACATGTACAGGAATGCATGAAACATCAGATACAAGCAAAACAGACATGGTACAAACATTTGCCTTGTCATTCTGGAAAATCACAGACCAACAATGAACATGCTGGAGAGCTTTCCCACCACCTTGCTTTTAGGCACTCAATATTTCCAATAAGCCTGTTTTTTCTAAGTTCCTTTTATACATAAGGGGATAAAATTATTAAATTCATAATATAATAAAATTATCACCACTTTGAAACTCATCCAGCTTCACTCCAGAGCCCCAGTCAGTGGGAGCAATACCTGCATTGCTGACTGCCACAGGCTTTGCTCTTGTTCAAGCTGAGTGTCCCTCCAGCTGAGGAAACAAGCCAAACATACCACAAGACAGGTGTATTTCTGTACGCAGCCTCAGAGCACTCAAAATTATATTTCTGCTTTCAATCACGCCCTAGCCTCTCTCTCTAAAGGGAGTCCATATTTAGACTAAGAGGGAAACTACTTAAGCTAGACTGACTAAAGTTTTAGCACCCAAAGTTAGAACTCTCCCTGAGCTTCAAGAAAGTGTTTCAGAGCCCAGTCAGAAAATATAGAAAGTATAGAACTAATTTGAAGCTTCATTTCACAGACTAATTATTTACTTATTTCTTCATCCTCTCATGGATGCATGAAGAACGAAAAAATTTTGGGGTAAATTTCTTTCGTTCACTTTAAGGATATGTTGTCAAGCTAATCATTACACAAGTTTCAGCAATACTGCCTGCACTGTGCTATCCTGACTTCATCAACAGTCAACTCTATAAAATCAAAGCAGGATAAAGTACAAGATATTCACTGATAAATCCATAGTGGAATAAAATAGTACTATAGCTACTGTTCCTTGGAATTTAGAGAATTTAGAGGTCAGGACTGTCCAAGGTTTACATTCTCAGATACATTACAAGCATTGCCTTTGACACAAACAAAGCTCACACATAAAGACACTGTCTGTACTTTTCACAGTGGTGAGAGAAGCTAAAAGAAATGTGAAACTTAATTTAGCTTCACTGTGCATCTCATGGTTACAAACACAGCACCACAGTGCCACAGCCTCATCAAAAAGTGCTTCAAATGGGCTTCTTCAAAAGAACAGTCCTGCATCATTTGTTGGCTTTCATACCCAAGAGGTCTGGAACTTGATGCATGAGCCCCTGGGATAAAAACTATCATTTGTTGTGTGTATTCTTTTAGTCACAGCATCAGCTACTTGATATTACATACTCACAGCTAATTCAGGATAAGCGCTCAGGACTAACAGGTTTGTGTACAAAACAGTGATGATTAATATCCTGTAAGATTTAGCCATTATTGAGACGTATGATGTTAAGCAATTAATTTAGTGAAGTTAAATTTTAATGTTTAAAGCTGACCTAATTGTTCAGCCTTCCAAACATTCTTATCACAGTGATCATTACTTTCCTAATGAGTTTGTGTTCAGTTGCAGTGTTACCTTGAAGTAGGCAGAATTGTTACAATTAAATTAAATGAAAGCAGATCCAAAGTTCACTATCTAATATGTTTGGAAATATTCACTTTTCCTATCTTCTGTCTTTCTCTCACATACTTATTCTCATACATCTTTTTTTCCACCATTGGAAAAGATGATCTTATGATCTTTTTCTCTCACTGAAGCAAAAGAATTTCTCTATTTCTCTTTTATTTTTGTTTTGAATGTATATATATATTCTTTATGAAAGGTTAAAGAAAAGCTACCCATACAGGTGAGTACGTTGATGACTTTTACTTAGCCAGAGATCCCATAGAAACATGGGGTTGGAGTGCAAGCACCAGCCAAGATGCCTAAACCAGCAGAGATGAATTACACTGTGAAAGTGAGGATTTCTCTTCATTAACTGGAAAAAGAATTCTGGCACTTAACTTTGAGGTGATTCAAGTTGGCAAAACAAGTGCTGCCCGGAGCAAAGAACTGATGAACATTGCTTCATAATGCTGCCAGGAGTTCAAGGCCACTGTTTAAGTGCAGGATAATGCAGGAACCAGAGTGAGCAGCACACACTTATGATGGATCTCTTCACTTTGTCATCAAATTTCTTCCTTCTGGGAAATACTGGACACTTGAGCTTTGGAGTCCTCACATAATTGGTGCTGGAAAATATGACACACTGAGGCTGACAGATTTCAGGGGACAGGTGACAAACAGCATGAAACAAAATTATTTCCTATTAGCTGAAAATGTCCTGATAGCCTATATGCAGCAAAAATTGACTGAGCCATATGATATTTTTATCTTGAGAAACATCTGAAGCATCTGAATTGTTTTGAGACCCCTCTGTTTTCATTACAAAGACATTTGTGTATTGTTACAAAAAATGCATGTCCTTATAGCAGAAGAGTCCAAATCTCCTGACAGGGCTGTATATTGCCTCCTCTAATTATATTCTCGTAGCTTGCCACAAACCCACATTTCATTTGACTTAGAAACTCAGAAGTCTTAGTAATCTTTAGTCATGGTTTTTTCGCTCTAAAGATGTAGAAATGCATATCCAGCTCAGGAAAGCAGTAATCAGTATAGCATTTGAGTACTTGAAAAACAGTAAGGCAGGTAAACTAATTTCTCTTTTTCTCCTTCAGCAGCACAGAGGCAGCAAATGTGGTATATGGTTTCCATTGAAATGCTAAATCATCACATATTTCATGACCTTCAACTCTGCGTAAAGTATGCTCTATAAAACAAGTTTTTGCTGATACACACGTCTTGAAGTGTCATGAAACGAAAATCTACACAGTATGCTCAGTTCTCTCCTCAAGGAAAATGACAAATTTGAATGCACTAAGGGACAACACTGGGATGGTGCAACATTTATCTATTTAAAGTAGACTAGAACAGCAAAGCTACATGTATGCTTACCTCAGCAGAAAATAAAGGGCCAGAAGCAAATAACTTCTGGGACTGATCAAAAGCACCTAGAGCAATAAATGTTGCCATAATATACTTCCTCTGAAAAATGAGGATTCAGACACAGATTCACCCTCACTTGATGCTTCCAATGTCTACAATCTGCATCTAAGTTAGTCATCCCAAGTGCCTGGTTAGAGGGTGTATTTTCAGATATTGTATGTCCGTTCTACATTTAACTTCATATGTAGGATGGGAAGTGTTGGTTTCTCCCTTGTTGAGACTGGAAATGTGTGTTCCTCCCCGTGGCCTACACAGAAAATTGACCTGAGGAACCCATCCAAAGATGTCTCTGCATTACATACTCACATCTGATCCATTACTGCTGCTGAATTTAGGTTACCCTACACATTGTGATTTGTCATTCTTACCTTCTCCCAGGCAGTACTCCTGAAACTATGCAAGGCATAGAGAGAGCAGGAATTTGAGAAGATATTTCATCTTGGGTCATGGGTGACAATTTGCCAGTGCCACAGTCTGCCAGCACAGAGCAGTTTACAGGGTCACAAATATCAGCTTTACGTATACTGCCTTCCAAGGACAGTGGAAGACCTGGAGCTCAGTAATGTCTCCCACAGAAACTGAATTTCAGAATAACCATAAAAGTATCCTGCCCTCTTTGGTGTTACCACAGTGCTAAAATTAGTGCTGAGTTTCATGTTAATACATAAATATTTATAAACACTTCATCCAAATTTTTTTCCCATGGGAAATTTTCTCTAAGTGGCTTTAGGTCACTTTTAAATACAGTGTCACATTTTGAGGGCTGTCTAATATTGCAAACACATTAGCAAACTGAGTGCTGTCTCTTCCACTGGGACTAGGTGAGAATTAATCTATTAATTCACAATACACGAAGCCAAATTTAACTTCTAATTTGCCTTTTTCCTTAACATAGGAACAAGGTAGGACAAAAACACTTTGGAAGTGCCTGCTAATTGATGCACTTTATGCTCACCAACCAAACCAAGAGCGCATAGAGCAAAGGACTGGTTGGTTTCTGGAATAAGTGCCAACACTTCAGCACCTCCAAGCTCTAAGAGTTGTTTTGTAGACGTGAAGTTCATGACTTGCCTCCATCCTAGGTACTTGCTACTACTGGTCCTGCTTACTGATACTACTACTACTAGTACTACTGCCTAGGTACTACTTGCTGCAGGTGACAACTGCAGAAGACCAGGGGAGGTAACAACTGCTTTACCCAGATCAGAGAGATGAAAAAAGGCATTTTGCGAGAGCAGAAATTGCTCTGAGGAGAATCTGGGAAAAGTCTGATCATCATATAATGTTGTTAAGTCTGGAGAATATTTTGTTAAGTCTGGAGGAGATTTTATCTTGGAGTTCTGTTTTCTTTGGGCAGAAGCACCGCTATCAGGCTATTGCCCATAGAGCTTGTCTTTGTGGAGGTGACGTCAAAGTTAATCTTTAGACAAGAAAATAAGGTTTTCTGCAATGAAATTTCTAACATATGAAAAAATGAGACAGAGGAGTAATTTTCCTTTTATACACTCCATGTAGCCTTTTTTGCCACTCACCTTTTTTTTTCCACACTTTTGCTTGGCTTTTTGTTTGGAGGTGTTTTCTAATTTAATGAAGAGACTATGAACTGAAGCATCTGTCTGCATTTTGCTAGTGTTACTGTGTCTAGAGTCCCAAGAGGAAAGGGAGTGCCAAAAGTTAATTTATGCAAGTTCATTAACCCAAGGTCTTTTCCCCTCTTGCGTGCACAGGACTGACCTTTCCCAGAAGCTGCCCTGACTTGTGCCTGGCCTGTTGTCATTACCTCCTTGATTCTCTAGTTTTTCATGCTGTGGATGTGTTTTTCACCACATTTCTGGCACCAGCAGCAGACTCACACCCTGAATTAAATTCACAAGCAGCATCTTAGCATTCAGAAAGGTAAAGCATGAGCATCAGTTTGTCAGATAAAGTCAATAAATGTTTGTGATTCAGCAACAAAGGCCAGTCATGTAAACAGAATCTCAGTAGGCAGTGCCTGCTGTAACACCCTTCATTCTGGGATCATGTCAGGCCAGGATAAAGCTCAGCCTCCAGAAAACTGCAGTCACAAATATTCTGCTTGCTGGAACACAAGACGAGTTTTCCTTTTCCAGGACACCATAGTGAAGGAGCATTATTTTGCACATGGCCAGCAATCACTGAGCAATCAGGATATAGCCAAACCACATGTTGTTTAATAACACCACAAACACAGGAAACAGCCTGATGAAAAGGTTTCAAGAAAAATATGTTTATATCGTGGGTCACCATGAAACAGCTCCCAAGCAGAGATCACCAACACCTTATAACTCCAGCCAAAGGAGATATTCAGAGCCCAAGTTAGCGAGCTGGCACTAGCTCAAGGTTGCCTTGAAAGTTATCTTTTCAGTGCTGTTTTATCCCAGCCACAACCTTGAAGAAAAGTGGGTTAGTGTCAAAGGTGGCACTCTAGACCTGCTGCAAGCAAAGAACTTTTTGAACAGCTGTTGGAAGTTTCCACAACGAAATGGAGAGGAAAAAGAGAGGCAGAACAACTTTATTAAGAAAAATAGAGTACTTTTAAAAATGAGGACATTGTGTGGTAGCAGTATTTTTCTCTCCAAACTCCTCTCTCTCTGTCTCACATCAGCTTCTTACATATGCTTATCAATTTATGTCTGAAATAAATGCATCAAATACGCTGCATCTTATTTCACTCCCTTTACTTTTAAGTATCTGTCCCTCTCTAGTTGCTGAATACATGTGTTAACAGTAGCATATAATTTTGTAAGTATCATTTTAATATAGACATTTAAATATATGATTATTCTTTAGCTATAAAAAAACCCCAAATAGCTTTTTCAACTTTCCAACAAATTGAGTTTTACTGGCCATAATTTTTATATATTAAAGTCTGTACATCTATTTTCCATTTCAGGTTATGTATATGTATTAACAATAAAAACATTATAAAAATAATTCAAAACCAAGAGCAATTCATAAGTCATAGGTGTTTCTTAGTGATTAAATATCGACTGCATCAAAACTAATAATAAGGAAATTGTTAAAATTCAGTAATAAAGGGATGTGTACATCCAAGTTAGAAGCTGACAGGCTAGAAATTATTGAATAACTAAAATTAAAATGCCAAAGCTGGATCTGCTAAATAATGAGAAACCAATTGTCTCAATTACCTCAGAGGAAATGAGTTCGGCAGTATAGAAATAAGCAATCAAATGGGTATCAAATAGAATATTTTATAAATATTTTTTGAGAGAGCAGTCTTTCAGATGAGGAATATATCGTTTAGTAATGCATGGCCAATGAGATGAACTCTTATAGCTGGGATTCATAAGATGAGTGAGCTGGAACCTCATTCAGAGTGACAACACTTGCCCTGTTTAATTAAATAATTAATTAATTCTGCATCTAAATCCTATCCGGTATCTTACAACAGGTCACAGATAAACTGATTCATAGAGATCAGATTGATTCACTCCATGACCAATTTATGACTGATAATTTCTGTAAATTATCTAATTTATTACAGTAAGTAAATAAATTAAACATCTCTTCTACAGCAATCCCAGTTGATACACAGAAAACCTTTAAAAGGCAATTTACTCATCACCTGAAATGAACTGAATTTCCAAGATGTCTTACTAATTCTTTATTACTATATTCTAATTTCATTGCAACTGTTTTTTCTATTCTTAGCCAATGCACTCAGTGAAGATGGAGGGAGAGCTTTTGGCCCTCCCTCCTCAGACATTTGTCTTGCAGCTCAATAGGAGTAGCACTGAGGGGAGCAGTTCTTCCCACTTTGACTTGTTTATTTCTTCTTTAGCTGATGGAGAAAATGAGGTGTTTAAAAAAGCCTCAGAAGACCTGGCTGCTTAGGCTGAGTTATCTCAGGTTTCCCCTGCCTTTTCTGTGATGAGTTGGAATGCTCATTATGTCACACAGACACATTCATGGGGATGGAGCTGTGCTACGTGCCAATCCTTGTCAAAACAAGCCAGAAAAACAATGCCCCTGAAAAATGTGCTGTCATCCTGACATTTGCTCTCTAGAGGGAAAAAAAACTAGGGGGGAAAGGCAATGGAAACAAAAGGCTTGTCTCACAAACCTGCTGAAGGAGGCAGCACAGGTCGTGGGCAGCAGTATGACAGCTAGAGCATGCACATTATGGATGCGTGGGACACACCTAAGGGATGTCCCTGCTCCAGAAGAGTTTCATAACAGCCCAGCTGTGGGCTGCTCCTTGATGGTGTTGTAATCCCTCCCCTTGATGCCTCTCTGTTTTGTGTAAAATGAGAATGAGTCATTAAGAGGGAAACTTAAACCCCAATCCCCTTCCTAATCCGGCTCATTCTTGATTTATATTTACAAAGCCAACATAAGCACCAGTAGAAGAGCCTGAGGCAATGTTGTCAGGGGACTTGTGTGTTCACCCCACATCCCTGGGAAAGACTGGAATGATCTTAAGCAGGAGAAGGAGGTGAGCCTTTGACAACAGTCTGAGCCAGGCAGAGGTGTAGCCCCAGGACAGGGAGGCCAGCCCTGCCTCCAGCTAGCTGGCAGCTGCTCTGAGGCAGAGAGGGAATAAAAACAATCCAACAGCAAAGAGAAACAGAGAAAAGTGGCATGATGTAACACAGCCTCAGTCTACCAGCCAACACACCATTTCTAAGGACTAACAGGCTCCCAATCAGAATTTGAAAAATAAAGAGTATAAGATATTGAATTATTATCAGCAGGCAAGCCACAGTGGTTTGAGGAAGAAGAGGCAGCATGTTTCTCCTCTCCAGGCAATGTGGTATCTGCCCCCTTTTTCTCTTGTCATTATAAGAACTTCACCCTAAAGACAAATGTGGGAACAACCATTTCAAAAAAGATCAAAGTAAACCCCTCTGACTTTTCCTTACAGCATGCTGTCATTTTTATGTAACCTAGTCTTTCAGCAAAACTGAGACAAATATCCTGAATTATTATCAGCCACCTTGAAACAGTAGGGGCTTTTTGTAAATATGTTATTCAGAGAAAAACACTTTGCCTAGGTCTAATCAAAAACTAATTAGAATCAGCATATGCTTTTCTGCACAGTTACCGTGTCATCTGGAACACGAGATGTACAAACCCAGACCTAATCAAACTGGGATGCTTAACATTGAGAGCATTATCATCTGAAGAGTCTTCTGCAGTCAACAGAAAAAGAAATAGCAGCATGATTCAACATACCTAGTATCTTGAACAATCCTCTAGAAATTATTATTGCTCCTCCTTGACTACAGAAGGGCTCTGAGAGTGTGATTTATTTGCATGAGCACTGGTAGCCAGCTCTATTTTGGATGGCACAGAGTATCTGCCCAGCCTGCACCTGCCCTTTGGAAGAGCACAGACTCTCCTAAATCTCATGGTTTATCTGCATGACCCAGGCAGGTGTCTCAGGTACCCCAGAGAATCCTGAATGGTGACCATGAGCTGCACCTGAGCTGCTTCTGCATGATTCAGGTAGGGCCTGAAGTCATCAATGGTGAGCCTGGGCCACTGGAACACTGCTGTAGGCTCAAGTGAAGAGTATCAAAACCTGAAGGAGTACGGCTTGGCTAAGAGAGAGTCAAGGAGCAAGGGAGCTGCTCAGGGCAAGCCATGAGCACGGAGCTCTTTATTCTTGAGTGAGGCACTCCTGTGTGGCAAGGGGACTGCTGTGATGTCAGAACCCAGGAAATTCCTCTGGCTGGCCTGGAGGGCTCCAGCCCCTGCCCAGGGGGCTCAGAGACCTCGGCACAGAGCCCAGGACCCCTGTGCCTTTGATTTAGCCCTTGGAAAAAACAAATACCAACCTATATATGAAAAATTACAAGTCGAGAAAGTTTAAGTAGAATAATAGTTTGTCACAGGATGAAAAATATATTTTTGAGGTTTTTAGAATGCAGGCTCGGGGTCCCAAGATGGAGGAATTTGGGCATGCCTTTTCCTTTTTCCTTCTTCTTCCTGGCCTCCATGTTCTGGGTGATACTGGCACTCTTGGATTGGTTTAGAGTAGAAACTCAGTGTCTAACATAGTTGATAGGTATTCAGAAGTTATGGTAAATAAAGTACACAAAGTTTTTAGTATAAAAAGATAACATCACCCCAAGGGCAGCCAGTGGGCCTCTGTCTGACCCGTTGAATGGACCTTGGCAGGCCAGAGAAAGAATGTACTGGATAAGAAACAATAAACAACCTTGAGAACGAGAACTGAAGAGTTCTGACTCCTCCTTTGACTGCCAGGCTAGGAAAAGAGACTTTCTAACACATCGCAGGGTCACTCTGACCAGCAGAGATTCTGGGACTATGACACCAGTGTTATAAAGCACAGTCATCAAACTCTGCCTAAACCCACTCCCAACTTGCACCAAGTCATGAAGCCATCAAGCATATAAATGCAAATCCCATTTGCCTGCAACATTTTTTATTCAACACCTATTGATATTATCACAGTTATAAATAGCACTTAAAGAGAAAGTCAGGATGTACAAAACTCTAATCTTTGGCCACCACTAATTTCTTCTCTGTCAAATTTTCCTGCCTGATGAACATGCCATTTGTCCTTTTGGTGTTCCCTTTTCAATAAAGCTAATATTTTCCTGTATCTTAAAAAAAAAAAAAACTTCAGTTTTACCATTAATCATAGAAGTAAGACATTCATACGAAGCAATTCATTTTGTGGCAACACACTAGACTTATAAAAGGAGATATGAGAGGTTTTCCATCTTATGAGGATCGATGTCGTTGTGCAACCAAGAGAAATTTCAGTCCATTTTTCAAACCATCTGAAGTCCCGTGTATTGAAGAAAAATAATTCAGCACATATAGTTTCAATTCAACTGAAATTTATGATTCTATATGACTACAGTGATATTTGTAATACTGGCCACCAAAGACTGTCACTGATATTTTGCCAAGCAAAACGCAACAATCTTCCAGGCTAATTGCAGATTTTATTTAAAAAAATGTGTAAGATATTTCACTCTTTGCACAATTGAAACCTGTTCACCAGATCTACAGTCAGTAGGTAGAGATGTACAGTATATACTAGGGAATTTCAGAGCAAATAAAGGCACAGGCCTATCCTGCTACAGCACTGTCCAACTCAAGGTTCCTAAGGCAGGCTCCTGAGCTGGAAATCTGTGCTGTCTGCACAGAGAAGCAGCATCTGAACTCCATCTACACTGATTTTTATTTGGGCACCTATAGCAGATACCTCAAGTCAGGTCCTGAAATAACCCCCACTTTGTGTAATTCTGAGACCAATAAAGAAGTGGATAGAATGTTGGTCTACAAGTATTTCAGTACAAAGACTGACACAGAAGTAGGAAGATGGTCTGCAAAGACTTTTGTTCATTTGTTTAAAGTAGATATATTAGCACATTGATCCTCTATGTTCAGGAACACCAAAACACCACTCAGATATTATATTTAAACAACTTCATTATTCACAAATGCTCCAGCATTTTCAACTTGTTAGGGGCATTGTGGGTTTGATGAAGGTGACTGTGCTTTGACCACAAGGTGCACAGATGATTGCTTGCCCATCACACTGAAAAGTGGAAGGAAGATTGCTCACATATGACATTGACCAGACACAATCTGCAGAACTACCCAAAGAACAACAGCTTTGTAGAGATCTGGCCTTTTCAGCCTCCAGCCTGGGATAAGAGAAACAGGTATGTTGATATTATATTGCAAAGGTTCCTTATTGCAAGAGCTTCACACCTCCTTGATGTTTCTTTTAGGGAGCTCCTCTAAGCACTGACTCATCCTTACAGTAACCAGCTGACTCCAGTTCCCCCACAACCAACCAATCCACCCTTTTATAACACTCTTATTCTCATTGGCTACAGCTGTGGCCTGTTAAAGTCAGCCCTGTTCCCAATCTCTAATAATTGGCCCAGCTGCAACTCCTTAGGGGTAAGATTGCTTTCTATACTACCTTTATTTGCTTATATTGTATCCCCCTACACAGTTACATGTAGAATTGTTCTTAAACAGCAGAGATGTTGCTGGTTGAAGTAAGAAAGAGTGTCGTCTTTGATGGGAATGAAGGACAGAGACACTGTTGAGAAGTCGCAGGAGCACTGCTGCTGGAAGCCAAAGAAGAGGACAAGATGAAAACCCTTGAAGATGTCAGACTGTATACTGTGAAAAAAAGAAAGGTTTTGCAGATATTCTTTGCATGGGCACCCACAAATCATCCAAACACATTGGACACAAGCCCAGCTCCATGCCCCAGGACCTTGGCTGGCCTCCAAGAAGCACCATGAGCAATTGGATCAGGTGAACTGCAGAAGCTCAGAGAAAGTATAAAGGAATGTGTAAGTATCTGCTTGCAATGAAGTTTCAGCCAACAAGAACACTGATGCTCTTCCCCTTGCAACAGCCACATATAAGTAAAATAAATCAAGTATTAAATATTAACCTGCTGAAATGCCTATACTTAAAAACTATACATTAACTTTCAGTCATAGTATTTGTGCCCCATGACAAGACAACCTGAGTAGCTTTAGTTTTGCCTTTGTAAATTATTATAAAATTTCTCTAAAACTTGTTACTCAGATGAACAAAAACTTACAAAAACTTAAAGGGGACAAAACAAGGTCAATCCACAGCTAACAAGAGCCCAACAAAAAATCCTTTGAACAGACCTTGAAGCTGAGCGATACACCAGAGCTATTTACTAGTGAGATAGGCAGTGCATGTGCTTGATGACAATAATAATGCTGTTATCAACATGGAAATGTTGGGTTTAAACTTAATCTCTTCCCTGATAAACTCTCCTTTCACCAGCCCAAGGATTTATAGCTAAAAGCATTTCAGACACAAACTCAGGACCAAACCGTGTATCTGTTTGTCCCATTTCTGTAAGGATTTGAAGACAGTGCATGTGAAATGCAAATGCTTAAACTCCAGACGCCAGAAGTCGAGGAGCAGAGCTGAAGGATCTGAGAAAGTCCCTGGGGAGCCATACAGTGAGCAAAATGCCAGTGCAGCCAGCTGTGCTGAGAGCTGGCCCGGGGCTCAGCACGCTCCATGCTCAGAGCAGCAGCTGAGGCAGCACAAGTGGGGCTGGCAGTATCCACCAGCTGCAGCAAACCAGGGCAACAAAAGCAATGAGCGGATTCTTAGCGTTCACACAAGGTCTACAGTCTTGCAAGGAAAACAAAAGCCTTGTGCTAAAAAGTTCAAAAGTTCAAAGAGGGTCTTTCAACCTTTTTTCAGCAATATATGAAAAGCCTTCTTGACCTTCCTTCCCTAAGATGCATATTTATTTTGAAAATCACATAAAATTCTATTTCTGCTTCCAATTTTTACAGGGTTGCAAAATTTTTTGTTAAATTATCACTAATTATTGTAATCAGTCATAGACATGTCATTTCACTTTTGCTGATAAAAAGACGTGTTCAAAACAGCTGAAATCAGAAATTTGTTTCTTGTACGTACACATTTCAGTAGCTTATCCATCACTTTAAAGTTTTCCCCAACTTACTGGAGTAAGAGAATTCCATGACCAAATCTGGTGGTTAGTATGGAGTGAAAAAAATCTAAATCAAAGGTGAGCCACAGCTACAGCAGGAGGAATGGAGAGACAAAGATAACACTGCTTCCCACAAATGGAGAGTCAGTCATTGAGGCATCAGTCAACATCATGCAACTAGGCCATAAATGCCTGAATACATGATTTGCACTGAAGTGCAAAGGTACACAGAGCTTTCTCCAATGTCCAGGAAAAGAAATGGCAGTGCCTTTCTTCTACTTTTGTCTAGCCTGTGATGAGGAGAAAAATTAATATATAACACTTTGAGAACAAAATTCCTTTCCTGATAGTAGGAACAGAATGTACAAATTATCATGTGGGTTTTGTTTTTGGTTTGCCAGTAGTAACATTCAAGTTGCGACATGCAGCTTTATAATACAGTAAAGTTTATATTGTATAGATTTTTTTAAATTAAAAATTGCCTCCCAGGTTGCTTTTCTAAATACTGGACTAGTCTCAGTCAATCAATAAATACAGCTGCAGGAGAGGAGAGCTGTCAGATCTGTAAGCAAGGAAAACAGTTTTCAGGTGGTTTGAGCATCAGGGATTGCCTCTCCCTTCAAATGTCCACTAACGAGTGATTAGGATGCGCTCTCAGAATAAAAAGAGTTTGCTAAAGAAAATTTTGTTCTCTGTGGCATTTAACCTGGTCTGCTTCAAACCCTAAGCTGTCACCCTCCACATACTTGATGCAAGACAGCCCTGGAGTGACCAGGAGGAATTTGGGCCATCCAGCTTAGGAGGAAAAGCCATAGACTTGCCATGACAGCTGTCCAGAGCCCATCAATAACAGTGTAAAGGCAAAAAAAGCTGTGCCCTCATTCTATGCCCACCTTTTTGAGCCCTTGCTTAATATGCAGGATATTTTCCTCCAGGAGTTCAGTGTTTTATCTTCCCAGTTCTAGTTAGCATGGGAAAAGTGAGCATTTTACCACGTTAGTGCTTTTGGAGGGAAATGCCCCCAAAGCAGAGATAGCAGGAGTAGTGTCACATCCCTTTAAAAAGCCCCTCCAAGTATACAGTATAAACTCATGCAAATATAAGCAAAATCTAATGGATCTAATCAGGTCAAGATGTAACAGGCCTCATATAAACAAAAGAGGCTGTACCTCTCAATTTTTTCATTATACAATTCCTGCAGATACATATGTAAAATTTTCATATGCCTTTTCAAATTAAGGCAGAATTCCTGCTGCATCCAAGAATCCTTCTCCATCTGCCTGGGCTTCCTTTTGCCATGCACAGGTTTACAGCATGTTTCAGAAGAGACTTGGCCTCAAGAATTACCTTTTAAAAGATACCCTCTGCAGGCAAGATAGGCAGCAAGGGAGTCACATAATATTACATTTTCAAATAGATTAGAAAAGTATCAGCAGCATCTTCATTCAAGCCCATTCATTTTTAGATTATAACCCTCTGCATTTTTAGGTTCTTTTTAATTTGACAAGGGTCAGTGCACAGACATAATTTACTAGTTCAGTTCAATAGTTCAGTTCAATTTCAAGCACAAAGTCCAACAGGAGCCCATAAAAAGCACTGCTCATTCCAGTTTCCCTTATAGTGCTACCCTTGACACTTCCTATAGCAGTGCAGGAAAACCAAACTAGGCCAGCCCTATGTGATCAACAGAGCACTGTTTCGACATTGCAAATCACCAAGGGATTCTTTACAACAAAGCTTAATATCTGAAACTGTTTATGAGGGTTCCTCATTTCCCTCTTTTAATTAATATACCCTGATGCACACAAACAGACTACTAAGAAGAGTTAAAGCATTTGCACAGCCACAAAAACAAGAACCCCAGAGTGTGAAGCCCTTGGACACACTGCTGGTGCCCCTGCTAGGGTTAGCCTGCATTTTCTGCTGCCAACCACAGCAGAATAAGAACTTAGAGTAGGAGTAAATGGCAAACACTGGAGGATGGATTAATAGTTCTGTGGCACTTTGAAGTCTACATCCAGGAGTGAAAATGAAGTGCAGTTAAATGCCAACTATCATAGAAGTCACCAAACATAATTCTTCTCTTCAAAAGTGAGTTTAGAAGTTGAAGTGGGGAATTAACTTCAGACTGGAGGTCTGTATTTAGACCTAGCAAGAAATCATTGAAAAGAAAGAATGGCAACCCTGAGACATAAATGGAATGAGCTGCCAAGCAGATTTTTCACAGTCATGATAATTATTTTTGAAATCTCACAGCTTGATTTTCTCCAAGTAGAAAGCAATTCTCCTCACTATTCTCTTTCATGACAACTTGGGCATCAGCTCCCACAAAACTGATTTTCACTTGCAGTGGTATTGTTAATTATTATAATGAGATATGCAAGTATCTAAGGCTCAAAAAAAAAATCCAGATATGGTGCCTCATTGTCTCTTTAATTAGAACACAATAAGTGTAGAATTTATCCCTTTCAGTGTTCTGCAGACAATTTTCACACGTAGTAAGTCTGTTAGAAATTTCATGCATAGCTAGATTTAAAGCTTCCCTGATGTTTGTCAGATACAGCTGAAGTAGTGATTTTGTGTTGCAGCTATAATTAGGTGGCATATTGCCATGATTTTCCCTTTTTCTGTCTTCTTTTTTGAAACTCAGATGTCAAAGCAAATTATTGATCAGCTGTGAGATGTAAGGTCAGTTACAGGGAAAAAAATTAAACCTAGATTTTCATTAGTTTTTCATTTAAATTTGCAAATTCCTGAAGCATATTGTCATCCAGACAAACTGAGTCCTCCAGTCAGTTTCTTTTCTTCTCTCCTCCTAAGGCAGCCTGTCATTGAAATGTTCTCACCTGGGAAGTAATTGCTTTTTCCAGTCAGGATCTCAGTGATTGTGTGTCCTCCTCACAAGAACTATCACCCATTTGGGCTTTTTGATTCTTCTGACAGAAGAAAAGGCAAGAACTGAAAGGAGAAATAGTCTGCACAGTGTTTGAGAGATGGCAGTGCTGCCTGGGTGCGAGCAAGGGGCAGCCCATGAGGAGAGCAGACCGTGAGATCAATCCCCACCACCGCAAGGAGCTGAACACAAAGCTTTGGGCAGCAATCGGCGCCTTGTGCTGGCAGATGCTCTCACAGCTGCTTCCCAGAGATCGTGGAGACACATGGTTAGAGAAGCTGACTCTCCTTTTCACCACTTCTGCATAGTTTCACAAAATCTAGGGCAGGAGGCAGTGGTAGGGGATTTCAGAGATGTCCTTCTGCTATTTCCAGCTGTGTCCGCTCTCCCAGTGCCCAGATGAGAGATGGGGTGGGCGTCTCTGAACTTGCTCTGTCACTTCCCCTCACCACCAGCAGCAAGGAACACTACCCATCTCATCCCCAGGTAGACACTTAAAGCAGAAGAGGTGAACCACATTTTTGTGAATTTCAAAGGTGCTTGGGAAGTTTTCTGTTGAGCAGAAAATGTACAAAAATGTAATGCAAGTGTCTGAAATTGTGCAACCTAAGTCCCACTCCAAAGTCCAGAGATGATGATCTAATTCTTCCCTGCACACACTGTGTTAATGTTTTGGGAAATATACTTTCATTGGTACCTTTCATAATGACAGACACAAAGTGGAATGAAAAATAATTTGCCTTTGCTTTCATTTTCAATCTCTTTTCTGCACTTCTTAAATCTTTGGTTCTTTCTTGCAGAAGTTGAATTCTCCCAGAGGGGGGAATTACACCATCCATTCAACAACAGAATTTTGCATTTCTCTTAATATGTAAATATTAAAATCTAAATGCTTCTTAATAACAAAATTGTATTTTTATTATATAGCTGTTATTTTATTAAGGTAATTATATTGGTAATGGTAAATAATAATACCCTTAGGAATATATAAATCTCTGGTTTCCAGCTTAGTTTGCGATTCCTTCAGTATTTTCTTTTGCATTTCATTAGCTCAGATAGTTACACTATTGATAATTTGAAGATTTCAGCAGTGCTAAATCAAATCCTAACAATCTTGAGACTTGTCTGAAACCCAGAAGTAGTCGTCTTTCTTTTCTGCTTCTGAGCTGATTGACTCAATCTCAAACTCCTTTAAGCTGTGCTGGGTCAAATGAATGCCTTTCTGCCTCCCTTCTTTGTAGCACCCACCTCTCTGGTGTGACTGCATTGACCAAATATCATGGTCATTTTGCAGGGTGAAGGGCAGTGGCAAATAAATCCCAAGGAAAAAAATCTTACCACAAAGCTATGTGATGTTTAAGCAGTTACAGTATGACAACACCACCTCCCTGAGCTGCAGCTGTTATTTCCTACTCCAAACACGAGCAGACTAATGATTTGCCTCCTCACCTCTTTCTTCATACCTCTGCAGCTTGTCAGTGAATCCTGTACTATTTCTAACATTAGTGCTGTCTTGCTTTCAGTCTCCTGCTGAACAGCATGTCAGTAGGTGGCAGCCCATGGCTCATTAAGGCGGTTCTGCGGTGCTAAATTCATAGCACAGTCTGGATTTACAGCTTTTTCAGCGGACAATTTATTATTTTAATGCCTTTTTCCACCGTCTGTTATACTGGGAATGATGGAGACTAGCAGTAATGTGTCTAAATCCAAATTTTACTGCAAATTGCCCAATTTTATGTTCTCTAAACTGTGGCCCACAGTCAGACATTATTATTCACCATGTACAATGTGTAGTGAAAGATTGGCTGGATATGTATGATCATGCATTACTGCAGTAATTCCCAGGGGGAATTGAAAAGAGCAGTTCAGGATACACCTCTCAACAATTTTTCAACAAACACGGAAAGATCTCTGATCGTTTTTGAGAAGGAATAAAAAACAAAAGATGAAAATCCTTTTTGATCTTTTCATACTAAGAGGGGACCTTTCAGAAGCATGTCCAAAATTGTGCGTGTAGCAACCAAAATCCCAACAGCTAGAAACAAGCCCTGTTAATTGCACACCCTCAGTGACTCGGGAGCACAACATCAATAGCAACCAGAGAAAATGCCTCTGCTGCCCCTGCAAAGCAAGTAAAGAAGGGACATGAGCTTCTACTGAAGCAAGGGTACACACAGCGTAAGCGTGTGAATGGTTGTGTGTATGTGTCCATCTGTCCCCTCTTTCTGAGTCTTTTTTACACCCACTGTTACACGGTCAAATCTTGTCAAAGTGGGTTGGGAGGATGATTCATCCTCACTGGTGGATAGCTCAGACCCGACAAACTGTTCATTTGAGGGTGGTTTTTTTTCAGTTTATAATGTTAAAAATAGGAATGTGCAAGTTGCCTCATAGGATGGCCACATCTCCAAGCTCCCAGTGGAAACAAGCTCCAGCAAAGCAAGGTGCAAATGCAATAGAGCATTTGCTGGGTGGAAAAAAGACCCTCAGGACAGCCCCAGCAGGCAGGGAAAAGGGGAAGAACAGGAAGGCAGGTAGTTTGTCCTGGCATGTCTGTCCTGGAAGAAAGGGAGCCAGGAGCCAGAGCTGAGGCAGTTTCTTCTTCCCTTGTCTTGTGTAGAGTTGCTGTCATAGCGAGCAACATTTCCACCACTGTGTGAGCATGAAACATGGAAACAGATTCATTTTTACCATGGAGATGTCCTGACAAACACCATTACGGAATTCCTGACTTTGCTGGCAATGTTTTGAGCCTTGCAGCAGCCAGAAGAGAAAGCTCTCCTCCTCTGATAAGCAGAGGATTTCCTGCAGCCTGTATGAGTGATGTGCCTGAGCCCTGAAGCTGAGCAGGGCTCCTCTGACAACAGCTTGCATGACAGTGACACCTGCACAACCTGCCCTGCTCTTCAAAATCACCCCAGCACAGACAACATATTCTCAGAAAGCTCAGAGGAATAAAAGGGGAAACAACAAAGCAGGTTACCAGGACTGAGCTTACTAAGGGAAAAGAGAAAGTGAGACCAAATTGTTCTTTCAAAGGCAACCTGCCCTGGAGAAGCCAAGAAAGGACTTGGTAACACTGTTGGCATGGATTGAAACATCCTGTTGTCACTACCACCCCCTCTCTCATGTTTCATGACCCACAATAGCATAAGCTTAGCACTCAACCAGACTCAGAAGCATACACAGGGACTTGCTCTAACCTGCTCGTCTCCACCATCAAGAAGTTGGGTAAATGATTCTGTTACCATTTTGTCAGGACTGGTATTGATAGTGATAGAAAGGGAAGACCATGAGTGAGCTGAAGCCTCACAGACCCAGCAGGTTTTGGGTATTTTTCTCAGATATTCCACTGGGGCAGACATAGGTCAGCATGAGATGGTGGGTGTCACACAGCCTTAATGGAGACTAACCTGCATTTTAGGCTCCTCAGGGAGATCTAGGAGGGGAAGGCAGCTTATCCCATGGCTGTCTGATATCCCTGTCAAACATATGGTAATAGGTCAAGCAACAGTCCTGGAAAAACAGGGAGGAACTGGTAAACAGACTGGAAACACTGGAGTGCCTGAGAAAAGGCAGACTTCATAGCACTCAGCAGGAAAACCATATTTGACTGACAAGAAAAAAGTGGCAGGAGTGCAGAGGCTTGCCCAAAATCACTCAGGCTCTTACAGATAATTAGCAAAGTTGAGCTTCAAGTACATTGCCCTGTGTTTGGTCCTGCTTCTCCCAAAGATGTTGATGTGGTATTAAGGACAGACTGATGGATAATGTCTTTCAGATGCCAGGTCTCCTGTTTAAAGCATGGCTGGTTTTTGTAGAATTGTCAGCCACAGCTTTTAATCATGAACTAAAGAGCTGATTTTCCAAATTAGATTGCGGGTTAGGATCAAATGTTTACTTTTCTAAAAAAAATTCCCTTTGAGTTCTTCTACAGAGAAATTCTTGTTGCAAATCCCTTAGAAAGGGATTTACCTACCTTCTCTTCCTCTGAAACACTTCTTTGGGCCTGATATCCAAATGGAATGGTAGAGAAAGGATGTAAACACAAAGCATTTTGAAAGCAACAGAGTTGGTTGGTGAGGTGTTAAATATATGATTTCTATTTTCACTTTGAAAAAGAATGAAGGAGGTTTCTCAATAGTGAGCAGGAGCACCAGTGGCCACCTGCACTTGGGACTCTTCCTTCTGTGTGTGCCTCCAGACCCATCCACACATATTTCTCCATCTTCCAGGGATAACTGCTGCATTTGGAGACTTCCCCATCCCTTCTGCTACAGGAACAGCATCCAGACTCAGCTCACACTCTGCATTCAGCCCTTTTCCTGGCAGCCCTCACCAGGCCTTTCTGAGCAAAACTTGTACTACTGCTCTCTGCTTCCCTCAGACGTGACTCAAGCACAGACTCACACAGTGCAGGGAAAATTGTAGACCTCAAATAAGGTCTTTTCCCACGCTTGACTTTCAAAGAAATTAGCCCAGAAGGCTAGTAAATCAGATGGAAATCCAAAGTCAGCATTCTAAATGTCTCAAATTTCTGCCAGCTGGAAGCAGTAGAGCACACACCTTGACCCTGACATGGCGTCCTTTGTACCAGCCTCTCCCTTCTGTCTGTAATCCCGTGACACAGGTTCGTGACAGGAAAGGATTTCAGTAACACCTTTGTGCCAGAGGGGCTGTACCTCTTATGGTACCAATGCCTGACCACAAGACCAGCTGTGAACCTATTCCCCTACTTCTCCACCTTCTCCACACCTCCTCAATGGCATTTTTACCTGACACACCTTTTGTGCATGGCACACATGCAGTTTTTACCTGACACACCTTTTGTGCATGGCACACATGCAATGAACTCTCCTGGAATAGCATTTCTCTGTTGCCCTCCAAACTCTAGCTTGGGACTCAATTCTAATCATGTATTGAGTACATTTTTGCACATAGTGAGGCCAAGTATATTTGTATTAACCTCCTAGCAGCTCCTCAGAGGAGTGAGAGGTGCTGTGCAAGACACCAAACAACTCTAGCTGGTAGCACCAGCCTTACTTAGCAGCAATATTCCTAAAAAGGGGGTTAATGGCCACTAGCGAAAGCCCCATTCATAATCATTTTGTGCATTTCTAACAGGAAATAAAGAGGCTTTCTGGACTTTCTGTCACCAGATAATAAGGCAACACAGAGCTGAAATGGAAACATCAGAGTCTTAAGCTCTTTCGGAATTTGTTGCCTTTTTATTGAAATTGTTGTCTGTATTTATTGAAATACAGACATCATGCAGCTGCAGCGCTGCATGCCCCATCCCTACCCCACACACCTTGCAGGGCTGCTGTCCTCCACACAAGCCAAGTGCATTCATGATGTGCAGACTGCAGTGTAAGTATGTATGCAGACAGATGAATCCATGGGATTCCACTCCATTATTTGGTCACCTTTTCTCTTAATCCCCCACACATTTTTCTTGCAAGCCTATTAGCCACATGTTGAATCCTCAGTGCCCAGACATGTGCTTGAAAGTTATTTGCACTAAGTATCAGATGTCAATACATGTAATAAACAACCAACACTTAAAAATGCATGAATTTTCTATTAAATTGGCTTGTTGCCACCTCAAAGAAAGAGATGTGAGTGAACACAGCTTCTCTTTGAAAGGCTCATTTGTGACCTTTTCTGCCATTCACTTGCCAGCTCACCTCGCTTACAGTGAACATCTTCCCAGGGAAACAGGCAGATTGCTCCTGAGATCTCTCATGCTCCTGATAGCACAGCTCATCTTACTCACCACAGGGCAAGACTGTCACCTAAAGGTGGATTTGGAGGCGCCAACCCTCATTCATTCATATGCTTTCTTCTGCACAATTGAAAGGAGGCAGAGAGGGGAATCCCCTCAGAGATAAAATGTAAAAGGAAACTGAGGCTTGTGCCTTGCATAGAAGGAACATAGGCTTCAGTGATTTTAGTAGATGTCAATCTACTGGAGCAGATCCTTCGTCTCCCTGTATTTTGTCTCACTTGTATTTTTCATATTAACTGTTGATTAACTGTTTTTAGCTAGAAGCTTTTTGGGGTCAAGAACTATAACTTCTAGTGGCAGATCTCTGAGATGCACCTATTAGAGTACAAGTGACAGGAAATTATTCTGGTGCAAGAACTTAACAAATTCTGAGTCTTTTAAAAAGTTTTTGCATTCTTCAACCCTATTCTCATGCACCATTTGAAGTCAGGGACTGACTGAGCATATGTTAAAGTGCTCTGCTGCAGGAAACCATTTTGTGTATTACTGCCAAATTTCATTCTTCCCGAGCTGTTTTAAACTGGATGGCTCGACAGCTGATGGCAGGACTGCTGCAGCAGCACAGAGCTCAGGGCAGGATAAAAGCCATGAAGCCCAAACACCTTTTCACATAGATTTTGCAGCCCTGTTTGGTGTCACTGCTAAGCATGCAGTAGGTAACAAGTTTCAGTGAAGGCAGCTCAGTGCTCGTTAGGGTGCCAGTCACAGTGCTTGCATATGCATCAATAACCAGGAGTAATGAGAGCTGGGTTTAGGTCCTGGTGCACCAGGGCTTGCTGTGCCTGAGCATTTCATCTAACTGCTGGGAGGCAGATGTTGCACTTTTACCATCTGGTGGGGCAAAGAAACACAAAAGTGAAATTTTGAGAAACCACAAAACCGCAGTTATAATGCTTCCTGTATCCTCAGGGTTTAGATCTCCTACAGAGGTGGCCAGCAAAGGGATGCAGATACTTCAGATAACAGTCACATGAGGCTGGGGAAAAAAATCATGGTAGAGAAAATCCTTCCCTATGTAAAGATGAGAGAATGAACATTAGCTTAGTGCCTTCTCCCTCACACTGAGCACTTGAAATCTCAGCATGTAGAGGAGCCGTGGGAAGTGGACTCCTACACTATTTGCTCAAAATATACCCTAAACATGCACAATTTGAAAAAAAAAATGTGCAAAAATATGTCACATTTTTCAGTGGGTTTTGTTTTTGTTTTATATCCCACAGTCTTCACACTGTAAACACAGTAAAGAAAGTCCCAGAACACTCAATCTTCAAACATTTTCCTGGTCAGTTGTTAATTAATGCTTTTTAGGGGTTTGGATTTTTGTTTTGGCTTTTGGTGGGGGTGGTTTTGGCTCGCTTTTTGTTGTGTTGTGTGAGGGTTTGTTTTTTTCCTGTAAAGCTACAGTGACCTCCAGCGGCCAAAAGAAGCCTTTCACGCTTCTAGGCTTATTTTGGGAAAGGTAAAACTATCCCTGATTATTATCTATGTGTGACAGGTGGGTCTGGAAATGGAGACAGAAACTGGATCCCTGTACTTCTGGATCAAAGCTGAAGACTAACTATCATCGTTATCTTGAGTTAAGTAACAGGAGAGAAGTTTAAAGTATTCATTATCTAGACATTTCTTTAGCCGGTATGCTTTTAATTAAACAGAATTTGTTTATCTATCTATTAATCCTTCTAGCAGCATCTCTACATTTAGAGTTTCGTTTTAGAGGGATAAATTTCATGCCTTCTCACCAAACATGAACCCAAGCAGTAAAATAACCCATCAAATATTGTAAAGTATGGAAAAGCAAATTCCAAGTTACAAGAATGAACAGCGGAAGTGTGAGAGGAAAGTGCAGAAACACATATACTAAGCATTAACTACTTTCTGGTACTATAGTTCAACAACTTTATCTATTTCAGCCTTAGATGTGTGCAACAGCTTTGTCCAGTCCCACGCTGGACTGATGAATTGTCATGGGAGAAGGGCTGTAATGGTGTAGCCCCTTATAAAGCCCTTAGTCTGTGGGTTATATCCTATATTAAATCCTATTCTGTCAGTAGCCCCTGCCTCAGAGTGCAGACAGATTTTCCAACCAGCACATTCAGCCTCCTCAGACACAGCCTGAGGTGGGAGATTTTGTCTTGTCCACCACTCATGTTTGTAAGTGACAATTCTTCATTCTGGTTTCTGGGTTACTAAAGTGCTCCCATGGTTTCTGAGGATATATACTGATGCAGTCAGTAGCCTGATTGTTGGTAGGCATAAATGAAAAAAGCCTGGGTTTAAGACAAGCTCAAATAATGGGAAAGCAATTCTTACTAGTCCTTTTCCAAGTGGTGCTATGGAATTTACACATGCGTTCACTACTAATGGTAGCACAACCATTTTTCTCTTCTGCATACACAGGCTCCCATCTCCTTCCACACAACTACCTGAATATTGTCATGTCCTTTCATTTCAACACCAGATTTCCAGGAAAACCCTCTAGGCCTTGATGGGAAAAGTGTTAAGGTACATACAGAAGTTGCATATTTAAAAGGCATAGGAATTGTTTCTTTTTGTGTCAAGAGCTTCCCTACAGGTCCATTCACAGTGCAGGTGACTCACATCAACACATCCCCCTGAGAGATGAGGGGGTCTTGGTTGAAAAAATGACTGAAGGACAAGGAAACAGGGGTATTATCAAACTGACATGTCCCAGTAATATCATAAAACTTCAAGATGCATCCCATAGTGCCTGAAAGGGAAGCAGGAGAGTCACTTAAACAGTGACAGAATCCACTTTGAGCTATCATAGTACCTTGTCCCATCATGGCCTCAAGATGGCAAAGCTTCTAGTTTTTCGGCTTTAGACAGATACAACCAGGGTCTTCCCGAGCAGTCATGTTCTCCAGTTATTTAAAACCCACCTTTCATTCAATTTTATTAAAAAATTATCACAATCTTTCTGTTCATCACTCGGCTCAGTTCCAGCTGAGCTTTGGGAGAATGCAGTGGCAAGAGACACCCATTGCTCAGCGTGCTGGTCTCCTGCATGAACAGATCCCTGGTCCCTGGGAGGGAAGGCTCAGCCACGGTGGTGCTGTGCATCTCTATTGGCACAAAGAGGCCCTAAATGTGCAAAAAGGTGGCATGAGCCCTGTTCTAACCTCTCAGAGCATCAGCACATTTGTGTGGGGATTGCATTTCACAGGAGAGAACAGGCTGCTAGCTTGTTGGAAAGAACTTTTCTGGCTGAAGGAGAAGACACCTGCCGCTGTCAGCCTGGATTGCAAGAAGCAGCAGAAGGGTGGCATGAACTCCACATGCTGAGACAAGGTCAAGTGAGACTTCTGGCATAGCAACAGGGGCACTACCTCCTGTTGCAGTGACCCTCAAAGGAAAAAATCCTGTAAAAGAGACTGAAAAATAGGGTTTGTGGGAGAGGAGAGGAGAGGAGAGGAGAGGAGAGGAGAGGAGAGGAGAGGAGAGGAGAGGAGAGGAGAGGAGAGGAGAGGAGAGGAGAGGAGAGGAGAGGAGAGGAGAGGAGAGGAGAGGAGAGGAGAGGAGAGGAGAGGAGAGGAGAGGAGAGGAGAGGAGAGGAGAGGAGAGGAGAGGAGAGGAGAGGAGAGGAGAGGAGAGGAGAGGAGAGGAGAGGAGAGGAGAGGAGAGGAGAGGAGAGGAGAGGAGAGGAGAGGAGAGGAGAGGAGAGGAGAGGCTTCACAGCTCTGATATATTAAAGTGCTTGCTTTGACCCAGATTACCTGTTCCTTGGGCAATATACAAATTTGAGTCTCTGTGGAAACTTCATGGTGTCTGCATCTATCTGTAATGGACGCAGCTTCAAGGAATGATTATCTGTTTCATACAAATAAGGAACCTATATCTGCTGTAAACATCTGGTATCTGGCTTATGGACCACAACTGACTGAACTCTCTGTCTAATATCATAGGCTTATCTCTGAATTGCTGTCTTACCTGGAGAAAAGATCCTCTTGTAAGAAAATACTAATGGCTAAGAGAAATGTAACATACAAAAATAAATTAATAAATAGGATTTTTAATTTGCCTGCTTGTCTTCAGCATTATCTCAGTAAAATATTAGGTGTTTGCTTGGGGCTGCAAGGATATATCCAGTCCCTTCAGTATTATTTTTGATACTCCTTAGACAGTTAGCAGAGAAGCAATGTCTCAAGAGGTCTGACAAGTCTTCAAATTCACTTGTTATCAACTCTCCATTTATATTACACAGAACTGAAACACTGGGGTAATGATCTAGTTTCTTAAATTATGCATCCCCTTCTCCCACTAAAAGAAAGAGCAGGTGTCTCTTGATCCAGACTGGGAAGTAGTGGTGCAGGATTTCGTGCATTTGTCTAGTGGTTATGGCACTAATTCAAGAAGATAAAGACTGAAGTTCAAGGTTTTTTCTCACCATGGACCTAGATGGGAACAATCTCTGCTTTGGCTCTGCATCTGGACTGCTCTGCATCCAGGAAGGTAGGAGTTATGGGATCACACACCAGAGCCCCAAGGCTAAGCTCAGCCCTGCATGACAAACGACAAAGACCTTTCAGGTGGGAAGACACAGCAAGGAGTTTCCCAGTAACTCTCTAAATTGAATATACATTTTATATCAAACTTCTATGAGACAGAAAAAAATGGATGAGGCCACACACATGAAAAAGAATGCCAGATCTATTCTTTCCTCCTCTTTCTGTACTCTGACATATTTTTTTTCCCACAAGCTCTCACAACCTCTGGTAGTGCTGAGATTACAAGTGGGTATTCTTATGTACTAAATAAAAGGCAGATTCCTCTTCACAGGCTGTGCCAGGCAATTTGTCTTCTAACATTTTTTCCCATTATTCAGTTGCTTAAGGCTACTATATGGACTATCTGCTCGGAGGTGACTGAAAAATGGACACTAGACTGCAAACAAATTTTGAATAAAGCTGAACTATTTTACATAGTTCAGCAACAATTTGCATATGATTTCTTATCTCTGCAACCTTTTGCACAGCTTGTTTAATTATATTTTTTTCCCACTGCATTTTCCTGATTAGAATTTGCCGGGACTCCACTGACAAAATTCATTTGCAGTATAAAACAGTGAGTTTAACAGCACACATCAGTTTCAACAAATACATTTTGCCTGAAGTTATTTGGTTTTTGTGCTTCTAGGAAAACTTTCTAGATTTCAAAAGCTGAAGATTCTGGGTCCAGTGTTTCATCTGAGCCAAAGTCTGTGAGGCACCTTTCTTGGAGTAGGTTCCACCCATTCTGGGAGACAGAGCGCTCACACAGGTCCCCAGACATTAGGTGTGAGCAATGATTTCTACCATCAAGAAATCTGCATACCCAGAGTGTTCATACACTTTTATCAGCTGATTCAGCACTGCTTGACTGTTGGCAGGAGCACAGCCAAAATTTAACAACCCTTCTACTCTGCTGCCAAGGCTGAGCCCCTCAGAGTGCCACAGCCACTCCTGCACACAGGGCTGCAATAATCACAGCCATCCCATGAACAACAACATTTTCTGTTTACATGAACTGCTTTCAAGCTTGAAGAATGTGAGTAGGGTCAATAACATGGAGGAGGACAGATGGCCTATAGCTGATTTGTTATAATAATCATCTGATAATATATAATCTGGGTAATCCAATAAAGTAATCATGTCATATTAGAGGTTACTAATCTCTCAAAATCAATTAATTTCTATAGAAAATTCATCCAATTACGGACCTTCTAGGGCATAAGCATCCAGGATTTCAATGCATTTGGACTCCATTCCTGGAGAGCCCCTAAGACTTACTCACTTAAGTAATCCTGATTTACTTCTCTCTTGATTTCCAATTATCTTTCTTCCTCAGAGGTGGTCATAGTCACACTGGTGTGCTTTTGGGTCTTCTTTTTCAGGTAAATGGCACAACTGCTGTGCTGTGATCCACAAGTCTTTAAGAAGGACAGGAAAAGAGGACAAAAACAGGAGTGGATTTGCACTCTATGAGAAGAGATTCAAATAAATCATACCTTGCTATGGATTAGACAATGGATGAGCCAAAAGATTTATGGGTAAGATCGGAGAGAAGACCAAGACAGACATCTGCTGTAGACCATCCCATAGAGAAAAGGAGGTGGGCAAGCCTTCTTTAAACAGTCTGAGAAAACATCAGGATCATGTCCCCTGGCTCTCACAAGGACTTTAATCCTCCTTGAGGTATCTTGGAAAAGTAACTTGCAACACTTCAAGCAACTCAAGAGGTTTCTGGTGTGCTTTGAGGTCAAAAATCAATTTTTTTGGAAGCAGATGTTGGACTGGCCAGACAGGGAAAGTGCTCTGCTGGATATTCTACTCATAAATAATGGTTTCATAAATAAGTAGAGCCTGTGGCTGCATTGACTGCAGCAACCTGAAATGGGGGTTGTAGGGTCTGATAAAAGAGAAGAAGAAGGCAAGTAGCAGAATAAAGGCTTAGATTCTATGACATTAATAGATATTCTAAAGAATTAGATTTCCCAAGAAAAGGCTTCAAGAAATTAATAGATGAGATCTCATTGCAGACAACCCTGAAGAGCAAAAATATCAAGAGGTTAACTAATATTCAAGAGCAACTTCAATGATGTTTGGTCTATCATATCATGTGGAAAACCAAGAAAACTGCAGAAAAATAGCATGTATGAAAAAGAATATATTCTGACTGGGCTAAAATTGAAAAAAGAAAAAAATACCCAAAAAGTGGAAACATGGATAGGCTACTGAGGAGGAATAGGAGCCATTGCTCAAACAGGCAGTGCAGGAGTTGGGAAAGCTGAGGCTGGATAAGAAGATATGGATGTGAAGGGTTTTACACAGGAACAGCAGAAGGAAGAAAACTGAAAATGTGACTTTACTGTAGAGTGGGTTAGAGCATAAAAAAGGATGTGACAAAGGCTGAGCTAATCCATTCTTTGGTCTTTACTGGCAAGGCCAGCTCTCAAGATTTCTTCATCTTCCTGTTTAGTGACACAATTTGGTGAAAGCAGTAGGTGTAGGAACAACCAAGCTGGGCTCCATTTAATCTATCTGGGCACACAGAAATCCGTGGAACAAGGCAGTGTCTTGAGGATGCCAAGGAAGCTGGCTGAGGTCACAGCTGGCTGAGTGCTATCAGCTCTGAAAGGTGACAGAGGCAGCTCCCAGTCTCTGAGAACAAAATCAAATATTAGTACATATTCAAAAATAAATAGAGGAAGGCTCAAGAAGACCACAGTCCAGTCTGCATTATCCCATCTCCAGGCAGGCTATGCAGTAAACACTCCTGGAAGACATTTCCAAGCACATATGTTTACAAACAACCAATACAAATTTGTTAAGGATCTGAACAAACTAACTGCTCTCTATGACTGTTCCTGTGCAAAAGCAGAGCACAGTGCTTTTTCTTCCATCTCTTTATCACATTTTTTTCCATTTTTTCCACTTTTTTTCATAGAGGCTTTGTAGTTCAGTTGTAGAGATGCAGATGGATGAGTGGTTAAAACTGAATGGACCTTTAAAATCAAGCTAGTGAATAAAAAAAGCCCAAGCAAGCAGTCCATAGGGGTGATGCAAGCTGGGGTCATGGCAGGGACTGATGGCATTAATTTCCATCAGTGACATGGACAATAGACTATATAAACTGAAATTAGATGTTGCCACAACACCAAACAGGAGAAGGGCAAAGCTGCTGCTCAGAGGGACTTTGGCAGATGGAAGGAATATGCCATTAAAATCCACATAATGTCCAACAGAGTAGCAGAAGGCAAAAGCACAGGCTTTAACTTGTGCCAGCTCATGAGTTGAAAACCTAGAGACTGCATCTGCAGGAGAGGAACTGGATGTCCTGATGGAGCAGGAGCAAAGACAGTGCTGCATCCTTGCAGGTGATGCAAGTCAACTGCACTGGCAAGAGTGTGGCCAGCAGAGCATTCAAAGTGATCCTGACCCTTCCACGTGGCATAAAGGTGCCCTATCTGCAGGACTGTGCCAGCTTGTGGGGACACCACTAACAGGAATCTTTACAAACTAAAGAGAACGCAGAGGAGGAGTGAAAGGGGT
The DNA here is from genome assembly GCF_028018845.1 of Melospiza georgiana. Classification (NCBI taxonomy): domain Eukaryota; kingdom Metazoa; phylum Chordata; class Aves; order Passeriformes; family Passerellidae; genus Melospiza; species Melospiza georgiana. The sequence goes on from NC_080431.1 coordinate 29,651,873, forward strand.
AAGGGGCAGGAGGAAACAAAAGGATGAGAGCAGTAGGTTTCTGCAGCTGAGTGGTGGATCCCATAGCTGCCTTCTGCTACATAACAAGAGGGTTACAGAGAAGATGAAGCCACAGGTGCATTGCAAAATGACAATAGGCAGACGCCCAGTTGCAGCAAGAGAAATTCCAATTGGATTTGTGAGGTGGGGGGGGAAGAAATTAACAGGCTGCTCAGGTGTATTGTGGAATCTTCTTTCTTCAAGATTTTCATGTACTACTGGAGAAACTGAGCAACCTGTTCAGAGTTTGAATATGGCCCAGATGTGAGCAGAGGGTAGGACCAGATAGCCTTCAGAGGTGCCATCCAACCCGAATGATTCTGAAATTCTAGACAATACAGTACAATCTGTGTATTGTATGTTTGGATGGCTTAACTGTGCAAAAGGAAAAATTGTTATTTTTATTCTGACCCATTGCTGAGCGCTTATACTTTTAGGGTGTTTATAATTTATCTAGAGTGGCTCAGAAGTATTTGCTTTTATGGAATAATAAAATTAATTTACTTTTTTCCTTAATGTAAAGAATTCCAAACAAGGTGGAGCACAGGAAATGTTATTTTTACTGTGAAAGAACTTTGATACTGGACTTTCCCCTGTGAGAGAGGTTTAAATCCCTTGACATTTAGCTCAATTTCCTCTTTGCTTTACACCTGTGCAACAACATTTCCCTGAAGTCACAGACCTATTATAAGAATGAACATGTCAGTTTCTTAATTACACCCATGGAGCAGTGACATCTTGACAGTTTCTTTCTTTGTCACTGAACTTACCTTGAGATCACCTCAAGGTTACCAGTGCAGTAGCAGTGGCTGAGTAGGGAAAAGTCCTGCACCATTCAGGTCCCTAGAGTTCAAAAGGTGTTGGCTGAACTGGTGACTTGTAAATTGGTGACTTCCAAATCTATTTAGGTTTCAAGGTCCTGGGTTGTTTGGTATATGTACTATTTCTTCAGATGACTGAGTCACCTGACTCAATGTGACTGGAAATGAAGATCCATTCAGGAGGACACACCTGGTGTTCTTTGGTCTTTTTTGCTCACCTAGCACTCACTAGTGCTTGTATAATGACCAATATGAGTTGTGCATCATTCAACTACCATTTGGGCCAGGGGTAGTCATTTGGGTATTTTTAGCAGTTGTATTTCTAAAGGAAAATTACGTTTGCGCGGTAGATCTGTACTGCCATTTGAGTATTTTTTTTCCTAAATTTTCAGCAGCTACGGCTTTTTCTTACAGTTGTTATAAGAAGTAAAAGCCCAAGTGGGTGGGTGTAATAATGCAAACAAAACCAAATAACTCAGAGCTGCAAAACTGAAATTCAGCAAGAGAGAGACAAAACCAAAATATGACCATATGGAAACTCTGCAATGTTGGGAATGTTTGTTTCTTTAATTCTGAGAGGGAAAAGGCAAAGATTTGTAAAAAACCTTGATTAAAATATAAAATAAGCAGCAGAGTAAATCACTGTAATAATTCTACATACACTTTATTAAAAAAGAACACTTCCTGAAAATATATATGCATTTGAAAAACATTGTTTGTGGAAAATTTTGCAAATACCATCAAGTTACTTAAATATACTGCTGCTCTTAGGTTGAAATACATAAACCCCATGGAATGGATGGAACCTATACCTATACATCCAAATTTATCTCTTAAATTCGTTTGATTATCATAACACCCTATAAGAGACTGTAAAAGCCTACCAGCACAGGAAGATCCTGTGGCATTGTTTAAAAGTCGAGCTCTTTCACCCACAAATTTAACTGACCTTCTTGCCCCCTGCCTTTCAGAAACTGCAGCTACAAATGCCATCTGTATTAACAATATAATGCACTGAAGGACAGTTTGATCCTTTATCTGAGCTATTAGAACAAAGAATAAGTGGTTATTAAAATTATGACTGACTTGAGGGGTCAGCAATACTTGACATTTATGTGAGACTTATTCTCAGAGAGCAGAAATAAACTCCACAGGCAAATGCCAAGTACAAGCTCACCCTCCACTGGTCATGGCTAATAACCTGCCCGTCACACCAGAGGACAAAAGGTGCTGCACAATAGAGCAGCCAGTCACCAGAGATTTCCCAGGAAGCTTCACACAGCAGTGCTAGGCAGACTTGTGAGAAAGAGAGCTGATGTTGCATTCCAGTACATATTAACAAGCTGTTGGGCCTGAAGTGCTGAGTCCTGACTCCATTTGACAAACGCATCTCCTGCAGAATCCAGCAGGAGCTCGGCAGGGTCAGTCTGCAGTGCAAACACGAGGGCTGGTCAGCAGGACAGCTATTTAAAAGTCATCACACTCAATGGCTTTGCTGCAGTCTTCCTCTTTCACCTTCACCATTTTGGAGTTCACAAGGTCATTTCACTAATTATAGTGACAATCCATTTATCCATGAAACTTTTGTAGACTGAGATGCCCTTTTGGATACAAGGATTATGGTTACAATGGCAGAAGATTCAATGATTGCAAGCAAGTTAAGAGGAAGGAAGCAGGAAGAGGAAATCAAGCAATGGCAGAGATCCCTGTTTGTTTCTTTATTTGCTTACACTAAACTATTTCTATTACACAATGTAGAAAGAAAATTATTTCCAAATATTTCCATTCTGCAGTCTGTTTTTCTACAGTTATAATTATCTAAGGACATAGGCAGAGTAACTTCTGTAAAGAGGGGTAATACTCCCTGTCAGCTGGTATAGAGGCTAATTTTCTAGCTAAACTGATTGATCCAATAAAGGATTCTACCTCTACAAACTTTGTCACAGGAAACTTACTGATGATATTTAATGATTAGATTTTTGTCTAATAACTTCCATGACAAAATATCGCGTGTGATTTCTCAGCAGGAGAGGTAAAAAAACAGACTTAACTTCCTTTCTTTTCATTTTGCTTCTGGACTAAGACATGCTACTCTTTGCTTTAATTTTATCCTAGGATCACTCTTTGTGTTTCACCAAGGATGCCCTAGGATATCCAGCTCCCACGGGAAAAGTTTGGCAGATCTCCTCTCTGCAACACTTCACCTCTAACACCGGGCACCAGTGTTCAGCTGGGACAAAATATACATTCCACATCACATTTACCATAGTTCTACCCCAGACTTTTGCCAGAGTAAATAAGTAACATGCATCTGCCATAATCAAAGATAAAAACAACAGTATGTTCAGGAAGTCAACCAAAGAAAACCAACCAACAAACCAACCAAAAAAAAAAACCTCCTTGAGAGAATACAAATAGGAGTTAAAAGATAAATCCTGTCAGTCCCAGAGCCTCCACATTACTAGGGCAGTTGCCTGCTACAATAGAGGTGATAAAGCTCTCTTCTCTAGCCTGAAAGAGACTTGAAGGCCTCAAAATCCATTACAAACAGAATCAGAAAATTATGGTGTGTGGAAAGAAAAATTTTATTCATCTACCCAAAAGAAAAGTCTTGGATAGGCTGCTGAAAACAGGAGCATGCAATACTGAGCGGCTAGGAGGAAAGTATTGTGTTTGCCCATACTAAAATACAAACCAATCTCTAAGTCTATCCATGCCTCAGCCCCACCATGACAGGCTGGTTGAGTTTTCTGCCTCCAGGCACCAGCAGCCAGCAGTGCAAAGCTCTTTCCTGATGGCCACTGTCCTTTTTCCATTGCTGCTCCCTCAATTTCAGATAACTGTCTATTTTTGGAGGAGCAGAGCTCCAGACCAAAAATTAAAAGTCTTAGTAAAGGTCAGCTGGTGTTTGTACGCTTCTAATACAAGGCCTTTGTTGAAGCAACAAAACATTTAAATCCCTCTTGCTCATGTGTTCTGTTGAAGAATCCCTAAATTTAAATTTAAAAATGAAAGCATAATCATTACATTAAGAGTAATTAATGTATTCTATCCCTTTATCACAAAAGTGTGCTTTCCAGGTGGTGAGGTGTTTTCAGCTAATTTAATGTTCTATTTAAGAGCATTCAAAGGAAGGATTAAAATGATAGTGAAAATGGGGAAATATCAGATTTAACACCAAAACTTTTGAATACAAAGATTTATAGTCTAAAGTTTTAAATAATTGTTCAAATTTATAAGAGGCTGTTCAAAGCTGTAATAGAAAACTTCTGGAAATATTCATTATATGACCCATAACAATCATGGTAAGACTCGTAAAAGTTATTAGAGTTGTCAGCTTAGCACATAAAAGTCAAGACAATGTCACAGATATAAGTCTTCTGTGTATATCACTATTGGCAAATGGAATTTAGGAATTTATAGGCATGCACTAGGAATTTGATAATTTGTTTTACCTATCTCTAGAAATGTCATTCATGTAAGTGTCAGCAGCTACTAAAATGGAAATTATTAAAGAGAGAACAGCTGCAACTGTCACCTCCCTATATCTCTCTTTCAGACCTTCAGTTTGGAAGGTCTGGCTTTCATCCTGTCTTTCCTCATTGCTTTATACAAGGCTATGTTCAAACTGGGAAAATTAGAAATCATCTCTAAGTCAAACAGTGTCTGAAATCTGTCCACAAATCGGTTCTCATTCTCCAGCCTAAACTTCATGGCCCACAGAATAACAGTATCATTCGTGCACAAGTGATCAAAAGTTAGGAGGAGCTCATCCAGGAATGGATGGTAGTAAACTACATCAGCAGCCATAATGTAGTCAAAGTGACAGGAAGACCTAGGAAAGTTCTTTTCCAGATCAATTCCCCAGGACAACTCCTTGATGCAAGGCTGGTGTTTGCATTTCTGCTTTGTATTTTGGAGAATGTTGTACTCAAGGTTTCCCAGTAGTTCTGGCAAATCTGTGGCAGTTACACAGGCACCTGTGACACAGAGAAAACAAATACAATATTTGAATACACAACAACACTTGAGTAAAAGCCCATTCACAAAAGCCACTGCACAAAGAATTGGTTTTATCAAGTAACTCTCACTGAGGGCAATAAAAAAATGCAGATGCTCCCAATAACTCTTAAATATTGTGCTTAAAGTAAATGTTTTCTTCCTTGTAGTTCTACTCTACAGATTGCCATCTAAATGCAGCTGATGGGGAGAAATCAGATACTTACTGTATCTTGATATCATCACATTGGTTAAAAGTACAGTGGCTGACCAGGGATTGATGAATACCCATTACTGAATCCAAGAAGTCAGCATGAAATTTAAGCATTACCTCAAGATCTTCCCTTCTCACACAAGAAGAAGCTTTCTCAGACTACCAAAAGCTAAAATTCTGTTAAAATGCAGAACCTACTGACCTGGATTACTCTTGGAGATGAATAGGGTGCCATGACAGAAAACACAACAATGTCTGTAGCAGAGAGATCAAGTTGCTGAAGGAAAATACTGAAACACAAAGGGATAGAATTGGATGGAAGGTGACCTGGCATCCAAGAGCTCTTTGGTCAAAGGAAGGGGATGCACTGGTCTTACCTACATCTGGCTCAGTCTACTTGCCACTGATACCCTGCAAAGCCACTAATTTTTTATTTTGATCCCCAGTTTAGCATGGTTAATGACAACATATCTACTGTGACCTCCTTTATTGTATCAATACACTCCCAGAAGAAAAAAAATACAAATACCAAAGCATGTTTCCGAACAAGCCTTTTAGAATTTACTGTTTCTTGCTCTTGGAAACTTTCAAACAACAGTCTCTTAGAAGAACCAAGCCACATCATTTGTCCTCCATTATTCATCTGAGAGGTGTTTCCAAGAGCTTAAGAGAAATATCGCATACTCACCCAGCAAACTGGCTACTATGGAGACCAAGCCAGTTCCAGCTCCAATTTCAATCACATTTTTGTCAACCAAATTGCATTGTTTAGAATGAGTTTCCAAAAAATAACACAGAACAAGAGCCTGTAGGGGAGGAAATCCATGAACATACTGAACAAAATAATGAACTAAATCCATTTACTAAATATGAATTGTCATTTAAAAGCATGCAAAAAATTTGTTATCTGTTCAAATGAGCAATATTCATTCAAGCACTATCCCTAAAGGACCACAGCTCACCATGATCTTTGGGCTCTATAGGTCACATAATAAATGCTACAAAATAAGTCTGTGAATTATTACAGACAGAAGGAGCAACTACAATTAGATAATCTGTCACTACACATGACATGAGTTGTAAAATTCTGGTCACCAATTCCTGCTTATAACTGGACTTACTTCTGGTTGAGATAAAATATCTCCTCCACAAAAATATCTTCATATAAAAACTGCTTCTGAGACAAAATCCACAACAACCCTTGTTAAGTTCTTCCAATAGTCAAATATTTCTGGCAATAATTAATTGTTAGGGTTCAAAAGAGCCAAATAGATTTACCCCCTTTTCTTTTGGCTCAGTTTGTTTGCAGTTTCTATTCTATTCTATTCTATTTGCTTATCTGGTTAAGCTTAGCAAACTTTCATAATAAATACAGCCACAAAGAGCATCTACAACAGACTCCTTACACATGTATATATAAAGTGATTAACTGATCAGTTAAAGTGTTTAAAAAAATCTTCTCAGCTTTTCTGCCCTATCTCACACTGACCAGTGCATTTTAGCTCACTGGTGAAATAGAAATTGCTAATTTTATTTCTCTCATAAAGATAGTTTCCACATTTACTTCCATATCTTTCTCAGATTTTGATACAATCTCCATTGACAAATAAGATGATTGCTTTATCCTCTCACAATACAGATCACCACAGATCACCATTTGGAAAGGCAATCATTAGCGGCCTGCTCTGGCACAGCAAAATTAGTTTTGCTTTCCAGTACTAATGAATGAGAAGGAAAAGAGCAGGAGGACTGCTGACCCAGTGTTAACATGCTAGAAAGTAAAACAAAGGGTTTTTTCCTACCTCTTAATTCAGAGCACAGAAGAAAAGGTAATCCAAACTTATATGTATCATTTAATCAACAGCACTGATATAGAAATCAGTCTGTGAGAACCAGGAATAATTAAAGTCAGGTTCCTAAGGACTGGATCTGATATTTGACATTACATTAGGATTTCCTCCTAGTTACGTTAATTCCTATAATTCCTTCCATCAGGATTTTGCCATATTCTATTGTAGAAACTGGCTGGCATAATCAAAGTTTCTGAAGGTTAAATCAGGGAAACTTTGAAATCTGCATTCCTTTCCATGAAACATGCAGAAGCTTTACTTTCCTTAAAGTTTCTGCACTCTTGAAAAATTTGGCTGACATTTTTCAGAAGATGTCAAGTACAGCTAGATGGAAGTGGAAGGGAGAATATCAAGAGACAGAGATCAAAGGATTGTCTTCCTTCCACAACAAAATTGGCTAAGCCCTTCCAAAAAAAGAAAATGTTTTTCAGTAAATTCCATGATTTTGTGCAAATAATTGGTAGTCAGCCAAACTTTCCATGAAGACATACACAGAGATCACCAAAACATATAGTACAGATGACTGGTCCAGGTCTCCTAACACCAGGAATATCATTTGGACTTCAAAGCAGAAGAGTAGGACAACTATCCTCAGCTGAACTATGGTCATACTTCTAAACAACAGTATGATCCTAGGAGGCTGAGGCAGTTGGGAAAGAAATGGAGCATCCTGGGTCTCTCCTTTAGGGACACAAATTTCATCATGCATCATGGCACCTCCCTGGAGATTTCTCTCAGTCTTAATTACTTCAAAACAGTAAGTTTACTCCATTGTACATATTCAAAACCTGAAGAAGAATACTTGGATGATGAATGTGTTGATGGTTCTTATATCAAAAGCCAAGGACAATGGTTCTCTCCAACTAGATTTCCAGCTGTTTAAGAAACTGAATGCTGCAGCTGAACATTTTCCCATGTCTACGTATTAACAAGGTAAATTTGTTCCTTACATGAGAAGGTTGAATAGCTTCTATGAATGATAACACCTTGTGAGCTTGCATCACTGCTGTTTCTGCAACCTGGATCTGCCTGCTACACAGCCATCTGTATTTATAAAATGTACAGAAATGCAATCATCATAAAACTGCCATATTTGTTTCAAAATATGCTTGTAATTGGCTAATTGGATTAAAAACTACTAGCAAGCGAGGAGCGGACATAGGATCATACACCTGGGGTGATTGCAGCATGCACAAGAAATACCAAGTAAGCTTTGAGAAACATAAATCCACCAAAAAAAAACAGGCTAAATTCAGGTTTGGGATTTGCAGAACAGAGACAGAGAAACACAGAATTATTTCCTTGGGTTTATAACATATAAAAAAGTATATTTATTATACAAAACAAATCTTAAAATGCTAGATGGCTCCAAAAATGAAAAATAAATATACTACAAAAATATTGTACCGATGGCCAGACGACTGCCCCGTAGCAATCAGTGGCTTCTGTAATTCTTATCTCATGGCCAGCAAAGTGAAAGCCTTCCCAGGTCTTATAAGCTATATGGTCAGGAAAGAAACGCCTCTCCATGATTTCTGCAACTATCTGTTCATCTTCTTTTTCCCCTGGAAGCAAAAGTATAAAAGGTCAAAGAGGCTGAGAGGACAGATAATAAAACTATCAATTCGTGTTAAAAAGCTGATTGGGAAGCAAGAATATAAATTACATCATGAATAAAATACATTTCACCATTAATTGTTAGCATGGTACACAGCTATTCTTCTGAATTTTCTAATTGAAATTTTCAGTGTGTGACTAAATAACTTCTTTCATGTCTCACTGAAGCAGCCAAGTTCATACAAAGTAAAGAAGGGGAATGTTAGCATACATTGTTTTCCATTTCAGCAACCCAAAGGAAATTTTTAAACTTTTTTCTTTCAAGAACAGCTGCCCTAGTAAAGACACTCACAGCCTTATGCACCTGCATTTTTCATTATTCTCCATATCCTTTTATTGTTCACTTTCCCCATATTCTGGTTCTTTCTGACAGTAAACAAAAGGAGCTAGAATATCATTTATAAGTCTGCCACAAAACTTGTGAAACAGACCCCAGCAACACAAATGATGACAGACAGGAGTGGAAGCACTCGTGTTGTCAGGAAAGTTTATCCACCCACCCCAACAGCGCCCTGTCAGAGGGATTCTTTCCAGTTGGCTTGATATCCTGAATGCCATCCTTGTTGCTAAGCAAAGAATATTTATGATAGCTAACAAAATCCTGGATAACTGTTCTAACAGAAGAGGATTCATTCCTTTTTAGAGGAATACCAAGCTAGTTTCAGTTTTGCCATCATCACACAAAACTGCACCACAATGTCAGAAAACAATATTTAAATGAAACTATCTAGAGCATTTTCTTAGCAAAGCCTAGATTCCTTCTAAGTTTTCATGGGAATTTTGCTTTCATAGCCAACTATGGTCTGTTAGCAAACCAGTGAAAGAAAAGCATGTTCACAAGCTACACCTAGAAAGCATGCTTGAGATTTAGATAACTCAGTTACCACCTTGTCCAAAGCAGAGTTTCTGTATCAGACCTGCAGCTCCCATCAAAATCACAGATATTAACTTTGGGATCTGCTGGCTCTGGAAAATGAAACCATTTATGCTGTCATCAACATAAAAGACTTTGCTCTACTGAATATTCTTCACATTTTCTTCCCCCTTGAATCATTGTGGTCACAAAGGACATAAAGACCCCAAGTGTTGTCATTTATATTGCCATATGCCTCAGTATTTTTATTATGATAATTATGGACAAGGTCTCCCTTCCTTGTTCCAAGGAATAAAAGCAGGGGTAAACAAAGAAAAAGATTATACCACAGAAAAATACATCATGAAGTTGCTCAAACTTATTAGCCAGTGCTTTAAGCTTGTAACTCAAATTTCAGGATCACAGGAAAATAGAGAATAGCATCAAACAAGGAAGAAAAACAAAAAATATTTGAATTTATGTTGACATTAAGACACAAAAACCCAATAAAAGCTGACTAACCAACCACAGTACTCATAGAATCTATTGCAGGGGAGAACCCTAATCACAGGATACAGCAAAATTAAAAACTTTATCATGCATATACTGCTAGGAAAAAAATGTTTTCATAAATTTTCATAAATTTTCAAAATAAAATGCCCAACATTGAAACTATGGTATTTTAAGATGTTGGAAAACAAGCAGTATGTGTCAGCCTCTTCAAGCCTCTGATGTTAATCTGGGAGAAAACACATGCATCACTGTGCCTGTAATGAGGGAGCTCTTGACAAACATGAGCTCAGTGCCAGGGAAATGCTGCTTCAGGGCAAAATTAATCTTCTCTGATGAAAGAAATAATAAAAAGCTGTCTTATTACACATATCATAAGTGCATTTAATAGATCATCCTGTTTCCAAGCATGCCAGATATAGCCTGCTTTTAATCTTCTCCCATTGCTTAGAGCAGTCTGATCTTGTTCTGTGATCACTACTAGCTGTGGAAGTAAAAGCTATTCTTTCTATTACCTTTCAATTACAACCATTTTTCTTGATTTTCCTCCCTGGACATCTGTTTTGGATCCAATTTTGTTGAGAAGCTGGTAACTTATTAGGTCTTAACTTATAAAGCTCCTATGAGATGATCTATAAAACTTTAGCAGTGTTACAGCTGCTCCTCTAGCACTCAATAAACATTTCCCACCTATTCCCTACGGGATCAGCAAACTTCCTACTCCAGGTTTGCATAGCACCTACACTAACAGAGTTTGTAAGCCACTGCTCTCTTCCTGAGCATTGTCTGTACCCCTGAAAGAAGAATCCCAAATCTGCCGATCAATAACACCGCTTGAATTTTTGCCCATCTTATCCTTTTGGTAATCTGTCAGGTGGCTTATCTGGAGAACCTTATGCTTTTTTTTTTTTTTCCTACTTTTCTTTAAGAAAACTCTACTATTTTGGAGAATCAAAAATAACATTTGTTTCGTCAGAGTTATCATGTTAGACAAGGCCCAAAGGAGAAACTTTCTCAGAATCAGGACATTAATGATCCTGACAAAAAGAGTGCTGACGAATAAGGAGTGCAGAGTTTTAGTCAGATTCACTTATTTTGTGCAAGTTTCCCTTTGAACAGCAAGAAACACTCCTCTGCTCTTCTTATCTTTCAGAATAATTTCTTGTGGGAGTGCACAAAAGCAAATAGGTTATTTTTTCTGTAACTGTCCTCAAAGCACTGAGAATAGAAAAATAAAGAACTAGTGAGAAATCTTTCAAGTGACACAAAAATTGTTGTAAGACTAAGTAAAATCCAAGTGAGATGAACTCTTTTAATATCTGAAAACATTAAGCAAATTTTGCTGGTACTTTGATCAAACTAGTTCCTTGATAACAGGTGTAAAAAGCTGAAAGGAGTTATTCTCCTACAAGTGTTTACCTCTGTGTTAGTGCATATTCTCTTGTTCAGAAAAAAAAAAAAAGCCCTGAACTTATGAGTCAATTAATGGACTCCAATAACTTTTTGAACAAAAAGAGATTACCCATCAGTAGAATAGAGTAGGATAAGAGAAGAGGAGGCTTGACTGACCTGGCTATCAATTCTTGTAAGAATGGAAGTGCATAACGGGCATTTTCATCAACACTACTGGAGCACAGATACTGAACCATCAGAACTGAAAAGTCTGCCAGGATTGGCTCCTCTCTTCTTCACAGATCCAGAAGAAGACAAACACACAGGTTGTGTTTGACAAGATAGGCTTGCTCTCACGTCTCTTCTTTGATGTGAAGAAGTGTGGAAGTGGTATAGACACAGAACTATTTTCTTCAGCCTATTCATCTGTTTGCATGAGCAAACACTGAAACCACTGGAGTTTCTAGTGCCAGAACCTTATTTATAGGAAGATGAGGCAGTTTCATCCACTCAAGGCAACATATAGAACATATAGAAACTGAGATTATTTTTCTTACTGAAACAGAGAGATCTCCTTTGTCTTGAACTTGTGTACAAAACGTTACCTCTATAGTGCCTCAAATCCTTCAAGAATGTCTTCAAGTCTCTTAAGACTTTTTGCCCAATAGGTTAATTACTTACAGTGTTCTTTGGAATATTTTAGATAAAACATTGCTTATTATATAAGTTTAACATCTTTGGATCATGTTCCATGAGCTCCCTTGACTTTTCATTAATATCAGGACTGAGGGAAAACCTCATGTACTGTTGACACATCTTGCACTGAACCAACTGTTTCAAATAGCCTAAATATTATTTTCAAAGGCAAAGCAACTGAAATACAAAGTTTTCCAAACAGACGTACTAGTCATGTGGAAAACTGGAGTTGTGAAGCCAGTGGCAGGTTAGTTAGAGAAATGTGTGTCAAGCTGCAAAATCCTGTGTAGGGAACCAGAGGATTCTGCTTACACATTCACACGTCATGTTAAACAGATGTTAAAATGCTATGTGTTAGAACAAAAACCTAAAGAAACAAAATTATGTGAGTTCTGCTAAGAGAAAGCTGAAGTCCTTCAAGTAGGGAAGGGAAGGTAGAAAGAAAATAACAGGAAACAGACCAAATCAGAACAGAAAAAATTGCAAACTGCAGCATCTTTTTTCTATAATATTAAGGCAACCTTTATGTGCTCAATTTTGCATAGAATTAGTAGAAATATTACCTGTTTAGAAACAAGATACGTGATCAGCTATTTACACCACTTGTCACATAAAATCTAGATACCTGAACTAAAACATAGCTAAAAAAGTAAAAGGATCCTTCCACCATGAAAGCTGTGAAGAATACACTAGCACTCAGTATCTCCATTTTCAGACTCATTCACAAAAAACACACAGAGTAACAAAACATACTCCAAATACTTTGCTAGTAGATTCGAAGAAGGATTCATTCAGAAAAAAAATATTTTCACCCATTGATTCATGGGAACAGCCTACAGGGTAGAGAAAAATGTATTAGTCTCTTTCGAGTGTTGGCCTGACTCTGCCTAATCCCAGGAGGTCAAATGGTGCCACAGCCCAATGTCACAAGGAAATAAGATCCAGTCATCTGCTTCTCGCCTGCTTTGATGGATTTTCTCCAACTGGCAAAAGGAATGAAACCCAAGACTTTAGCATGAACTTGACCTGACAAAGCTCAGCCCTACAGCAACCTATTCTCCCATCTTCAGAAGGAATATACTCTCACCTGTAGAGTTTAGATTTAAAGGTCACATTTTAGACTTGTCCTTACAAATATTTTAATAGCATGCATCAACAGCTGTGAAGATGATTCCTCTATGACTTCTCAGCAATTGAGAAGTCAGTCCTCTGGAAAGGAGGACTACCTGTGTTGATATTAGTGATTGAGTGACGCTAGAGAGTTTCCAAGAGATTCCAAGAATTCATAACATCCAGGACTTTTCAAATCACCCCCCACTCTGGACACACAGGAGTGGAGTCACCCAAACGAAATATTTAAAGATGTATTTTATTTATATAATGTGGAAATAATATATATAATACATATTGTTTGTATTAAAAAAATATATTGTCACTATCTATATATCCCAAAGTCAAGAGGATATCTGCAAAAAGATCAGTAAGGGAACAAACCTGCAACTCTACTGTGACTGTAAGACATGACTGGAGAAGAGTGAGATTACTCCACCGATAGAAATTATCCAAAGGTATCCCAATAAATCCATATGGAGATTTCCAATGTCTCACACCAAATTTTTCCTGAAACTACATAAAGGTCACAATAGTAAGGGACTTTGTAGACTTGGAAGTTTTGCTGAGCTACGGTCATGTCAGGATCAGAGCCCTGGTCCTACAAGCACTACAGATGGCTCCATGGAAACATACACAATCCTGAATCACAATGTAGTCCCTAAATTTCAGGCAGCATCACTTTAGTATCTTTATTTCATTCCACTTATTTCTATTTTATTCAATTTCAGCCTAAGGGCTCTCACAGGAAGGTGTTAGGAGGGAAAGCTAAATTGTGCTCTTGACTTCACAGAAGTCAGATGTAAACTACACCTTTCTAAGAATATAAAGCAAAGTACCATTCTAGTATGTCTAAAATGCACAGTTAATTTTTCCTTACTTCATCCCTACCTACAAAAAGGAATATCATCACGTAAGTAGACATTCCACTACATTCATTACAAGCCCTGTCTGCCGAAGTGATGGCAGTGAAGGGTGTATTGTATCGACTAATCTGAGATACCGTGTCACGGTAACAAAGTGTTTGAAACGTTATACTTTGAAATGCAGAAATACAAAACTGCAACCCACAGGCAGACCCTTCTCAGCCAAGAGACAAGATGCACTCAGCCCAGAGCATGAGGACACAAGAACAAGAGAAGGGTTTGCTCACAGTATCCAGCCAATGTATTTATCCAGGTTTGAGAGCTGTGTTTTCAGTTTCAAATTTACAACACTGATATCCCAGCCCTATCCAAGTCAAAGGTCATCTAAAAACCATTAAATGGCTGAAAATAGAAGTACTGTAGTCATTTTATCTCATGAACACATAATGAATTCAAGTTTGCCAAGTACTTCCCTTGTTACTTCATCATGTTTGTCTGTCATTGAAAACATCTCCAAGTCTAGGCTCAGAAGCTATTTACTTTCTAAAAATAACTAAATTATGTCCCTCTGACTGCAAAGCAGACTCTGTTATTAAATTAGATGGTCTAATATATATTATAAAAGGCAGCTAACTTCCTGACAGATAGGAAGTGACCTTAAAAACGCTGTCAGTATTCAGCTACCAATAATTCTTGATTTCTAAAATATTCCTTTGCATAAAGGACCTGAACACCAACCCATGCAGTCATACCACTTTTCTTATGTGGAAGTTGAGATATATTATTTATTGTCAAAATGCAGCTACTGCAAAGACTAAAGAAATGAAAATAGGAAAGTTGGGCACATGGCTGAGAGGGAAGAATAAGTTACTGACTTCCCTACAAAGGTCATATATGCTTTGATTATTTGATTGTTGCCTCCAACTTCTGTTCTGTCCATACACAAGAAGTTTTCATTTGAGTTTAGCAACATCTTAAGCTGTCTACTTATTGAGGGGAGAGAAAGGCAACAGGGAAGTGTTGAATTAATAAGATGAGCCAGCAGGAAACCAGGATTGCAAGAATCATGCTAGAAGGATAAAAGCAAGGAAAAGTCCAACTACAAATCAGGCACTCAGTTGTGAAGAGGCAGATTTGGGGTCCATACTCAGGCCCCAGGATGTTTTTCACATTTTATAACAAAGTCTTTGAAGTCAGTGAAAAAGTGTCAGTGCAGAAGAGATGAGAGAGAAGTATCTCTAGAAGTAACCCGGGAAATATGAATGAGGTGCTACATCACTACTGCCTCCCAGCTGAATTATCTTAAATTGTTAATTACAGGGTTAGGATGCTTTTCACTTGGCTCCACTCCAAGTATGTCCCATTTAAGGCACCGCTCTGGACTCCTCCAAGATGCTTGAAATGATGGCAGGAATTGCCATCAATTGGGACATCTGTCAGGCAGGGCAAGTAGAAGGAGTGTGTCCCTTCTAAAATGTCAGGATTTACGAGAAGGTTACTAGGTCAGCATTTTCTCACATATTTATGGATTAAAAACTGAGCCATGGCCGAGTGAAGTGAGACGATGGGCTGTCAAGGACAAGCACACCTGGCAAACTTGTTCTTTTGTCTCAGAGATAAAATTATTCTGGGGTGAATTTACATAATGCAACTAGGGTAAAGTAATTTAGTTTCCCAAGAAATTAAGACAGGAATGGTAGCATCTGGTCTCAGAAACATTTAGCCAAGGAGTGTTAAAGCCAGAAGGAGAAATTATGTGAGGAAAGAGAGACATCTAACAATGCAGGTGTGGAGAACTGATTGTTTAAAGCCACAAAAGGAATGATCAGACTGCGTGATGACTGACCTGTAAACTGAGAACCGGTAGTAATGGGAATCATGAACAAAAATAAGGAGTTTTAAACTGGAGAATGTATGACAGGTAAATTAATAAGCAAAGGGGAAGGCACCAAATATAAAGAGCTGAGACGGTGAGGGTGGTGCAACACTGGAAGAGGTTGCCCGGAGAAATTATGGATGCTCTATCCCTGGGAGTATTTGAGGCCAGGTTGGATGGGGCTTTGAGCAACCTGGTCCAATGGAAAGTGTCCCTGCCCACGGCAGGGGGTTTATAACTAGATGGTCTTTAAGGTCCTTTCCCACTCAAACCATTTTGTGAGTCTATGATCCTATGACTGAAACATGCAAAGAAACCAAACTGGAATAAGAACACTGAGAAACAGATATTGAGACTGGGCAGGTGAAATAATGAAATAGTAATGAGGAAAGCAGTAGAGAAAAAGGATGAGAACAAGGAAGGCACAGGCTCAAAGTAATTGAGCAGGCAAATCTCTGCGCATCAGGTTCAATATCCTTACATCTCCAGAACCTGGCACAGAATTTAGGGTGGCAAAGTCTGTAAAGATATCCAATTTCAGTCTCCTCATTCTTTTAGATTAATGTTTTATAGACATAGAAGAGAACTACCTGGCTCTACACAGACCACAACTCAGCTGAGATTTTACATAAAAATATTATGAAAAATAAAATAATTATTCAAACGTCCTCTTTTTGCTCTCAGCTGTAGAACATAACTATATCCCATTGCAAAACATATGCATTTGTCTTAATACCTAGTCTAATCCTGGTAACCACTAAAAAATCTAGGGACAATTTATGAAGATTTAGAATCCTCAAAGATGTGCAGCCATGAAAGTATTTAAGAGATAACACTGCCAACAGCCCCTGAAGGTATTTGAAGGTAGGGTCTGAGGCTGTCTAGACAGAAATCAGGCTTGTAATAACCAATTCTCCTAACCGACAGCCTGTAAACAAACCTGCCTGAAAAGCTTGATCAAAGTCACAGCTTCATTCCTTGGAACCAGACACAGGCAAGTAACTGGAGGACAGATGCCAGGCACCAGCAGGAAGCAGCCAGGACAAGAGCATGCAGGTATAACACACTTGAAATTCCTTGTGCATTGCTAGCACAGTGCTACAATGCTACAGCAGTGCTATCTGTTGCATTTTCTGTACCAATGGCATAAACACAGTTCTTCAGAAAAAAATTAATTAGAACATAGCTCATTGTCAGAAAGACACTTTGTTCCTTTTACTTAATAATATTCTTAAGTGCAACAAGGAAATATAGTGAAATAAAAAAAATTTTACCCTCTTGTCTTTTGAATTGTCTGACCCCTTGATTTTGTAGATGGTTATGCTGTGATGATGTCAAATCCATACTATGCCACAAACCCTAGGACAGAGAAACACAAATCTGTCTCAATATAATTACTTTATTTCTTCTTTCACACATAAGCTTCATTTTAAATAAATAAATGACATGTATTATGCTACAATTTACTTCTATTGATAGTAAAGACATGAACACATGTAAGTATCAATATTCAAGGCATAAAAGCACAAGACACAGCAAACTATTTCAACTGTTATATTCTCACAGAGGAAAAAAACAGATTTAAAAAAAAAACCAAAGTTTTGATTCATTTTAGATCTATTTTATGAAATTTTGTTGTTAGAATCAAAATCAGGTTTGGTAGGCTTATAAAGGATTGAAAGGAAAGATAGAAACAAATTCCTGAAAGAGAAGAAAAATTGCACCAATATGATCTAATCTTGTTTGAATTAACTAGTTTGGAAGGGAAGGAAACAATCTAATAGTAAAAGCATGAGAATAAGGGGGCAGGATCTACAAATAACATGCTGAACAGAAAGAATACATGCCTATATGAACAGGAGTATGCTAGAGAAAAAACTAGTAGGATAAGTGGGACAGAGGACAATACAATTTTCAGCTGTCTGCAGACAACCAATAGTCTCCAATTCTTCATATTTTACAATCAGAATGAACACTGAGTTCACAGAAAAAAACAAAACAAAACAAAAACCTCACACAGTGCTTTGATACTTTGATACTTTATTTTTGATACTTTGATATGATTTTTAAATGTCCACTCTTACATGCAAATTTGACTGATTTTTGCCAGGATGGTTACATGTAGCATATAGTTAATAATCTACAGATGTTTAAACATTCAATAAGGATGTAATTAAATAAGGCAATGACTAAAAGAGTGTCTTTCCATAGTGGGACCAAACAATAAAAAAAAAAAAAAAAAAAAAAAAAAAAAAAAAAAAAAAAAGAAAGGACAATCAAAATAAAAATATATTCTGAATATCAAATCGCCTTTACAGTGCTAAGTCTTAGGCAGATTTTTCTCTCAAAACTTCAGGATCAAGAGGACAGTATGGAACAGCCCTCTCTTGTTTGAGAGGATGCACCTTACTCTCTTGACTTCACACCTTCACACCACAAAAAGCACAAAGGTTTAATGTTTAACAATACTACTACAATACCAGCAGCCATTATCCTGTTTGAAGGTGAAAATAACTTATGGGCTTTCTACATGTCTCCATAGCCCACAGAACAAAAATATTGCCATTATATTTATGTCTATACATGAACTTAGCAACAGCAACATCATTAGATAGGAAACAGAAAAGAGACTCTGTGGGATTCAAAGCCTTTGTTATGCGTCTTCAGAATAACAAGTGGCATAAAAAACTACAGGGATACTAAACAGAAAATGTTGCACACAGTCATCACCTTGTTGTTTATATCAGAAGCATTAAAAATGACAGAGTTTCTTCCCATTGGAAGACAAAATAAAAGGCAAAATCACCCTACAGGACAAAGTCTTTGTATTTTGTAGTCCTTCACATTTTTAATGTAATTCTAAAAATATCCTGAGGTGCACTAAACTACACAGCAACCTAAAATAGTCCAACATGGGCGTTCAGGAGCGCTACAAGCAACTAAACAGTGCTGAACAGCTCAGCTACACTTTTTAAAGTAAATTATATAAACTAATTTAGCATAAAGACAGAGACAAGCGAAACACCACTGGCACGTACCGCATTTCGCTCTACATTACCTGAATCTCTCACAGCTTTCCAAAGACGGTGCTCCAACAGCCAAGTCCTTATCTGGCCCCCGTGACAGGCGCAGGCAAAGGCGTGATCCGAAGCCTGTGTCACACATCGCCACCATCCCCACACCGGCAGCGATCACAACGCCGACAGCTGCAGCCCGAGCACAAAGAGGGCACCTCCAGCCCTTACATAAGGGAGCGATTTTGTAACAGCAAGGGACTCCCCTGCCTCCCTGGGGAGCTCCGAACGCAAAGTAACCAACTCGGCAGCGCTGTTTACAAAATAAATAGTGGCAGCGTGTTAGCAACTCCTCGCTGCTACTAAAAAGTAACTGAGGAACACAAAGTCATTACTCAGAGCCAAAAGGGTCTTCCAGGACAAAAATTTACCAAGGGGAAGGGGTGCTTTTGCAGCTGTTGTATAGGAATGCATGCTCCCGTTGGAATGCAGAACTGTAACAAAGTACAAAATCCTAACCCTGTCACCCTGCATAAATACAAACTGCTCCACATCCAAGATGTCCATGCACTCAACAGATCACAAACACTGTCATGGGACCAAACACAGGTATCTAAGACTTCTCTTTTTTAGACTGTAATCAATTCAGGACAGGAGCCGTCTCTCACTTTACACATTTTTAAGAAAAATTAGACTTCAACCTCAACTTGGTTTTCTAGGCATTGCCAAAAAATAATAAATTATTGTACCAGAACACTAAACAAGCCCTACAGAGAAGTGAGAGTCTCTGTACCATAGTTAGCAGAAGAAATTAAAGAGAGCTCTTCTACTTTTATAAAAAACTCACCACGACCTGATACACATTTTTAAAGTAAAATTCAGCAATGCTAATGAGTGATTTATAAAAGAGTGCTGTAAACTGGCTGGACAGAGAATTTGTTTAAAATGTTATAATCTTTTCTAAAAGTGGTATCAAAAGGGATGATTTTTGCCCCATATAAACTGTACATGAAGTTAGACTCTGCAATTTTAAGGGCCAAATCCCATCCATCTCTCCTCAGCTCCTCACCCATTTAGGGGAGGATAATGTCTCATACAAAACTTTAACAGACAGTCTTGGATGTCAAATAATGAAATAATGAGAAATGCAGTAGAAATATCAAATGAGAACACACACACACACACAAAAAAGCAAAGACTAAAATGTAACATAAGAACAGAAGTAAGACAGGTAGAATTCTGTGCTTTCCCTCCTTAACACCCAGGAGCTGGAAATAAATTTTACACTCAGAGAAGAGAGGCATGTGAGAAGTCTGAGCTTCACATCACCTCACACAAATTAATCCAATGTGAGTGCTGCAACCAGTAGATATCTCTGAACATCACCTTTGCAAACAAATACTGTCTTTGGACACAGCAAACTCCAAATGGAGTTTGTAACATTGTAACTCTAAATCTAGAAGCATGTCTTTTACATTCAGAATATCAAAAATTATTGCACATCAGATTATAGAGGGATTTACTATACTGTATGTTTTTCCTTGAGATTTTTTGAGGGTTTGCATCATGTCTCTTCAATAAAAACTATTACTTTGGGCATAAAACTTTCAAGACAGGCTTAGGGAAAAAGAAAAAATTGAAAAAATTGAACTATTTTACATCTTCCAACACCTAGGAAGAACCCAAGAAATTTTCAGAATTTCACTTAAATTTGAAGTTAAGGAAGTAACTGGTTTTAACAGCTCTATCAACTGAATTAGAATGCAAATAAATGGACAACATATTTTGGCTCAATTTTAAAATCTGAAGCCTGGAAACTTCTATTAAGCAAAATCTAAGTCCTTCCGAGTAAGTGTGCTAAAATTAGTATTTTTGTTTGGAATCACTTCTATTTAAGTTCTGGACAGAAAATGCATGCCAAAATGCAGTACAAATAAGGATAATTTATTATATTTTAAAAAGAATTCATTAGAATATTTACAAAGCTCAAATCAGAAAAATCAGTCTTTTTAAATAATTATTTTATTTAAGACATTTTCTTTCTTATTCCTCTCTTGCTCCGTGATTTCTTTTTTCTGCCTTCAAACACAGGTTTGGCAGTCACCATGACCACATCTCCCATGTCTTCATCCTCATCACTTGAGCTACTACACCCTTTTTTCTCTTTATGGTCTGCTGTCTCTGTTGCAGACATATTCTTCCTCCTTTTGCTCTTGCCTAAATCTCTGCCTTGGGATTCCTCCACTGAGGAATCACTAGAAGTTTCTGAAAGAAGCAAATTTCCAACAAAACCGCCTCCATATAAAAATTCTTTTCTGGAATCTGACTGTTTTCTTCTCTTTCCCCTCTGTACTTTTGTTGCTGCAGCTTCATTTGCACTGCCTGTGGCACCTTTCCCTTTCCTTTTCCCAGGCTGTTTGAGTTCCATCTCCATGACAGCAGTGGCCTCCTGAATTTCATTGTCTGCTTCCTCCTGTTCCTTTCTCTTCAGACAAGTCACAGCTCTGCGCAGTCTCTGGCTTTTAATAGCTTGTTTTTCATGCTGTTCTAGCCTGAAGAATGAATCGATTCGAAGCTGAGTCTATCAAAAATAAAACAGAAGCACAGTTGAATGTTTTTGTGGGAATTCAGTTAGCTATGTTATAAAGCATCTTAAACTAAAGCAGGACAAAGAAGTCATTAAATTAATAGACATGCACACAGATGTGAACAATAAGACACATCATTACAGTAATAATACCCATACTTTATAATAAATTAGGCAACAAGAACCTTTACAGAAATTAATAATTAGCAAATTCTAGTAAGACTTCATAAATATTGCACTGCTGGTGATTAGACATATGTTCCTACTGTCAAGCCTAATACAGAGAATCTCTGTAGTGCTCTCAAGTATGTCCTTACAAACACATCCTTAGCTTCCAGCTGTGAAAGCAGAATGTTTACTAAGTAAATCCTGTAAGTGCACTTTGCATTTCTGCCTCCAAGTGCAAGAACATGCAGGTGTTTGACTCAGGTTCACTGCACCACATGCTGCTACAGTATAAAGACTGAAGAGTACAACTAGTAGTCCTCACACAGTGTGGACTTGTGCTATTCAACCACAGCTAGGCTTTTTGTATAGGCTAAGCCAGTCCTCTACTTTATCCCTAACATTGCCTAAGAGAGACAGACTCTTCAAAAGGATATTCCAGTCAACCTGAAAGTATATATATGTGACTACAGGGCTTTCACTCCACTCAGTGACACAGAGAACCTGGAAGACTGGTTTAGACAATGTATCTATCTTGTGTATGGCAAAAGGAAAAAAGACATTGGGGATCAATTTTACAACCTACTTTGACAGCTACCACAGTGGGCATCACCATTCACTTTCAAGTGTTAACAAAGCTGAACATTTACTTGGAAATTAGAGTACTATTACTAATGGGCATTTGCTCAACAGTTCAGTCTGCACTCTTCCTCAAAGGACGTGTACAGCATCACTCCACCAAAATCTCAGGGGCACTTTTATAAACACTTTATAAAGTGCTTATGGAACACTGTCTTCTAGAAGTACTGAAGTTGCTTGAGGTACATGTAGCTTGACTGTGTCCAGAAAAAACAGCAGCCTGGACTTGAGAAAGGTGCTTGATAGGTAAGGAAACTTGAAACCAATGTCTGAAATTATGCAGAGTCCCTCACAGCACACTCAAATCATACAGAAATCAAGTCTAGAGAAGCAAGCTAAGTGACTTTAAAAAAAATAAATACATAAAAATATTAAAAACCAAAGCCCAGCTTCTGAAAAGATTATTTTACTTCAAAGCCTTTTTAAAATGCTTCTCTCACAATTTTCCAGATACTCTTAAACTATAGGTAGATTTTCACCTGCTGCAAGTTCAGTTGTTTCATCACAGGCAAAAGGATTCCATCTATCTTTGTCCTAGTCCAGCCAAAGTGGTCCTTGCAGAATGTGCAGAAAGTTAAGGAACTTTTCAAAATGGCTTCTACTGGTATTTTGTAAACACGTAAAATGAAAATTCCTGAAGTAAACAATTTCTGGAGGAAAGTTGCTCCACTTCAAAGCTTTTTCTACTACAAAAGATTCTCGATTAAGACAACACATCACAATCACACTGCTGTATCTCCATTAGTTGCAGAATTTTTTTTCTAATACATCAACATTTTCAAAAGCCTGTCTCAGTGAAGACAGAACTCATTTTGGCTACATGGTATTGCCATAGCACAAAATGCCTGTAAATAAACCTTATTTTTACACTTGTACCTACTGGAAGTTTCATTTACTGTTTAAAACACTATTAGCTCTGCATTTTTTGCCATCTACTTTTCAATAGTTTGCTACAGCTCAGACTGCAACTGAAGCAAAAATTAGACATTATTGGAAGAAATGCAGGGAATAACAAGGGATAAAGTGCAGACCAAAACACCATTTCTGTCAAGACTTCAAGACTTATTTGTGAAAAAAGGCAAACATACAGAGACTTCAAGAGGAGAAATATGCACAGGACAGTTACACAAATATAACAGTTATAGAAATATAATATCACAACAAACTAGTCAGTTCAGCTACAAGATTGTCTTTGCATGCTAAGCCCACTCTCAGGAGGGCAAGCAGCCCTGACTGCCACACATGCATGGCTGCATTCCCTTCTATTCCAGAGCTGCCATCATTTTAGGGGAGCACATGCAGATAGGGCTTGGGGCCCCTTGCAACAAAGAGATGTTAAAAACTTGGCACTCCGTTACTGACTCCTTATGAACTTTGAGTACTTTCACCCAACAAGTAAAAGGATATTCTCTGATCTGCTCTACATCAGGCTTTCCCCACGTGAATGAACCCCTTGACTCATCCACCACAGGCTTCAGGTATGCTTCTGCCACTGCTGGATTTGGGAAACCGGAATAAAGCTGTAGCTCCCGCAGTTTTTTCTTGACTTTGGTGTCATGTGGATTAGGCATCACTTTCTTATTCTTCTGAGCCTCATTCCACCATTCACTGAAAAACAGAGAAAATTATTAATCTGACTCATAAAATAAAATCTGAAGTATCAAGAGCCACCCTGCTAATTTCAATAGCCTTAGTCTCCCTACTTCAATTAGTACAAAAGATGATGTAGAAAATGCCCAAATGAAAGATGGCAAAAGGGACAAAAAAATCTTAAAAGCAGAAAAGACAAAACATACGCATTAAATGCAGCTATTGTAAGCCAAAGTAGCAAATATCACCTGGATTCCCCATAAACAGCTAACCAGCAGGCTCCAACTTTAGCCTCATTTGCAGAGGATATTCCACACACAATGATCATTTTAGAGGTTTTTAGGTATGCAAGGGAAAGAAAGGAAAAAAAAAAGACTTCTAACCATCCTTGCTATTGCCAATACAGCTGCCTTAGCCCTCTTCAAATATTGTTCTTGCCCACAGCCTACCTGCCTGTGTCCTTCCAGGTCATTCATTCCTCAGTCAAGTTCCCTTTCTCTATGAGCAAGATACAGCAACCTCCCACCAAACCAGGGAGAAGGAACCTCTGCTTCCACTATGGATCCAGCTCTCCAATAAACTCTGAGGCAGATGCACAATTCTACAGCTGTTCTGCTGTCTTTGTCTCTCTGTGATTGCTATATCACCTTGTCTACCTGTGATTCCAAATAGTGATATAATGGAGTCATGTTTTACAGCCTACTTAGTCCCATTAATGATGGTCCTGTTAATCAATGATGGTCATATATTTTGCTGCATGTTTAAGCATCAGAAAAGTGTATTTACTAATAATCACAATATGAAGATCCAAAAAAGCAAATCATAATGAAGCATACGCGAATTTTAAGAGAGGTTCCAAGCCATGCCCAGGAAATTCATTTAAAATCTCCATGGCTGTTACAAAGCCAACATTTGGGATGCCCTCAGTGTAGTCACTTCCAAGCAAGTATGCCAAATTAATTAGCTTGTTTCTATCCAACCCTGAAAAAGAAAGTGTATAGATTCAGTATTAATTATCTTACAAAATAAAAAATATTATCAGAAAGGCAAAAACTGAAAGGAACACAAAGGCATTAACTCCATAAAATTATATTTAATTCAACAGCACAATTTGCTAAGTTATATTCTGGAGCAGTATCAATATACTCCTGTGCCAAAATGAAAATGTTACATTGGACATCAGGAAGAATTTTTTTCATGGAAATGATTGTTAAACATTAGAATGGACTGTGCAGTGAGGTGGTGCAGTCACCATCCCTGGAAGTGTTCAAGAAACAACTGGATGTGTTACTCAATGCCATGGTCTAGTTGACAAGGTGGTGATCAGAAAAACATTTGGCTTGGTGATCTCAGAGGTCTTTTCCAACCTAAATAATTCTGTGGTTCTGTAATTTTAAAATTTAGGGTTTTTACAAGATGGGTTTTTTTACATTTATTACATCCAGTTACTGTTCTATTCTCATCGAATGCTGACCTGAATTAAGTAATGCCAGAATCAAATAAAAACATTCTGTTTGAATTCTAGTCCATAATACCAATGTCTCTGCTTCCTAGAAGTGTTCCTCAACTGTGAGTCATTTGCTCTGTGCTGGTAGAGTTACTAAGTAGATCAAAGAGCCCATGAAACAGCCAGAAAGAAGGAAGAGCTCAGCTGACCACTTCTATTTGATAGGCTGTAAGGTCTGAGGCAACCAGACTGATTTTCAGTGACCACCTTCAAGAGTTTGGATTTGAAAAAAACTTTTTAAAAAATTCCATGTAGAAAAGAAGGGATAAACACACAAAGCAAGACTATCATCATGCTAGTCACGAAACCCATCAGCCATCCAGACAAGAATTTCTGCAATGCATGGGAAACAAGAAGCACAAGACTGCAGAGGAATGTGACAAAGACTGATGATGACTATTTTTTCCCAATAAATAAATATTTGACATTAAAACCATTCAAAAATGACAGACAAGCTTTTACAGCAATCCTTTCCAATTAAGACACAGTAGCATACTTAAGTAGGGCAAAATTATTTCATTCAAATTGCTGGAAGAAACTAAAGCTACATTTTTCATCACATAAAAATATTATGAAATTTTACATGCTAGTATTTCAAAGTCTGTAGCCTCTCAAATTGAAAATGTCAAAACTGATTTTAAAAGAGTTCTGCTCAAGACATAATAACAAGTTTTAATTGCTTCGTATTTTGCCTAATACTTTATGTGACACTGAAGCTTAGTAGTTCAACAAAGTTGGCAACAATTGATTAGACTAGCTCAAAAGCAGAAGAAAACAATCTTTCAGTGTCAACTATATGATAAAAGTAAAACATTTATCAAAAAACTCATATTCCAGATTCACTTTTAATTCCTACATCTCAGTATGTCCAAAACGAAATTTTATTTCCAGAAGACTAAAAATCTGATGACATCAGAATATCATTTTCCCACCACATCAGAAAATTCACACTAAAATTTACCCAGAAACTGTTATCATAGTTCATATCTCCAGCCTTGGTGATCATTACACTAACTCAGTATATCACATGCAGGTGGTCTGCAGATTTGGGGGGGTTCATCTGGCAGTAAAACTGCAACCTAACTGAATGGCTTTAGAGACTCTCCAAAGAACAGATATTGATTAAGAGACACAAAATTCTGTAGAAAATACAAAGAGACAGAGTCATCTTATTAAAGACTGTGTTTAACAAATCAATGTCTGAGGCTTACCTAGCTCATTCTGAAAATCAACATACTGATAATATTCTACATATTTGTTCTGACTGAAGAAATTTTTATAAACATGTCTTCCACCAAACAACCAAACATCACTGTCATCAGTGATTGTGCCAGAGGTCTGATCAGTAAGGTCCAGTATGGCACACTGCGCCTCAGCCTCCATCGGAGCCTCGATGTATGGAATGCCAAACAGACGGAGGAGCTCCTGGAGGATGGAAAGAAAACAGTTATAAATTCATCTAAAGGGTTAACTGCTAATACACTTCTGCTTGACTCAGAAATGGTAGATTCACACTTGGGAGTTATTTAATATTTGACAACAAACCTCAAACTTACGGTAAAAACTGTCAAGCTCAGTTAAGTCAAGGGGGAATCCCCACGCAACTCCTCTCAGGCAGACAGTGCCATGGAAGTCAAGCACTATTTGAGCACACTTTTACCACACAGTTTGAGAACCTGCCATCTTAATTACACAAGCATACTTAAGTATTGTTTTGCACAGCAAGGAGAAAACTCCATGCATTACAATTATGTGGGTTTCATGAAAGAAAGATGCAGGTTAATATAAAAATTAAAATAAAATTGAAATAAAAATTTAAAAAATATTTGGTCATCACTTCATCTAAGAAAGTATTATGAAAGTGTATGAGAAACATTCATATCAAGCAAGAAACAGTGGGAAGCCTAATCATTCCTTGGATAGTATTTTGATATGCCTCTATTTTGATGTATTTTTGCTTTTATGGGATACATTACACAACCTCAGTTAAATATCCCAGACACACTAGGTTTACAGGCTTGTGTTAGGTACACAGATCTGGATTATGTTCTTCATTCAGATGGCTTTTGAGGCTTGACACAATCAGCCTCAAGACTTTAAATTTTTACTGTATTTAAGAATAAAAGCACAAGATCAAAAGACTTACAACTATAATAGTTGTAGTATAATAGTATATAGTATATAGTATAATAAAACTATAATAGCATATGACTACATGGCATATAATACTACAAAAGCAATCTACTGCCCTTAAAAAATCACCAGAAGAAACAAGAATGTGCAAATATTTAATGCAGATAAAATATAGTAGTAGTTTTAAAACTACTAAAACTGTTCCATTAAGAAAAAAATGCAAGCATTTACATATTTCTCAGAATTAATTTGTTAGCATAAGTTTATTACATTACAGATACTATCACTAGTCTACTATATTATGGGTTTGCTAACCCAAACACTTTGTGTAACCCAAACCTTGAAACACTGACACAGAAATATCAGGTTATTCAGGTGTTACTGGTGAGATTCCTTCAAATTGCTTACTCAGGGCATAAACTATACAGACTTCTTGTCATTTTCTAACCTTTTAATCCCTAGGGGAAATCAGTTTACCTAACACATAGACTGCACCAATTCTTTGCTGCTGAATGAATATAGTTTCCTAATATTTTTTGTTCATTTTGCACCTTTCACAAAAAGAGGCCAAGATCAAACTGGCTCAACTTTTAAAAGTTGGTGCTTAAAAGATATACTGATTTATCCATAACTATACTATTATTTTATAATGTTATTAGACTTACATAAAATAGTAGGAATTCAAGACTATCTCAAAACTTTCAATATTTTAAAACAAGCAAACTGAAGAAAACAACCTCCTAAGAGGGAAAAAAGATGACCTATAACTAAGCAAAATTACTAATAGCTTTTGAGTAAATTACTGGGATGGAGGAAGGAAACATATCAAAATGACTCCACAAATACTACCTGGCTTTCCAAGAACATCTGTCCTGTTACAGAAGCAGCAACACGTTCCTGCTGCTGTTTTTGGGACTGAAGTGTATTCTGCTCAGCAGAAAGGTTCTTTTCTAATTCTTCTAATTCTTCCTGAAAATATAAACCAAGATTTTTATTATTTCAACAATTCAGGTGAACCCAGGAAAGTAAAGCATAAAGTCTCCAACTACAATTATTCTAGTAGGATCTATTCCATTAATTCACTCTAGGAAGTTGTTACAGCTTCTCTAATGCAGCAAATTGTAAGCCCAGAGATGGTCTAGTCATCAATTTACCTTGAAGTCTTCCTTTGGTTTTAGGGAGATTATAATTAATCACTTTTAAAGAAGCATCAGTTCCCATACATGTGGGAAAGTAACGATACAATCAGCAGCTGCTCAACAGTTTTCATTAACAACTATTTGGAGACTCCATTACAAGTTCAAAACAAGAAACAATGAGTTACCAAACTGATGTCCTGCCACTCATCCACTGCACCTTTACCATCAGCTTCTCCTTCAGCATTCTGAGTGTTTCCCAACTGCACCTCATCAGACTCCTTCTGCAAGTCCACTGTGAAAGCATCAGGTCTGCCTGTCTCCACTTCTGCAAGTGGTGGCTCATCACCCACTTTTTCATCATATTTAGTAGGAGACTCAGCCTCATTACTGACCTCTGCATCCACTTCAATAAAGCTTCCTATCAAAGGAAAACAGAGACTGGTACATGTTTTAAACTTGGGCAGTGACTTTTTTTTCTATATGCAGCAAATAAATATAACGATTGTGAAATTACATAAACCAAGTGGCTGACTGGTTATACACCAATTAAATTCAATATACACAACACGCTTTCCTGACTCTCCATATTCTATACTCAGGTTTCAATGGTAAAATGTGACACCAGGTGGAAAAAACACAGCTCAGATTTTCTTCCTGCCTCCTATATATGTGGGAGGGGATGCATTTTTAAGCATTTCTTACTAAGAGAAAAAGGTTACCTTCAACTGACTACAGACACAATACTGTCCTATTTTCTTATCCTTTTACACAATCAAAAAGCACATACCATCAGAATCACTGTCTTCAGACTGTGATACCCCTTCTCTTTCCATGTCAGGATCTCTTGCTTCTGGAAAAAGTCTAACATCCTCAGATACATTATCCTCTGTTTGTGAAATTACTGCCTGTGTATTTTCAGAAATTTTCAAGTTTTTCTCATTTTTAGAAAGGTCTGTTGTTTCAGTGTGAACCAAAGCATCTATACTGGTTTGCTCAGGGGAACAGCTTGGCTTCTGCAAACACAAATTCATATCCTTCTCTCCCAGAGACTTTAAGTCCATTTTGGAACCATTTTTTTCTTTGTCCAAGTCTTCTTTATCTTTTCTAGTATTGTTAATATAAGAATAATTTTCAGCTCTGGATATACTGGTATCATTTGGTGAAATATGATTTTTGGAACCATTTTCTTTCTTGTCTACATCTTCTGTGTCCTTTATAGTGCTGTCAATAGAAGTTTCAGCTATGGATATATTGGTGTCCTTGGGTGCAATATGCTTTTCCGAATTATTTTCTTCTTTGTGTATATCTTCTTTGCCTTTTCTAGTATTTTCAATAGCAGAATAATTTTCATCTCTGAATAGACCAGTGTCTTTGGGTGTAATATCACTTTTTTCCAACTCCTGACTCTTCTGTTTAAATTTAGCATCTTGCATATTCACTTGGATTGATGAATGAATTGTAGCTGTAGGAATGTTTTTTCCCTCAACTTTAGGAATCTGCTCTTCCTCATCTGAGCTACAAAGCAGAAAATCCTTCCCTTCTGGTCTTCCTGATAGCACTCCACCAGTTGTAGCATTAACAACTTCCTCCCCTTTATCATCTTCACTCAGAGCTTGCTGAATTGCCCGCAGTGTTCTTGGAGACACGCTGCCTTCCTCTGACACAAATTGGCCCACGTTCAATTGTCCTGAGTCCAGTTCTTCTTCTGAGCTGCTTTCCACCATGGCTGCCTGGATAGCAAGCAAAGTCCGAGGAGAGGGGGGTGCTGCCACCACACTGTCACCTTCCTCTGTCTGCTTCTTGTCAGATGCAGACAGCTTTGCATTAGCAGGTGATTCATTGGTTTTATTTAATTTAGGCAATTCGTGAATTTTTGATGAAGGTCCTGCAGTAGTTTCCAAGTCTCTATTCATAGCCTCTTTTGCTTGAATGCCTGAAAGAAAGTTTTGTGTGGAAAAATACTGCTTTATAAAAACATTCCATTTTACATAATGAACATCATTATATAGGTTATTAAACTGCTTTTATACAGGTTTACACATCACAATTAATGATGTATAACAGTAATGTACATTTCATACAACGTACTGGCTAGGTACACCTATAAACAATATTCAGGTTTGTCTTAAACCTGCCAGTTTCAAGTGTGCACACTCCAAACAACAGGTTTTACAAAATTAAGACCCAACATACCCTTTATCAGAATATAGTGAGAAGTCTCTTCAGAGACCACCCTCCTTGATTCCACTTCTTTCACAAAACCACCTTCATTTTCATATTGTGTTTGGATTTCACCCGAGTGCTGTTGATTCATTTCTTTTTGTACATTTTCTATGCACCGATTGAGGTTGCTTTTTTTAAGCAAACCCCTAAGCTGGTACTGGGAAAAGTCATTGGAGTCCTCAAAAAAAAAAAAAAAACAAAACAAAAAAACAAAACAAAACAAACAAATCAATTGAAATAAAACACCCCTTTTAAAGCAAATTCATTTCCCACATTCTGGAAGTGTGGGAATTCTTTCAAGAGTACCTTTAAGCAGCTAACATCTGTCTTTCACTGGTTGCTGCACTCACAAGCAACAGCAATACTGTCCTGGCAACACACAACAACTCTGAAAAGTACCAGTAGTTCTGAGTGCTGGAGAACATGACATCTCAATTTTGGCTATCAGAGCTCATCCCCATCTTAAAAAAAAGCAATTAAAAGATAATCCATATGCGGATCATTTTAAAATGATAGTTCTTAGCTTACACTTGGACACAAGCCATCATTTGATCTTATGTATATTGCACTTTCAAAACCTCACTGTAGAAGGAGCACTATAGGATTCCCCATATTCTCGTGTCTGATCAGCTTCAAGACATCTGCCTAAGTTACAAAAGCCTTTTCCCAGCTGCCAGCTCCTCTAACAACCTCAAGGTTTGGAATCCCAGCTGTTTTCATCCTGCCTGCCTCATCCACACCAGTAGCAGGTTATGCAGTCTTCAGCATAATGCTGATGAAGCACAAAACACAGCACAATATTTAACATTTTTACCAAACTGAATTAGCTCTGTTAATTTTAGTGGAAATCAAGAGATAAGGCTGTTAAGAGTCATTATCTCATTGGATTTTTTTTCTCCTCATGTTAACATGTTTTATTAAACAGTCCAGGGTGTAAAGCTTTCCAGATGTAGTACTCTTTCTTAATTTGCATTAATGGCAACAGCTCCATTCCAATGCCTTGAAAGCTATTTTAAATATTACCTCTGGCATTGCTTCAAATAACGTTCTTCTTCGCTTTGTAAGTTCTTTAATATCAGTCAAGATCTCATGCTTTATTTCTGGAGGCAGCTTGTGGAAATCTTCTGATTCAATATCTATAGAATAAGGATTTTCACATAACTGTTCCTATAAAAATGGAAAACCAGAATACGTATTTTATATTACAGCACAACAAAAATAATAAAATATTTAGAGCATCATTCCAAGCAAAATAAAAAACCCCACCCCCTCAAGAACTTTGTTGCTACTTCCCCACATAGTGAAGAAAATATTAAAAAAAATGTAACTACTATGTAATAAAATAACACTAAGTACCTCCTTATTGATGTATACTATACAGACAAACTTGATTTTATTCTTTTTACAAAAAGATACTTAGTATAAAACACAGAACCAGGTCACATAGCCTCAACTACTCAGATTTTGTCCTTCTAAAGAGGTTCTCCTTCTGAATGAGAGCTGCTTCAAAGATAAACATTCTTTCCAAGAGTGTTTCTTTTTTTTTTTTTCCTATTGGTGAAAGCAGAGATAATTTTATTATTTATTATGTTTTCTTCTTAGGTTATGTATTTCTCTTGTCCTCTTTCAATCAAATCAGCACATCAGAAGCAAACGCAGAATTTATCAGTGAAAACACAAGGACTTCAGTGCTTCAACTTCAGTTCACATTTGGAGAAGCACAGGAATTCTGTTAAATCTGCTCTTATTTATGTACATACATGTGCACAAATGCATGCATTTCTCCTGCATTGTTACAAAAAACAATGTCTTCTCCATACTTCCAAAGAAAGTAGCAAAAAGTAAAAGAAAGGCCTATCACAAGAATTTTCTGTTCTGCTGTATTCTAGTGGGGAAATCACATTTACATTTCCTCATTAATATGAATTCTTAGAGTATTGAAAATTAACCTGCTTCCTTATAAGTAATGCTATAATAAGACCTGCATCTCCAAATAATTGGATTTCAAAAGCTTTTTGCTCGTCTTTCAAGCACAGCACACGAATGAGAGGATAGTTCACAGTAACAAGGCAAGTGTGTTGCACTTACTTGCAACATCTGTTTTTGGCTCATTCTCATTTGCCATTCTTTTTCTTCCTCCTCCTCTGAGCTAAAAATCACAGAGAAAACAAATGTGTAGATATTTAGAAAAGGAAAACAAGAGTTTCTATTTTAAGCAAAAAGACATTAGTCATGCCTTCACTGGTCAAGCACAAAAATTTGCAGTATGAAACACACACACACAAACATATATATTTACATATACATTTATATATATATTTACATACATATTCATATACATATAAATACGCACACAGGTCATAAAGATCTGAGCAGAAAGTAAGAAGGCAAACATGTCAGTTAAAACTAGATGGAAACAACTGCTGCTGTTTAGATCATGACACAATTCTTACTTGGTCAGCATTTGAAGTATATCAAAGTACAGATGTGCAAAAAATAACCTACAGGGCAGCTTCATATTCTCAGTGTTATTTAAGAAGATGCCACAGGTGTGACAAGTACAGACAAAGCCAGCTTCTGCTGAACATGTCAACACAAAACAGAATCAAGCTGCCACACCCAACCTTGAACAATCAGTCCCATTTAGTTGTATGGACATGGCCATAGAGACTGAGACAGAACTTTCAACCTCATACATGAATCCAGGGTAGAAATTTAATCTGTGGGCTGAAAGCTTCCTCTGTTACTTTCCCATAAATAACTAGGAGGCTTCTATATCCAAAAAAAATTGAAATAAAATATAAATTAGAGAAATATACTTTATATATATATATATTACAGTGTCTCACAGGTCAAAGGTCTTAAATCAGCATAAAAAAACGTGGTTTATACTTTTACCCAAGTTTATTAAAAAACATTTAAGCTATTTTTCTTAATTTTACCTACCTATTCTTCTCTTCATCCTCTAAAGTAGGCAATACATACATATCATCAATTCCTTCTCTTCGAACTTGTGTAATACTGGGCAAAGCTTCATTGCTTAGGGGGAAAAAAGAAAAAATAGAACAGCAATTAACAGCTTCAGAAAGAGTTACTACAATATATATGAATTACACTTATAAACAAGGGAAAAATAATTTTTATTCTTGCCTTTTGCCTGTAATAGCAGTTTTGATAACGTGTCTCTTCAAAAGTGTTTTCAAGAGTTTCTCTGTAGTTTTCCTGGAATCACTGATGGCAATTTCCTTTCTTTGTCTTCGCTTAGCCTATGAAAATAAGATTGCTGATGATGCACATCCAGCGAATCCCTGTTAAAATTCTGTGTGCTGAGCCTAAGAGCTACTCCTAACTCATTCTACACCAAGGGGGAGAGAGCCATCACAGCCTCTAAATCTAAGTCCATTTCCCCTGTGGGACTCAGGAGCAGCTTTCATCTGCTGGCTACAAATGCCTGCAGAGCTGTATTCAGGTCCACTCTGGAGCAAAAGCCAGGCTTGTACCATAATCTACTTCTCTACAACCTGGCTCCCATGCAAATCAAATCTGCCTAGATTGAAGAGCTGCTGCATGCTCCAAAAGCTAACCCAGGCTGGGACTGCAAAGAACACCCAAAGAGCAGTGGACTTCAATCCCCACAGCTCAGAAACATAAACAGAACAACAGGAAGGAAACTGAAAAGGGCTACTTATCAGCAGAACGCAGAGCCTCTTTTACATTGCAGTAACTCACAAAGGTACTTACCAAGGTTTGTCTCTTCAGAAGAGGTGCCTCTCCATCAAAAACAAAGACGGGTCGAATCCGGAAAAACAGTAACTTGCAGAGTCGATGAAACAGAGTGAGCAGGTGAGCATTCCGTACAGAAATGCCACCACGGGCTCCCTTTATTGCTTGGTTCAACCAAATACTGATATCTTAAAGAACCGTTGAGAGGAAAAAAATGTTCTCTTTTACACATATACCACTTTGGGAGTTCCTATAAAGTGCACAGATTTGACTGAATGGCTTTTGCCCACGGCTCCAAGCATGTCTTGTCAAAACCAAGAATATCCAAATAGCTACGAACTTGGAAGAAGACTAAACTATCATCCCTATTGCCCTGCACAAAAAGCAGAGTGGAAGCAAAAGTGCAGCAAATACCTCCCCAGTTATTTTTACAGGAAAATGACAAGTAGCTTCCTTCCACATCTTTCCAGCATTTAACCAAGTATACAGGATGGGAAAGCTGATGCATAAGCATAAATCTTCTTCATCTTGTAGTCCTACTAAAAACAGCACATTTATTTAAAAAGTGCAAAATTCTATAGCCCAACACTTGTATAAGGAACCTACTAAAAAAAGTCTATTTTTAAAAAGATGAAAGTAAAAGGGCTTAGTACATACTGTAAAGCAAAAATTCCACTTACCAAAATGTAGGCAATTTAAATGTAATAATAATAATAATAACAACTCTTATAAATAAGGAGAATAGTTAAAACAATCTCCCTTGCAACTTCGGTTCCCCAGCTTCACTTTTAAAGGATACCAACAGCAAGAATTTTCCCTTCCAGCGTTTCTGGGTTTATGGGTCTCCCGGTGCACTCAAGCAGCTTCCAAAGTCCTTGAACTCCCATTGTCCTTCCTTAGCTGCTTTGAGAGAAAAACTCTGAGGCACAAAGGAAGGAATAACCCAAAGATTGCGCGGCCTGCGACTGCTTTATTAAATCAAACGGAAATAACGAGGCAGCCGCTCGGCCCGGGATAGCCAGGAACAGCGGCAGGGACAGGAGCAGGGACATGGGCAGGGACAGGCGGGGGTCGCGATCCCTGACCTGCGGCGGGGAGCGGATCCCGGCGCAGGGACGCGGCAGGGAGGGACGCCGAAGGGATGCGGAACGAAGGGACCGGCAGGGAGGGACGCAGGCCCCGGCACCCGCGGCCTCCCCGCGCCCCGAGCGCAGGCCCCGCCCGGCGCAGCCCCGGGGCCGCCGGGAGTCGCCGAGTGCGCGGGGCGGAGCCGGCGCAGGCCCGGCCCGGCAGCGGCCGCCCACAGCCCGCCCCGCACACCGCGGTCTTCCCCAGCGGCGGCTCCTGGGGCCGGTAAGCTCCCTGGCTGCCTGAAGGAGAGGCTAGTACCTAACAGTAGGGAATAACAGAATTAATTATATTGGAAAAGAGCTCTGAGATCATCGAGTCCAATCTGTCACCGAACACCTCTTTTTCAACTGGACCGTGATCTAAGTGCCATGTCCAGTCTAAACACTCTGGGACAGTAACTACACCAGCTCCCTTCCAATATCTGATCACCCTTTCTGTGAAGAAATTCCCTTATGTCCAGCCTAAACCTGACCTGGTGCAGCTTGAGGCCATTTCCTCTCGTCCTGTCACTTGTTACCTGGGAGAAGAGGCCGACCCCCACCTGGTTACACCTTCCTTTCAGGTGGTTGTAGAGTGATAAGGTCACTCCTGAGCCTCCTTTTCTCCAGGCTAAACAATCCCAGCTCTCTCAGCTGCTCCTCACAGGACTTGTGCTCCAGAGTCTTTACCAGCTCTATTGCCCTTCTCTGGTTGGAGAATGGAAAAAGCCTCTTGTCCCAGAACAAAATCCCACAATGCAGACCAAAAGTAGTCCCATTTTTCCCACTCCCAAACATGATTTCCCCTGCAGCCTTGTGCTCTCTCCGTTCTGCCCCAACCACAGTCCCAGTGCACCCCACCCAGGGAATCCCTAGGGGAAGCTCCCTGCAGCATAACCCCAAGGACATGCACTTGGCTCCTGCTAATGCTAGAAGAATCCATACTCTATGGATAAAGTGTGGCAGTCTCCAGCCCAAGAGCAAAATAAATGTAAAACCAGAATTTCATCCCAACCTACTTAAGCAGAACAGCCAGCTACCATCAGAGGAGAGACCCCGTTTCTCAGTGCAACTGTCATTATCAAGCAAAAGTTAAGAGAGACACATGGAACTCTTGCTATGTAAGTCCTAAATCCCCTAAAGAATACAGCTCAAGTACTCTTAACAAAGCTGAGGCCATCAGCCCAAACTCAGCTTGCAAAACCAGGGGCTGAAAATAGCTCATCCGTAAAATAAAATTTCAAAACCGATGAATTTTGTTCAGTCATGAGGCTGCAGGCTTTGAGAAATAAAATAGCAGAAGTCACAGTGGCTGCACCGAGCACCACTTTTTATGACCCAAGGGACCTTACCTACTTTGCTAAGCAGTAGTTGCAACTCTGATCTGTCGCTTACCTACTTTGCTGAAGACCTTCACTAAATGCAGGGCCATCATTTCCAAGACAAATGAAAAGCAAACAACAAGATAGAAAACAAATTTTATTGAATGAACAAAAGTCTAAAAGTCTCCCATTTTTGGTTAACAAAAGCAGCAACCTACAAAACCCCTGCATTCCATGACAAATCTTTTTATGTCAAAAAATTAATCCTTGAGCAGGTATGAACATTTGTACACAGAACAATACAACTGTTGAGATGTGTTTGGGCAAACAACTGGATTTATCAAGCAAAGAGAAAAACGAAAAGGAAAAGGAAAAAAAATAATTCACCAGGGACACCTGAAAAAGCTTGAATTGTATGCTGGCTGAGAGGTATATCATCGGGGCTGCCAGCAATTTTCAGCACTTGCATCCCCTTCACACAAAATGAAAAAAGCAGCAGACAAAGGACAGAGATAACTGCCAACAGAACCCAGTGTTCAGCTAGCTCATTTGGCTAATGGTAAATGCAGCTTTTAATACTTAATTTCATAAGCTTGTGTTAAGTGAGTCCATGCTCTCAGGAGGCTCCAGGGTAAGAATTCAGCCACTTTACCCACAGAGCAAAAGTAATAGAGAAGTTCCATCCTCAAACAGGTGATTCCTCAGAGTCAAAAACAGGCAACCAGATAAGGGAAAGGGAACTGTGACCTGCTTGACAAGATATGATTATCTGACTGACAAAAGTCAAATGGGAATTAAATGGAGAATGTACATTCTCTTTGTAAATCCAACAAGGTTTTCTAACCTATGTGATCTTTTTTTTCATTTGCACTGGATATGGGCAGCCTTACTAAAATGAAGTGCTAAAAACAAAGGCAATGCTTACTTTTATCCTTACACCATTTGCAGAATAACCCTTTTTTATAATACCATAATTTTTCATGCTTTTGAACAATAAATATATTCAATGAAGTCTGTTTATTACACTGACTGATTTCAACCTGCTCTTTTGTTTTCACAGATCAGAACATAGTACAATTATTTCAAAAGAAATGATTGATTTTGCTATCATATTCACCTTTGATTGCAAAATTACAACAATCTGTGCTTATCCATCACTTTATACATCAGATCTCATCTATTGCAACCATATCAACATATTTATTTAATAATTATGAAGCTGTATCTTATACCATAATTTCTATTCTTATGTGTTCTAGGACTAATAAATCCCTAATATGTTTTGATTAAAACTAACTTTAATATATCAACTCTATCATCTAAAGTTAATTTTAATCATTTCCATCATAATCATTGTAACTCTGATACCCACTGTTCCTCCTCTCCCGAAGATTAGATTTCTTCCACACAGATTCTTGATGAAAGCTAGCACTGAAAGATCGACCCAGTCGCCCGTGTTGTTTCTTAGATATATTGTCTTCACTCTCAGATTTGGAAATTCCTTGTCCTTGTGTTTGGGACTGTTTATTCTGTCTAACGTTCCCAAATGGAAAATTCCAAGGACCAAATCTTTGCCAGTTAAGTCTCTGAAAGGCAATGATGCAATGAAGATTTCCTCCAACCTAATCAAAGAAAAAAAGGTTCTTTGTTAAATGCACACCACAGGCACATTTCTAACATATACAGATACTTGACATCAACATTCTGGCAAGTAACATGATACTTTCATACTTTCAAAAAGAAAGCAAACAAGAAGTGCCACAACATACAAACCAGGAAAAAGAATAAAAAACAACAAACAACAAAACACCACAAAATCATATACAGAAATACACAACTTGCATCAATCAGTTCTGATTATTTCCCAGATTCAATTACTACTTTCTTATTAATCTTTTTAATCCTTTTAAGCTATCCATTATATCCTTCATGGGCCAGTATCACTCATCTTCTGCTAGTCTTTTTTTACTTTCTAGCTGTCTTCTCAGCAATTAGCTGTTCTGGTCCATTCTGATCTTGCTGACACAGTCTTCCACAGGGTCTTCATATCTGAAATAATCTCTACAGTCTATTATTTCTCACAGAGTTTCAGTCTGCAAATCACCAGTACATCCTCAACCCATGAGATACAAGCCCTATCTATAGGAAAGAAAGCCACATGCATTGACAGTAACTCCACTAAAGGGAGACACACACATTCACTTATGCCTGATCCTACTCAATTGTACTTTCTTTCCCACTTAAATGTCACTGGAGGGTCATGCCCCAAAGGCTATGTAATTTGTCTGCAGAACATCCCTATACTTGCTGCAGCTACATTTTAAACCAACAAAGTTAAATATTCTGACCAAATACATTCTGTATACACAGATATCCTGGTTCATCCTGGCATACACCAAGCTACTGATGTTTTAGATCTCATCCAGTGAGTAAATCTAAATGACTTTGGTATGCAAGAACACACATTATACTTTTGTCTTCAGCAACAGTTCATAACAGAACAAATTCCTTTAGTGAGGTTATCTTACACTGCTGAAGTATGAGCAAGTTTGCAAAAACCTAACATGAGTTTCCTCCCATCCTAGTTTACCTTACCTTCTTTGTTTTTCGATGTTGCAATCCTCTCTCTAGGTGTCGAATATCTAGATATTCTGGATTTTGAGTGTTTAGGTCAGTGACAATATCTGTCCACCTACAGAATAAAATCATTACCACTCAGCTGATATTTAAACCTCAGCAGCACAAAGACTCACATACACATACACACAAATACAGACCTGTAGCTTTAGTCTTATCAGTGATTTAAAGGTAAATGAATGTGTGAAGTTACAAAAGCCTCAATATTAAAGACATCAAACAAGATGTAAAATGTCACTTTTAATCAAAGCATTCACAGTGATTATTCCTGCTCTTGAGAAACACCTTCCAAAATGAATAAGAGCACCATGAGTCACAGTTACATTCCTTACACTTAGCAATTCATCAGTTTGGAAAAGAAAGAAGCAAAG
The DNA here is from genome assembly GCF_028018845.1 of Melospiza georgiana. Classification (NCBI taxonomy): domain Eukaryota; kingdom Metazoa; phylum Chordata; class Aves; order Passeriformes; family Passerellidae; genus Melospiza; species Melospiza georgiana. The sequence goes on from NC_080431.1 coordinate 29,691,875, forward strand.
TGTGATTTAGGCAAGGAGAAACATTAGCCTTTTTGAAATTTAAACCTCTCCTACCCTTTTGTATTATTTTGCTCAGTTCCTTGGTTTCTTTTGCACACTAAATGCGCTTTTACCAGACAGCTCTCATCATAACTCACTCCTACATTTTATTTAATTCTAAACTGTCAATTCAATCACTTCCAATTCACTCAGCTTTTCAAAGATTCATAATTCTTTCCAGCCCAACTGAAACAAATACTTTCACATTCCAGACCTCTTTAAACCTACATCACCTTTTCATTTCTATCAATGTCAAACCACCTGTTTCTCTCTAACACCATCCTCCAAGTTGAGAAAATACATTTCTACTCCAACCTTTGCCCCCTTTCCTTAAGCACAGAACATTCTGCCAGCTCTCAGTGGGAATGCAGCAGGAGGAAGAATATCTCCACAATCAAAATTAGTATTAGAAATGGTTTTATTATATATTCTGAAACTTCTTCCTGTGCCACTTGTAGCTAATATAACACATGACAAAGTTCTATCCTTGGGACCTACAATATGCCATTTCTCAGTAATCATATGCATACTGTGATTTTAATTTTGTTGCACTTAATCTCATAGTCCAAATTACCCAGGTATTTGCAGTTATTGACCAGGTCACATCATTGACAAAAAAAAATTAAATATAACCAATCCATGATATTTCTACACAGTACCCTCTAGTTCTCCTAGCCTATATGTCCAGTTTAGACACCAACTTTGTTTGAGTCAAATCTCATCTTAAATGTACTGTCTGAATGCACAGATAAGCAAATAACACAACAGAGCACAGGCTGCACCTGCACCTGAGTTAGGAGAATACCCTGTGCACAATCTCAGCAGCAGCAGAATATTCTGTGCACATCCCAGACACAGCCTGTGGATGTCCTCAGCTCCAGTGCAAACTCCTCCAAGGGCCATGCAGTCTTTAAGTCACAACTGGCACGATGACAGCTGAAACTGCCTTTTCTTCCTGACTAATATGAGCTGTGTCACACTCAAACAAGAAATGTGGGCCCTCAGCAGCCCACATATGTTCTGACAGGTGATATAAAACTGCAGAGCCAGCCTTGAAGTCAAAACACAAAGCTTCTCCCTAAAGCAGCATCTGCTTCTATTAGATACATCTATATACACATGTATATATTCATTCAAAAGAACTAAAAAGTCACTCAGTGACTCTGAGAACTACAAACTGTTTTGAGAGAAAACATTCTTTTACATTCTTACCAAGTAACATACCTTTTACAATGTATTGTTGGATGCTTTCTGCTGGGCTCTCCAATTAAGATCCAATATTCCACTTCTTGTTGTAGGACACGACCTCTGTTCAATAGAAGATATAATCCTAGTGAGATTTATTGTGCATACTAAAAAGAAAAAGATATTGACAGTCTCTTGTTCTTTTTAGGAGTTTCTAACATTTAAAACTGTTTCCTCAGCCAAACTAAAAACCAGCTCCTGTGCTATAGTGCTCACAATTGTGTACAGGGAACCTTTTGTTTCACAAGGCCTGAAAGCAAATCTTGGGATGCTACTGCACATTATTTGAGAGGAAGACAGATTTTCACTAAAAGCAGTTTTATTTGGATGAATGACAGTCTGGTACATGATGCAAATATAAATATATAGAAACAACAGAAATAAGAGTTGTGGAAAGCCACATAAATGTGGTACAAACGGCTTCCTCCCTATCCGTGATGTCTAAGAGACATGAAAGAGTCCTATCCACTATTTTTAAACTATACCTTGGCTGACAGTTGTTACTAAGACAGTTGTTACTAAGAGCTGTAGGGTAATCTGTAAGAATAAAACTGGCAACTTCAAACTCTTCCTTCCAAACATCCAATACCAGATACTGAAATTCAAACCTTTGAATTAATACTACTTTGCAATCAACTTTCAAGAAGCTCAAAGCTTGCAGTGACCTTGCCAAGGAAAATTTCTGACAGGTATTAGGGCAAAAATGACGAGATACACAGGACTGCTCTGTGACTTCCTGTGTATAATTATTTCATGAAAAACTACATCAGTTTCAACTGTGACAAAACCTGGCATTTTTCTGCCTAGGGTATTAGACAGCATATGGCCTTACTGCTTGGAACAATTTGTTTACTTTCAAAAAATTCCCTGTAAAATAACAATGTATTCCATCAGTGCAAAGATGGGAAACCAAGACACAGGATAGATTGATGGACTTACCTAAAGTCACACTGGAAGTCTGTGGTTGAACTGGGAACCGAACCCAGGTCTCCCGAGTCCAAATCCAGCAACCTAAGATCATACAGGAAGTCTGTGGGTGACCTAAGAACTGTCTCTAAGCTCAGCCTAGCAACCTATCCACCCACTTCTTTTGGGACCTAAATTAGCTGGGTTTTTAAATAAGAATTTTACTTTGTAAGTGCAAAAACAGATAAACAGATAAGAACTGCTCCAGAATCTATTGGTAGTCCTACTGAAAACAAAACTTATTTTTTTCATCAGTAGGATCAGAAAATTCAAAGAAAACAGGATGCTCATTTAGTCTGACCTCCTGCCTAAAGTAAGTCTATAAAAGTTTCTTGAACTTTTTATTTCATGCTATATTGTTAGAAGAGAACTATTGTTAAGAAAGAAAGCTAATGTCAACTTAAAAATAACATTACTAGTGACTAAGAATCCATTTCAGCCATGGGTAAATGGCTCATTACTAAACAACATAAATTTAAATTAGTTAAAAGGCATGTTATGTTTCTCACTCATTACTAAACAACATAAATTTAAATCAGTTAAAAGGCATGTTATATTTCCACACACTGGACCATATTATTTTTCAGACTGTATTTTTGATCTAGTAAACTTTTGTTTTTACCCTGGTCTTCTAGTGCAGATTCTTCCTAACTGATTGAGTAAGCAAGAGATTAATGTTTTGGTTAAACTCAAGTAGACTGATATGTTGGATTTCTACTTGGGCAATATTTTTTACACTCTTCTCACAAACCTGGCAAGTCAGTGAACTCAGTCTCAATAAAAAACTGTATTCTTTTGTTCATATATTAAAAGCTTTAATTAACCCTATCATAATCTTCACACTGGGAACCAATTAGATTTGAATGATTATGCTTTACCACCCCAATCAATGACCATTCTGAACTCCAAAAGCAGAGCTAGCATTCTCTATTCCTTGATGTGACCCTACCTCAAAGTCAGACTGCACAGCAAGCAAATAGGCAGAAGTTCACCTTGTACTACTAACCTACACTTTTCATTGTTTAACATTCCTCAGTTCTGGTATCTGCTAATTTTCCCAGGGATTGACTACTTGTGCTCTGTGACAATACTAATAAATACTGAACAATGGCTGAACACAGAGAAAGTCCAACAGAATCCTTTAATACATACCATGTTTGCAACCCCTCTGAGAGAGGAAAAACAGCTTAATGTGACTCAGTGAATGAGGTAAAACAAACTACTCTCCTCAAGAGAGTGCACAGAGTGCTCTACAACACATAGCACTACTCTACATCAAGCAGCAAGGTAAATGCCTTACAAAAGCTAATATGTATCTCAAGAATTAATATTTTCAAAGTTAAAATTTGTGGGTTTAATGCAATACTCTCCTCAAATTCTGTAGGACTATTAATGCTATTACCTTTTCTTAAAAATTGTATTTAATTGAAAACTATATCAACTATTGTGTTATAGTGTCACTGACAAATCTGAAATTATTATACAGGGAAATGCATTTTTATTCTAAAATAACTGGCATATTAAGCTTTTAGAAACATTCCAGCATTTCAAGCATTGTTAAAAAAGCCAAACCTAATGTCTTAGCCCAAAGATCTCTTCTAGCTTTTCTCCTCCCATTCCCGATAACAAATTCTTCACATATCTTTACTTTTCTATGTCTTACATGCCAGTAGTTGGAGTTTACAATCACCATTATAGTACATAACCACCATTCTGTGATACCTACACAACCCCTGCATTGCCATACTCAAGCACTGGTTTCTAAATGTAAATTTCATCACATCCACCTCATGAAGGACTAATATCACTGTAAACTTTTTGCTTCTAGTTTATAAATTGCAACACACACACACTCTCTTTGTTTTCCCTTCCAAGCTCTCTAGGAACAGACTCTCCCCATAATTACCTGTCTTTTTATTGTTTAGCCTTAAAAAAGACCCCACCTGGCCTTTTTTCAGCCCATATGTTTTTATTTTGCAGATTAGTTACCTTCACTTGTCCTTCAATAAAATAACTACCTTCTCTCTACATGGCTAGATCTTAAAAAACCAATTTCTTAATACCACTCACACTTTTCTGTTTTAAGTTCTCTCAATGTAGTCTGTTTAGTCATGTTACATTTTAAGTCAGTCCCTTCAAATCACAATGTAGTGTTTTTGTAGCTCAGACAGATGCCTATATGACACTAAGTGAACCATTATTTATGGAGAAAAATTGTATCAATTTGCAGTAATTTTTTCTGTATGTTTCTTCCACTAAAATAAGCATAAACACAGTATCTTACCTATAGGCTTTACTAGCTTTTACTGGGGTTGCTTCAAATCCAATTGGGCAAAAATAATGGTTTTGGCAATGGTAGATGTAGGCCATTGATTCATCCTTCAGTCCACGTGTTAGCTTGGCTAGGGCCCCTGCAGCTACACAGAAAGATCAGGTTACAGGCCAGGCTGCTTTGGGTCCTGTGTAACACAGTCAGCAGACAAAAACCACCTATTTGACAACAAAGTAGTTATATGCTTTTTAAGTGGGAGGACATGACCTGACAGACACGCACAAAATATACTTTAGATTTCAAACTTATTATTTTTTTGTACCAGGCAGGAAATTAAACACTATCTGCTGCACGTTCTGTAGCAGGGAAATGCAATATAATGTATGCTTTATGTTTAGATCAAAATCAAACTTAAAAAAGAACTAGAAGTATCTCTTAACCCAGGAAATACACACTGCAACAGAATGCAGTCCCAGCTGCCCTAGGTCAGATGTGGCACCCATTGATGATAATACTGAAACCACAGAAAACACTCAAACATTTTGATATCATGAGCCTCTTGTAGCTTCCTAGTCTCAGGAACACACAGAGGCATACAATGGTTTATAATGTGACCACAGTGCTCAGTTTCAGGAGAAGATTAGAAGAGGCACTGAAACATGACAATTTTCAAGTGGGATGTCAAGAAAAAAAACAATCCATTTTAATAGTATCTTAAACTTCTCAGCATGATTCTGTGCTTTCAAAGAACCTTTCAGTTGTAAGGTAATTACCCAGGTTATACCAAAGGCTAGTAAATGGCACATGAAAGTAAAATTTTTTAAACAGCACACCTAAAAAGTAGACAAAAATGCGACTTCGTAAGCTAATTGAGAATAATCACCTAACTTTAGAGAGAGATGTTAGCTACAGCCAGGCAGAGCAGTTCATTACCTTTAAAACTGGGTTTTTTCAAAGCACAAAGCATTAAGTAAGGACAAATTGTTTTTGTTCTCCCAGTGGATGACAGCAAAGAAATCCTCACACACACCAACACAGAACTGGAAATGCAGTTGTTTTCCTGGATATCTTAAAATTCCAATTCTGTGACAGCAGAATACATAGCACAGAATGTGTTTTATCATAATAAAAGTATAAATGAAATTTTTAGCTAAATAAGAGAAAAAGTAAAACCAGAAAAATCAGCCAACTTGGAGTTTTTGATACCTTATATTAGACTGGAAGTATTACTTACTGACTGTCCTGTCAAAAGTACACACTGCAGGATTTTTCAATTTATACACTGTGAGATGAATACTTTAGCATTAGCTACGTACCAGTTTCTCCAGCTGTCTTGTTCTTCCCATGAGGTTTATACAGAACATATGAGCATCCCTTGATATGGAAGTGATCATTTATCTGCCTAAACCATCTGAAACAATAAGCTTAAAGATTGTAGTAACTCAAGAGTTATTAGATGCAATTTCATTTCTCACACTTTTCCTGTTCTTTGACAGTTTAGGAAAAAAAGTTTTGGTGTGCTACTAAGTACCTACCTCACTAATATTTAGATTGTAGATGACCACAACACCCAATACAAAACTTAACATATCCTAGACAGAGAAGTAAATACACAGAGCCTTTTCCTTCACTTTGCTTTTCCAGACTTGACACAGATACATAATAACCAAAGATTTGGATGTGAAATGGTTGATCCTATTGTGTTAAGCCCAGTCACCTCTAATGTTCAATTATTCAGCCTTTAGAAAGACACATAAATTCTGGGGCGCCAAACTTCAACTGTGATTTGTAGGGTACATAAATGAAATCTCAGACACCAGAAGGGACCCTCCAAGTGAGACTTCCTGCTTATCCTGTTGGGTTTCTCTCACCTAAACTTTACAAAGCCTGAGCATTACAGGAGCCTCATACTGCAACTCCTCACCGCAGCACCAAGTGAGGACAGGCCAGCAATTTTTCCACATTAGAAGATTCAAATTCACATGTTTGAAAATAATACCTCAACCATAAAGTTATGTTGGGTAATGGGGATGGCTCCCAGCCCTTCGGTTTCCCAATCTGCTAAGCTCTTCAAAATTATTGGACAAGGCAGACAAAAAAAAAAAAAAAAAACAAAAAAAAACAAAAAGATGGGTAACTTCTCCGCTGCACAGAAAATGCTCAGAGGAAATCAAATAAGAATTATAAATTTAAGTTTTGTCTGTACAGACTGTTGACACAAAGAGATACAACATTATATCAGCTTGGTCTCTAAGAGTTACTCTACCATAAAGTTGCTATAGCCTGACATACTCCTGAAGAGATACAAATCCTGGATCTGAAATTCCTAAAGCAAGTAAGGAAATTTTCATTACATTTTCCAATGATCTAGCCAGTATGCTAGATGGAGAATAGACTGCTGCCACATTTTCAAATCCAGCACAACCCTGATCTGCCAAATACTACATATTGCCCTAAAAAAATTAACTAAATCAAATACAATTCATGAAGCAAGAAAGAATACTGCAAAAGTTTTTAATCTCACCAAAATGTAACACACCAAAGCCCTTTCAAAATGTTCAGCACTCTAGTACAATATGCTTCTTGGCTCTGTTTAATCCTAGAATGTCTTATTAATTTAATATTTTTTAAAAAGTACAAAGAATTTAGGTTCAACCTTTAAATATCAGGAAACAGCAGAGCAGAAGTGATAAAAAATTTCAAAGTGTTTTGTGACTCCAGCCCCATGCTTTTGTTCCTGAACAGCTTCAATGCAGCAAGGATTCAGCACTACTTCATTTTCAGTTCTTAAATTACATTAAGCTAATAGTGTATCAATTGTCTTTTCAGGCCATTTCAGTGATATTACCAAGCATTTAACATGCATTTTGAAAAACAGGAAAATAAGTGTAAAGAGAAAGTTTCCTAACCAGGAGACTAGACTCTAATATTAGAGTATTATATAACTATTACACAAACTGAACCAAAAACCAAATAGAATTTCACATTGATCTGACCTGTATAACAAGACCATTCAAAATGGCCAGTGCAAACAACTTTTGAGAAGTTTCATTGTCAGAGTACTCAAAAACTTCAAAGAATTATCATGTCAGCCCCTTTGTTTTTAAATAAATGAACTAGTACCATGTTTTTAAAGGTTCTATCTCTTAGCTGCATCAAAAGAGCCAAACATACCTCATTAAAGTTGTATTTCCAGTGAAGGGACCAAATCTAATCTCCTCAAATGGGGGCTGAAAACCCAGTATATGCAAGGCTTCTTCTTGAGTGATGGGGGGTAAACTTAAAAAAAAACAAAAGTGTTGTAATTAGAAACATATTTTTGACAATCTAGAGGCAAAGCAAAGCAGTCTATGTGTGACTTTACCTTCCAGCTCCCAGTGTACTATATAAGAAATTCCAGCAAGACACTAAGGATGAAATTCCACAGGAAGTCTTGTATTGAGGTCGGCTAACACAATACCTTAAACAAAAAACCTCAAACATATTAGTAATACAATCTTGACTCGCATATATGACAAACCTGAACTACTTTTTTGTGTGCTATGTCACTGAAGTGCCATGTTATATTGAATGTTTTTATGTCATCTGTATTAAAACAAAAAAGCAAAAAAACCAAAACAACTGTACCTTAAAAACAAAAATTAAGAAATATGTTAATCAATTTATCTGCCAGATGCCACTACTCTATTTCATATAAAATCAGTGAAATTTCTAACAGCCCCACGGGAGTTTTGTACAAATGATTCTGTAGGAAAATATGATTCTGTACTAATACAATAAATGGTTTTATCCAGTCCCTTCTAACACGTGCCCTTGTGGCAAACCACATCTCTACCAATTTACTAATGAATGTCATTCTGGGCCACAGATTCCCTAGCTTAACTCCAACTTTCTGGTGTCATAGACAAAGTTAGAAACAGACAGATGCATTAAACTAATTGAATTGGTGAACTATATTAATACAATAATGGTTGTATAGAAATTATGGATTCTGATCAAGTATTTCCCAGTAAAAAAATAACATCAGAAGTAAAATATATCAGTGGTACATTTAAGGTTACTTTCTGCCTGACCATGCTACTGAACTTGTATTTTGTTTTGCAATGAATCCCCATGTAAGTTTTTCCCTTTGCTGAAAGCAAAGGGCATGTTTAGAGAGAAAAATGTTTTAAGAATTTCAACAGATGGAAGGGAAGCTCTAATTTTTCTTCTAGAATGCATGAGACAGTGTGTATATGCTTAACATCTCTACTAAAAAAAATTACAAAGACATTATTGAGAAGTTTGAAATCAGGTAACTAGCAACAGTGTTTACTGAGGAACTACATGGTTAGTGTAGTTCATAAATTCCTAGCTCCATAAATGAATCCATAAATACTACCATCTCCGAAGGTCCAACACTTTTCTCTCCTTCACGTCTTCAAGAGCTGAACGTTGAGGACACTCCCTGTATTGTTTGCTTTTTTTGTCCACGGATTTTTTCTTTGTCCCTTGTTTCTTCATGTTGCCTGCAAACCAAATTTCAGAATCAAATGAATGTCTAGTTTGCTATTGGCAGCTTTCTTCTTGAGTACTTTTAGTAATAGCATACAGTAGACACCAGTTGTGCTAGTAAGCGTAAACTGGGACTAAACATTAACTGAAAGGAGAAAGCTCAAATACACAACCTAAATTGTCAACAGGTTTGTAAAGCTGCCATTAGCTCTGTAAACAACATGGAGTTTAGATCATGAACAGAATTAATGATGACCTGCCCAACTGTTTAGAGAGATAAGTCAATCTGATTATTCTAATGCATTAAATCACCCACCCCAGAAATAGACTCAGACCAACGTGGATCTCCCATCTCCTAACATTATGTAGGAACAGAACATAATGAAATGCTTGTTTTTCACTGCCAGCCTTGCAACCAGCTACAGTTTCTGACAAAAACTTATATGCAAATTCCTTAATAATAATATACACCCGAAGTCCTTTCCTTTTTATATGCCACTGTGACAGTAGAAAATGGGGAGTTGGGCCACATGCTAAAGCAGAAATATTTTTGTCCTCTTTTGAAGCCATACATTCAGATGCATAACATACTAGGTCCTATTAAAACAAAAGAAAAAAACCCACTCCCAACAACACTGTGGGAAGGCCAGGGAGGAAGAAACCACCCCAAATACTACACAGTTAAGCAGAAGTGAGCCTTGCTTTGGATCCACTTCTCCTGGCAGTTACACTTGATTTTTACTCCTTCTCTCCTATCCTGATGAGGAGGCTCCTTGAAATGAAGTACAGGCTCTTGTGTAGCACTTCCTGACAGGACACGTGAGATGCCCAGCTCACTTCACAAACAAGCCAGAAACAGGAAGCCTTTTCCTTTCACATCAAAACATCACCATCTCACCTGCTTTGCTCTTCAGATTTGAGTTCCCGCCATTGAACTCAGATTTGTCTATTTCCCATGCCAGTGGAAGCTTTCCAAGTTTGCCAGGCAAGCTTTCCAAGTTAGCATCCTCGTTGTAGATAATCTCTGAAGCACCAGTTTGAACGCTGAGTAAGTTAGGTGTGTTATTCCCAACATTTAAGGCAGCACTACTTGATAGACAGGCACTAACTGAAGCACTTGGACTTTTACAAATAGATGTGACTCTGTTTAAAAAAGCATAGTCTGAGCAGATGGTATAAAACTTCTCCCTTGTATGAGTCACAGGACATCCCCATGGATAATGCCCATCTTCCCTAGACACCAAGGATGCAGTGGAGGCGTCTGACATGCAGTATGGCTTCACGGGATCGTGAAGAGAAGCTTCTGGGGATTCTTTCCCAGGTCTGTTTTCAGTGTTGCCATTATTTCCAGAACCATTTTCTTTTTCATCTTCTGAAATAGTAGGCATTGAATGATACTAAGAGTATTGCACAGCGAAGAATATTTTTTCTTTACGCTTTAATTACAACAGGGTTTTCATCATTGCCTCCATTGCCTCTGCAAGGTATCAACAAGGTACCTGAAAAAAAATGTTGAGTTAGTACAGGTGTCTCATTCAGCATAAAATATACACAAATCTTATCTTTGAACTCATAGCCAATAAAAGCTGAAATACCCTTTGAGATACCACAACACAACATGGTGTCTTTCCCTAAGCCTCTCTAGAACTCTACAATCAGCACTTTCTATCATTTGTGAGGTGCCAACAGCATACACCGCAGTGATATCATGATGAGGTCATAATAATTACACTTATAAACCAGCACACAAATAAAAAATTTTAAAAATTAAAAGCTTTCTATATGTTCCTGCTTGTGGTTGCCCTCTTCTATCTCTTACAGTCACAATACACTGTGAAATACAGAATAATTTATACAAATTAATAAATCATCATACAGCAATTTAAGGTCATAATTTAAGGTCTTAATTCTGCTGAATCCTGCAAACTTTTGCTGCAAGTGAAGTTGAAGCATACAATTACAGTAACTACAACCTTATCGATTGTAAATTGACAACATCAGCCTTAATCTGTTCCAGTGCTTTCCTCCTATAGCTGTTAAAGGTTCCCTTTCATTTTTACGTGCCTCTTATTCTTCAAGACGTGAGAAAGAATAGCAGGTTTTGTTTATGGCAGCTAAGAATTACCAAAAACAAATTTAGACGGCTGGCTGGCTTGCTTTAAACGATCACTTTTAAAGGGCAAGCTGACAGCGGGTGTGTTATCTGTCATCTCAGCAGCTCGCACGTCTGCAGACACGCGCCGCAGATGGGAACCTGGCGCGAGGGAGGCAGGAATTCCGCTCCGCAGCCTCCTGCTGCAACACCGGCTCCGGGCCGCTGCCCCGCACCTGCAGCGCCCCGGGAGCACCTCGGGGCCGGCCGGGTTCCGCCTGGCGGAGCGCAGGGACACATCCAAGCACCCGCCCTTCCCCCCGCGCTGCCGCCAGCCGGCTCCGGAGCGAACAGCCGCGGGCTGGGGGAAGGGGCCCCCCGGGACCGTGGGCTCGCTCCCCTCCTGGGCGCCTGCGAGCGGCAGCGGGGGCGGCGGGGCGGCCCCCGGCCCGTGTTACCTGCGCGGAGCGGGGCTCGCCGGCGTCGCCTCCCCGGCCGCGGCGGAGCGGGGACGCGGGCGCGCCGGAAGCAGACACAGCCGCGCGCTCACCTGCGCGCCCCCGCCGCCCCCCGCCTCCTCCGCCGCCGGCCCGCACCAACTCCCGCCGCCGCACGGGGAGGCGCGGGGCTGCCCGGCGGCCACGGCCGCGCTCCCGCTGAGGGCCCTCACGGTGCCTCGGAGGAACGAGTGGCGAGCGCCTGCCGGCTGGGCCGCGACTGCGCCTCGGCGCCGTGAGTGGCGCCTCTTCGGTCGCCCTCCCCCCCATTTGCGCCCTTATGGTCTCGCCCGCTGGTGCCCCGCGGGCGGGCGGGGGAGGGAGGGAAGGGAGGAGCGGGTCGGGGATGGCGGGGGCGGGAAGCGCCCCCTGTGTGGGGGCTCGGCGCGGCACGGTGAGAAACCGACTGAGGGAGATGGGCCTGCTCAGCCTCGAGAAGAGACGGCTGAGAGGGGATCTCATCCATGTCTATAAGTATTGAAGGGAAGGTGCCAAAAGGATGGAGCCAGGTTCTGCTCGGTGGTGCCGGGCAATAGGACGAGACGCAGGGATCGATGCGCAGGAAATTGGGCCTGAATATGAGGAAGAACTTATTTACTCTGCAGGCTAGCAAACATTGGAACAGATTGTCCACAGAGGCTGTGGAGTCTCCCTCACTGGAGATACTGAAGAGCCGTCTGGATGCAATCCTGTGCAATGTGTTCTGGGCTGACTCTGCCTGGGCAGGGAGTTTAGACCAGATTACCTTATATTTACACCAGGGTTTCTTCCCCTGACAGTAGTAAGGTAAGAACACGTGTAACAACAATGCTTCTGTAAAACTGCATGAAGGAACGAAAGTTTATTTCAGATAACACTGTCTGGAACTTCTGACAATATTTGTCATCTCATCCTTCACTGCGGTCAGCATGAACAACACTGAAGATGCAACTGGAGCTGTTCTGCTACTGCCACAAATTAATTTTTAAATATTCAGATCGATTTTATAACAAAGTCACTAAAAAATTTTAAATAAAATATCAAAAAGTTGTATGAGGTCCTGCTGACAGAAGATTCACTCCTGGCAATTACGACACTGTGCCCAGTCCACAGAGCCTCTATTCCCAGCAATACTTTCTGTGAGAGGTACTGCAATTAATAGAAAAAAAACCCAGAATCTAATATCTCCTGAACTGCTAGTGTTATTTGATGGTTCTCAGTGGTTAGGCAGAGCTGAATTGCCAAAGTGCTTGAGAAATTGAGGGTACAGCCATGTTTGCCATCCCCTGGACCTGAGAAGCTCTAGATCACATTCCAGTTTATGTGGTTTATCCTGAGGCAACCTGCCCCTTGTAAAGGAGAGCATCCCTTATGCCTTTGCCAGCTGGAAGCCTGTTGAGCCTTAGTCGGCCAACAGCCTTTGACATAATTAAATAATTCTGCCTCCAAAGCGTCTTTATCTGAGCCAAATTATAGGCATTAGGATAACAGCAATGCTGGCTTTGCCAGCCAAGGCTAAAATTAGGTTGCATGATTTATCTTATAACTTGTTTGGGTGCTGACAAATAGTGCCAAATCTCTGCATGGATTCCCTGAGCTGCACTTTTGTGGGGGGAAAAAAGCTGGAGGAGAGAACATCAGGAGGGTGGAAGTGTGTCACCTTTACTTCAACACTATTGTGCTTTTTATAACATGTCAGTGCCATCCTGCTAAGAGGAGGAAGCATGATCTGCGAATTCTACAGCTATCAAATTTCTTTTTAATTAAAAATATCTTTAAAGTTCTCTCCCACTAGAGACTGGCTTCTCTCATAGAGCAAAATATGAGCTTGGAAGAAGTGTGATTTCTGCCTGTAAAACACATCAGGAGAGTAAAGACAGGGAAAGGAGAGGAGTTAAAGAGTCATGGATATACCATAGAGTCTGTGTGAAATTTTAGTGGCAATTTTAAGTCTTCAACTGCTGAATGTCTTGAAAAACTCATGACAGTTTGAACATAACAGGGCAAAAACCATGTCTTTAAAAGCTGGGGCTTGGTAATATTTAAGGCATTTTGTAATGACATTGTTGGTTAGAAAAGACTCTCTTCATCAACCCAAGCTGTCATTTCTAGGCTTGAAATTTTCTTCAAACAAGTGCTTTTTGGATGCTTTACTCTAAGCATATTTGCAATATTTCCAAATGTAAAATACAAAATCTTTTTGAAATTCCTGAGTCCTTGATGATGAATTTCAATTTTCTTTATTGTTTGCCTTAACAAGAGAGAAGCAGTCAGGAGCCAAGTTGAAAATATCTTAGAGGTCTTTTCCAACCTAAATGATTCTGCATGTAGTTAAGAGCAGCATAGTGTTTGGGACCAGCTCTCTGCAGTTGGAGGCTGGATAATTTGACAAAGGGCCATGGAATCACCATGGAATCACGGCTGCGTTGTGCGATTGCCCTGGTGGCAGCGGGTGAGGTGCCCTCTCACCTCTGCTCCAGACAATCCCAGACCCGCACTACCAGCAGCCACACATCACAGAGTCACAAAGGTGTTAAGGGAGGAAGGGGCCTCGGGAGATATCTAATCCAATCGCCCAGCCAAGGCAGGGTCACCTGGAGCAGGTGGCATGGGAACACGGTGGGTTTGGAATGTCTGCAGAGAGGAAGCCACCACGGCCTCCATGGGCAGCCTGTTCCAGGGCTTTGCCACCCTCAGCTCAAAGAAACTCTTCACCTCCAGCTGCTCAGGGGAGGATTTTGAAAACACATTTTCCGGATTGTAAACTCCACTTCCCACCCTAAAGTTCGGGAACGGAGTGAAGGGAGGCTGGGCCGAAGAACTTCAGCCCCTGGAAGGGGTTAAAGAGCGGCTCGGAGATGTCCGGGTGCGTAGGTCAGGGCCGCGGGCCGTCAGAGCCAGCTGTCCCTAATGCTTTCCACGCGCCAGGTCCCAGTAATTCCCGGGGGCTCTGCCGGCACCTCCCAACGGGCCGGCGCCTCCCGGCAGCGCCGCCCCGCCATGCCGCGGCCCCGCCCCGTGGAGCCGCGCCGGGGGCGGGACTGCCCGGCGGCGTGCCGAGGGCCCGAGGCCGGTGCCGGCGGTGTTCGTCCCTCGGGGGCAGCGGCGCTGCCGATGCGTGCGCTGTGGCCGCTGTGCCTCGCCCTGGGAGCCGCGGCGGCGGCGGCCGCGGGCGGGGGCGGGCGGCCGAGCGCCGAGCGCAGCGCCGTGTGGGGGCCGGGGCTGCGCGCCGCGGCCGCGCTCCCCGCGCGGTACTTCTATGTGCAGGCCGTGGACGCCCGAGGGCTGAGGTGAGGGCGGCGGCGGCGGCGGCTTTTCGGGGAGATTCTGGGCACGGTCAGACCGAGAGGCTGGCGATTTGCTCGTAGAAGGTGCGGGCTAAAAGCTCCCTCTACGTGACTCTGCTTATCACTTGGCAAGAGCTAATTAATCCTTTCAAGGAGTATCAAATAACGGCGCGAGGGGATGAGATAAGAGGATGGAAACGTTCGGCAGCAAAGCATACGTGTTAGTCAGTGGGAAAAGTTCATTATTTATTCTCCTTTGTCAAAACTTTAGCAGTGACTAATACATTTAATTTGTTAGGCTCAGGCATCCTGCTTGTTTCCGCTGTTTAGGAACATTAGTATTTCTCCTACGTGCCGAGGCACAAGATCAGTTGAATCATTTAGGAATTACTCCATAGACCAATAGGTAAATTTCTTAGCAATGAAATAGCACGAGGAGCAATGGCCATAAACTAAAATACAGAAAATTTCACCTCACCACGAGGGAAAACTTTCCCTGGAGGTGGCAGAGGACTGGAACAGGCTGCCCAGGGAGGCTGTGGAGTCTCCCTCTCTGGACACACTGCAAACACCCCTGGACACGTCCCTGTGTCCCCTGCTGCAGGGTGACCTTGCTTTGGCAGGGGGATTGGACTAGATGATCTCCAGTGGTCCTTTCCAACCCTAACAACTCTGTGATTTTTAGAGAATACTCATTGCTTTCCATTTATTTCGGAAAACTGGTCATGCAACCTAGATAGGAGCTCAGAATGTTGCATCAAGGTCATCCAGATTAGATGCACCAGGGCTTGTGTCAGTATGGAGGCTGCCAATTCAGCTTAACTTGGATAGTAAATATTTCTTGCGTTTCATTGAACTGGCAGGTCTCAAGTATGACTGGGCAAGTTTTAGGAAAGGTGAAGTAAGGAGTTACAGCCCAAGAGCCTGGTCGCTGGAAGAGAGGTGGAAGGAAGTTGACAGCATTTTGACTGCACCAACTTTGTTAATACATCAATGACATGTGATAACTTCATGATTATTCAGATTATTTTATTTGGTTTTATAGAGGTTTTTCTGTTTTGGTATATGTTTAATTATACCAAAATATTTCATATACACATAGAATTACGTGATCTCTCTCTAATTTCTTTTCCATGTTTTTTCCCATCTAAGCTACCATAATGATTAAATGTGTAACTTTGTTCTTTACTTCCTTAAATAATACCTGGAAAATAAGGTAATCTGAAAATATTTGCTTCTGAATGTAAAATAATAGACTTACTAACCTGTTAAAGTGAACATTTGCATGTGCTTGTAGAGGCCTAACACAGCTCAGAGGAAATCATGGCTAACTTGGCTCGCTGGAAATCTGTTGATTTGCAAAGGAATGGACCAGACTAAGAAATCTGTTTTATGTTTCCTTTGTGTATTAAGCTCCCACTTATTCTCTGGGTAGGTTCACTTCATCACCAGGTGAAAATGCATTCCAGGTGAAGATCACTGCTCCTGAAGAACAGTTCACTCGTGTTGGTGTGCAGGTATTGGACAGGAAAGATGGTTCCTTCCTCGTGAGGTACAGGATGTATGCAAGCTACAAAAGCCTGAGGATAGAAGTCAAAACTGGAGATAAGCATGTTGCAAAGTCTCCATATATTTTAAAAGGTAAGAGGTACCACTACACACAGGTTTCCTGTCAGGGCTGACAAAGCGTGTCCCAGAATGTCTTCTACTAGAAGCATGGGATTCTTTGGGACCTCATACTTCTCTGGACTATCAAATCCCATTGGAATTATGGATTCATTATATGCATCCTACATATAGTTTTCAAAATAATAAAAGGAAGCAAATGCTGTGAAGCTGTTGCCTGATAAATACAGGTAGAAGGCTCACACATAAGCTGATATAGGTTGACATGACTCCATTAGAGTTAAAAAAAAATTCAGCCATATCCATTTTGAGTCGCTGAAATTTTGGCTGTAAGCAATGAATGTTCAGTGCTTGACCCTGTTCTGTGATCTCAACAGCTCAATATTATGACTTATTAAAATAATAATTTTGTTCCCAATAGGACCTGTTTACCATGAAAACTGTGACTGCCCTCAGGAGGATAGCAGAGCATGGCTGGAAGAGATGAACTGCCCTCAAACCATTCCACAGATTCAGAGAGACTTAGCAAATTTTCCCACTGTTGACCCAGATAAGATTGCAAAAGAAATTCCGCAGAGGTTTGGACAAAGACAGAGTTTGTGTCACTACACCATCAAAGACAATGAGGTATGGAATCTGGTTGATCTGAAGTCCAAATGGAAATTTGGTGGCAAGCCATGGGCAGTTTGGTTGATCTGAGTTGTAAAAGCTTCTTGTAGTGTATTCTTTAAGAACAAGACTTTGCTTGCTTCTCTGTCCTTGAATACTTTGCAGTTTGTGTATGAGCTTAGCAATGTCAGTCCTACTTTGTAAGTGCTTTTTTGTCCATGTTACAGCTGAAACACAGTGAAAGCAAATTACTTTCCAGGCAATCAATGTGAGTACTGGGCACCCACCCAAGTCTCCTAAATGCCAATTCAGTTTCCTGTTCTCTGAGCAATACTGCTGTGAGGTGTCACAATCATCTAATTTGAAGTACATCGATAAATTACATCATGCATAATTCTGAGATACCACTTTTAGCTGAACTGAGCATCAGAGCTACAATTCTTTGTAACAGAGAATTGTATACACTGTACTTACTTCAGTGGAGTTTTATATGGAAATTAGAAGAATGGAACACCACAGAGACAGGCAACAGTTTCTGCTTTCATGAAACAGACCTCAAACATCTGCAAAAGCAAGCAAAGCTTGTCATTTTTTTTCATCACTTTTCTGTGATGAGATTTCTATTGCTTCCCAGCTGATTCATAAGTCTATACAGCCATATAGTCTGTCTGAGTAGTTACTATGTGATTAAAAGAGCTCTGAATTGTGCCAGCCATTCTCTGAAATGAAATCACCCAGTAAAACCTTTGTTTATTTTCAGGTTTATATAAAGACATATGGGGAACATGTAGGCTTCAGAATTTTCATGGATGCCATACTGCTTTCTTTAACCAGAAAAGTGAGTACATCTGTACAGCCACCTACTCTGTATGTCCTAATTTATAGAAGCCTGGCCTTAAATACATGTCAGTGTTTTTGTTGCTGTTTCTGTTAAAAAACTCTTGCTCATTGATTAATTATGGAAAGGTCATGGATTTTCCTTGTTTGAAGCTGTCATGTTCTAGAATGCCATCTGATTGAGCATCACAAAAGTTAATTGAATAAACAGGCTTTTATAGGTGAGTTTGATAAGCCAGTTTTTTGATAAGCCGGTTTTTTCCCCATAGAATAAATAAATCAATCATCCTGTAGCATCTAACAGAAAATTCTGTCTCTGCAGGTACATTGCTGCAGAAAGCTGAACACAAGTTTACATAACACATTAAAGAAATATCAAGTAGCCTTTCCAGTGTCCTCAGAATTAGTAATGGATCAGTTATGCTACTCTGGCTGCCTTTGGGTGTCATGCTTTAAGGGTTGCTCTGTTGATAACGTTGCTGAACTAACAGTGCACAGGAAGACTGGGAAAATGACTAAATGTAAAATGCACGTTAATTTAACTGGTGATTGTTTCATCTAACACTATTTATAAGAGGACATGATGTCTAAGGGAAGACATGGATGTAGACTACAATTAGCTAAAAGATTGTTCTCTGGAAGATGGAAGTAAACTGTTCTTGGTGTCAGTAGTGTTGGACAAGAAATAATGGAATTAAATTTCATGTAAGGACTTTAGACTAAAAGTTGAAAAAGGATTGCTAACTCCAAAACCAGAAACTGTTTACATATCTAGGAAACACAGTTTATCTCATTCCCATTAAATACCATTGAATAAGAATTTTTATTAGGATAGTGTCACTGAGTGACAGTAGATAGTTGGTTGGAGAAGATTCAGGTTGCTGATGGATTCTGCTGCTGAGGATGTGTAGAAAATTCAGTTTGTAGGGTTTATGGCCATTACCACCTTTAGATGGCGCCATAGTAACGAAGGTCAGTGCTGAGCATTGGCCTGTGTAGCAAACACCCTTTGAAAGGAATAGAGTGCCTTCCACCATTTGGAGGTGTTTGATATTTGGCAAATTATTAATTTCTTTTGTTTTGAAAGAGAAAACTGAGAGGGAAGAGAGTGAACTGAGAGATGACATTAGTTCTGCACTGACCTTATATGTGCCTTCAGGGTTCTGTAAAATGCAGCCATTTTTCATGTTTTGCCTTTTGCTCTCCAAACTGAACTGTCCCACCATTTTCAGTGTTCCCTCACAAGGCAGCTGGTCCTTTCTTTGGAAAACTACAGAGCTGCCTTTCTTTCTACCTATTCTTACTTCACTTGAAAATACCCAAACTAAACTCAACACAGGGGTGCATCACAGTTTCATAAAACAGCAAAATTATGCCCTCTGTCCTGCTTCCTGGCCATCAACAGTATTTTTCTTGCCTTTTGGCTGTGACAGTGATTTCAGGTATGGTTCCATGCTACCAAATATTTTAACTAAGTGATGATGTTATGCTTAATTATTAACCAAAGCATTGACTAAATTGGTCTTCCCATCATGGCTGTTTATTTCTGTTTCTTCTCTTCTGTTGGATTTAGGCATCCTGCAGATACAGGGTGAATTAGATCACTGATGTGACAGAAAACTGATTTACCAGCCAGCATCAGTTTTCCATACAGTAACGAGATGATCCAGCTTACCTTGAACTATACAATTGCTGACTAGGTACCAGTGCTAGCCTGATCAAAAGATTGTGGGGCCAATCATGTAAAGTATATCAGGAAATCATCCTCTAAAAAGGGGGCTCCTATGCCTTATGTGACTTTGCAAATTTTTTTTAAATACTATTTTGTAGGCTTTACTCTGTGGTCTCAGTATCTCTAACAGGTTTCTAAATGTCCATGATTTATTACAGGTACTTTAAGTTTATTAGACACCTGGCAATTTTTCCTCTTAGTGAGGTTGTTTTCAAAATGCAAGATGCCAGCAGAATACTGTTTGTGCTAAACTACATTTGTGCCTGCTTTGCTTCTCTTTAGGTGAAAATGCCAGATGTAGAATTTTTTGTTAATTTGGGGGACTGGCCTCTGGAGAAAAGGAAGCCCCCACAGAACTTGCACCCAATCTTCTCATGGTGTGGTTCCAGTGAGTCAAAGGACATTGTCATGCCAACATACGACTTAACAGACTCTGTTTTGGAGACGATGGGACGGTAAGAAATGGCTTAAACTTTTCACAAAATTCACACTGAATGATCTTCCCTAGAGACCTGTATATTAACTATTTTTGTTTACTCATCAAGAGACTGGCAACCCAGGTAGGCAGTGACTGTGTAATCAATATATTATTGTACTTCACTGTTTCATTTCAAAAATCTAAATTTATCTAAATGGTCAAATCACAAAAACAGCACTTGAGAGTGTTTCAAGGCTAGGCATTTGATTTTTTTGCTTTGTTTCTCCCCCCATGAACTTGTTGACAACTGGCCAGGCATCTTTCTTTCCTGATTTTGTTGAAATTTGTTTTTTGTGTACCTTTCAAATCCCAACATAGCTATTGGGAATTTTCAAACTAGGAGCTACCATCTCCCACTTTGATTACTGACCATAACTGGCCTTAGCAACTGCTCTTTTCTGTCTTGAAACACTACAAAGACAGCTTGCTTCTAAGAAATCTTTGCAATCCATCTTGAACTTAACATTTCACTGCATTTAGTTCAGGTTCCTTTTTTTTTTGTGAAAAGTTTTTCTAATTTGCTATCCCTTGCCCTCCCAGTTTATGTGTTGAATTTCTTAACATTTTTAAGGATGTGCAGTATATTTTACTAAGCAAGTTACAGTACCTTGCATCACCTTCTCTGGCAAGTGTATCCACCTTTATCTATTTTTTTCATGGTATTGTTTCCACATGCCTTGAATGATGATGTTGAAGGATGCTGTCATGCCACACACCCATGAATTTAACATTATCTGTTTCTCTTGCTGCAAAAGACTGACACAGTAACACATGATGGTGTGCTCATGACTTGCCTTCATCTTTGCTCTCTGTCTGTGGGTACTGTGAACTCTTTTAAGTAACTGCACTTTAAAAAGTTTCCAGTAGGCTTCACTATTAAACCACTTCTTTCTGCTGCAGAGTCAGCCTGGATATGATGTCAGTCCAAGCAAACACTGGCCCATCGTGGGAAGACAAGAACACCACAGCCTTCTGGAGAGGACGGGACAGCCGCAAAGAGAGGCTTGAGCTTGTAAAACTCAGCAAGAAATATCCAGAGATCATAGATGCTGCTTTCACAAACTTTTTTTTCTTTAAACATGATGAAAACCTCTATGGTCCTATTGTTAAGCACATTTCGTTTTTTGATTTTTTTAAGGTAAGCCACTAATTATTTTTCATAGAACTCAGTTCTCACATAATGTTTCCCATTATGAAATAACTTAGTATGTATTATTGAAAATAAAGGGATTGTTAGTTATTCAGGACACTACCAGTAACAAGCGTGACTAGACATCCCTCCAGTGGGATTAACTGTTATGTAGCTCTTACCCTCAGGATAGTAATGTCTGATTTACATCTAAAGGTTCTGTAGAACCTCGTGTAATCTACATAACTTCAAGTTCCTTTTTATTTCTTTTTCCTGATTCAGCGATCAGGACTACTAACCTAACTAACATAGTGGGAAAGTCTGTGGATGAAGTGGCACATCTACCCTCACATCCGAGGATGAGCACCTAAGTATTCCTGGAGAACTTAATTGATGAAGCCCTGTGTACCCTGCACTGTGATGAATTCCAAACTAGATAATAAAAGCTTCTTAGACATTGATGCTTGCCTAGCCACTCCTACCTGTCTCAATATCAGCAAGTCAGTAACACCAGTGCCCTCAGAATATAACCTAACCAAGCCAGGGATCCTGTGGTTTTTAATAACTTCTGGTCCTTTTCTTTCCAGTATAAATATCAAATTAATATTGATGGCACAGTGGCAGCATACAGATTGCCTTATCTACTAGCAGGAAACAGTGTGGTGCTAAAGCAAGACTCCATCTACTATGAGCACTTTTATAATGAGCTGCAGCCATGGAAACACTACATTCCATTTAAAAGTGACCTGAGTGATCTGCTAGAAAAACTACAGTGGGCAAAAGATCATGATGAAGAGGTAAAATACACATTTAGAAGTATGCAGTAATGTTTCTAGAAGAGAACAGAAATTGAATTTCTTTAAAACAAAGCAAAAAAAATACTAGGAGAACTTGAAATTTATTTCATCAACTCTACAAAGAAGAATAACACTCAAAAATGCATAATTTTGTCCTTAATTTGAAATCAAATTGAACTTCAGGAAAAAAAAAGTATCTTCCTAATAATGCCTTAACTTTTAAAAATTATGTTTTACTTGAGTTATCCTGAACTGTCAACTTCATTTGTAACTTGGGAACCAACAGTAGCACCCTGAAATAAATACTAGTTCTGGGCAATAAAAAAAATAAACCAAACTTTCATTTTCTTTGACAGGCAAAAAATATTGCAAAATCTGGACAAGAATTTGCAAGAAACAATCTCATGGGAGACCACATTTTTTGTTACTATTTCAAACTTTTCCAGGTCAGTATATTTTTAATGGCTACCGGCACAGAAATAGAAATCACACAGCAAGAATTTAGGGCAACTGAGCTGCTGGAAATTGGCCAGTCTGGTACTTGAAGCCATGAAGCAAGCAGCAGCAATTAAAATCTTCATTTGGTTTTTACAAACATTGTATTCAATTATATGCTATGAAACCCCTTAAGACTGTGCTGGCTGTTTGAGAGGCAGTGGGATCCCATAAATCTTGATCTAATCTGCCAGAATATGTAGCCCACAATGATCAAAGAATTCCACATCAGACGCACGCCCTGTGAACCACAGCTGAAAATATCTGTGCATTAGCACCGAGATACTGAACTCCAGGGAGGCACTCAAAGGGGCTCCTGTCTGCAGCTGAGTGTTCCCTCACCCTGCCTGTGACAGTCTGCAGGAACAGATTGTGTAGCCCCAGAGTTCATACAGAACTGCTCAGCTGATTTGGTACAATATTGGCAACTACATGTACAATCTAAAAAATGTATGGATTAATGATACCTTCCTTTTTTTAAAATTAGGAATATGCCAGCTTGCAAGTGAGTGAACCAAAAATCAGAGATGGGATGGAGAAGGTGCAGCAGCCTGATGATGACCTTTTCCCATGCACTTGCCACCGAAAAAAGGTACAGTCCATGCAGGGTTAAATGTAAAGTGCTGAGTGTCTTCAGTTCCTGCTGAGCCCTGCTGGAGCAAGGCTGCCTAGTGCCCCACAGTATCAGTTATCAGACCAGGCCATTAACACCTATCCAACTTAGAAACACTTCTTGATGTATTTGCAGGACTAGAGGACTAGACAGTGAAAAATAGGCTTCCAGTTAACTGAAACATGTTTCTTCTTTTTTGACTGCAGGCCAAAGATGAACTCTGACAGAAGTAAATACTTTTTTTCAGTATTTACCTAAATTCAGACTGTCTTCTTAAAGAAAGAAGGAAAATCTGGGTTAGTATGCCCGCAGAAAATGTCAGTGGATATTTTAAAGTTTACCATTTCATGATCTACGTATGGAAGAAATCAAAGCACCTCTGATTTCCTTTTAATCATGCAGTGGTGGGAGAGCCTTATTCAAACACATTTTTAGAATTTTTTTGAAATAAAAACCATGTTTGTATCAGTCATGTGTTCCTGTCCTGAGTTACCTTGGAAATGCAGATACTTTTTACTCATGCTTGTAAACATTAAGTCTTTCCACAAACCTGAAACTGTTCTGCAAAGAAGGGCAGATGAGAAACATAAATCTTCCCTCCCTCTCTATCTATCTATCCATCCAACCAAAGGCTTCTTTTTTCAGACCATAACTGTGCTCCTTCTGAGAGAATCTCAAATTCTCCCCAGTGCTGTGGGGTTCATAATAAATCTTGTTAACCTGCAGGAAAACCACAATTCCAATATTGCTGTAGGCTCGGTTATACCAACAGATTACTCACAGCCCATAATGACAAAGGCTGCAGCTGCCAGTACACACACAGTGTTTAATCCACTCTGCAGTGTCAGAGCTCAGGCAGGGACCTGAGATCCTCCTGTCACAATGGATGGTTCCTGCTCCAGGAGTTCCTCCATCACTAAACACAATTTGTCTATCAGTGTTTATTTATCAGAGGGTCTCTGTGATCAGTCCTTTACACAAAGGACACTGGTGAAGGGGACTCCTCAAAACTGAACAATGTTCTTTGCTCCACACACCCAGCTGTGCCTGCATTACCTCCTCCCCACAGAGGCAGAATCTGGCTCCCTAAGGTGGCAGACACTGTGACCAAGCAGAGATTCCTCTCCCTGCCTCACAGATTTGGAAGCACCTGGGAAGGCCAGCACACAGCATCAAGGCAAAGTAGTACACCAGGCTCACCAGCCTCAGGGGGTGTGCTGGCAGAACCCTAAAATCAGTAGGTTTTAATTGCCAATGAGTACAGCATCAGTAAGATACTCAGAAATTGAGGAACCTTAAAGATGTCTGTTGAAGTAGATTTTTTTCCAGTATATTACTTCAAATATTAGTCAAAAGCATTTCTTAATCTTCTGCATTCCCAAATGTTGTATATGGATATTTGCATAGAAACACAGAGAACAATGCTACCATGATATATTTTCTGTACTTCTGGAAGTTCTTTATTAGTTTGCATTTTCTTTTCATTCATACAAAGCTTTATTTGCATTTACACTTAGACCTCTGAAAACATCAGTTTTTAAAAAAATATGCCTCTAAAAATAACAAACCCCGTATTTGCCACATTTAGGAAAAACTAAATGAAGATACTGCTTGAACACTGCAAATTATTTTTGCTGCAGTTGAACATTCTCTCTAAGCCAAGAAAAAACCTGTGCATTTACTTCTTCCATGACATCATCTGCTGTTCGTCCTTTGACTGCCATCCCATGGTTTGCTTTATCAATCCAATGGATTTTTTTAGGGGCTTTCATTTTGCTCACCACACCTTCTAGCAATTGCTATGGAGAAAACAAGAATGCAGATATTAGAGAACTGGCTGCTACAAACTCTGGAACTCCTAGATGTCTCTTGCTTTGCCTGTGTAATGCAAAATAGGCAGCTCCTAAAAACCAGATAGATGGATTTGTGTGCACATGAAAAACACCTTGCTAGGAAAATGGGATGTATTCTCTGTTCAGGATATGAATAGTGGGATCTGCTCAAAGCTTCACCCCTACTGAAACAGAGAATAGCAGAAAATTAAACTTCAAAGGAGTCCATTTTTACTGTCAGAGGGTAGTGCTGGCAATAAAATGATAGAACTGAAGTCAGATTTGTCTGCAGAGGCTGAATAGCAATGTAATTCCTTAGGGACTAGCTTTGACACTGTTGAAATTTCTCAGCGAACAGATCTAAGAACCAGCTCACAAAGTCAGAGATTCCCCCATAAAGGACACTCCAAGGATCTGCTGGTCACTGGCCTGACTTATTTTGGCAACAAATCCTCACAAAAGCATTATGATTCCTTAGAAACTGTCCAGGCATGGAAAATGCCAATTGCACATAGCCCCAAATTCACACTGGCCTGTTCAAGAACAACAGATACCTGCTTGCAAGGAAACATGCCAGAAAAGCACTGTTTCCCTCCCTCTCTACACCTGCTCTTCATCTCTACAAAACTATCACTTTTGACCACAGAAGCCTGACTTGGGGGTAGAACTGCTTTGCTAGAAGAATTTGCCATGAAAATGTGACCAATGTGACATTGGTGGCACCACACAGGTTTTGTAACTTGAAATGGTTAAAACAAAATAGCAAATAACTCACTACTTCCATAGACCACTTTAAATTTATGCACTCCTATTGAAACCATTTAAATCAGGGGTATTTCAGTGGCCCAAAGTTGAACTTGCTAAAGTGGAAGATCAAGCATGGCCCATTACATTTTAAGCAGCAAAAGGAAGCCCTGCCAGGCTTCCTTGTGTCTGATGAAGTTTTCTACCCAAGGCTTCCTTCAGAAGACACCTATTTAGGCAAGGCTGTTACTCAGGTGAAATACAGGCATCCCTGAGGCCCATTGCTGCTCCTCCAGACTGGCCTTTCACAGCAGGATTTACAAGGGTACTCACTTTTTCACACATCTCATCTGCTGATCCCGAGACAAACAGCACTGGACGTGTGATCAGTAACAAATCCTCATCCCGGAGCTTGGACTGCAGTTTTGGTCGATGCAATGGGTAAGATAAACACACGAGACCTTGAATGAAGCCATCATCATCATCATCATCATCACCCTGGCTCAGCTGACGTATCACAGAGGCAGCAGCTCGTGAGCCCATGGAACGGCCTTTCTCCCATGCAGAAATAAAGGAAAAAAGTTTTATCTGCGGTCACCTCATCTACATTCTGGTTTAGTAAACAACTCCCCAAACCAATCCAACTGAGTGTATTTCAATGTCACAAAATGCTAGGGATGATCTACTTCATGAAAAACATTAATCCTAATTTCAACATTTTCTGCTAAGATATTTGTCTAGTTGTAACATTTACACCCCTTTAAAAAAGAAGGGGAAAAAAAGAAAATATAAAGGGATAGAGATTCCTTGCAATACTGGAAGGAACAACACCCCACCCTGGGGACCAGGGAAGAGAAGGACTGGTCCTATGCTCCAGAGCCTGGAAATTTGAGATAGCTATGATAGTGTCCTGTATCATTATTTTCATGCAACCTCAATTTGCTCAAATTCAAAACAAAATTCTCTGCTTGATTTCACTTGGCTCACAAAACAAATCCAGCAAGTGTTTATGCACACTTTGAACTTCAGCCTAAAAGTAAAAGTAGAAGGGAGGGAAAATGTGAACTTGGAACATGAGGTCAGTCAGTAACAGCAAGGGAAAGTATCTCCTCAAAGAGGAGGCATATGAGCTGACAGTGCACTGCAATTGAGTGTTACAAGTCACTAGTTCTTACAGCAGCACAGACTTGGTTCACTTAAGAGAAAACTCAGAATTTCCCCTATCAAGACAGTCCTGACCACCCCCACCTATTCCCCTTTCCACATAACATAGCTGACTTTTCATCTGCTGCTAGGTTTTAATTACCATAACCTGCTTTGGGAAAACTGTTTTCCATTTATCAGTAACCAGAATTCTTCAAGACCTGCAGTTAAAAAGTACACATGGATAATCAGAAAAATCATGCCCTGTAAATTCCAAGTGACAAGGAAGTTTTCTCCCAAAGTACCTGGAAAATACAATCTATTGCTCTTTCTTTCCTCTTCTGCAGTAAGATCTATGGCATCATAAGAAGGGTTCATTTGCTTGTCACCAAAGTGGGACAGACTTGGAATACTTACAGATTGCTATTACTAGAGACAGTATAAGAGAGAAAATTATTGATAATAAAAACAATACCTGCAAGGAAAACACCAGAAAGTTTATAATCATCACAAAGTTTTAAGTATTCCTAAAGAAATAAGAGAAAGAGAAGCATTACATGTCAGAATTAAGACAGCTGGGAAGCTAGGAATCTCTTCTGTTTGTAGCTACTACACACAAAAAATGGGAAGCTCTTTCAGCACTGAAGATGAAAGAACAGGTACATACAAGGTGCTCTGTTGGGTTTTATCACATAAATGGTTTCATAAGGTTTTGCACCAACAACATAATCAATTTCACATTAGCTCTCAACAAGTCTAAAATATCAGATGCCCTATAAAGTTACCAAAACAAGTGAATACTATGTATCAACTCAGTTACAGTAACAGACCTCATGCACAATCTTGGCCCATCAAAAGGAAAAGCAGGTTTGCAAAAATGCTCTTCATTGAGGTTATGTATTTGTGACACGATCAGTTAAGTCCAACAGAAAAGATAAAATTCATTTTTTTTCAACATTTTTTTTCAACATTTTTTCACATTTTAGGAGATAACTAATCTTAGCAGCTGCCTTAAAATTATCCTTACATACCAGCATATTAACATAAACACACTAACAACTTATGCTTCTTCCATAAAGACTGGAGATGCCCAATGAAATAAAGTCTGACTTCAAATTAATGTACATTTAATCACGATGACATCATACACAATTCCTTTAGAACTGGACTTTGTTCCCCTATAAAAATGCCTCCTGCTCAATGTGAGCAGATCACCCATCCTAAATTCTTCCACTTTTTGCAAGCTGTAAGTTTTCCCATGAAACACCATTGCTCTTTGTCAGGATTTTCTTTTTCCCTGAACTCAAACCCACACACTTGTGGCAGCTGTTCCAGCTGTTGCCCATCTAAGAACTGCTTCTGCTCCTTCTGTTCACACACAGTGCTCCATTTATCTAAACTTTGGTTCTAATTCTCCCACTGTTTCTTGGCTAATCTCTGGCTGTAATTTAAGAAACCGTGGATCTAAGCTTTGGTCTCAGAATTTTTTCACTCCTTACCACAACTGCTTTGAAAGCCTTAGCCCTGTAGGCAACATTAAGGCCTTTACAAGTAAACCGCAGGCACAGAACTCCATGGGATGCAAGATAGGCTGCCAAGGACACCAAGTGAGGGAAATTCATGTCTCCTCCAGCTCCATGAGTAAGAATCACTCCATATGTTGGTTTCTTCTCTGGGACAGAGAAGATAGCATCAAGGTATTTGTTTCCAAAAGGTATTTTCACTTTAACCTAGAAATGAAACATAACCCAGTATTATTATTTTAACAAAACCAAACAAAACCAAACCCAAAAAGCCTCCCTCTTGGTTTCCCAGTCTATATACATCTACACATTATTATGAAAAAACCTCAGACAATTAAGAAATAAACCAAAACAGCAAGCCTGTTTTTATTTCTTCTGTTTAAGAGTACTGAATGAGTGACTGCACCTCTGCTTCAAAGATTTTCCGTACAATAATGGGCAAGTCCCTTTATGACTCCACACCTTATGTTCTGCATTAGAGAATGAAGCTTCAAAACACAAACTGAAATGGTTCTGACCCTCTCTATCTATCTATCTATCTATGTCTATCTTTTCCAGACCTAACTAGCTGCCTAAACCATAATGTGTGACATTAGGACACAGCCTAGCAAACATTTTGAAATCACAGAGTGATTTCAATCATCAGCGAGTGAAGCAGCAGCCTGCACAGAGGCGAGGACTGAACCTTCCCCAGGGACAGGGGCAGCACAGCTTCAGCCAAAGCTCCAGGGGGACACAGGGCCTCCATCAGCACCGCCAGCTGGAGAAGCTGACCCAGACACAAGAGCTGCTCATGTTCTGCGGAATGAACGGGCACTGGGCAACACAAACATCCCTGCGGCGGCTTCTGGGAGCAAGAAGGACACCCCGGGGCAGGGATAAACTCAATGTCCAGGAGCGGCTCCTCGGCAGCGCTCCGCACAGGAGCTGCACAGGCCGGGGGAGGCGCTCAGCGGCCCTGCCGAGCTGCTGCCCTCGCAGCCCCGGAGCGAGTGGCAATGCCAGACAAGGCAGGAGATGGCGGAGGACACGCGGGACAGCCAGAGGCCTGCACACAGTAGTCTGCCAGAGGGAAGGCAGCGGCAGCAGCCTGCCCCCTCGCCCAGCTGCAGGGCCCCCTCCGAGGGAAGGGCAGCTGCCCAGGGCCGCAGGAACCCGCTCATGCCCTGGGCAGGCCCAGACACAGCGGCGGCCATACCTCCGCCCGCCCGCTCATCCCGCCGTGACGTCACCGGAGTGACAGCTCCCCGCGCCAGTCCGGCCCCAATCAGCCGCGGCGCTGATTGGTCAGAGCCAGCGTGGCCCCGCCCCCCCGGTGAGGGGAGAGGCAGCGGCCTGCGCGGGGGAGCGGGAGTCGTGGGTGGGCACGGGTTGGGCCGTGTTGAGTACGTCGAGCCGCCAGAAATTAATAAAGCTCCCCGTAAAATGTTTTTATTCACCCTTGTGTACAAAAACTCCACGGACTGCTAGGTGGTAGTTCAGCAGAAATAAATTGCATAGGGATTACTCGGAAAGTCAGGTTTTTACTGACTTCAAGGAGTACAGATGAGATGCTTAGGATGAGTTACAGAATCACAGGATCATTTAGGTTGGAAACGACCCCTGAGACCATCGAGGCCAACCTATGACTGAACACCACCATGTCAGCAAGACCGTGGCACTGAGTGCCACATCATTTCTTGAACACCTTCCAGGGATGGCGACTTCAGCACCTTCCTTGGGCAGTCCATTGTGATGTTTAGAAACCCTTTCCATGAAGAAGTTAATCCTGATGTCCATCCCAAACCTCCCCTGGCGCTGCTTGAGGCCATTTTCTCTTGTCGCTGGTTGCTTGGGGGAAGAGACCACCCCCACCTGGCTACAGCCTCCTTTCAGGGGGTTGCAGAGACTGATAACGTCACCCTGAGCCTCCTTTTGTCCCCTCCATCTCCCTCATCAGACTTGTGCTCCAGACCCTTCACCAAATCCATTGTCCTTTTCTGGACTTGCTCAAGCACCTCCATGTCTGTGTGGAAGTGAGGGCCCAGAATGGGACACAGGATTCAGGGTGTGGACTCAGCAGAGCCAAGTACAGAGGGAAAGGTTAGATGTCCAGAGTGACAGCAGGCAATTTTCTTTTGGCAGCTGTCAGCACACTTGATCTGTGTGACATTGACAAACAGGGGAGAGACACTTGGTGGTTGGTTTTCTAGGTACACATCTGTTCCCGGGGCTGTGCTCTGTTGTACAGTAATGACCTACAGTGTTCAAAACGCAGCCTTAATCTGGTGGGAGACAGCACCAACAACATGCAACAGTGCTTGCAGTATTTGTATACTGAGTATTTGACAGGCCAATAAAAAATTCCAAAATCCTCTATTGCAAGGTATTTAGCCAGAGCTCATGTTTTCTTCCGGTATCAGTGTATGAAGCTCTCTCATATCAGTTAAGGTGCTCTATTACTTACTTGATTGAAGATGTGATCACCCAGCAGAGCTTTGTTTTTCATATGTTCACCTGGTGGAAAATAAGCTCACTCTGGCTTGTGCTTTGAGTGTCTCCCTGTCGGCCTGCCAGCTGGACATTGTCATACACTGGGACTGAAATATTGCAGCCCTCTGAGAAGTGAACCTGGCAGGGTAGCTCAGGTTCTGAGCTGCTGTCTCAGTGACCATCCTGCTGCCTCACAGGCCAATTCCCAGTCCAGGCATTATCATAGTAGGTGTGAAACACAGAAGCGGAGAACTGTGGGAACCCAGGAAATTCCTCTGGCTGCCCTGGAGGACTCGAGCCCCTGCCCAGGGGGGCTCAGAGACCTTGGCACAGAGCTCAAGACTTCTGTGCCTTTGATTTAGCCCTTGGAAAAAACAATTACCAACCTTATATGAAGAATTACAAGCCACAAAAGTTTAAGTAGAATGATAGTGAATTTATCACAGGATGAAAAATAGATTTTTGGGGGTTTTTAGAATGGGGGTTCAGGGCGCAAGATGGAGGAATCTGGGTGTGTCCAGCCTTTCTCCTTCTTCTTGGCCTCCATCCTCTGCTGTGATGTTGGCACTTTTAGATTGGTTTAGAGTAGAAGTTCACTGTCTAACATGGGTGCTAGGTATTGGAAAGTAATTGTAAATATTGTACATGTAGTTTTTAGTATAAAAAGATAACACCGCCCTGGGGCAGGCAGAGTGCCTCTGACTGTGTTGCTGAGCAGACCTCAGCACGGCAGGAGAAAGAATTTTATAGATAAGAAACAATAAACAACCTTGAGACTGAGAAATGAAGAGCTCTGACTCCTTCGAGTGCTGGGCTTGGAAAAGAAACTTTCTAACATATCTCCGGGTCACTCTGACCAGCTAGAGACCCCAAGAGAGAACCTGGGAGATTTACAGGGAGATTATTCATCTGGATTTCTACCTTGCCTAAAAGATGTCAAGCTAAAGTGGGATGCAGAAGCGTTAAGCTGAGTGAAAGTCAGGCACGGCCTGTGTGAGTTGTGCACCTTCCACTGAGCTGAACCATAGATGGTGTCCAGGCAGCTGCTCCTGGAGCCGTAGCTCACATCTGGGGAGGGCAGCAAACTGGGGAAATGTCAGATTAATTTGTCTTGATTGGAGATCACGCTATTCTAACTAGCAGTTCACACCAGTTAAGCCTCCGTAAATAAGATACTTGGCAAAAGTGGACTGAGAAGATTTGTTGTCCAAAATAGTTACAACCTCAACCTAGAAAACAGGTATGCAAGAAGAAGGTTAAGAAAATCTTCCTTCATATTAATTTCTGGGGTTTTTTTATTACTGCTTTCATTTCTATATGTAATGGATGTTTTTGTGCTCTGGTATAGTTTATATTTTTGGTGCTATTTTGTTCCTTTCTTGATCTGCTTTTTGCATTCTCTTTCTTTTTAATTTTTCCTCCCTCTTGAGTCCACCTGCTGTATTTGTCCTGCTGTACTCACATATTGTCTCTAGAGCAGTCCTTAAGGAACCTGTATCCGATTAAATCTACCCATGTGTAACCCCTTCCCACTGAAAAATCACTTTCTTATGCTCTCTCCATACATCAAGCTGCTACCAGTTTACTTCCTATTTTTTCAGTCCATTTTCTTGGCTCCAATCTCCTTTCAACACTTGAAACTCTTCTGTGCATAAGCACAGTCTCTGAGGTAGGGTAGCTGATACCAGCAGAGTTGAGAACATCACAAATGCCAGCCTGGATGGGGCCCTGAGCAGCCTAGTCTAGTGGAAAGTGTTCCTCTTCATGGCAGAAGGGCTGGAACTGGGTGACCCTTAAGGTTCTTCCCAACCCTAACCATTCTGTGATTCTGTGAGTCTGTGATGAAGAGAATGTGTGGGGAAGGAGAGACTCTGTCATTCTTTAATCCTCTGGTCTGTGGCAATAGGGTTGGGCCAGTACATTTTTGCCACGCTTTTCCTGCTGTAATTTGCTTTCTGGAAGATAATGACCCCAAGTACTGCTGATATGTCAGAGGCAATTGAATTATAAATATATATATTAGATTCCAACTCAAATTCTTTATGATGGATAAATTCTGGGTTTTATTGAGTTCTGCATGTTTAATAAAATGCATTCATTAACATGCAAATGATTTTTTTTTAATTTGGTATCATAAAACAATTCTCATATCAAACTATTCCAAATTAGGTCTTTCTGGGTTTAGGAAGACATTTAGATAGAGTCTTGTTGATTTTCAAGTGTGCTGAGTAACTGTTCTGAAATCCAGTTGTATTCCTTTCCAGGAGTATTGAAAATCCTTTTTTTTTTTTACACACTTAAATATTAATTAATACTGTAAGTTAAAGCTCCCCCCCAAAAAAACCAATTATGAATCGTTTCTGAACTTCTGAATCAATGTTTTTAATTTAACATCTAAGGTAAGGAAACATGGTTTCTTAGGAGCATGGCATCGTTTCATAACTTTAACCTTACATCACTCCTGGAAATAGAAGTTGATTCTGGAAACGACATAGTACATAATAACCTAAGTCTGTCACCAAATATGAAAATCATTTGGGGTATGTGATTTGCCATTTCTCAATGGGAATATATGTCAAGCGTTATAATAACCTATGCGCTGCTGTAAGCACCTCTGACAGATTTGATATGCCAAAGGCAGCTGGGTTTGAAGAAACAGTGGCTGTTTACCAAAGAATGACATTATCCCTGGTCTAAACTTGGGACCCGATAACTTTCAGTAGCACATCAGAAAATCCCCGTTCTTTTCTTTGGATTATAAATACAGCATTTCATACCAGCGACTTAGATTGACACACAATGGGAACAGGAGAGATGACCTTTTGCGTTAATCTTTTGTTGGAATATATTTGTTCAGAGAAATGTATAAAAATAATTGTAAAAGTATAAAAACATATGTTGGAGGGGGTCTGTATTTCAGTGTAAAATAAATATAATCTTGAGGATATTAGGCTCAGAAACTTTTTTTTCTTAAGCTTTTTAATAGAGGACTGCGAAAAATTTGGTGTTCTTTTTAGGCTGGAGATACATATTTGCTCTGAAAGTTCAGCTCTCCCTCTAAATTACAAGTTTGACTTTTGAGCAAGAACCTTCTTTTTTTTTTTTTTTCTGAGGATGTGGCTACACATCAGCACATGGACATGCTGTGTTCACAGGTATCAAAAGTAACCTTTAATAATTTTCTGAAAGTGATCAGCCAACTATTAACTGATTAGCCACTATTGTTTCCTGTGTTTAAAAGTGGCAATATCCATAACGCTGCTTAATTTTTAGCTATTACATCTTATTTCTTGAGGGTCTGAAGAAGTTTTGAGGTCTTCCATGAAAGAGGAAGTGATGGGCAGGCGATAAGCAGAACCACTTTCTCCAGGAAGGATGAAGGAATGAGCCCACCTGGTTTTAGTCTATTCAGACTTACTATGTAAGCTTGTTACTGATATGCAATATATCGTATATAATAAATATATAATGAGCATGTGCTAGGCACCTATTTTTATAAAATTATGTCAGGTACATGTTGCCTTTTGTAGCATTATATATGTCACAAACTCTGGGAGCACTGATAACGTCAGGTGACAAATGTGCAGCGTGTAAAAACTTATCTCCCTGTGCACGAGTCTCTTTGGGAACATTTCTGGCTTTGTAGTTGTGGTGCTAAATGAAAGTTCCTTACTTTAATTAAGGAAGGTGTCATCATAACACATGCTTCTGCATGACAAATTTGGATGCTATACATTTCTCAGAGTCTTTGTTAGAGACTTTGAATTCCCTCATTGTTCTTGATAAATGCAACCACTTTGTTTTCCAGTGGCAGCTGTTACAGTTCTTGCATGTGCTGGGACTGCACAGGGCACTGCTGGCAGGAGGTCACTCATTATTCTCTCCCCTTGGCTGATGGTGAACTGACCTGGCCGGGAGCCAGTGGAACAAACCTTTCTGTTCTCAATGCTGAAAGGAAAGAATTAATAGTTTTGGCATGTTCATACAATTTTTGAATGCTGAGCTCAATTCCATGTATGTTTTATTTCTGAAGTTTCACTCTATCTGTTGCTTTTTTAAAAGGTTAGCATGGTTAGGGATGGTAAAGACCATCATTGCTGCTGCTAGGGTTTCTTTTGCTGTGAACACTGTTTTAATATTTAAATTTACTTACCTGGAGTTTATTGATAGTTATAATTATAAACATCATGCTACAGCCCCTAAATGTGAGCACTGTGTACATTTGCATCTTGCTGCAAGATACTAGGCCATTTTCACTTCTGTTAATATGATTATTATGAGGTGCAGGAAGTGACATTGCACTTCTCTTTGCCTTTAATTCCCACATAGGTTGACAGAAAATTAAGCCCTTTGTTTATCCAGAAGTTGTCAGAATGAATAACTGCAGAGTCTCTGCAGATATGTGTTTTACCTTGTTCAGTTATCATTCCTCCAGGTCCCTTCTTCCATTTAAGCAGACAGAATTACAGAACCACAGAATCATTTAGGCTGGAAATGATCTCTGAGACCATTGAGCCCAACCTTTGGCTGAACACCATCATGTCAACTAGACCATGGCACTGAGTGCGACGTTCACTTGAAGAATTTCAGGGATGATGACTCCACCACCTACCTGAGTACCTCATTCCAATGTTTAACCACCCTTTCAGTGAAGAGTTCTTCCACATGTCCAGCCTGAACCTCCCCTGGTTCAGCTTGAGGTTGTGTCCTCTCATACTGTCACTGGTTGCCAACCAACCCCCATTTGGCTACAGCCTCCTGTTGTTATGTGGTTGTAGAGAGCAAGAAGATCTCCTCTGAGCCTCCTTCTCTCCAGGCTAAACAAGCCCAGCTCCCTCAGCTGCTCCTCAGAAGACTAAATTATTATGTTTCTAACTCTCTTTTCCAAAGCATTCCAAGAATTCCTTTTAGTATTGTTAAGAAATACCTTATCTACTCTGGAGTCCAAGATATTTCTAAACACAGGGAGTTCAAGAAAAGAGTGCAAGGAACTCTCTCTGATTTATTCTTCTGTTCCAACAGAATATTAGTCTCAGTTGCATTATTCAGAAATGTTGTCTGGTTTGGCATGTGTGCTGTTGAAAGTTAATTTATGCTATGACTCTCTAGTCTGATAGAAAGAAGCAATGGAAAAGTGTAATAAAGTCAACATCTATCGCTGTTCACAAAGTCTGGGGTTGGTGGAGAAATTATTTGGTTTCACACAATTTATCAAATCCATACTGGATATTGTTCACTTGTTAGTAGATTTCAGTGTACACAGAGAGTGTGTATTTGCTTAGTGAATGGAACTGAACTCAAACTGAAAGGTCTAATTATTACCTTCTTATTTTCCCCTTTTATCTTACTAGCTGTCATGAATTTACATGTGTAAGAGGATCTAGTTTGCTACCAGCTATATACTTTTGAGTATAAGCATTCATGCTCATATACATGCACACCAGAAATGTTAGCATGGAAGGAAATGAGCCTGGAGACTGACACATGCAGCTATCAATGGCTCCAAGCAGAATTTTTAAATAACTGTTACTTCTCAGAACAGTTTTCAAGCTCATTGTGTGTGTTCATAGGACAGTTCATACACCCTCTGACTGTGCTCAGGGAGTCTTAGGTGGACTAATGCTTGCAAGGCTGTCATCAGCTATTTTAAATCCTCCTGGTGTCATGCAAATCTGCACTCAGTGCTCACCCAGCTAGTGAATTCATCTCAGTTCCTGTGCTCCATGCATCAGTGCTTGAGTTGTTAGCATCTTGGATGCCCTTGGTAATCACAGAATCATGGAATGGCTTGGGTTGGAAGGGACCTTAAAGATCATCCAGTTCCAGCCCTCTCTCCAAGGACAGGGACACTTTCCACTAGACCAGGTTGTTCAGAGCCCCATCCAACATGGCCTTCAACACTTCCAGTGATGGAACATCCACAGCTTCTCTGGGCAACCTGTCCCAGTGTCTCACTGCCCTCACAGTGAAGAATTTGTTCCTAATAGCCAATCTAAACCTATTCTCTTTCAACTCAAAGCCACTGCCCTTTGTCCTATGGCTACCTTGCCAATCCAGGTAAGGGGATGTTCTTAAGTCTTGCATTTTGTGCCATATCTAAAACCAGTCTGAACATATCTGGGAGTTGATATTTGACCAACCCTCTTTCTTATCTGCCATCTCCCTCCCAAGGAAAGACCAGCCAGAAACATTTCTCAGGCCTTTTCAGTCCTGATCAAGTATATTCTCACCTCAGTTCTCAAAGTGTAAGAATTTCTTTACATCTTCTACAGCTTCCTGAAAAGCAATAATTAAGTATGGCCTGAGTGATCTCTCCCCCATCTCTTCATGCTCTGCAGTTTTGGTTGCAAAATTTTCAACAGAGATGCATGGAAACTATAGCACTAATGGTGACAAAAATAAGAATGCTCTTTGCTCTGACTAAACTGGGGTTTTTGTGCCCTGCATTTACTCAGCTGGAACTTAGTGGGAATTAATGGATCAAAGCTGTTATAAATCTGCATGGTTATGGCTCTTGCAGCCATTGCAAAGACTTTAGAAGAGAAGACTCAGGAATGGTGCAGGTAGTAACACACGTCTTGCATGTGGACTCATTTAAAATCCAAAATTTAAACAAAGCTGAGCCTCATAAGTACTTCTCTGATATACCATTAAGAGTGTACTGACCTATTTCTCCTCTGAGAATTTCTTGCTGGGTGAAATTAACCATGTCAGGTATCTGACCTCCACTTGAAGTTGTGTTGCATGTCACAAAGTGTGCATTTCTTGTACACGGACACTTTGCTTGCCAAGTGGAAGATTTTTCATGAGATGCTGCAAGGGCAACAGATTGCTGAAGTACACATGACAGCTTTCAGCCCCAGACGTGTTTGGCTCTTCTCCTCGGCTCTTATAAAGCAATAGATTATATGACATGAATAAGTTCAAGAATATGACAAGAAGAAAGATGAAGCACAGGATTTCATCCACTGTGAGTACTCCTAAGACCCTGTAGCATTACAAGACTTTTATTTATGTGGGATTTTATTTATGTGGAATTAATGTCATCCCAGGGTTAACCTTTGAATTTCTGGATATGCAGCCTTGACTTGATTACCTGAATACTTCAGCATGCAAAGCCCTTTGGGGATTTGATTTAAAAACCACAGGTCTCTCAAATGTCTGTTCCACAATTAATCTCATTAACTGAAAAACAAATACAAAAAAAGAAGATCATTGCACTGCAGCATTCTGGGAAGACACTAAGGATAGTAACATTACACTCACAAGTTGGGGGACTTGTTTTCATGGGGAATTCATAGGTCTTTGCCAATTGCAGCAAATCACACAGCGGATGTCTGAGCAATGACATCAGGCCCACTGAGGAGTCAAGAGGCAAGTTGGTGATAAAGTCAGAAGGAGGCAGACTTGGCAAACTGCATCAAGCTCATGCCAGCTTGTGCCAGGGCACGCGGCGAGCTTTTGGCCTTGAGCTTGATAGCACGATGGTCAGGTACAGCGCTAATGAAAGGGGTGGTGAAAAGATGACCTAGGAACAGGTCATGTGAAGGATGAAATTTATGGTGCTATTTATTTTGTGGTTTAATTGCTGCCTTCAGTCCTTCCAATTTTAGATGCAGGTTTTACTTTGATTTTGGAGTTATGGGTTGCTGTTTGGTTTTAGTGGGTTTTATTTTGTTTTGTTTGGGGTTTTGTTTATTTGCTTTGTTGGTGGTTGTTGTTGTTTTTCCTCAAAGAAAATAACAGCAGGTTCTGTTTCCTAGAATATTGACCCTTAAGAAATGAGCCTTTTCCACATTAGGGGAGATTTCTAAACCCTCAGTTTGGATCAAGATCAGATTTAGCCCAGAGTAGAACTGTATCCAAATCAGGTTTAGGACCCAATGGCAGCAAACTATGTTTATGAACTTGTCATTCTCTTAGATGCTCTGTTCACTTTGAGCTCTTGGCCTTGTTTAAATGCTGAGCTGAGGTTATAGGCCCTCATGTGGTCAGGAATTAATTTGCATCTGCAAAAAAGAAGGTTGGATCAATTAATCAGTGAGGTAGGTCAGTTGACTTCTCAAAGAAGAGTTGGAAGAAAGTAATGGTTTTGAATTGATATTGCATCAATCAGTTAGAATTCTTAAAATGTCCCTTTCAATATTTACTAGTGGAAATGAAATGCAGCAGAAACCTATCTCAGTAGATGCTTTGACATCACTGCAGTTAAATATTTTTAAGTGGCAAGGCATTTCCCTAGGACTGCAGAAATGAGGGAATCCAGCCATGTCGTCTAGCCCTATCCCTGCTGATGCAACACTATAGGGCATTTGCCGTGGTGACTGTCAGGAACTTTTTAGACCATGTTATGGCAGCAGCCCTTGTGTTTGCAGTGACCCAGCACAGGGGGGATGGAAGAGGCTGTGCCAGTACAGGCACAGAAGATAATTCTGTTTGTCCTGCAGCTCTCTCACTCCTGTAAGTTTATGCCTGCATCAGTGTCATTAACATCAGCTCTTTGTCCTGTCCTCCTCTGCCTAGAGGAAGTGTGAAACCAACCAAATGCTGCCTTTTGAAATGGATTGCTCCTTTTCTCTTTGCACAATCAGTGCAAGGTAGTGCATGTTTAATGTTCATATGATAGAGTGTTTATGTGCAAGGTCCCAGTCCCAGGCCTCACCTACATAGTAATGAATGCTGGCTCACAAGGTTTAATACAGACCTGCACTTAGAGTTTCACAGTGTTTTTATTCAGCTCTCAAGAGTATTCCTCCTTTTGTTTGGCAGGGCAGGCAAGTTTTCTGCAGACTGGCACACATAGTGGGCTCAGGTCAAATGGCCTGACCCGAACAGGGTGTGCTGAATTTTGACCAGCCAGGGCCCTCAGGTAACTCCAGCCAAATCATTCAAGGAGAAGCTGGAGGATGCAGCATACAATTTTGGTTTCTTGTCTTTCATGGACTGATCTCTCTCTATCCTCTTTCTGATTTGTTTCAGTGGAGCACTGTAGAGAGGAGTTTGATTTCTGCCACTCTACCATTCCTTGACACTTGCAGACCCATCTCCATATTTTGGAGTGGCAGAGCAGTCGGAAATGTCACATTGTCATCTCTTAAATATGTCCCAACATTGTTTGCTACCAAAGAAGTGAAACTGGATAGTTGGAAAGCAAATGATCAGCAGCAAAGTCTGTCTTCTGCCAGCCCGCTTTACTGGATATGCTCTGTGTGAGACCAAGGGGTTTCACCTGCAGACCTTGCCGAGACCCTCAGATTCTGGGCAATTTGATTCTGGGCAGAGAATTCATAGTTTCATGAAGATCTAACCTTTAAGCTCCTGTGCCTATGGATTTTTGTTCTGACCTCCTTTCACAAATTTTCTAGTTTATTGTTTGAAGCTGTTAATACCTCAAATATGTCAAGTGTTGCTTTGCCTCCTCCAGTTGTTACATCCTTTTCTTTAGCTTTCCAAGGACACTCCCCTCAACTGTCTTTATTTCTTTCTTTTTTTATTTTTAAGGAACCTTGACTTCTCCAGTGGCAGTAGCTTTTTTTTATCACCTTGAAGAAGGTTTGTTATGTGCTATTTGTGCTGGCAGTTTCCCATGCTAAGTGGAGGCATTTTTAAACTGGACTATTCCTGCTCATTCCATGGGTTATTGGGTCAGCAGAAGCACTGAAGCAACCCCAGAGGTAGCTGCATTGGTAAAGCTAACACATGCTGAAGTCAGGTGTTATCTGCTGCATGGATGGCCTAGTGCTGGCTCTACATCCTGAAGTGCATGGTCTTCCCAGAGCCTACTGAGTTCCTCTCTTAGCCAGAACTGCAGTGTAGTAAGTGTAGGATTCCTTCTTCTGCATCTTACAGATGTTGAGGAAGTGCTGAGAAAAATCAAGGGAAGAAAATGACTGAAATATTAATCAAGGCTTTCTATTTCCCAGTTTACTCCTTCCAGTCCCCAACCAGCTGTGAAAATAAGACTGCATCTTTGGGAAATATATGTACCTTCACTACACCATTTATATGACACTAGGTCTTTTAACTAATCTTCAGGCAGTTGATAAAAGGATTTTTCAAGCCACAAGGACTGATTAGAGCATCTTGAGCCTCAAGGAACCATAGGGATCATCCTTTGTGTTCTGTTTTGTTCAGAGGAGGCACAAATGGGCACTTGCAATACGTACACATTGGTGAGATATGTTCACAGTGTTGGAACTTCCCATTCTTCATTTGCATTGTTAATATTATGTTTATTGCAGCCATTAATAAACAGCAGGAAAAACCCAAAACCCAAACATCTCTGCTCATGTTTATATTTATACCATTTAATCTTTGGTCAAAAACTTAATGGGGTGCTTTTTCAAATACCAGTACATGGGAATACCCACACAAATGTGTAGGTATGCTGATGCACATGCAAAACAGAACTTTTTTTTAAGCTTATGCAGAATTCTTACAAGTTCATGGCCTGCAGGATGAAGCAAACTTTCCCCTGGACAGTCTAGCACAAACTCAGCATTTAGGTCTCATTTAAGCCCCACTCTGAGAGGTTAAATTGCATCAAATGTTGCAGGAGCCTCATGCCACATCTCTGCAAGGGGAGTGGGTAGAGTTCATTCACTGTGAAGTAATGCTTGTGTTAATAGTTAGAGGTAGGATGACCAGGAATCCATGCCTGGAAAACCTGTGATCTTGATGATTTCAGTGCCCTCTCTGGCATCCTGTGAAAAATCTCACATGACAGCTTTGAAGGTGGATGGATCCCTTGCCAGTCAGCTGCTCCCTTCAGAAAATTCTTCCCCAGATATTCTCTGGATGAAAAAAATCCCTGTCAAAACACCCATGAGAAGGGAAAGAGCAGCAGCACTGTGTAAACAGCCTGGGGAGTGCCCTAATTTCAGATGAGCCTGTGAAAAACACTGCTAGGTCAGTAACATCAGCCCATTAAATGTTACAGTGCTGGAGCTCAGCTTGAGCCGCTCAGTTCATTTCTGGGGTAGGGCTTGAAGCCTAGATTGCACCCCAGGCTCCTGGGGGAAGCTTGTCCTCAGTGCTTAGGGGAATGAGCTGGAAGGTGCATCCACGAGGCAGAAACACCTACAGAGTGACATCCTTTGGGATCAATCACTCAGGAATATATAAGTAAATAAGTATTTGTGCAAGGGACACTACCTTCATGAAAGGCATCTGGTCTGCAGCTTAGGCAAAAGTGTTGTGGAGGTGGGGACAGCACCTCTCCATGTGCCCCACAGGGATCATGGAAAACTCTGGAAAGTGACTGCACCTGGGCAAGGCCATGCCTGCCAGCAGCAGGGCCCTCCTTGCTTTAGGCATACAGATGCTGTAAGATCCATGTCCCCAGGGAATGGGACTTTTCAGAGATGTTTCTGAGGTCATTCTTGAAATACATAATGTTGGTATGCAACTCGTGAGGCATCTCTGTGAGCAAGAGGTCAGCAAGTGAGGGAGTTCTCCCTGCTGATACAAGACTGTGTCTGAGGACATATTTGAGATAGAAGTGGCCTGAGTGTAGCACAAAGCTCTTCTCAGTATTCTCTTCCCTAAGGCTTGCAGTGTTTAGCTCTGGAGGAGCCTCCCACCTGACTGCCACCATGTTCCAAACAGTAATTTCAGGCTGCCTGGCCTCGCAGGATTTGAAATGATGCCAGGATATGACAAATAAATTTCCATGTGCTTGCAGGAAAGAAGTGCTGGGAACAGCTGTGGGAAGTTGCCAGAAGCATGAGGTGTCCTCCATCATGGCTATGGTTGAGTAGGAATGTTTCCAGACAGCAGAGTGCCACTTGAAAAATTCTGACTGGAACTGACCCCACAGTTCCCACTCCCTGGCTGGACTCTCCTTTTCTGGGCAAGTGGGCACTGCCATCTTGTCCTCATCAGCCTGAGTTACCAGTCTGGACTACCAACCAATGGACTACCAACCATTACCAGTCTGTCAGGAGGGGTGACAAATCTCTTGGTGGCAGGAGGCAGCCCCAGAGTGCTGAGGCCTCTGTGATGGCTGTGGAGGAGGAGGTGATGGCTGGTTTCCCCTCTGTTTCAGCTGCTGGAGAAGAAGGACATTCTGCCCCACTCTCCTGGGGCTCAGCCATTCCTCCTGGGTGAGGAAGCAGCCCAGCTCACTGAAGCAGCAGCACCCCAAACCTGTGTGAGGGAGTGAAGAGAAAAGAGCTGCCCGCAGATACACGTGGCAGATTTTCTGTTGTTGCTGCTTGTTATGGGAAGTCAGGAAGT
The DNA here is from genome assembly GCF_028018845.1 of Melospiza georgiana. Taxonomy (NCBI): domain Eukaryota; kingdom Metazoa; phylum Chordata; class Aves; order Passeriformes; family Passerellidae; genus Melospiza; species Melospiza georgiana. The sequence continues at coordinate 29,735,013 of NC_080431.1, forward strand.
GGACTCTTCTCAGGGTATTTTTGACCATGCAGGCCTTCTCACTCAGCAGTAATCTAATCCCCACACAGGCAGGGGGATCCTGTAGACTGAGGTGCAGAGGGTAATTCTGCTGCCATTCTTCATGTCAGCCTTTTTAACTCACTCAGCAGCTTGCCACAGACTGAAAAAAGCAAGCATAAAATGCTATGCCAATGGATATGTAAAATGGAATAGAAATGGAGAAAGGTAAATTGTGTTTCTGAAACTTAGTGAGGTGTCAGATATTGATCAAGATAACTTTAGTCTTTGACAGTGCTAGACAGTTTAATTTCCCCACTCATATTAGCAAAATCTTTCTGTGTATAATGTCTCTTTTACTTTGGAAGAATAGCAATGCATTAAAAAAGCCCTCATTCTCAATTTAATGAAAACACATCTCACAGTGATTTCATAGTTGATAAAACAAACCATTTTCCCCTCGGAACAAAGATTTCCCAGCTTATGAAAAGGCAACATCATTTTTTTCTTGGTTTCAAAGCTCATTTTTTGCTATAATTGGATATTAACACCTCTGACACTGACTGATATCAAAGGCTACGCTCTGGCACTGAACTGGCAGGTTGGTAGCTGAGCTCATGACAGGGCTGCAAAGTGCTTCTGACTTCAGGTTTCAGTTTCCCAGGAGGGCCCATGCCAGGGTATTCCCTCTTTCCTCAGAGGTGTGGGGAGCAGCATCAGGAGTGTGCCTGGCTGGGTCAGGTGTCCAGCTTCAGTGTATTTCCTGGTACCACAGGGATGCAGCGTCACAGTTAAAAGATATGGATATCTGGATGTGCTTGTAGTGAGACATCTTAGAATATCCTGATCTGCAAGGGACCCACAAGGATCGTTGAATTCCTCCTGCTGGCCCTGCACAGCACAGCCCCAGGAGTCAGACCATGTGCCTGAGTGCATTTCCAAACACTTCTTGAAATATTGGTAGGCTTCGTGCCACAAAAAACCCATTTCTAATGTTCAATCCAAAACCCATTTCTAATGTTCAACCTAAACCCATTTCTAATGTTCAACCTAAACCTCTCCTGACACAGCTTCATGCTGTTCCCTCACGTGTGTCAAAGACTTTGTGAAGCCATTTTTGAAAGAAATATGTGTGTGTATGTGTGTAGTCCATATACACTCCTATGGGTATATATGTTTCAGCCCAAACTTGGTTTCTGCTAGGTGTTTGAACAGTCACTGAATGGGACAGTTGGGGCTATTCCGTGTGGGTTATGCATCTGTAGCACACTGAGATAAGGAAACATGTTATTCCCAACACTTTCAGGATCCTTCTGTACATTAAAGTCAAAAGATTTTAGGAGAAGTTGCCGAGGGAGGCTGGGAAGCTCCAGGATTCAAGAATATTTACTTGGCAAGAGTTGCACCCTGTGGTAGAAATAAACACCTAAAGGTTCTTTTAAAGTAAGAAATAACCCTAAATGTGAAGACCCCTAAACGCACCTGCAGCTTATTGAACAGCTGCTTTCCAGGCCACATTTAACTGAAGAAGGAACTACTTACATCACATCCACATCAGATCCAAAGGAGTTCACATCTGGGGACCAAGGTCAAACATGAGCTCCTATGCACATTCATGACTTGAACATGCTGGGCATTACTCACTGGTTATGGCTACCCATGCTTGAGTCATGGCCTACATGTGTACCTCTGTGACCTTTGTCAAATTAGAGCTGGGGGTGCTGGCTTAGTGAAATAAAATAATGGAATTAGGTGGCTTTGTTGGTATAGTGAGCTTTATTCTAACAGGACTGTGTTTCCATTCCAGCACAGACGTGTCCCACTGCCCAGGAGCCTTGGATCAGAGATGTTACAGCATTGTATATCAAAGGCTGTAACTGAAAGGATTCATCGCTTCCCTCATTGTCGGTGTCTGAAGCAAAAATCCCTGTCCAGATGTGGCAGCTTCATGGGATGAAAGGACACTTGGCTATGGCAAGCTCCGTATCCTGAGTGCTTTACAGGCAAACAGACAAGGTCACTACTGAGGAAAACTAAACACTACATGATCCAATAAGAAGTCTTTGACAGTAGAAAGTGAAAATGAGTAATGCAGTTGCTGAGATACCAATTTAGCAGGCTTGGGAGTGCCAGTCTCTGGTCTGCTGAGGCCAGGTTGCATTGTAGATAAAATAAGTAGTGCCCTTTCAGTTTTTTTTTTAAATTACATTTTGAAAAGTTTTAGTCATGGCTTTCCATCAGGAAACGACTGTTCTCTTTGCACAGAAAACCAGTAATCCTGGTGCCTGGAGTCTCAAGCCACCTGGGTGAGGTGGTGTGACTGGTCCAGCAGCCCAGCAGAAAATGCAGCTTGACTTAGTCATTGTGACTTAGTCATTGTCCTCTTGCACTAGAAATGCCATAACAGACATGGCAAATGACATCTGGTCAGAGGTCAAAATGCAGGCCTTTAAAGCAGGGGGAGGTATGATTAGAAAAGCTGCTGTTCCTGTGAAAGGAGTTTTTGCTCATGTAAAACTGCCAGTGGACTTCTCTAGCCAAGAAATGAGGAGAGTGTTCTGGGAGCACAGCAGAGTAAGAGGGAGGATGGGGAAGAAATGGGCAAGTGAGGTGACTTCTCAGCATCTCTGTTGCTGCCAATGTACAATGCAAATTGGTGTATCTTGTACTGAGTCTGGCTGGCAAAGGGGCTGCAGCACTCCTGCACAGTACAAGCCCTCAAACCACAGGCTTTACTCCTGGTGTGTGAATGCCCCGTTGATTGATTTAAATAAGGCAGCTGCAGGACTCTTAGTAGCGTGGGAGCCTCTGTGCCAGCACAGAATGGTGAATGGAAATGAGAATGTTGTGCATCTTCCGTCTTCGCTTCTGTTCCTCTTCCCACTGCTTCCCACCACACAGGGCCACTGCTTCCTTGCCCTTGGGTGCTGGCCAGCCGCTGTGGCACACACAAACACTCTCCTGGAGAAAACCCCTCTCCTGTGGGGAGAGGCTTACCAAGCACAGTGCTGTCACAGCCAGTGAGTGCCAGGGCCACCTAAAGGCTGGGAGGTGGCTGGGAAGGCAGGCACAGCCATGGGGAGCAAACCTTTCCCCTTGCAGTGGTGGGAGCACCAAGGGCATCCAGTTTGATGTGGGGTTGGGTGCTACTCTGCCAAGGTCCCCAAGACCTGGATTGCTGGTGGCTCCATGTTGTGGAAAAACCCTTGAGCCAGTGGGAACCATCCCAGGTGCCCATTCAGGCTGTCCTCTCCTGCCTCACAGAGAGCTGAGTAGGTCAGACCTAGGATTGAGTGTTTGGAATTTTGATGCTTGACTTAAGAGGGTCTCATGGCTCATTTGAAACTAAGCCTGAGCTAATTAGTCCCTGAAGACAGCAGTTCAGAAATAACCTGTCTGGCTCTGAGTGTGATGGTGGGAAAGGACGAGGAGAGCTCATCTCTCCCATTCTGTGCTCTTGCCTGGCACACACCGTGAGGTGAGTCCTGGCTGGCTCCAGCCCAGCCGTGCCTTGTCTGACAAAGGGTGAGGGATAAAGGATTTTCTAAATGCATTTTCCTGAGTTCTTTTGGCTCTGCCAAAAGGCCTGTTGTTTTGTGTTCATCTACTGTCATTGTTCCCCTGGATTAAAAACCAGAGCAGGTTCTCCCTGCACCTGCTGGCGCTGTTTGGGGTAATCCCAGGTACTCAGCCGAGCCAGCTCTGGCAGCAAGGGCAGAGCCTGCAGGGCCACCACCTCTTTCTTCCTGTCACTGGGGGAGACACACAGTGAGACAACCCCTGGCCTTTGCTTCACTTCTGTCCCACCTTTCAGCAATGCTTTAGAGCCCTAAGTATAGGAAAGGGATGTTTCCAGAGACAGGGAACACCAAGCATTTCATTGTTTCTGATAAATTGGTACTCACAATGGAAAAAAAAAATACCACATTTGTATCCAGAGATAAGAGCAATGGAATAAGTACAGAAGTCTCTTATTAAACAACCATCAGCCTGATGCTATAATTGGTATTTTATATATATATTATATAAACCATTACATATATTAAATATAATTTTTTCCTTCTTACACTTAACAGCTACGTTCTGATTTTTCCTCCTCTGGATGAGGCAGGGCGTTGCTCTCTTGCTATCTTTATGATTTTTAACTTGGCTTGTGCAATGAAATAAAAAACCAGTCCTCACTTCAAAAATATGTGGTCATGTTTCTTAAATGAAACAGTGTGATGCTGAGAGTACCAAGACTGTAACTCAAGTTGCTGATCACAAACTGCCAAAGTGATTTTTCTTTCAGGATATTGCCTTTCACTGAACTTGAAGATTGACTTACAATTTGTTGGACCATACATATCTGTTGGACCATGGATATCTGTTACATTTAGGAAGAGTGATTAGCAAACACTGGCAAGGCATTCTCCTAAGTAATATGGCACTATTACTCACTGCTGAATTTAAATGAAAAGATATGAAAAGATAAATGAAAATATGTTACATGCCACAAACCTAGCTCTGTGCAGGATTTGCTTCTGTTGTTTATTACGTATTTCTAAAGTAGCAGATAGAATTCTGGTGTTTTTGAAGCTGTACTTAAGAACAAACAAATCAAAGGTCCTTATTAAAGGAGCTACTTCTATTCAGAGCAGCATAGCCAGACCTTAAGCTAGAAGTGCAGGACAAAGCCTTTAAAATACTGCAAGATAAGAAGTGCTTTTGTAGAAATTGTCCCCTTCAACTGACAACTGAAGCTATATTTGTTTTGTCATAAAAAATAATAATTTGAAAAATTGAAAGTGCTATTGTTTTAGATGGATTTTATACTGCTTTGGCTATTGCTGTCCTGATCCTAGGAAACAGCTGACTTTAAGGAGCTGTGCTACAAGGCTCAAGACAGTCATGCCATCAGCACTGCTCTTAGAAAGATGTGTTTTGTCACCAAGAACTAAGGCAATGACTATCTGGTCCTGAATTCTCCCATCAGTCAAGCAGAAGAGAAGTGTTTTTCTAGTCAGACCACACACAACCGAGGGACATGGCTTTCTGCAGAGAAGTGGCCACTCTAAGAGGATCCTCTTAGACAAGTCTTTCTGCTTGTAAAGGTTTATCAGAGCTCATGAGACCTGTTGGGTGGTAGACTTTAGAAGAGAGCCCATAGCAGTTTGGTGTTCAAAAGAAGGGCTTAAAATTATGGAATAGCTTGAATATGCATGGGGAAGCTGAAAAGAGTTGGTAGAGGCAACCTTATCCTCATTAGCAACATCTTAAATCACTGTATGAATGTCCTTTCTCATGTTTCCAGCACAGATGCTGGAGATAATTCTGAGTCTATAAAACTTTGCTGGATATAGCTCTGTTTGCAGGCTCTCATTCCAGTTTTGAGGAGTAAGTACATTCTTGTCCGGTCTTCATAGTGATATAGTTTGGAAAAAACAACGTGCCAAAGCAGTTCTCTTCCATGTGGTCCTCCTTCAGCACAGATGGCTGCAGTATCTGTGCCTGCCAAGTGAGTCACACACTCACACCTTTCAGTTTACAAACGTTGTGAAATGTCGTGGGGATGGGAGTAGGGTGTCTGCCTACCTATGCTATTTCTTCTCTTTAAATGAGCATTTGCCCTTCAACCTTGCTAAGAAGCACAGTTTAACTCAGAGGGCACTCAACTGTGGAACTTGCTGGCTCATAAGGGGTTGGAGCAACTTCTTGCCATGTAAGTCTCAGTCTAGTGAGGTACCAAGGATATGGAAAGGTGTCAAATAATGCCACCTCATGCTCAAACACAGTTGTGGTTGTCATTCAGCAATGAGCTTGCTTATATTTTTCAATTTAATCTTATTGAGTTTAATGGGATTTGGAGTGTCCCCAAGGTTTGAGCTACAGCTGTGCAATCATCTGACCTGGAGCTTCAACCAGAGGCTGCACAAAAGCAAGCTGTGCAAACCTGCTTTCACCCTTGCACCCAGCAGGTGTGACATTCTCCTCACAGACCTCACTAAAATGAAGACTGCACCTCTTGGCTGCTCTTGAAAAGCAGGTCAGTCAAATGTCTGCTAGGAATGTCTCAGGTGTATTTTCTCCTGCCTTGGACTGGAAGAATGGCCTTCCACAAGCAATTGCAACCCACTTTTCTAAAATTTCTAGGAAATTATACCACCTGATGGTTAGATTATTAGATGGATGACAACTACATCTACTAGCTAGTAGCCAAAATTAAATATTAATTACTCAGATTTTTCTGTAAATGGTAAACCTTTCTAACTTTACTTAGGCATCGCTTCCAAGAGGAAGAGAGTGGGGGAAAGAGAATGGTTTCCTGCTGGAAAGAGAATGCTTCTCAGCTTACAGATTAGAGGACATACTTTCCATCCCATTTTACCTGTCACTTCTCTCAAGTGTTGACACAGACAGAAAAGAAGTTTAGATCATAAAAGACACTTGTAAGCCTCTTGGGCAGCCAAGTCCAATGTCAATCTTATGAACTCCCACCCTAAACTGTTGTTTGTCTCTGGCTAAATATGCCCTGTAGCTCTGTTTCCATGGTAAAAATTCCATATCATCAGATGCTGGCCATAGATGTAATAAGTCAAATCCAAATGTTTTTGTCTGAGCACAAAAAAATAAAACTCTGGTGAATTTCCCAGAGACACTTTCCCACCTCTTTCACTTTGCAAAGGCAAAACTTAAGTCTACTTCCTGCCTCTTGTCATGCTTTGCTTCTGAATCCCTATTGGCATCCTTGTCTAGTTGACAAGGGATTCTTAAGCCAGTTTTACCTCAGGGTGCAGTCACAACAAGAGGGACTGTGAAAAACTGACTTAAAAATAATCATTACCTTGCAAGCTGGATTGCCATTTGGTGTGGTAAGAGAAGGATGGAATAGAGACAGTTGCACCCACAAATTATTTAGTTGTCACTTTCTGTTCCCAAATCTTGTTATTTTTCCAGTGAGATAGCTTTATTTTGGGGAGTCAGGCTTATATCTTATCTCAAAATTTAGTACTTTGGCTCCTTCTCCAATCAGCAGCGATCAGTTTGATGCAGTCAAGCGAGCCTGGAGGAGGAGTCAGATGCCCTACCAGCACAGATGGGCTTCAGCTCTTTAATGTTGGCTCCTCCTGCCATTGGATACTCCAGGGCAGATGAGACATCTGTACAAGGCTGGTAGATGTGATGTAAGATGGAGAAAGCCCACATTCTTTTTGGTGAAGCAACTGGATGCCAGCTGGGATACTCCACAACACCTAAAATAGCATTAGACACTTACTTTTAGGCTACTGAATCCTGAATTTAGAGAGTTTAATTATTTCTAGATTCATCAGTTATACAGAATAGATCTCCATGGACTGGAGTGAACTGAACTCCCACATTGATGCCTGAGTTTAGATGTTCTGACCTGGTATTGAATCCCTTCTCCCAGCAGGATTAAGTGACCTAAATATGGTGTTTAGAAAAAGTTAGTCTTTCATTAGTGAATTTGCAGACGACACTAAGCTGGGAGCCGATCTGTTGGAAGGCAGCAGGGCTCTGCAGAGAGACCTGGAATGGTTGGATGGATGGGCAGAGTTCAATAGGATGAAGTTTAATAAGTCCAAGTGCCGAGTCCTGCATTTTGGCCACAAAAACCCCCTGCAGGATTATAGGCTGGGGACAGTGTGGCTGGACAGTGCCCAGGCAGAAAGGGACCTGGGGGTGCTGGTGACAGCCGGCTGAACACCAGCCAGCAGCGTGCCCTGGGGGCCAAGGAAGCCAATGGCTCCTGGCCTGTGCCAGGAACAGGGTGGCCAGCAGGAGCAGGGAGGTCCTTCCTCCCCTGCCCTCGGCACTGGTGAGGCCTCACCTCGAGTGCCGTGTCCAGCTCTGGGCCCTCAGTTTGGGAAGGACTTTGAGACGCTTGAGCACATCCAGAGGAGGCAACGAGGCTGGGGAGGGGTTTGGAACACAAATCCTGTGAGGAACAACTGAGGGAGCTGGGGGTGTTTAGCCTGGAGAAAAGGAGACTCAGGGGTGACCTTATCGCCTCTACAACTCCCTGAAGGTGGCTGTAGTCCGGTGGGGTTGGTCTCTTTCACCAGGCAGCAGCTGACAGAACCAGAGGACACAGCCCTAAAGGGAAATACAGGTTGGATATTAGGAAAAAGTTTTTTACAGAAAGAGTGATAAAGTACTGGAATGGTCTGCCCGGGGAGGTGGTGGAGTCACCATCCCTGGATGTGTTTAAAATTAAACTGAATGTGGCACTCGGTGCCATGGTTTAGTTGAGGTGTTAGGGCTGGGTTGGACTCGATCTTGGAGGTCATTTCCAACCTAGTGATTCTGTGATTCTGTGAAATGAAACCTTCCTGCCAAGGTGATGAAAGGCTTCCATTGTCAGTTTGACACAACCACATGAGTGATACAGGAGAGCAAAGATTACACCCAAACTTAAAAAGGTTTGGGCAAACTTGTTATTTGAGAGCACATTTCTGTGCTCTCACGTTGTCCCCAGTCCTTGCATGACATTGCAGAATCTGTCAGTGAGGACTGAAAACCCCATCACAGATGCCTTTGCAATAGATACCTCTGCAAGTGCACGGCAGGAGGGCCAACAGCTGGGAGAGAACCACATCCATCAGCAATGAGCAGGCACCTCAGGCTGCTCACTGTCTCCTAAACACATGCACGGAGAAGCCACTTAATCAGTGGAGGAGCTTTACTGTTTAGCTTACATGGCACTACCACTAGCAATATTCTTTAGAAGAGCTGCACTGCAGAAGTGACAATTAAAACTAAAGTATACTATAATTCTTGTAACTGAATTTAATTACTCATGCATGGAGAACGCCTAGGAAAGCATTTACTGCATAACATCCATAATAACTATTTACATTTGAAACAGCTGGAGAGAACTCCTTGCAATCTTAGCAGTACATTTCAGTGTTTGACCAGAAAGAGAAACAACATAAAAATATCCACACAACAGAACAGTTGTTGTGAATAATAATACATGAGTAATAACTTCCCCAAAGAGAGGCTTCACGCAGAGCAGTGACACCAGAGCAGGTCACAAACACTCAGACAGGTATGAGCATCACTCCCTCCCACCCAAGGACACAGGAGCAGAAAGACAGAGCACCTGCCAGTGACAGCAAGCATGCAGGCAGGAAGGCTGGAGCTCTGGGATGGAGGAGAGGATGAGCAAAGGACACAAAATTGGAACACCAGATGTAGCTGTCCAGGATTGCTACTGCTGTAACACTGGATTTAGGCTGTGCTATGTGACACAGTATTGTTACTCATGGCATACATTTCACCTGATTATAATTTCCTGCACTGCACAGCTAGCCCTCCTCTGAGCATCTGTCTGTGCTGCAGTGCTGCAATTGCAAACCTTAAAGAGCTTTTAAAACAATTGTGGTTTTGGCTATTTGGCATGAAAATTGAGGCCTGGAACCATGTCCTGGGAGGGGAGGGCTCCAACAAAGTATTTGTGGGGCCCATCATTGGTGTGAAATGCATAAAGTAACCCCTCATCTTTTTGGTGGTGCTGGCAGGGAATAATTTTAACCTTGATGTAATAGCAATCCCAAAATATCTGTTTTGAATAGCCTTACAAAGGCTGCCAGGCAAATCTTTCATAGCTTTAAGTATTACTGGTACTTGCTAGATAACGTAATTCTGCTTTTTCTGGGCCATTCCTAACATACTACAGGCAAGCTGCATGACTGAAGAGGCAGAGGCACAACAAAAGGTTTGCCAAGGCTGACTTCTTCCTTGGCACCAAGTTGTGGGCCTTCTGGCCTCTCACCTTCACAAAACACACTGATAAAGTAGGTGAAGCTGAGGAAATAAGCTAAGATTCAGCTGTCCTTCTGATAAAATAAAAAAAAGCCAAGTCTCTCCTTTCAAACAGTCAGACTTTGATTTTTGTCTCTAATTTGTGCTTCTGCACTTTAGTGGACCTAATTTGTGCTTTAGTGAGCTAGGAAGGACTTAATGATCACTTCTGGCTAAAGATGTTTGTTAAACATCCACATTGCAATCCTTTTAAACTTCTACACAACTAAATCAGCATCCTATTCCTACCTATGAGATGGAGAGCACACACAGCAGAATACAGCAGATAAGGCTACACTGAATTTATAGCCTATTTATAGCTTCAGCCAGCAGTTAAAAAGATTTGATGATAGACATTGGAGCTAATTTGATTTATAAAAAATAAATATCATTAGTGACTTAGGATTAAATTCTGCAGTTCTTGCTTGGACAAATCTGCTGAGCTTTCAGAGGAGGCACACCACAGCACACAGATGTTGATTAAATCCAAGTGAAACCGGAGGTCTCAAAACGATCCCTTTTGCACCCAGACTAATTCTATACATGGAAGAAAGGAGAGGCAAGAAAAAAACTTCTAAAAAAGCATGATTCCAAATATACAAGAGCCCTCTTAAAGATAAACTTGATAAAAAATATGACATGTATTTTTTGCAGTCCAATGCAAAAAAGCCCACTCTCTCCAGTGACATAGAAATTTACCTTATGGTAACCATCTGACATTTCCACTATGGTTTCAATAATGTCATCATGCATCTGAGGACTAATTCAGAGGACTAATTCTGAGGACTAATAAACACTCTGTATTTATATTGTGCATCTGTACAGTGAAGCTCATACAAGTCCAAGTTTGTTAAAAATCACAGGGATTAATGGTGGGGGTTGGCAGTGCTGGGTTAACAGTTGGACTCAATCTTAGAGGTCCTTTCCAGCCTTAATGATTCCAGGATTCTAAGTCAATAGAGATCCTTCCATTTCATTTTTTTAAATACTTCTTGTATTAGGCTGCAAAGTCTGATTTCTGAATACTTATTCCTGTTACAAAACAAATTGCTTCATTATAATATGGCTTGGGCTACTTATTAGTCATTCATTTGAAATTAAATACACTTTTATTTTCCTTCTAGAGAAACATCACATTTTTCACAAATGGAAGAGAAGCAAGGAGTTTCTTCAGTGGGACACAATTAATCAGAACCTGCGTTCTTGTAATTCAGCCTTTTAACCAACCCTCACCTTGACAAAATCCCCATTGGCTTCAGTAGCTTTACCTGAACAAGAACTTGAAGAATTTATTGCTTAGCAAATATTATTACAACAGGGGATAGTTATATATCCTACAACAAAACCCCAAAAGAACAAAAACAACAACAGAACAACAACTACAACAAAACCAGAAAAAAACCCCAAAATTCAACAAAACAAAAAATCAAACAGCCCAACAAAAACAAAAAAAAGTAAGCCAAAGTCTGTAGCCCTGTGAGTGTTCATCCTTGACACAGCCAGCTTCAGCTGGTTCCTCATTTGTGTCTATAGTTACCAGCCCCAAACAGATTGAGTGAGGGCAGCCCCTGCTGTTAAACTTCAGTTCAGCATATTAGGACGATAACAATCTTAGCTCTATAAAAAGCCACATGGAATTAGTTCAAGATCTTTGCTTGCCATTAGGAAAAAATAGCAGATGGCATTGAGTCCTTCTCCAAACAACTGGCAGAGAAATGGTAGAGGGACCACAGGAGGTAAGACAACACCCCATGGCAAGGCAGGGGGCTCCTCCGTGAAGAGCTTTGAGAGTTCAGATGAAAGTTCAGCTTTAATGACTTCTCTCTGCAGGGAGCAGCAGCTCTCCAAACAGGTGGGATGCAAAAGCAGATGAGAAAGAGGTGGCACCAAAGAGAAAAATCTGTCCCTATTTAAAACAGAGAAGAACTGAGATTAATGATGAAATTCAAACTAAAACAATAAGGCAAAGAACTTCAGATTTTGAAAAATTAACTACAGAAGGCTTGAATATATCCTCAAAACTCATTGCTGAAGGAAGCAGAAGTGTGTGACTTTATAATTAAACAGGAATTAATCAGTGTCAATAAAAAAAAAAAAGAAATCCATGGATGAGTTATATTGCCTCTGCTGTCAAGATATGAAAATGAGGGCAAAGGATCTGATTTTCCCATGATTTCATGTAGTCAAAGGCACTTTCCACATCCAGTAGTGCCAGAGGTTGTGCCTCTGTTGCTTCCCTGACTTCTCTTTGCAGTTGTACCTCTCTAGCCAATCTCTTCATGCAAATGCATGGCATCTAAATGGTCTTTACCATGACAAGAGACACTTAGAGAAGCTGGGCAAAAAACTCAACAAGGAAATTACTAGTTAAAAAAGACAAACCAAACAACCTGTTAATTCTGGTATTACGGTGTGTGCTTAAATAATACTCCAGGACTCTTCACATAAAAAGAGTGAGGGAAGGTCCTACTCAGCCCACAAAAAAATTTTTGACTCACCTGTCCCCTTGTTTTTCATGCAATACAGGAAGACATCTTGGTTCAACAGACAACATAGATGGACACAGAAGGTTCAGAACACACCTATCATCACATGAATGAGGCTCTTCAGGTTAATCCAGAGCAGCCTAAATTACAGAGGAAGGTTAGATTATGGAAATAAACATTCATTTTAGAGTCCCATTCCTCACCGTCTTGGTTTTTGTGATAGGTCCAAGTGATGCAGCACTGGTTTCCCCAACAGCTTTGATAATGAGCTGTAGTGCTTGCACTGCCAGGCAAGGACAGAGCAGGCATTAAATGCACTATACACAGCTGACAGCAGCCAGGAGCTGATGACAAGGTGGGTGCCCCTCTTCTCAGCATAAATCTTGGAGCATTTCTTCACTCCTTCATGCTCCTGAACATAAAGATCCCCTACATGTCAGCACAATTTAAAATTATTACTTGGAATCTCAGAGTGGCTTGGGTTAGAAGGGACACAAAGAGCATCTAGTTCCAACCCCACTGCCATGGGCAGGGACAGCTTTCACTAGACCACATTGCTCAGAGCTCCATCCAACTGGCCTTGAACATTTCCAGCAGTGGGGCATCCAGAATTTCTCTGGGCAATTTGTTCCAGGTTTCTTATCTAGCAACACTGAGCTTTGCTCCTTTCTTTGAGATGTGTGCTCATTGTATGTGCAAATAAGGTTAAGCCTGATTAACATGAAACATTGAATCAACTAAAGAAAAAAAAAATTTTTTTTCAAGCACTGAAACAGGCTGCTCAGTGAAGTGGTTGAGTCACCATCCCTGAGCCAGGCAAACAGAAGATGACATCTACCAAGGAGAGTGTATTTATTTGTTATTCTAAAAATAATGAAAACAGTGTGTTTGGTTTGAGGGTCATATTCAGTGTTATCCTACACCTTTCACTGCCCTTATTCAGGAAGGCCACCAGACTTAACTTTGAGTATTAGTGACCTTAAGCTGAGAATTCATTCCACAGCCATAATGAATTGGAAAAAAAAATGCCAAACGCTGAAGATCATGCTTTGAGTTGAATCGGATATTTAAAGGTCATCCAGTGCGATCTCTCCTGCGATGAGCAGGGACATCTTGAACTAGATCACGTTGCTAAGAGCTCAAGGTCCAACCTGACCTTGAATGTTTCCACGGATGGGGATTGGTCTGTCCCCCAGCATGTGTTGGCCTCCAGGATTGCCCCAAGCCAGGTGCAACATCTTTCACTTGGTCTTGTTAAATCTCAGGATATTCCCATGGGCTTACTTCTCGAGCTTGTCCATGTCCCTCTGATTGGCATCGCATCCTTCAGTTGTGTCAACTGCACCACTCAGCTTGGTGACATCTGCAAATTTGCTAGGGTGCGCTCAATTCCTTTGTCTATGTCATTAAGAAGATATTAAATAACACTGGTCCCAACATGGACCTCTGAGGGATTCCACCTGTCACCAACATCCATCGAGCCACTGACCATTACCCTGTGGATGTGACCATCCAACCAATTCCTTAGCCACAGAACAGCTCACCCTTCAAATCCATTTCTCTCCAATTTGAAAAGTTGAGGATCCTGTCAGAGACTTTGCCATAGTCCAGATAAATGACATCTGTAGCCCTTCCTTTGTCCACTGATGTAGTCACTCCATCATAGAAGGCCACTGGCTTGATCAGGCAGGACTTGCCCTTGGCAGAGCTGTGCTGGCTGTTTGTAAAAAACAATTCTCCACACTCAATCCAGCTCTTGGTGTAGAGGGCAGCCCCACCACCTCTCCTTTCTCCCCTGTCCCTTCCAAACAGCCATTGACTGTCGCATTCCAGTCATGGGATTCACCTCACCATGTTTCAGTAGTAGCAGCTAGGTCATAGATTTCCAGCAGCACAGTGGCTTCCAGCTCCTCCTGTCTGTTTCCAATGCTGTCTGCTTTTGTGTAAAGGCACCTCAGTGAGCTGTTGGCCATGTCATTTTCCCAGAGAAACATTCCTTAATTCCTGTGAGATATTTCACTGGTGTTTCCCTGTCAGAGATCTCAGCCAAGAACAAATTCACCTTGCAGTTGTTGATACTTCAGTGCACTATGCCAAGACCATGCTGTAGACATTTAGCTGGCTGCTGACAGATGTCCCCAGCAATAAGAATGAGGAGACTCTGCCGTAGAAGTGTGACTCTGTCATTTTTCATCAGTCATTCACCAGGTCACCCAGGCCTTCCAGCAAATCCTGCAGGAGCCATGAAAGTTTTAATCAAGATCATGAAAGTTTTAATCAAAGATTTGAGGCACACACTGAAAAGATGAGATAATATCTGAATTCCTGTAGTGGAAAAAAACAATGTTACTTTTCCAGTTTTTGTTTGGTTGGATTTTTTCCATTTCCTTATAAAAATGTAACAATCCCTTTGTGGTTTTGGTTAGTGATGTGGTTTTGCAGGTATATAGCTATGGTATATTGCTGTCTCTGTATCCATGAAGATCTCTTTCCTAGGTGCTACCGTGTTAGAGACTGTGTATTATGTGGTACTTGTCAGCACTGAATTTCATTTATCACATTATCACCTCTCATAACATGCCAGAGATCCTTCTGGAACTCTGCAGCTTATTTTTCTTTTCACTGTCTTGAATAATTCTGCATTGTCATCACATTATTTTCACTACATTTTAATAATACACTCAACAGCACTGGTTCTTCTGAGTCATTGAAAACCTGACCATTTATGGTCTCCTTACTGTTAAATTATTAAAACAAAATATAAAACCCCTTATCCCAACAAAACTCAATTTCTGTAGGGATCTTTAGTGAGTGACCTATGAAAAGCTTGCGGAAAACCACATACCACGTAAACTGGAGGACAATTCATGACATGCTTGTAGACACTGCCAAAGAACACACAAAACCTTCTTTACAG
Organism: Melospiza georgiana; assembly: GCF_028018845.1. Lineage (NCBI taxonomy): Eukaryota > Metazoa > Chordata > Aves > Passeriformes > Passerellidae > Melospiza > Melospiza georgiana. Next base: position 29,750,217 of record NC_080431.1, read on the forward strand.
CACCTCTTATTTATCACCAGCACTGCTGTTCCTCTCAGCTTAACCAGCCCTGTCAGACTTGCCCCACTGTTCCCTAAATGCCTCCAAGACTCCCTTAGAAATACAACTCACATTTGTACAATTTCCTCTGCTTGGCTATCAAGCCTTCTTTTAGATACAGGCACCACACTTTGGCCTGGAGCTGGTAATACCACGGTGAAGTTCTGAGTAATTGCCATCTTGTCTTGTTCATCTGTGGTTACTGATTTAATTGACAAGAATATAATTTAACTTTTCTGGTTTAACTCTGCTGTCCTTTGGCACAAATCTGGCAGGCTTTTTGCTCCCGTTGAGTTTAATGACTGTAACATTTTCATTCCTGTTTATCACAAACTTTTAAAGTTTGGATAGTTCTACATAACTTTTATGCTGTAATTGGTACTATTAACAACAGAGGAACATTTTAATTTGTTTTAAAATTGAAACACTGTACTCTATAATCCAGTAATAGGATATAGTTTTACTCTGCCTGTACAAGGAAGAGAATGCTACTGCTGAGTTCAGTGACACAGTCAGGAAAAATACTCCTCTCAGCTTTCCTGATAGTTTAAGAGCACTAAATGGGAAAACGACCCATACTACTAATTAGGTTTCACATTACCAGACCTAACATGTCCCTAAACCTATGCAAGCTACACAGTTCACATTAAAATACATAGATTCTAAAAATATTTGAAGTTTGCTTTAGCTCATCACTTTTGGCAGCCTGCTGCATTTTGTCTTCCACCAATGGTCTAGATGGCAAAATTCCCGCAATTGTTTAGAGAAACAGAAAAGCCAACCAAATAATTCAGAGCTTTGTGGAACTGGATGTTGAATTGATAACTGAAAAATGCCCTTTTACACATAGAACTGAGGTGCTGTATTGCCCTCAGCCTGCCCATTCACAGAAGTCTGGAGAAGTTTTAATTCCATGGGGCTACCCCTTCAGACAACAGTGATTTTCAATGTTAAACAAGAAATACTTGGAGATTGAGTGTGGAATAAGAAGTATTTATAGAAAGTATATAGTAAATATATGTCAAAAAAGCTACATTTCAGAGTACCAGTGTTGATTCCTCCCTGAGCTGTAAACAAGAAATCAAGCCATGCCTGCATGATTCATAAATAAATGGTAACACTGTTCCTACAGTTTCCACCCTTGCTACAAGAGACACAGTACAGAGTAAGCCAATTCCTCTGCTTTCATTTAACAAATAAACTGTTTATTTCCACCATCAGTCCCATTCCAAAGCTTAGGACAGAGCTCTGACAGCAGCACCAGTCTGAGCTGCATTCACCCTGGTGACAAATACAATAAATATGACAGCAGGAACATGCCTGCTAAAAGGACCACATCTTAAAAAAAGCCATGGCAGTCATTCCAGCAGCAGCCTATCTTCATTTCCAGTAACAGCTACTCACCTGCCTCAGGACCACTCATTTCCACTTCTTGTAAAGTCAGGCAGGTCTGTGGAATGCAAAGTTTACAATATCAACTTAATACAGTCAATATCATAATACTAGTTTCCAAGTATAAATTAAAAAGTATCTTTTAACTATCACATTTCAGAGGAAAGAAGCTGGTGAGCATTTTAATGTGGAGACAAGTGTTTCCTGTCTTTGGTGTGACTCCTAGAGACACGCAGCAGCACACACATGGAACAGCTGTCGTGACTCAAAAGGGTCATTTTTTTAACTTTGCCACTTTTCAGGAGAGCATTATCTAAATTCAAAAGCTTTTCACCCCAAAATGAAAATGCCTATAAATTGAGTTAAAAATCCACATTTCCTCTGCCTCCCCCATTTCTTGCGCCAGCCTTCATCCATTCATTAATTAGCCAGGGGTCATTTTCTAGCTTTACGACTTTCAAAGTAGCTTTAAAATTTTTCTGTCCTCTAATGGGATTGAATTTCTTTTGGCAGAGTCTTTGCAAAGAAGGAGAAGGGAGGGCAGAAAGGCAGCAAAGGAATAAATGTATATAAACCTCTCCAATTTTTGATATGTGTAAGGAATACACATCTGGTTCATCTTCAACATCTATGACATCCATCTGTTTTAAAATAATCAGCTGGAAGATCTTCTGATAAAAGTGGGATTTTCATTATTTTAACTTTTCATCCTCTTTCAGTTCATACAATATTTCCTATGGTTATGACCTGCAGTGATGATCAGAAAGTTTTTTTCTTAGGACTGAGACTTCCCCACACTGTCTGTGACTCAGGGCAGGGAGGGCACCCAGAGCTTCCCCAGCCAGACGCTCAGCAGGGCAAGGAAGACCTGACCTTTTCCTGGTAGTGGGAGCTTCATGAACTTTTCCCTGTGCTTGGGCTGCTGCCAAGTTGCCACACTCATTATTTATGCACTAGTTTGCCCACAGTAAGTTGCTGGCTTGGCTCAGCTCCGCTGACGTAAGGCGAACACAGGGAACGGCGTCGTCTGCAAAAACAGAACAAGAGTCTGGAGGAGCTGAGAAAGGTTTGTACGCTTGGGGCTTCAGAGTCTAAGAGGGTTTTTGATTTTGTACTGCACATGTGGAAGTCTTAAGTGTAACGTGGTAAGTGTAAGTTCTTTGAGTGCTGCCTGGTAACGTTACTCTAAATAACCTGCAATCCGACTGGCTGGAAGGGAAAGTTATTCTTTTCAGGTGCACGCCTGTATAAAATACCTCTGGAGCGTGCATCCACCCAAAGGAAACTTCCCATGCCCTCTATCACATCAGGTACCCACACAGCTGCCTGGCTAACCTTGTCTGACGTGCCTTTGTGCTCCCTGCTAACTAACAACACAAATACCTTTGTCTGAATTTTTGTATTTCAGGTCAGCTCTGTGAGCCAACACAATTCCAGCTCTCTGTTTCGTGCGGAGTGACGGTCACTGCGGTATTTGGGTGCGTTTACCTTGTAAATTCAAATATCACATAAATTTACTGTAGCGATGTTCCTAACCTTGACATTTCCTTTGTTTCCTAGCATTTGTGTAGTTGGTGTTTATTTTTTTAAATTTAGTTCATGGTAACATGAGAAAATTGCATGAGCTCTAAAGCAGATGTTAATGTATGGTACAAGTATGATTAAACCTGATCTTGCAAAGAACAGACTGCACTTGCAAAGAACAGACTGCACATGTGAGCAAATGAAATTGGCTTTTGCCCAAATATTTAAACTAACACAGACTACACTGAGCGACTCTGTGCTGAGATGAAACACATTTCAGCAGAGTTGTGTTTACAGCTGAAGACCCAGTGACACAGCCCTGCTCAGTAACCTACTATTTTTTGGCCACGTAACTGGATATTAAAAGCTCTTTCCAAGAAATTGATTTCAGCAGCTTCAGAGGCACGAAGTTTATTCTTATAGGGGTCTGTTACCATAAGGTTTATCATCATCTTACAATTTCCCTCTAAGTGTTACCCTGTTAATTTTATGTAATATTGTCAAATAGATACAGTTCTGTGAATTCTTCTTTCTTCCTTAGGTTCTGAAGAAATCAAATGTGATTTTCTAAGTTGTGTTCACAACAGCTTAAGACTATTAATGAAATCAATACTGGTTTAAAAACTCTGAAAGAATTAGATAATCATTTTCCAACAAGACTAATTTGGAAAAAACTGGGTGCTAACATTTAGAAAGAGCCAACATTTTCTAAGAGAACAGATTTTGCTTGTAACATTATCAAACCAAAATTATTTAAGAGAGATATATTTTTTAGTAAAATATGGATCAGAAAAATGTCAAAATAGTGACAGATGTTGTTTTTTGTAATTCTATGAGCACAGCAGCAACATGAACATATATTGCATAGAGGATGCAATAATGCAAACACTGCTTATTTGCAAACAGCCTCTCAATATTCACTTGTGCCTGTAGCCTTCAGGAGCAGTTTTTCATTTAAAATGACAAATAAAGATTGCATTATTAAGGCCTCGACACTAAGATACTTGAATTCTTGAATTTATAAGACTAAAACTGTCCTGTAGTTTGCAGCTAAAAAAGATTTAC